>NC_091406.1:18959987-19584987 GCF_032191515.1 Phaenicophaeus curvirostris | reverse complement strand
GGAGCACAAATTGTTTGTGGCGCTTAAGGCGTAGGAGTTTCAGAAGATGGATGGCACAAAAGGAGCATACTTGTTCCTTTGGGGCAGTATTTGGGAGAGTGTCAGGATGTGGGCATTTGGTGATGAAAAACTGCTACCAGGAAGAGGGAAATGAGAGGACTACAGCCATCCCTTCTGCCAAGCTTCTGAGAAAACCCAAGTCCTGAGGGCAGGCTGCTGTAGTGAAGACCATTGTACAGTGAATAGTAAATGATTTCTTGTCCATTTAACCTGTGTAGATTCATAGAATCATTTAGGTTGGAAAAGATCCTAGAGAGCAAAGATTCCAACCGTTAACCTAACACGACCAATTCCACCACTACATATGTCCTTATGTCCACTCAGGGCCATGTCCAGGGACGGTGCCACAGCCACTTCCCTGGGAAGCCTGTGCCAATACTTGACAGCCCTTTCGGTGTCGCAAAATCCTTTGCAGAAGGGTTAACTCAACTCACTGTAACCGCAGAGCCTGTAGGCAACACCAACTTGCTGCTGCTGTTGAGAAAGTCACCTAATAGCAAGAAGGCTGTGTGTGAAGATCGTTTACTATGGCACCAGAAATGAGGAATAGAATTGTTTATTTGCAGGAATGTCCTAAAAAGGCTTGAATGGCTGAAGCAGGGGCACTCTTCCTTTTCTATGACCAAGATCCGTGTGGCTGCTGTGCATGGCTGCAGTCCTGCCTGGAGCGATTCTACTCATCGCTCTCAGCATTTAAAGGGATTAAATAGGGATTTCCTTGGAAATATATCAGCAGTAATGGTGTTGAGATGGAAGAGGATGGAATGGAATAGAATAGAGTAGAATACTTTAGTTGGAAGGGATCTACAAGGATCATCTGCCAAATCCAACTGCCTGAGCACTTCAGGGCTGACAAAATGTTAAACAATATTTCCCTTGTTGGACAGCTGGAATAACTCTGGCCAGCTTCAGTAGGTGATCTAGAGGGGTCCTGCTTTAACATTTGCAGGCTCCTTCAGTACTCTGTGAGGGCCCCCATCAGGCCAAATGCACCTGAGAATATTCAGCTGATACAGCTGATCTCTGACAATGTCAGCATCCATGAAGGAAAAGTCACTGTTCGCACTCTCATGGTCCTCCACCTCAGTGGACTGGGCAGCCCAGGCTTAGGTGACCATCTTCAACAAGCATCAATCCAAATTTTCTTAGACAGTGTTCTACTATAAACATATTGAAAAAGTCTGTCTTGGTGTCTGACACAGCACTGGCCAGTTTTGCCTCTAACTGAGCTTTGGCCTATGATGTGTTCTCCCTGCATACACAAGCCACAGGTCTGCAATCTTCCTGCAAAGCCTGATCTTGTTTCCAGAGATGATAGAATTTAGTTCTCCACTTGAGCTCCACAAGATTCCTGTAGGGCCCAGATGGACTTCTGCCCCTCTTGCTTGGCTTTTGGCACAGTGGCGTTGCCTGTTCATTGGCTGTAAGTGTAGATTTGTGAAAACATGTTTGTTGTCTTTGTGTGGAGAGTGAGGAAGCACCAGGAATTGTTTCAAAGGGTTTTGTCTGCAGGTAGCATGGAGATGAACTTGGAAACGGGCCATTGGGTTTCGTCTTGTCATTGTTGTTTTGAATTGAGAGGCTTCTTGTAGTAAGTGGAAAGCTGTCCCACTATGATATTCCGGGTTTGTGTTAGAGCATTTGCTTTCTCCCTTTGGCCCTTTCTCTTTCTACTTTGTGAACTGTGTTTGAGCATTGTCTTGCCAATTCCTCTTAAGAAGGACTGTAACCTCATGTATAGTAAGAAAATGTTTGACTGGCAGAGAGTATTTGGAAACCCTCTCACAGCGTTGTGCCGAAGTTATGAACTGTACTGTTGTAATCTGGGACGGCTTTGTGTGTAAAAGTGAAATAAAGAGAACACATGTATGCCTTGTCTGGAGACAGTAGTCTGTGGGGATGTTCATTCTGGGAAAGCTCTGTGAATATTTTTCAAAAACCTTTTTCCTTCTATTTCTCCCTTGGCTGAATTAAGGTTGAGCAGGGGCCTTTCTTCAGTTTGGAGTCACATTCGGTAGAGCATTCAGGAAAGTTGTGGGAACAGGGATTTGTTCTCAGGCCTCTGTGGCTCTTCTGAGCACTGAGCTTCTGGCTGTGACAGGGCTAAGTTAGATCCAGGTCAGGGGAACCTGGTCCCTCCTCGAAGAGTGGCCTTGGGTGTGCAAAGGCCCTGCAAATCAGTAAGGTTGGGGAGTGAAATTTCCAACTCTTCTGACAGTTCCGGTTGTCTGGTGCAGTTCCTAATCAGACGGTTTATTATATTGTTTACCATGTGAGAGGGGAAATGTTGTCTCCTGTATTGGAGGGCCTCAACAGGCTGCTGAACTTTCCCAAGGTGCTCGTCAGAGGTGCCATTCAGGAAGCAACGTGGTGGGTAGGACTTGTCTGAGAGACTGCTTTTAGGGCCCCTTCCCCTGTGTTGAGCAGCTGGACCAGCGTGTGTCTCATCTTCTGTAGGGGAACGCAGTAAAGCACACTAGACTTTCCTTGGCCACTTAGAAGTCTGTGTGGGAGCTGTGTCCTTGGGATTTCCTTGGAAATATGTCAGCAGTACCGTTTTGAGGTGGAATGGAATGGAATGGAATGGACTACTTTAGTTGGGAGGGTTCTACATGAATCTTCTTGATCCAACGGCCTGAGCAATTAAGGGCAGGTCAAATATCAAAGAATATTATGAAGGGCATTTTCCAAATTGCTCTGAAACACTAGCAGGTGTAGGGCACTGACTCTGCGATCTTTCTAGAAAGTTTGACCTTGCTTCCAGGGTTGACACAATACATTTTTCCCCTTGAAATCCACAGGGAGTTCCCTGTTGGGCTCAGCTCATCTTCTCTGCTTGCTTGACTTTTGACACAGTGACTTTGCTTGCAAATAGAGAGTAAGTGTAGAGAACTATGAAACCACAGTCATTGTTGTCACATCCCAATGGAGACATAGTAGGACTCCGGGCTGCACTTAAACAGTTAGTGTATTACCTGTGATGTTGCAATTCCAAGTCAAGAGTATAAGCTAAAGTCTAGACCAATATTAATACCCTCTAAGGGTTTGGGATGGACTCTATGACCTGTCTGCATCTCAGTGATAGAGTCTTTATAGATGTTTCCACAAAGTTGCTGTGAGTGAAATTTTGCAGATGTTTCAGTGTTCGTATGATAACAACATCGGTGCGGAATCTCTGACCAGCTGAGAGGGAGTTCTGATTATGACCCACTCCTCTCATTCTCATGTAGTCCGTTCCGGAGGGATACCATCTGGGGTATCACTCGATCCGGCTCCTTATCTTCTTCACCTTTTATCAGTGGCGCCTCTAGTAAGGAACATGGTGTGTTGCTCCAGCCCTGCTGTGGGAAAAACCCTCACCAAAATGTACAGAACCAAAGAACTCCAGAATCATACATCTGGCCATTTCTGACACACAAAACTTATAGTTACTAAATTTATAAACCATCCAAATACAGCATACAAGGATTTCTATTCACAGATCTTCTTAATACTTCTTTGAGGATCACCTCTGAGTCTTTGTTCTGTGGTTATGTTGTGATATGCGGAGGGGATACTCAGGGACCAATTTGGTCATCCCGATAGGCAAACGATTGGCAAAGACATAATGGACCCCTTGCTCTACCATCTCCCTTCGGTTTCCCCATGGTGGTGCCTCCCAGATCCACTCTAGAACTCTCCCTATAATCACCACAGATCAAGGAAAATGTCTTCTCCCTCCCCTTCTGATCGTTATTGTTTGTGTAACTGTGGGTTTAATTTGTGACCTCTCCTCTTTGATTCCTTGCATTTTATGTTAATCGCTGTGTCCGTGAATCCTTCCCCAAGTGCAGGACTTCGGGTTTGATCTCCTAGAGCAGCAGCGTCATTCTCGAGTGGTGTTGAGCGAAGGTGGTGGGGAAGCATTTTCTAGGGAACCTTTCCCCTCTGGCACCAGCTCTAACATCCTATAGAGGTTCTTCTCGGACCCACCCGACTCCCTAAGGGTCCTGTGCTGATGAGCAAGCGGAGAAGAGGAGGAACAAGTCCTCAAAGTGTCCGAGCTGCGGATGAGGAGCTGGCGTTTACGAGCCGGGCAGTGCTGCCCAGAGCGGCGCTCTGTCTGCGGGGAGGGAGCTGCTTCCTAGCAAAGAGAGAGCGTTCCCACTGCGCCTTTTGGCTCCGGTGGGCACGGGGAGCGCAGCCTCCAGCAGCAAAGGCCGGGCTGGCGGCTCTGCCGCGGCTGAGCAGCAGAGGAAATATTCCCCCGTGCGACGCTGGGTGGGGGTGTTGGCCGCGAACCGGCGGGTTCCTGTGCCCGCCCCGGCTTTGCAGGCACCGGCGGAGAGAAAGAGCCGCGGGAGCCGCTCGGGAAGGGCGGCGGCACACGGAGTCGGGGAGCTCGGGGGCTTTCAGGCCCCTCAACCCGGGATTGCTGACCAAATCCGCCTCGGACGCCGCTGGACGATGCTGGGAACGACGGAGGACGGGGAATGGCTTTTGTGGCGAGTGCGAGCGAGTGGGAGAAGGAGCGGAGAGCAGCAGAGGCGAGTGATCTTGTTGCTTGTGTGCGTTTGCGTGTGTCAGAGCGGGGCCGAACCCCTCCGCTATTCCCTGGCGGAGGAGATGGAGAGGGAGTCGTTTGTGGGCAATATTGCAGAGGACCTGGGGCTTTCTCCGAGCCAGCTGGCGGCTCGCAAGGCGCGCGTTGTGTCCGAGGGGAACGAGCGGCTTTTCCACCTCAACAGAAACACAGGAGCGCTGACGGCAAAGGAGTCTCTGGACCGAGAGGAGATGTGTCCGCAGAGCGATACCTGCACCGTCTTCTTTAAGATAGTCTTTGAAAATCCGTTGGAGCTGATCCGAGGGGAGTTGGAGGTTCTTGACGTGAACGACAACTCCCCCGTCTTCCCGGAGAAGGAGATGATTTTAGAGATTCCAGAAACGACAGGTCCTGGGTCCCGTTTCCCTCTGCAAAGTGCCAGGGACAAGGACGTGGGCCAGAACGGATTGCAGAACTACAGCCTCGAGTCTAATTCGTATTTTTCCCTCGATATCGGAAAAAGGATAGGTGGAGCAAAGTACGCGGAGCTTGTCCTAGAACGGCAACTGGATCGTGAAGACAAGCCGCAACTGAATCTACTCCTCTCCGCTAGCGATGGGGGCTCCCCACCCAGGTCGGGCACAGTCCAGGTGCGGGTCGTGGTGCTGGATGCCAATGACAACACCCCGGTGTTCAGTCGGGAGGTCTACGAGGTGCAATTGGCCGAGAACAGCCCCCCGGGGCAGCTGGTGGTCAGAGTCGCGGCTGCGGATCCCGACGAAGGGTCCAACGGGAAAGTGCGATACAGATTCACGGAGACATCGGAGCGATCTCAGAAGCTTTTCGAGCTGAACCCTGACACCGGGGAGATCCGGGTGGCGGGAGACGTCGACTTCGAGGAAGCGAAGCATCACGAGTTGGCGGTGACAGCCACCGACGGCGGGGGTCTGTCTGCGCACTGCAAAGTGCAGGTGGAGGTGCTGGACGTGAACGACAACGCCCCGGAGGTAACGCTCACCTCCCAGTCGGTCTCCATTCCCGAGGACGCGCCGCCCCGCACCGTGGTGGCCCTGTTGAGCGTGCGGGACCGCGACTCCGGCGACAACGGCAGGACGGAGTGCTCCATCGACGGGGACTCGCCCTTCATGCTGACGGGCGGCGGGGATGAGTACTACGAGCTGAGGACGACGGCGGCGCTGGACAGGGAGCGGGCGGCAGAGTATAACGTGACGGTGAGAGCCGCGGACCGGGGCAGGAGGCGGCTGAGCTCCCGGGCGAGCCTGCGGGTGCAGGTGTCGGACGTGAACGACAACGCGCCCGAGTTCACGCAGGCGGTTTACACGGCGTCGGTGTCGGAGAACGAGGGCCCCATGGTCCGCATCGGCAGCGTGAGCGCCACGGACGCCGACGCGGGAGCGAACGGGCGCGTGAGATACGCGCTGGTGCGGCAGGAGGGCGCGGAGCAGCCCGCGGTGTCGGTGAACGCCGAGAGCGGCGCCGTTTTCCTGCTGCGGCCGCTGGACTACGAGCAGGTGCGCGCCTTGGAGGTGGCGGTGCGCGCTGCCGACGGCGGCTCGCCGCCGCTGAGCGCCCAGGCGGTGCTGCGCGTGGTGGTGCGCGACGAGAACGACAACGCGCCCGTGGTGCTGCACCCGCCCGCCGAGAGCAGCGGCGCGGCGGCGGGCGAGCTGGTGCCGCGCTCGGCCGAGGCCGGGTACCTGGTGGCCAAGGTGGTGGCGGTGGACGCGGACGCGGGGCAGAACGCGTGGCTGTCGTACGAGCTGTGGAAGGCGACGGAGCCGGGGCTGTTCCGCGTGGGGCCGCACAGCGGCGAGGTGCGCACGGCGCGGGCCGTGGCGGAGCGGGACGCGCCCCGGCACAGGCTCGTCGTGCTGGTGCGAGACCGTGGGCGGCCGCCGCGCTCCGCCACCGCCACCCTCGGCATCGCCCTGGTCGGCGGCTTCTCCGACGCCCATCTGCGGGGCGCCGAGGAGGCGCCGGCCGCCGAGCCCGAGGGGCCGCTCACCCTCTCCCTCACCGTCTGCCTGGCCTGCGTGTCCGCCCTCTTCCTGGCCACGGCGGGGGCCGCCGTGGCGGCCAAGGTGCGGCGGGCCCGGCGCAGCGCGGCCGAGAGCTTGCCCGCCTTCCCGCAGTCCGCCCCGCCGAGCAGCGCGGGCTCCCTGCCCCGCAGCTCCGTCTACGACGTCTGCTTCGCCGCCGGCAGCCTCGACGGCGACTTGCGCTTCCTCGGGCCCCTCCTGCCCTGCTTCCCCGCCGGGCTGCCCCCCGGCCCGGCCGAGCAGCGGAGCTCGCTCTGCTCCACGGAGGCGGCCAACCTCGGCGACGACGGCGACCGGGCTGCAGAGGTGAGGGACCTGCCCGGGCCGGGGCGAGGCGGGGAGCGGGGAGGGAGCAGCGCGGGGGGCTCGGGGTGTCGCTCACGTGGGGAGTCTCGGTGTTGTGGCTCTGTGGGTGGAGGAGCCCCAGGGTCGGGAGGAGAGGGCGGAGAGGGTCTGAGAGCCGCTGGTGGGGGCGTCCCAGGAGGATCCGTCGAGGCTTAGATGCTCTTCAAGCGCTGACTTATCGGGCTCCTCTGCATCCATCTCTGAACTTTGTCCTTCGATTCAGCTTTAGGTTGTCCCAGCTGAGGTCAGAGCCCCACTGCTTTGTCCCAACTTCTCTGTCTCTGGACAGAGGAGAGTAACATCCTCCATGCAGCATTGTCCGACGGGTCCTCTCAGCCCCTCGCTCTTGCCTCCCTTCAACGCCCAAATGACAACCTGCGCTCTCCGTTCTTGCAGGACAGAGCTCCCATCTCCGCAGACACGGCTCGCAGACGTGTGGAAGCAGCTTGCACTGCAAACAGGGGGAAGGAGCTCCATGGCAATTCTGATGCAAACCCTTGGCTCCCCACTCAGTAAACGAGGGGAAAGGCGAGCGTGTCTGTCGTCCCTGGCCAGCGTCCTCCCAGGGAAAACACCGAAAAAAGGACCAGGGAAGAACAAGGTTTCTCTGTGAGAGAGTAAACCCGTTCTCCTCTTCAGTATTTTTTTCTTCATCTAAGTGTTCTGTAACTGTGACACGGACGGCAGACGAGGACTGTGTTGCATGTTGATTACCCCGGGACCCCGTGCACGACAATGAGAGCGCTATTACTTCTAAATATTAAGGGTAATACTGAAACCTGGAAGCATATCTTCAAGACAGCTTTTTCCTACATCACCTTTTCTGTATTTATGTTTCTTCTGAGAGCGTTCTGGAATCGTGTCTCCATTCTCTACTGACACTTTCACTCTCCACGCTTTTGGCCAGGAGTTCGCTGGTTCCTCAAACTGTAAAGCGTGGACTTTGAGCAATGTATTCGTTTTCTTTTATAAGGTAAAGTGAAAGGTAACGTTTCCGGCTTATTGAGTATGAAGTAGTAGAGAATTGAAAGTGCTGCTTCTGGTTTTACAGTGAAACAGGCTTTTACACTGAGCTTGAGGCACTGTAGAAGACAGGGCGTAGAGTAGCTTGCTGTTTTCCTCTCCTTTCATTAATAGGTAACAATCAAATGCATGATGTCAATGAACCCAATAAAAACCCCGTTGGAACTCCACCGTGTGTGTGTGGTGTGTGGAAGGTCACTTGTCACTGTCGTCGCCCAGGAAATAGGCACAGAAAGAGCAGGATTTCGGAAATAAACCCTTGAAATATGGAGTAGATTTTATACAGAGGAAATCAGAGCGACTTGGAAGCAGGACATTCTCAGAAGGCAGAGAAGGGTGGAGGGCGATTTTCTGTGGGAAGCAGAAGACCGAGAGATGCTGCTCAAAATGCCTTCGCACGGTGTCTCTGTGTTTGGAATCGGGGGGAACAACCTCGGTCGATTCCATAAAAAATGTTGCTCTTTCCCATGAGAAACTTTCTGTTCACCCAAAGCAATGTTTATGCCACCTTCTAGTTTACAGAGCTTTTGTTCGAACCTCTTTTCATTGTCAAATGAATGGTGCCTTTAACGGCCCACAGGTGAGTGTCCTTAGATCCCTGGGCTTCGCTATTTTCTCCGTTAGCTCGTGCTGGTTGGCGATTTTCTATCTGAGGCTCTAATTAGTGAAATCCCTGCTTGTTTCTCTGCCTGTTATCTCGAACTGCCTGGCTGCGCTCTGAACCCCTCACTCTCCACACCCTCGACCTTCCCATCAATCCAGAATAAACTTCCCCGTGGAACATTCTCCTTTACAAAGTTTGTACTTGAAGCTCTGGCTGGTGACACTTGAATGGTACCTTTAATGTCCCATCGCTAAGTGTCCTTAGATCCCTGGTTCTTCCTCCAGGTGAACTCTTGACCTTTCCCTTTTACCGAATCTAATCCTGCCTCTAATCATCCAATAATAAGCTTTGCATGGTCCTTGAAACCCCGTCAAACTCGTCGTAATCCGTTTGCCCTTTTCTGCGAGACACTTTCTGATAAACCAGGATAAACTCTTCCCTCTCCCCTTCTCGTTTACAAAGTTTCCGATTGAACCTCTTGAGATTTACACTTGAATGGGGCCTTTAATGTGCCATCGCTGCGTGTCCTTAGATCCCTGGGCTTTCCTGCTGTCTCCGTTAGCTCCGGACCGTTAGCGTTTGTGTATCCGGGGCTCTAATTAGTGACCTCCCTGTGCGCTTCGCTGCCTTTTATCTCCCAGCCCTGCGGCGCCGCCTCCTCCCCCCGGGGCAGGAGCTCAGCCCGGTCGCTGAGCACAAAGCCCTCTGGAGCCCTTGCAAGGCCGCCGGGTGCGGCGAGCGGAGCGCGGAGCGTGTGTCTCGGCGAGAGGGAAGCGCGGTGGCGGTGGCGGGAGGCGCAGTCCCGCCGCGGCCCGCAGGGGGGAGCTCCCGGCCAAGGCGGCGCCGAGCGGCTGCGGGCGGGGAGGCGCCCGAGCCCGGCCCGGCCCTGCCCAGCGCAGCGCAGCCGGGCGGCGGCGAGCGGCGGCGAGCGGGGCCCCGGGCCAGCCGCTGCCGGGCCGCCAGCCGCACTCGGCCCCAGGGAGCCCGCCCGCCCTCGCCGCCGCCCTCGCCGCCGCCCTCGCCGCTGCCGGGCGCCGCTCGCCGCCGAGGACCGCGCGCCCGAGCCGCCCGCCGGAGCCCGCCCGCCGCCCCGCCATGGCGATCGCAAGGCAAGTGCTTTGTCTCTCTGCTCTCCTCTCGCTGCCGCACGCTCGCTCCCAGCCCCTGCGCTACTCCGTAGCCGAGGAGGCGCCGAGCGGCTCGCTCGTAGCCGACGTGGCCGAGGACGCGGGGCTGGCCCCGGCGCAGCTCTCGGCTCGCCGCGCCCGCCTGGCCTCGGAGGACGGCCGGCAGCGCTTGCGCTTGGACCGCGCCACCGGCCGCCTCGTCGTGGCCGAGAGGCTCGACCGGGAGGAGCTGTGCGCCCAGGCGCCCGCCTGCACGCTGCCCTTGGAGCTGCTGCTGGCCGACCCGCTGCAGTTCTTCCGCATCGAGGTGGCCGTGCGGGACGTCAACGACCACTCGCCCCGCTTCCCGGACGAGCAGATCACGCTTAGGATCCCCGAAACCAGCAACCCCGGCTCGCGTTTCCCGGTGGTGGGGGCTGTGGACCTGGATATTGGTAGCAACAGCGTCCAGTCTTACAGCATCTCTCCCGAGAACGAGTACTTTAATGTCTTCTTTGGGAGTCGGATTAAGGACAAGAAGTATGTGGAACTGGTATTGGAAAAGCCTCTAGACAGAGAGGAGCAGGCAGAGATGAGTTTCAGTCTCATTGCTGTGGACGGGGGCTCTCCCCCGAGGACTGGGAGCACCGAAATCCACATTGTTGTTCTGGATGTAAATGACAACGCTCCCATCTTCACACAGGAGCTGTATGTGGGGCAAGTTTTGGAAACTGCCCCGGAAGGGTCTGTAGTTCTGAGGGTAATGGCAACTGATCCGGATGTGGGTACTAATGGGGACATCTCCTACCAGTTCAGCCAAGGGATGGCCCAGGGTTCCTCAGCATTTGCCATAGACCCCATGAGTGGTGAAATAAAACTCACAAAGTCCCTAGACTTTGAGGCAGCACAGCAACATGAGCTCAGTGTTCGCGCCACAGATGGTGGGGGCCTCTCGGCAATCTGTAAGGTATTGGTGGAGGTGCTGGATGTGAATGACAATGCACCAGAGCTGGTGGTGAGTTCTTTGAACAGTCCCCTACCTGAGAATGCGTTACCGGGAACGGTAGCTGCTCTCTTCTCTGTCAGGGACCGTGATGCAGGAGAAAATGGGAAGATTACCTGTGCCCTTGAGGAGCAGCTGTCATTCTCCCTGCGGCCAGCCTATAAGAATTACTATGAGCTGGTGACTGTGACCACACTGGACCGGGAAGAGACCGCACGGTACATCCTGACTGTCACAGCAGCAGACACAGGGTCACCTCCTCTCACTACCACCCAGACCTTCACGGTGGACATCTCTGATGTCAATGACAATGCACCTGTCTTCAACCAGACATCATACATCATGTATGTGCGTGAGAACAATGTCCCCACCATGCTCGTTGGAACTGTCCATGCATCAGATGTTGACATTGGGCCCAATGCCAAGGTGACTTATTCCCTGGCACCACCTCTCACCACAGAGCAGCCTCCCTGCTCCTGCATCTCTGTGAACTCTGAGAATGGGCACGTGTTTGTGCTGCGACCTCTGGACTACGAGCAGCTGAAACAGTTCAAGGTCTTGGTGATTGCCTCTGATGCAGGATCTCCTCCCCTCAGTGCCAACGTCACTGTCCACGTTGTTGTGGTGGATGAGAATGACAATGCGCCGCTGGTGCTGCATCCAGCCCAGGACAGCAGCCCAGCATCCAGCGAGCTGGTGCCCATGTCGGCTGAGGCAGGGTACCTGGTCACCAAAGTGGTGGCTGTTGATGCTGACTCGGGACAGAACTCGTGGCTGTCGTACCACCTGCTGAAGGCCTCTGACCCCGGTCTGTTTGTGGTGGGTGCCCAAAGTGGGGAGGTGCGTCTGAGGAGGTCAGTGACAGAGAGAGACAACGTGAAGCAGAAGCTCATCATCCTGGTGCGAGACAACGGACGACCTCCGCTGTCGGCCACAGCAGCACTGAGTGCACTTCTGCTCAATGACTTTTCAGATGTGCATATACCACACGGCAGCCCGGACATAGTGGACGACAGTGACTTCTTGACAACCTATCTAATCATTTCCCTGGTTTTTGTCTCACTGCTCTTCCTCGCATCCATGGCAGCATTCATCACTTGCCAAGTGTGCAAGAGAAAGGAGCTGAAGGACGGGCATGTGCTTTATGGTGCCAGCAACTTTCCGAGCAGCCTGGCTGATGCAGCCTCTGTAGGGACCCTACCCCATCCCTATTGCTACGAGATCAACCTCACAACAGGCTCGGGCAACAGCGAGTTCAAGTTCCTGAAGCCCATCCTGCCCAGCCTGCCACCACAGCACTGTGCCCTGGGCGGAGACACTGATGGTGAACAGGATTTTCCCCAAGGCCCTCTCACTGCTGAGGATGTGCTACCAGAGAACACAGGGATGCTCTCTGGGGAAGACTTCAATAGTCTTTCCTTTAACTAGGATGGAATCTGCACAGCCAAAAGCTTCAGGCTTATTGACAGGATGGGATCTCTGGCTATTTTTCCTGCACAGTTCATCTGCATTGGAAACTGCCTTCATTGGTTTTCCTCAAATTCTATCTCAGAAAAAATATTTTCTCCTCCTCAAAACAACAATCGAAACAAAAGACACCCTCAGTCACTTAATAATCTTTCAGAGGTTTTATACCCATGTGTGACTCCTCCAAAAATATATTTACTTCCAGTGCTCCCAGCCTAGTTCTTGTGTCACTTGCTGTTGTTCAAAGTTGTGGGCCTCTTATTCTGTGCTGTAATACAATGGGAAGGTTGGGCCGACAAATCAAATCCTCCCTGAAATGCACGTAGCGGTCGTTCTGGTCAGGAAATTTCTTCACTATGAGAGTGGTGAGGCACTGCAACAGGTTGTACAGGGAAGTTGTGGCTCCCCCATCCCTGGATCTGCTTTGAACAGGTTGAATGGGGCCTTGGGCAGCGTGATCTACTGGGACATGTCCCTGCCCATGGTAGGGAAGTTGGAACTAGATGATCTTTAAGGTCCCTTCCAACCCAAAGTATTCTATGATTCTGTGAAATCAAGGGAGTTGTGAGTACTGTGTTACAACATGGTTCGTGCATAGAGCTGTTTCTTCTCTGGGTTCAGGATGTCTCTGTCTGAGATATGTGTGTTGTGTGTGTTTTGCATTCTGGTCACTCTGTCTGTCTGTACAGCCCTTGTGTGACTGTATACACTGCACAAAGGCTGCCCAGGAAGCAGGGGGCTGATCATTTCCAGTCATTGTGGTGCACAGCATTGCAGCTCAGCTCGCAAGATAGACACTTAGAGCCTTTGTGTACAGAAGTCTCATCTTCTCTGGGGGAGGGCTGTATTTGGCACGAGGTCTTCCTTGGTCTCGTAAGAGAGTTGTATCCTTGGAATTTCCTTGGAAATATGCCATCATTAATGATGGTGGAATGGGATGGGACCGAATAGAATGTTTTAGTTGGAGGGGACCTGCCAATATCCTCTTAGACCAACTGCTTGAACCTCCCCTGAGGCAGCTTTGAAACATTCCCCCATGTCCTGTTGTTTGATGTGAGAGGGAAGAGATCACCCCCTCCTTCTCTCAGACTCCTTTTCTCCAAACTAGGCAGACCCTCAGTCCTTAGGTGCTCCTCACAGAACATTCCTTGCAGACCCATCACCAGCCTTGTAGCTGCCCTCTGGAAGCATTCCAGTAACTTAACATCCTTCATAAATGGTGGGGCCCAGAACTGCACACAGGACTCAAGGTGAGGCTGCACCAAGACTGAATTGAGCTGGAGACTCTCTTGACTGGCTGGTTATTCTGTGTTTATGCTTCCCAGGATGTGGTTTGCCCTTTTGTCTGTCATTATGAAATATATTTAACCAAACTGGCCCTAGAATTGAACCCTGAGAACACCACTGCTGAGCAGTCACCAGGTAGATGTAGCCCAAGTAACTACACAGCTTTGAATCATAGAATCATAGAATAACCAGGCTGGAAGAGACCCACTGGATCATCGAGTCCAACCATTCCTATGAAACACTGAACCATGTCCCTTAGCACCTTGTCCACCCGTGCATTAAACCCCTCCAGGGAAGGTGACTCAACCACCTCCCTGGGCAGCCTGTTCCAGTGCCCAATGACCCTTTCTGTGAAGAATTTTTTCCTAATGTCCAGCCTAAACCTCCGCTGGTGGAGCTTGAGGCCATTCCCTCTTGTCCTGTCCCCTGTCACTTCGGAGAAGAGGCCAGCACCCTCCTCTCTACCACCTCCTTTCAGGTAGTTTGAGAGCAATGAGGTCTCCCCTCAGCCTCCTCTTCTCCAGGCTAAACAACTCCAGCTCTCTCAGCCGCTCCTCGTAAGCGGAGCCCTGCAATTCAGGCAGTTCATGTCATAGTTGGACACAATTTCAAGAAGATTGCTGGAACAGTATAACAAATGTTAATACAATCCAAAAATACAAAATCCACTGACCATCCCAGATGCACGAGCCAGGTGATGTAGAAGGACATTGAATTGATTTAAAGAGACTTTGCCCTGGTGAACAAGTTGATTGTGCCTGACAAGTGCATTATTCGTTAAATGACTTTCAATAGTACTCAGTCCTTGTTGGACAGGTGGAATAGCTCTGGCCAGCTTCCAGTCAGCAGGGACCTATCAAATCCCTTAAAATCTTCAGTAGATGATCTAGAGGGGTCCTACTGTAACATCCGCAAGCTCCTTCAGTACTCTGTGAGGGCCCCCATCAGGCCAAATGGACTTGTGAATATTCAGCGGATACAGCTGTTCTCTGACAATTTCAGCGTCCATGAAGGAAAAGTCGCTGTTCCCACCCTCATGGTCCTCCAACACAGTGGACTGGGCAGCCTAAGGTCAGGTGACTGTCTTCAACAAGTATCAATCCATTCTTTTCTTTAGAACTCCTTCTGCTATAAACAAATTGAAAAAGTCTTTCTCGGTGACTGACACAGCACTGGTGAATTTTGCCTCTAACTGAGCTTTGGTCTATGGTGTGTTCTCCCTGCATACACAAGCCACAGGTCTGCAATCTTCCTGCAAAGCCTGATCTTGCTTCTAGAGAAGATAGCATTTATTTCCCGACTTGAGCTCTTTAAGGAGTTCCCTGTAGTCCAGATGGACTTCTGCTCCTCTTGCTTGGCTTTTGGCACAGTGGCATTGCCTGTTCATAGACTATAAGTGTAGAGTTGTGAAAACACATTCATTGTCTTTTGGTGCAGCATTTGCTTTCTCCTTTTTACTGTTTCTCCTTCTAATTTGTGGACTGTGTTTGAGCACTGTCTTGCCAATTCCTCTTAAGAAGGACTGTCCCCTCATCTATAATAAGGGAATGTTTGACTGGCAGAGAATATTTGGGAACGCTCCCACAGTGTTGTGCTGCAGTTTTGAACTGTACTCTTGTAATCTGGAAGAGCTTTGTGTGTAAAAGTGAAATAAACAGAACACATGAATGCCATGTGTGGAGACAGCAGTCTTTGTGGAGTGTTAATTCTTGGAAAGGTCTGTGAATATTTTTCAAAAGGCTGGGGCATTTTTTCTCCTGTCGTCCCTTGGCTGAATTAAGGTTGAGGAGGGGCATTTCTTCAGTTTGGAGACACAGCCAGTAGATAATTCAGGAAAATGTTGGGGAAGAGGGATTTGCTGTCAGGCCTCTGTGGCTCTTCTGAGCACTGAGCTTCTGATGGGGCCTAGTTAGATCCAGGTCAGGGGAACCTGGTTGCTCCTCGAAGAGTGGCCTTGGGTGTGCAAAGGCCCCGCAAATCAGTAAGGTTGAGGAGTGAAATTTCCAACTCTTCTGACAGCTCTGGCTGTGGATGACAACTGTTTGTTTTTTCAGCACAAAGTGTTTTGATTCTAAATATTTTCAGCCATTGATTTCACAAAGACAACAGACATTTTCCTTTCAGGAGGTGCTAGGGGATCACCAGGAGGTGGGCATTTGGTGGGTGAAAACTGCAGTCAGGAGGAGGCTTTGCTGTCAGGAAATGCAGAGGACTGGATCTGTGCCTTCTGCAAGGCCCCCATAAGAAGATAAGTCCTGAGCCAGGGCTGGTGTATTGATCCTGAGCAGAAGACCATTGTACGTGGAGAACTGAGTGATCCACAATCCAATTAATGTGGAAAGGCAGAGGCCTTTGCTGTGCTGTGTTGTGCTACAAAATCCCCGGTCAGCAGGAGAAACTCAGCCAGCTCACTGGAACCATGGAACCTGCAGGCAGCACCCTCTTGCTGCTAGAGAGAAAGCCACATGTGAACAAGAGCTCTACCTACAAACTTCTTTTAGTGTGACAGCCGAAGTGAGGAGTAGAATCACTTTCTTGCATGAAAGTCTTATAACGGCTTCAATGACTCAAATAGGACCAAGCTTTCTTTTCTTTGATGGGGGTCTGCATGGCTGCTGTGCATGGCTGGAGCCCTGCCTGAAGTAACTGCCCAGAGTTTTCCTCATCTACAGGGACAGAGTGGTATCTATGCAGATCTCCAATAGCATGAGCAATCATGAATGAGGAGTGAATGACATCTGTCTCTCTCAGTCTCACTGAGACCCCAAGGAACCAGCACTTCTTGGTCTAAGTCAGCTGCTTCTGGGATCATTTCATCTGGAGGGTCCAGGTGTCTGATGCAGTTCCTAACCAGATGGTTTATTATGTTTTTTACCATGTGAGAGGGGGAATGTTGAGGCCCTCCAATACAGGAAACAACACACTGCTGAGCTTCCCGAGGTGCTCGTCAGAGTAGGATGTGTGGGTGGGTAGGACTTGTGTGAGAGACTACCCTGAATGAGAGCTGTGGGATAGTCTCCTATTACAGCTGGAGAGACCATCTGAGAGTTGCTGCAGCGTGGTGAGGATTGGAGCTGGAGACGGAGTGGGAGTCCAATGTGTGGGTGCAGCTGGAGATTGTGTATGAAAATTACAACATGCCACAGGTGCTGTGCCTGCCATCAGTGGGCACAGGCTTGGCGGTGTCAGGCATGGATCTAGCATCACCATCGTGGGAGCCCAGCTCGCTGGTGGCCAAGGTGGTGAGGGTGGATGCAGGTCGGAACGCTTGTCTGTTGTATGAGCTGTGGAAGTTGATGGAGCTGACTAGCTTCCAGAGATGACACGATACTTTTTTCCCTTTGAAGTCTATCAGGAGTTCCCTGTTGGGCTCAGCTGGTCTTCTCTGCTTGCTTGAGTTATGACACGGCAGCATAGACTGTGAGTGTAGAGAACTGTGAAACCACTTTCATGGTTGTCACATCCCAATGAAGACAGAGTAGGACTCAGGACTGCACTTAAACAGTTAGCTTATTACCTATAATGCTACAATTCTATGTCAAGAGTATGAGCTTAAGTCTAGACCAATATTAATATCCTCTAGAGGCTTGTGAGGGGCTCTACGACCTGTCCGGAGTTCAGTGATTAAGTCTTTATAGATGTTTCCACAAAGTTCCTGCGAGTGGAGCTTCTGCAGACTGTCTCATGTATGGACTCAAAGAACTGCAGAATCATAGCTCAGGCCACTTCCAACACACGAATCGTACAGTTTCTACATTTCTATTCCATCAAAATACAACATATGTTGTTTTCTATTCACAAATCTTAGTACTTCTGCATTAAGTATAGCGTCCCAGTCTTTGTTCTGTGGTTATGGTGTAACTCTGCTATATGTGAGCATACTCAGGAGCCAGTTTGGTCATCCTGATCGGCAAATGGGTGGTGAGACCTAATGGACCCCTCACTCTCCCATCTCCCCTCGGTTTCCCCATGTTAGTGCCTCCCAGGTGCAATCTTGAACTCTCCCTTTTACCGAGTTTGATCCTGCCTCTAATGATCACATAGTGAACTTTACACATTCCTGGAATCCCCCTAAAACAGGTCGTAATCCGTCTGCATTTTTCTGTGAGATCCTTTGTGATGATCAAGTATAATCTCTTCTCCTTCCCCTTCTCATTTACAAATTGCTGGTTGTACCTCTTGAGATTGTCTTGAATGGTGCCTTTAATGGACCATCACTCAGTGTACTTCGATATTTAGCCTTTGCTATTTCCTCCATTAGCTCCTGATCGTTAGCATTTGAGTATCTGGGCGTTTAATTTGTGACCTCTCCTCTTTGATTCCTTGCATTTTATGCTAAGTCTCTGTGTTCATGAATCGTTACCCAGGTGATGGAGTTGGAGCTTGTTCTCCTATAGAAGCAGTTTTGTGTCCTTTGGGCGAGGTGTGATCCACAATGCGAAGAAAACAGAATGAGGATGTTGTGTCCTAGAGCAACAGTGTCATTCTGGGCTGGTGGTGAGCGAGGGTGATGGGGAAGCATTTCCTTATAGAAACTTTCCCCTCTGGCACCAGCTCTCACATCCTATAGAGGTTCTTCTCGGACCCGCCCCACTCGCTAAGGGTCCTGTGCTGATGAACAAGCTTAGAAGAGGAGGAACAAGCCCTCAATGTGTCCCGTGGAAGTGGAGGATCTTGCACTGCCCACTCAGAGGAAAACCCCGAGCTGCGGATGAGGAGCTGGCGTTTAGGAGCCGGGCAGTGCTGCCCAGAGCGGCGCTCTGTCTGCGGGGAGGGAGCTGCTTCCTAGCAAAGAGAGAGCGTTCCCACTGCGCCTTTTGGCTCCGGTGGGCACGGGGAGCGCAGCCTCCAGCAGCAAAGGCCGGGCTGGCGGCTCTGCCGCGGCTGAGCAGCAGAGGAAATATTCCCCCGTGCGACGCTGGGTGGGGGTGTTGGCCGCGAACCGGCGGGTTCCTGTGCCCGCCCCGGCTTTGCAGGCACCGGCGGAGAGAAAGAGCCGCGGGAGCCGCTCGGGAAGGGCGGCGGCACACGGAGTCGGGGAGCTCGGGGGCTTTCAGGCCCCTCAGCCCGGGATTGCTGACCAAATCCGCCTCGGACGCCGCTGGACGATGCTGGGAACGACGGAGGACGGGGAATGGCTTTTGTGGCGAGTGCGAGCGAGTGGGAGACGGAGCGGAGAGCGGCAGAGGCGAGTGATCTTGTTCCTTGTGTGCGTTTGCGTGTGTCAGAGCGGGGCCGAACCCCTCCGCTATTCCCTGGCGGAGGAGATGGAGAGGGAGTCGTTTGTGGGCAATATTGCAGAGGACCTGGGGCTTTCTCCGAGCCAGCTGGCGGCTCGCAAGGCGCGCGTTGTGTCCGAGGGGAACGAGCGGCTTTTCCACCTCAATCGAAACACGGGAGCGCTGACGGCAAAGGAGTCTCTGGACCGAGAGGAGATGTGTCCGAGGAGAGACACCTGCACCGTCTTCTTTAAGATAGTCTTTGAAAATCCGTTGGAGCTGATCCGAGGGGAGTTGGAGGTTCTTGACGTGAACGACAACTCTCCCGTCTTCCCGGAGAAGGAGGTGGTTTTAGAGATTCCCGAAACGACATCTCCTGGGTCCCGTTTCCCTCTGCAAAGTGCCAGGGACAGGGACGTGGGCAGCAACGGATTGCAGAACTACAGTCTCGGGACAAATTCGCATTTCTCCCTCGATTTCGGAACAGGGAATGATGAAGTTAGATACCTGGAACTGGTCTTAGAACGGCACCTGGACCGGGAAGAGCAGCCGCAGCTGAGTCTACTCCTCATCGCCACAGATGGTGGCTCCCCACCGAGGTCGGGAACTGCTCAGGTGCGGATTATCGTGGTGGATGCTAATGACAACACCCCGGTCTTCAGTCGGGAGGTCTACGAGGTGCAACTGGCCGAGAACAGCCCCCCGGGGCAGCTGGTGGTCAGAGTCGCGGCCGCGGATCCCGACGAAGGGTCCAACGGGAAAGTGCGATACAGCTTCACTCAGACATCAGAGGGGTCCCGGCAGGTCTTCCAGCTGAACCCTGACACCGGGGAGATCCGGGTGGCGGGAAACGTCGACTTCGAGGAAGCGGAACGCCACGAGTTGGCGGTGAGAGCCACCGACGGCGGGAGCCTGTCTGCGCATTGCAAAGTGCGGGTGGAGGTGCTGGACGTGAACGACAACGCCCCGGAGATAACGCTCACCTCCCAGTCGGTCTCCGTTCCCGAGGACGCGCCGCCCCGCACCGTGGTGGCCCTGTTGAGCGTGCGGGACCGCGACTCCGGCGACAACGGCAGGACGGAGTGCTCCATCGACGGGGACTCGCCCTTCATGCTGACGGGCGGCGGGGATGAGTACTACGAGCTGAGGACGACGGCGGCGCTGGACAGGGAGCGGGCGGCAGAGTATAACGTGACGGTGAGAGCCGCGGACCGGGGCAGGAGGCGGCTGAGCTCCCGGGCGAGCCTGCGGGTGCAGGTGTCGGACGTGAACGACAACGCGCCCGAGTTCACGCAGGCGGTTTACACGGCGTCGGTGTCGGAGAACGAGGGCCCCATGGTCCGCATCGGCAGCGTGAGCGCCACGGACGCCGACGCGGGAGCGAACGGGCGCGTGAGATACGCGCTGGTGCGGCAGGAGGGCGCGGAGCAGCCCGCGGTGTCGGTGAACGCCGAGAGCGGCGCCGTTTTCCTGCTGCGGCCGCTGGACTACGAGCAGGTGCGCGCCTTGGAGGTGGCGGTGCGCGCTGCCGACGGCGGCTCGCCGCCGCTGAGCGCCCAGGCGGTGCTGCGCGTGGTGGTGCGCGACGAGAACGACAACGCGCCCGTGGTGCTGCACCCGCCCGCCGAGAGCAGCGGCGCGGCGGCGGGCGAGCTGGTGCCGCGCTCGGCCGAGGCCGGGTACCTGGTGGCCAAGGTGGTGGCGGTGGACGCGGACGCGGGGCAGAACGCGTGGCTGTCGTACGAGCTGTGGAAGGCGACGGAGCCGGGGCTGTTCCGCGTGGGGCCGCACAGCGGCGAGGTGCGCACGGCGCGGGCCGTGGCGGAGCGGGACGCGTCCCGGCACAGGCTCGTCGTGCTGGTGCGAGACCGCGGGCGGCCGCCGCGCTCCGCCACCGCCACCCTCGGCATCGCCCTGGTCGGCGGCTTCTCCGACGCCCATCTGCGGGGCGCCGAGGAGGCGCCGGCCGCCGAGCCCGAGGGGCCGCTCACCCTCTCCCTCACCGTCTGCCTGGCCTGCGTGTCCGCCCTCTTCCTGGCCACGGCGGGGGCCGCCGTGGCGGCCAAGGTGCGGCGGGCCCGGCGCAGCGCGGCCGAGAGCTTGCCCGCCTTCCCGCAGTCCGCCCCGCCGAGCAGCGCGGGCTCCCTGCCCCGCAGCTCCGTCTACGACGTCTGCTTCGCCGCCGGCAGCCTCGACGGCGACTTGCGCTTCCTCGGGCCCCTCCTGCCCTGCTTCCCCGCCGGGCTGCCCCCCGGCCCGGCCGAGCAGCGGAGCTCGCTCTGCTCCACGGAGGCGGCCAACCTCGGCGACGACGGCGACCGGGCTGCAGAGGTGAGGGACCTGCCCGGGCCGGGGCGAGGCGGGGAGCGGGGAGGGAGCAGCGCGGGGGGCTCGGGGTGTCGCTCACGTGGGGAGTCTCGGTGTTGTGGCTCTGTGGGTGGAGGAGCCCCAGGGTCGGGAGGAGAGGGCGGAGAGGGTCTGAGAGCTGCTGGTGGGGGCGTCCCAGGAGGATCTGTTAAGGCTCAGCTGCTCCCCAAGTACTGACTTATTGGGGTCTTGGGCATCCAGTTCTGAGGGTTTCTCTTAGATCAAGTGTATCAGCGCAAAGGAGGACGGCAGCTGCACCTCGACCAGGTTCTCAAAACCATCGAGGTTAAGGAAGAGAGGGGACTAACGTCTCGACCTCCTGTTTCCACCTCCTCTGTCTCTGGAAAGAGAACAGTAGCGTTCTCCGTACAGCAGTGACTGACGGGTCCTCTCAGTCCCTCGCTTTTGCCTCCCTCCAACGCCCAAATGACAACCCGCGCTCTCCGTTCTTGCAGGACAGAGCTCCCATCTCCGCAGACACGGCTCGCAGACGTGCGGAAGCAGCTTGCACTGCAAACAGGGGGAAGGAGCTCCGTGGCAATTCTGATGCAAACCCTTGGCTCCCCACTCAGTAAACGAGGGGAAAGGCGAGCGTGTCTGTCGTCCCTGGCCAGCGTCCTCCCAGGGAAAACACAGAAAAAAAAGGACCAGGGAAGAACAAGGCTTCTCTGTGAGAGAGCAAACCCATTCTCCTCTTCAGCATGGTTTTCTTCATTTAAGTGTTCTGTAATTGTGACATAGATGGAGGACGAGGACTGTGTTGCATGTTGATTACCCCGGGACTCGGTGCACGACAATGAGAACATTATTACTTCTCAATGTTAAGGGTAATACTGAAACGTAGAAGCATATCTTCAAGATAGATTTTTCCTACGTCACCTTTTCTGTGTTTATGTTTCTTCTGAGAGCGTTCTGGAATCGTGTCTCCATTCTCTGCTGACACTTTCACTCTCCGTGCTTTTGGCCAGGAGTTCAATGGTTCATCAAAATGTAAAGCGTGGATGTAAAGAGTAATGTATCCGGTTTTGTTTATAACGCAAAGCCCAACATAACATTTCCGGCTTGTTGAGTATAAGGTAGTAGAGAATTGAAAGTGTTGTTTCTGTTTTTACAGTGAAACAGGCTTTTACACTCAGCTTGAGGCACTGTAGAAGACAGGGCGTAGAGTAGCTTGCTGTTTTCTTCTCCATTCATTAATAAGTAACAATCAAATGCCTGATGTCAATGAACCCAATAAAAACCCCGTTGGAACTCCACCGTGTGTGTGTGGTGTGTGGAAGGTCACTTGTCACTGTCGTCGCCGAGGAAATAGCCACAAAAAGAGCAGGATTTCGGAAATCAGTCCTTGAAATATGGAGTAGATTTTATACAGAGGAAATCAGAGCGACTTGGAAGCAGGACATTGTCAGAAGGCAGAGAAGGGTGGAGGACGATATTCTGTGGGAAGGAGAGGACCGAGAGATGCTGCTCAAAACGCTTTCGTATGGTATCTCTGTGTTTGGAATCGGGGGGAACAACCTCGGTCGATTCCATAAAAAAAGTTGCTCTTTCCCATGAGAACCTTTCTGTTCAGCCAAAGCAATGTTTATGCCACCTTCTAGTTTACAGAGCTTTTGTTCGAACCTCTTTTCATTGCCAAATGAATGGTGCCTATAACGGCCCGCAGGTGAGCGTCCGTAGATCCCTGAGCTTTGCTGTTTTCTCCGTTAGCTCGTGCTGGTTGGCGATTTTCTATCTGAGGCTCTAATTGCTGACATTCCTGCTTGTTTCTCTGCCTGTTATCTCGCACTGCCTGGCTGCGCTCTGGACCCTTCACTCTCCACACCCTTTACTTTACATCAATCCAGAACAAATTTCCCCCGTGGAACATTCACCTTTACAAAATTTGTGCTTGAAGCTCTGGCTGGAGACACTTGAATGGTGCCTTTAATGTGCCATCGCTGCGTGTCCTTAGATCCCTGGGCTTCGCTGCTGTCTCCGTTAGCTCCGGACCGTTAGCGTTTGTGTATCCGGGGCTCTAATAAGTGACCTCCCTGTGTGCTTCGCTGCCTTTTATCTCCCAGCCCTGCGGCGCCGCCTCCTCCCCCCGGGGCAGGAGCTCCGCCCGGTCGCTGAGCACAAAGCCCTCTGGAGCCCTTGCAAGGCCGCCGGGTGCGGCGAGCGGAGCGCGGAGCGTGTGTCTCGGCGAGAGGGAAGCGCGGTGGCGGTGGCGGTGGCGGGAGGCGCAGTCCCGCCGCGGCCCGCAGGGGGGAGCTCCCGGCCAAGGCGGCGCCGAGCGGCTGCGGGCGGGGAGGCGCCCGAGCCCGGCCCGGCCCTGCCCAGCGCAGCGCAGCCGGGCGGCGGCGAGCGACGGCGAGCGGGGCCCCGGGCCAGCCGCTGCCGGGCCGCCAGCCGCACTCGGCCCCAGGGAGCCCGCCCGCCCTCGCCGCCGCCCTCGCCGCCGCCCTCGCCGCTGCCGGGCGCCGCTCGCCGCCGAGGACCGCGCGCCCGAGCCGCCCGCCGGAGCCCGCCCGCCGCCCCGCCATGGCGATCGCAAGGCAAGTGCTTTGTCTCTCTGCTCTCCTCTCGCTGCCGCACGCTCGCTCCCAGCCCCTGCGCTACTCCGTAGCCGAGGAGGCGCCGAGCGGCTCGCTCGTAGCCGACGTGGCCGAGGACGCGGGGCTGGCCCCGGCGCAGCTCTCGGCTCGCCGCGCCCGCCTGGCCTCGGAGGACGGCCGGCAGCGCTTGCGCTTGGACCGCGCCACCGGCCGCCTCGTCGTGGCCGAGAGGCTCGACCGGGAGGAGCTGTGCGCCCAGGCGCCCGCCTGCACGCTGCCCTTGGAGCTGCTGCTGGCCGACCCGCTGCAGTTCTTCCGCATCGAGGTGGCCGTGCGGGACGTCAACGACCACTCGCCCCGCTTCCCGGACGAGCAGATCACGCTTAGGATCCCCGAAACCATTAACAGTCCCAGTTTCCTCTGGCGGGGGCTCGGGACCTGGATATTGGCAGCAACAGTATTCAGGGTTACAGCATCTCTCCCGGGAACGAGTACTTTAGTGTCTCCTTTGGGAGTCGTGCTGGGGGGGACAAATATGTGGAACTTGTTTTGGAAAAGCCTCTAGACAGGGAGGAGCAGGCAGAGATGAGTTTCAGTCTCATTGCTGTGGACGGGGGCTCTCCACCGAGGAGCGGGACAACTCAGATCCGCATTGTTGTTCAGGATGTAAATGACAATGCTCCAGTCTTCATGCAGGAACGCTACATTGGCCACGTTTTGGAAAATGCCCCTGAGGGCACCGTGGTTCTTAGTGTCGTGGCATCTGATCTGGATGCATGTTCTAATGGGGACATCTCCTACCAGTTCAGTGAAGAGGTGGACCAAAGCGAATCAGCGTTTCTGATTGATGCCAAGACCGGTGAAATTAAATTGAAAAAGCCTCTGGACTTCGAGGCAGCACAGAAACACGAGCTCAGTGTTCGGGCAACAGACGGTGGGGGCCTCTCAGCTCTCTGTAAAGTGTTGGTGGAGGTGGTAGATGTCAATGACAATGCTCCAGAGCTGGTGGTGAGTTCCTTCAGCAGCCCCCTCCCTGAAAACGTGTCACCTGGGACAGTGGTTGCCTTCTTCTCTGTCAGGGACCATGATGCAGGAGCCAATGGGAAGGTCACCTGTGCCCTTGAGGACCAGCTGTCATTCTCCCTGCGGCCAGCCTATAAGAATTACTATGAGCTGGTGACTGTGACCACACTGGACCGGGAAGAAATGGCACGGAGCATTGTCACTGTCACAGCAGCAGACGCGGGTTCACCTCCTCTCACCACCACCCAGACCTTCACAGTGGACATCTCTGATGTCAACGACAATGCACCCGTTTTCAACCAGTCATCATACGTCATGTATGTGCATGAGAACAATATTCCCACCATGCTGGTTGGAACCGTGTATGCCTCAGATGCTGACATAGGCCCCAACGCCAAGGTGACTTATTCCCTGGCACCCGCTCGCCTCACAGAGCAGCCTCCCTGTTCCTGCATTTCTGTGAACTCTGAGAATGGGCACGTGTTTGTGCTGCGACCTCTGGACTATGAGCAGCTGAAGCAGGTTGAGGTGTTGGTGATTGCCTCTGATGCAGGGTCTCCTCCCCTCAGTACCAATGTCACTGTCCTCTTCATTGTGGTGGATGAGAATGACAATGCACCACTGGTGCTGCATCCAGCCCAGGACAGCAGCCCAGCATCCAGCGAGCTGGTGCCCATGTCGGCTGAGGCGGGGTACCTGGTCACCAAAGTGGTGGCTGTTGATGCCGACTCTGGGCAGAACTCGTGGCTCTCGTACCACCTGCTGAAGGCCACTGACCCCGGTCTGTTTGTGGTGGGTGCCGGAAGTGGGGAGGTACGTCTGAGGAGGCCAGTGACGGAGAGAGACACTGTGAAGCAGAAGCTCATCATCCTGGTGCGAGACAACGGGCGACCACCGCTGTCAGCCACAGCGGCACTGAGTGCACTTCTGCTCAATGACTTCTCAGATGTGTGACTACCACACAGCAGCCCGGACATGGAGGATGAAGACTCTCTGACAGTCTATTTAATCATTTCCTTGGTCTTCCTCGCATCCATGGCAACCTTCATCACTTGCAAAGCGTGCAAGAGAAAGGAGCTGAAGGATGGGCATGTGCTTTATGCTGCCAGCAACTTGCCAGGGAGCCTGGCTGATGCAGCCTCTGCAGGGACCCTGCCCCATCCCTATTGCTACCAACCTCACAACCGTCTCGGGCAACAGCGAGTTCAAGTTCCTGAAGCCCATCCTGCCCAGCCTGCCACCACAGCACTGTGCCCTGGGCAGAGACACTGATGGTGAACAGGATTTTCCTGAAGACCCTCTCACCACTGAGGATGTGGCACCAGAGAATGCAGGGATGCTCTCTGTGGAACAGATCAATAATCTTTCCTTTAACTAGCATGGAGTCAGCACAGGCAGAGGCTTCAGGCCTTGGTGATAGGAAGCACTCCAGGCTATAACCTGTGGCAATGGTTTTCCTAGAGTTAATCTGCCTTTACAGTTGGCATAATTTTTCCCACCCTGTAGTTGCTGATATCAACAGAAAAGTTTCTCTCCTCCAAAAGACAGAAAAAAACTCAAAGGAGCTAAAGTCTCCTTAATTATGATGATAAAATATTTCAGCTCTATTACAGGCATTTCTTAGATGCTTTCAGATTGGGCTTCATTCCATTGCTACCACCGTAGGCCTAGGTCATGAATCTCTTTCTGTGCTGTAACGCACTGGCAAGGTCCTTGCTGAAATGCGTGTAGCCCTCATCCTGGGTCAGAAAAGCAAGAAATTTGTGAGTATTGTGTTACAAGGTGATGCGTGCACGGAGCTGTTTCTGCTCTGGGTTCTGGATGCCTCTGTCTCCGAGATGCATGGAATCTGTGTGTTTTGCCTTCTGGTGTCTCTGTCTTTCTGTCCAGCCATTGTGTGACTGCATAGCTGCATAAAGGCTGCCAAGGGAAGCAGGAGGGCGCTCCCATGCACACATTGTGGTGCACAGAATTCCAGCGCAGCAGGCAACAGTGACATGTTGAGCCTCTGAGTAGTGCTGTCTCATCTTCAGAAGTAAAGTGCACGAGATCTTCCTTTGAGCCATAAGAGAAGCATGGGTGGGCTGCCTCCTTGGGATTGCCTTGGAACTATGTATCATGGTGGTTTTGGTATCGATGGAATGGCAAAGCTGAAGTCCTTATATGCTTCTACAGGACCTTCCTTTCAGAGCTTTCACTGGCTTCACTGCTGTCTGCTGGAAGCAGACCTGGTCTGTTTTTCTGGATTTGTGTTACAGCATTTGTATTTTTGGTTTTACCCTTTCTCCTTCTACTCTCTGAACTGTGTTTGACCATTGTCTTGTGGATTCCTCTGAAGAAGGACTCTCACCCCTCTATTATAATGGATAGTTTAACTGGCACGGAGTGCTTGGAAGCCCTCCCACTGTGTTGTGCTGCAGTTATCAACTGTACCATTGTAAACCAGGATATTGTTGTGTGCAAAAGTGAAATAAAGGGAACACCCGAATGCCTGTATGGAGACTGGGGTCTTTGTAGAGATGTTCCTTCTGGGAAAGCTCTGCGAATGTCTTTCAATGGCTGAGCAGTGTTTTCTCCTGTTGTCCCTTGGCTGATGTAGAGTTGATTGGGTCCATTTCTTCTGTTTGGAGACATGCCCAATAGAGCCTTGAGGGAACCTGTGTGGAGCAATGATTTGTTGGCAAGGCTCTGTGGGTCTTCAGGGCACTGAGCTTGTGGCTGTGACAGGGTCCCATTAGATCCAGGTCAGGGGAACCTTGTCCTTCCCCTAACAGGAGCCCTGGGTGTGCAAAGGGCTCTGCATAGACGTGACCTTTTGCAGTGAAATTCCCAACTGTCCTGACTGCTCTGTCTGGGGATGGCACTGGTGAGGGGCACTGTTCCTTTTTTATGACCAAGATCCATGTGTCTGCTGTGCATGGCTGCAGTCCTGCCTGGAGCAATTCTACTCATGGTTCTCAGCATTTAAAGGGATTAAATTGGGATTTCCTTGGAAATATATCTGTGAAATATATCTGTGAGAGCCCCCATCAGGCCAAATGCACTTGAGAATATTCAGCTGATACAGCTGATCTCTGACAATTTCAGCATCCATGAAGGAAAAGTCGCTGTTCCCACCCTCATGGTCCTCCACCTCAGTGGACTGGACAGCCCAGGGTTATGCGAACATCTTCAACAAGCATCAATTCAATTTTTCTTAGACCGCGTTCTACTATAAACGTATTGAAAAAGTCTGTCTTGGTGTCTGACACAGCACTGGCCAGTTTTGCCTCTAACTGAGCTTTGGCCTATGATGTGTTCTCCCTGCATACACAAGCCACAGGTCTGCAATCTTCCTGCAAAGCCTGATCTTGCTTCCAGAGATGATAGAATTTATTTCCCACCTTGAGCTCCATGAGATTCCTGTAGGGCCCAGATTGACTTCTGCCCCTCTTGACTGGCTTTTGGCACAGTGGCGTTGCCTGTTCATTGGCTGTAAGTGTAGAGTTGTGAAAACATGTTTGTTGTCTTTGTGTGGAGAGTGAGGAAGCACCAGGAATTGCTTCAAAGGATTTTGTCAGAAGGTAGCATGGAGATGAACTTGGAAACAAGCCATTGAGTTTCCTCTTGTCGTTGTTTTGAATTGAGAGGCTTCTTTCTTAATGGTAGTGGAAAGCTGTGGATATCACAAAGACAACAGACATCTTCCTTTTGCGTCATCAGGAGGTGGGCATTTGGTGGGTGAAAACTGCAGCCAGGAAGAGGCTTTGCTGTCAGGAAGTGCAGAGGACTGGATCTGTGCCTTCTGCAAGGACCCCATAAAAAGATAAGTCCAGAGCCAGGGCTGGTGTATTGATTCTGAGCAGAAGACTATTGTACTTGGAGAACTGAGTGATCTACAGTCCAATTAATGTGGAAAGGCACAGGCCTTTGCTGTGCTGTGTTGTGCTACAAAATCCCCAGTCAGCAGGAGAAACTCAGCCAGCTCACTGGAACCATGGAACCTGCAGGCAGCACCCACTTGCTGCTAGAGAGAAAGCCACATGTGAGCAAGAGCTCTACCTACAAACTTCTTTTAGTGTGACAGCCGAAGTGAGGAGTAGAATCACTTTCTTGCATGAAAGTCTTAAAATGCTTGAATGACTGAAACGGGGGCAATCTTTCTTTTCTTTGATGGGGGTCTGCATGACTGCTGTGTATGGCTGGAGCCCTGCCTGAAGTGTCTGCCGAGGGTTCTCCTCATCTACGGGGACAGAGCATTATCTCTGGAGATCTCTGATAGCATGAGCGACAATGAAGAAGGTGTGATTGACATCTGAGACAGTGGCTGTGTCTGTCTCAGTCTCACTGAGACCCCGAGGAACCAGCACTTCTTGGTCTAACTCAGCTGCTTCTGGGATCATTTGATCTCGAGCATCCAGGTGTCTGATGCAGTTCCTAACCAGAAGATATATTATGTTTTTTACCATGTGAGAGGGGAAATGTTGTCTCCTGTATTGGAGGGCCTCAACAGGCTGCTGGACTTTCCTGACGTGCTCATCAGAGGTGCCATTCAGGAAGCAATGTGGTGGGTAGGACTTGTGTGAGGGTGGTCTGTGTGAGAGCAGCTGGACCAGCATGTGTCTCATCTTCTGTAGGGGAAAGCTGTAAAGCACACTAGATTTTCCTTGGCCATTTAGAAGGATGTGTGGGAGCTGTGTCCTGGGATTTCCTTGGAAATATGTCAGTAGTACTGTGTTGAGGTGGAATGGAATGGAGTATTTTAGTTGGGAGGATTCTACCTGAATCTTCTTAGTCCAACTGCCTGAGCACTTCAGGACAGGTCAGACATCAAAGAATATTATGAAGGGCATTGTCCAAATGGCTCTGCAACACCAGCAGGTGTAGGGCACTGATTTTGCAGTCTTTCTAGAAAGCTTGACCTTGCTTCCAGGGTTGACACAATATATTTCTCCCCTTGAAATCCACGAGGAGTTCCCTGTTTGGCTTCCACAAAGTTGCTGTGAGTGAAATTTTGCAGATGCATCAGAGTTCATATGATGTCAACATCGGTGCAGAATCTCAGACAGGCTGAGAGGGAGCTCTGGTTATGACCCACTACTCTCATTCTCGTGTAGTCCATTCTGTAGGGGTAACATCTGGGGTATCCCTCGATCCAGCTCCTTGTCTTCTTCACCTTTTATCAGTGGTGCCTCTAGTAAGGGACATGGTGTGTTGCTCCAGCTCTGCTGCAGGGCAACCCTCGCCAAAAAGTACAGACCCAAAGAACTCCAAAATCATACATCTGGCCATTTCCAACACACAAAACATATAGTTACCTCATCTATAAGCTATCCAAATACAACATACAATGATTTCTATTCACAGATTTTCTTAATACTTCTTTGAGGATCACCTCTGAGTCTTTGTTCTGTGGTTATGGTGTGATATGCGGAGGGGATACTCAGGGGCCAATTTGGTCATCCCGATAGGCAAACGAGTGGCGAAGACATACTGGACCCCTTGCTCTCCCATCTCCCTTCGGTTTCCCCATGGTGGTGCCTCCCAGATCCACTCCTGAACCACTATTATCCACTATAATCATCACAGATCAAGGACAATGTCTTCTCCCTCCCCTTCTGAACGTTATTGTTTGCGTAACTGGGGGTTTAATTTGTGACCTCTCCTCTTTGATTCCTTGAATTTTATGTTAATCGCTGTGTCCGTGAATCCTTCCCCAAGTGCAGGACTTCGGGTTTGATCTCCTAGAGCAGCAGCATCATTCTCGAGTGGTGTTGAGCGAAGGTGATGGGGAAGCATTTCCTTACAGAAACTTTCCCCTCTGGCACCAGCTCTCATATCCCATAGAGGTTCTTCTCGGACCCGCCCGACTCGCTAAGGGTCCTGTGCTGATGAACAAGTGGAGAAGAGGAGGAACAAGCCCTCAAAGTGTCCTGTGGAAGTGGAGGATCTTGCACTGCCCACTCAGAGGAAAACCCCGAGCTGCGGATGAGGAGCTGGCGTTTAGGAGCCGGGCAGTGCTGCCCAGAGCCGCGCTCTGTCTGCGGGGAGGGAGCTGCTTCCTAGCAAAGAGAGAGCGTTCCCACTGCGCCTTTTGGCTCCGGCTGGGCACGGGGAGCGCAGCCTCCAGCAGCAAAGGCCGGGCTGGCGGCTCTGCCGCGGCTGAGCAGCAGAGGAAATATTCCCCCGTGCGACGCTGGGTGGGGGTGTTGGCCGCGAACCGGCGGGTTCCTGTGCCCGCCCCGGCTTTGCAGGCAGCGGCGGAGAGAAAGAGCCGCGGGAGCCGCTCGGGAAGGGCGGCGGCACACGGAGTCGGGGAGCTCGGGGGCTTTCAGGCCCCTCAGCCCGGGATTGCTGACCAAATCCGCCTCGGACGCCGCTGGACGATGCTGGGAACGACGGAGGACGGGGAATGGCTTTTGTGGCGAGTGCGAGCGAGTGGGAGACGGAACGGAGAGCGGCAGAGGCGAGTGATCTTGTTGCTTGTGTGCGTTTGCGTGTGTCAGAGCGGGGCCGAACCCCTCCGCTATTCCCTGGCGGAGGAGATGGAGAGGGAGTCGTTTGTTGGCAATATTGCAGAGGACCTGGGGCTTTCTCCGAGCCAGCTGGCGGCTCGCAAGGCGCGCGTTGTGTCCGAGGGGAACGAGCGGCTTTTCCACCTCAACCGAAACACGGGAGCGCTGACGGCAAAGGAGTCTCTGGACCGAGAGGAGATGTGTCCGCAGAGCGATACCTGCACCGTCTTCTTTAAGATAGTCTTTGAAAATCCCTTGGAGCTGATCCGAGGGGAGGTAGAGATTCGTGACATCAACGATAATTCCCCCGTCTTCCCGGAGAAGGAGGTGGTTTTAGAAGTTCTGGAAACGACATCTCCTGGGTCCCGTTTCCCTCTGCAAAACGCCCGGGACAAGGACGTGGGAAGCAACGGTTTGCAGAACTACAGTCTCGGGTCAAATTCGCATTTCTCCCTCCATGTTGGAACAGAGAAAGGTGTGGAACTTGTCCTGGATCGTCAGCTGGACCGGGAAGAACAGCCGCAGCTGAATTTAATCCTCACCGCTAGCGATGGGGGCTCCCCACCAAGGTCGGGAACAGCTCATGTGCAGATCGTGGTGCTGGATTCCAATGACAACACCCCTGTGTTCAGCCGGGAGGTCTACGAGGTGCAACTGGCCGAGAACAGCCCCCCGGGGCAGCTGGTGGTCAGAGTCGCGGCCGCGGATCCCGACGAAGGGTCCTACGGGAAAGTGCGATACAGATTCAGCCAGATATCGGAGCGGTCCCAGGAGCTCTTCCAGCTGAACCCTGACACCGGGGAGATCCAGGTGGTGGGAAACGTCGACTTCGAGGAAGCGAAGCATCACAAGATGGTGGTGAGAGCCACCGACGGCGGCGGTCTGTCTGCACACTGCAAAGTGCGGGTGGAGGTGCTGGACGTGAACGACAACGCCCCGGAGATAACGCTCACCTCCCAGTTGGTCTCCGTTCCCGAGGACGCGCCGCCCCGCACCGTGGTGGCCCTGTTGAGCGTGCGGGACCGCGACTCCGGCGACAACGGCAGGACGGAGTGCTCCATCGACGGGGACTCGCCCTTCATGCTGACGGGCGGCGGGGATGAGTACTACGAGCTGAGGACGACGGCGGCGCTGGACAGGGAGCGGGCGGCAGAGTATAACGTGACGGTGAGAGCCGCGGACCGGGGCAGGAGGCGGCTGAGCTCCCGGGCGAGCCTGCGGGTGCAGGTGTCGGACGTGAACGACAACGCGCCCGAGTTCACGCAGGCGGTTTACACGGCGTCGGTGTCGGAGAACGAGGGCCCCATGGTCCGCATCGGCAGCGTGAGCGCCACGGACGCCGACGCGGGAGCGAACGGGCGCGTGAGATACGCGCTGGTGCGGCAGGAGGGCGCGGAGCAGCCCGCGGTGTCGGTGAACGCCGAGAGCGGCGCCGTTTTCCTGCTGCGGCCGCTGGACTACGAGCAGGTGCGCGCCTTGGAGGTGGCGGTGCGCGCTGCCGACGGCGGCTCACCGCCGCTGAGCGCCCAGGCGGTGCTGCGCGTGGTGGTGCGCGACGAGAACGACAACGCGCCCGTGGTGCTGCACCCGCCCGCCGAGAGCAGCGGCGCGGCGGCGGGCGAGCTGGTGCCGCGCTCGGCCGAGGCCGGGTACCTGGTGGCCAAGGTGGTGGCGGTGGACGCGGACGCGGGGCAGAACGCGTGGCTGTCGTACGAGCTGTGGAAGGCGACGGAGCCGGGGCTGTTCCGCGTGGGGCCGCACAGCGGCGAGGTGCGCACGGCGCGGGCCGTGGCGGAGCGGGACGCGCCCCGGCACAGGCTCGTCGTGCTGGTGCGAGACCGCGGGCGGCCGCCGCGCTCCGCCACCGCCACCCTCGGCATCGCCCTGGTCGGCGGCTTCTCCGACGCCCATCTGCGGGGCGCCGAGGAGGCGCCGGCCGCCGAGCCCGAGGGGCCGCTCACCCTCTCCCTCACCGTCTGCCTGGCCTGCGTGTCCGCCCTCTTCCTGGCCACGGCGGGGGCCGCCGTGGCGGCCAAGGTGCGGCGGGCCCGGCGCAGCGCGGCCGAGAGCTTGCCCGCCTTCCCGCAGTCCGCCCCGCCGAGCAGCGCGGGCTCCCTGCCCCGCAGCTCCGTCTACGACGTCTGCTTCGCCGCCGGCAGCCTCGACGGCGACTTGCGCTTCCTCGGGCCCCTCCTGCCCTGCTTCCCCGCCGGGCTGCCCCCCGGCCCGGCCGAGCAGCGGAGCTCGCTCTGCTCCACGGAGGCGGCCAACCTCGGCGACGACGGCGACCGGGCTGCAGAGGTGAGGGACCTGCCCGGGCCGGGGCGAGGCGGGGAGCGGGGAGGGAGCAGCGCGGGGGGCTCGGGGTGTCGCTCACGTGGGGAGTCTCGGTGTTGTGGCTCTGTGGGTGGAGGAGCCCCAGGGTCGGGAGGAGAGGGCGGAGAGGGTCTGAGAGCCGCTGGTGGGGGCGTCCCAGGAGGATCTGTTAAGGGTCAGCTGCTCCCCAAGTACTGACTTATGGGGGTCTTGGGCACCCAGTTCTCAGTGTTGCCCTTAGATCAAGTGTATCAGCGCAAAGGAGGAGGGCAGCTGCACCTCGACCTGGTTCTCAAAACCATCGAGGTTAAGGAAGAGAGGGGACTAACGTCTCGACCTCCTGGTTCCACCTCCTCTGTCTCTGGAAAGAGAACAGTAGCGTTCTCCGTACAGCAGTGACTGACGGGTCCTTTCAGTCCCTCGCTTTTGCCTCCCTCCAACGCCCAAATTACAACCCGCGCTCTCCGTTCTTGCAGGACAGAGCTCCCATCTCCGCAGACACGGCTCGCAGACGTGTCGAAGCAGCTTGCACTGCAGACAGGGGGAAGGAGCTCCATGGCAATTCTGATCCAAACCCTTGGCTCCCCACTCAGTAAACGAGGGGAAAGGCGAGAGTGTCTGTCGTCCCTGGCCAGCGTCCTCACAAGGAAAACACCGAAAAAAGGACCAGGGAAGAACAAGGTTTCTCTGTGAGAGAGCAAACCCATTCTCCTCTTCAGCATTGTTTTCTTCATATAAGTATTGTGTAATTGTGACATAGACGGAGGACGAGGACTGTGTTGCATGTTGATAAATCCGAGACTCCGTGCGTGACTGTGAGAGCCTTCTTCCTTCTAAATGTTAAGGGAAATCTTGAAACCTGGAAGCGTATCTTCAAGATAGCTTTTTCCTACATCACCTTTTCTGAGTTTATTTTTGTTTTGATAGCGTTCTGTAATCATGTCTCCATTCTCTGCACTCCGTTAAAACCGATTTAATTAGAAACGATTGACAGCGGCACTCCGCACATTTGAGCAGGAGTTCACTGATTCCTCAAACTGTAAAGCGTGGGCTTTGAGCAACGTATTCGTTTTCTTTTATAAGGTAAAGTGCAAGATAACATTTCCGGATTGTTGAGTATAAAGTAATAGAGAATTGAAAGTGCTGTTTGTTTTTTTGCAGTGAAACAGGCTTTTACACTCAGCTTGAGGCACTGTAGAGGACAGGGCGTAAAGTAGCTTTCTGTTTTCTTCTCCCTTACTTAATCGATAATGAGCTATGAAGTGTATGTGATATTTCCTATCTGTCGCACATTTAAACAATCAAATGCCTGATGTAAATGAACGCAATAAAAAAACCCTTGCAACTCCCTCGGGTTTGTGGAGGATCACTAGTCCAAGCAGAATTCCGAGAATCAACCCGTGCATTTTGCAGTAGATTTGATGCAGGGAAAATCAAAGCGACTTAGAAGCAGGACATTCTCAGAAGGCGAAGCAAGGTGGAGGGCGATTTTCTGTGGGAAGCAGAGGACCGAGAGATGCTGCTCAAAGCGCCGTCGAGCGGTCTCCCTGTTTGGAATCGGAGGGAACAAACTCGATCGATTCTTGTAGCAAGTTGCTCTTTCCTATGAGACCCTTTTTGTTCATCCAATGCAATGATTATATCACCTTCTAGTTTACAAAGATTTTGTTTGAACGTCTTCAAGGTGGTGCCTTTAATGTCCCATCGCTGAATGTCCTTAGACCTCTCGCTCTCCTCTTCTACCTCCATTTCCCCACAACTGCATCTCCAAGTACTCTCTTGTGTCCTCCCTTGAATGAAAATGATCTGTTTTTATTCACCCCACAACAGGCTTTGCCTATTCCTAGACTCCCTGTCAAAGGGCTCGTAAACACTTTAATCTTTCTACTGAGTCACTTTCTGATAATGTGGGATGATCTCTTTGGGCCCATTCGCGTTTACAAAGTTTCAGGAAGAACATCTTGCAGTTGAAACTTGAATGGTGACTTTAATGTCCCATCGCTGCATGTCCTTAGATCCCTGGGCTTTGCTGCTGACTCCGTTAGCTCCTGCTGGTCGGTGTTTGTGTATCTGGGGCTCTAATTAGTAACTTCGCTGTGTGTTTTCCTGCCTATCATCTCTCACTGCCTGGCCGCGCTCCCCACACCCTCCACCTCTCCATCAATATAGGATAAACTTCCCCCACGGAACTGCTTTACAAATTTGGGGCTTGAACCTCTTGCAGGTGACATTTGAATGGTGCCTTTAATGTCCCATCGCTGCGTGTCCTTAGATCCCTGGGCTTTGCTGCTGTCTCCGTTAGCTCCGGACCGTTAGCGTTTGCGTATCCGGGGCTCTAATTAGTGACCTCCCTGTGTGCTTCGCTGCCTTTTATCTCCCAGCCCTGCGGCGCCGCCTCCTCCCCCCGGGGCAGGAGCTCAGCCCGGTCGCTGAGCACAAAGCCCTCTGGAGCCCTTGCAAGGCCGCCGGGTGCGGCGAGCGGAGCGCGGAGCGTGTGTCTCGGCGAGAGGGAAGCGCGGTGGCGGTGGCGGTGGCGGGAGGCGCAGTCCCGCCGCGGCCCGCAGGGGGGAGCTCCCGGCCAAGGCGGCGCCGAGCGGCTGCGGGCGGGGAGGCGCCCGAGCCCGGCCCGGCCCTGCCCAGCGCAGCGCAGCCGGGCGGCGGCGAGCGGCGGCGAGCGGGGCCCCGGGCCAGCCGCTGCCGGGCCGCCAGCCGCACTCGGCCCCAGGGAGCCCGCCCGCCCTCGCCGCCGCCCTCGCCGCCGCCCTCGCCGCTGCCGGGCGCCGCTCGCCGCCGAGGACCGCGCGCCCGAGCCGCCCGCCGGAGCCCGCCCGCCGCCCCGCCATGGCGATCGCAAGGCAAGTGCTTTGTCTCTCTGCTCTCCTCTCGCTGCCGCACGCTCGCTCCCAGCCCCTGCGCTACTCCGTAGCCGAGGAGGCGCCGAGCGGCTCGCTCGTAGCCGACGTGGCCGAGGACGCGGGGCTGGCCCCGGCGCAGCTCTCGGCTCGCCGCGCCCGCCTGGCCTCGGAGGACGGCCGGCAGCGCTTGCGCTTGGACCGCGCCACCGGCCGCCTCGTCGTGGCCGAGAGGCTCGACCGGGAGGAGCTGTGCGCCCAGGCGCCCGCCTGCACGCTGCCCTTGGAGCTGCTGCTGGCCGACCCGCTGCAGTTCTTCCGCATCGAGGTGGCCGTGCGGGACGTCAACGACCACTCGCCTCGGTTCCCGGACGAGCAGGTCACGCTTAGAATCGCGGAGAACAGCAACCCGAGACTGCGTTTTCCTCTGGTGGGGGCTCGGGACCTGGATATTGGTAGCAACAGCGTCCAGTCTTACAGCATCTCTCCCGAGAACGAGTACTTCAGTGTCTCTTTTGGGACTCGAACTGAGGGGGACAAATATGTGGAACTGGCCTTGGAAAAGCCTCTAGACAGAGAGGAGCAGGCGGAGATGAGTTTCAGCCTCATTGCTGTGGACGGGGGCTCTCCCCCGAGGACTGGGACTACTCAAATCCACATTGTTGTTCAGGATGCAAATGACAATGCTCCAGTCTGCACGCAGGAACGCTACATTGGCCACGTTTTGGAAAATGCCCCTGAGGGCACCGTGGTTCTTAGTGTCGTGGCATCTGATCTGGATGCAGGTTCTAATGGGGACATCTTCTACCAGTTCAGTGAAGAGGTGGACCAAAGCGAATCAGCGTTTCTGATTGATGCCAAGACCGGTGAAATTAAATTGAAAAAGCCTCTGGACTTCGAGGCAGCACAGAAACACGAGCTCAGTGTTCGGGTGACAGACGGTGGGGGCCTCTCAGCTATCTGTAAAGTGTTGGTGGAGGTGGTAGATGTGAATGACAATGCACCAGAGCTGGCGGTGAGTTCCTTCAGCAGCCCCCTCCCTGAGAATGCATTACCTGGGACAGTGGTTGCCTTCTTCACTGTCAGGGACCGTGATGCTGGAGCCAACGGGAAGGTCACCTGTGCCCTTGAGGACCAGCTGTCATTCTCCCTGCGTCCAGCCTATAAGAATTACTATGAGCTGGTGACTGTGACCACACTGGACCGGGAGGAAATGGCACGGTATATCCTGACTGTCATAGCAGCAGACGTGGGCTCACCTCCTCTCACTACCACCCAGACGTTCACGGTGGACATCTCTGATGTCAACGACAATGCACCTGTCTTCAACCAGACATCATACACCATGTATGTGCATGAGAACAATATTCCCACGGTTCTTGTTGGAACCATCCATGCCTCAGATGCTGACATAGGCCCCAATGCCAAGGTGACCTATTCCCTGGCACCAGCTCACCTCACAGAGCAGCCTCCCTGTTCCTGCATTTCTGTGAACTCTGAGAACGGGCACGTGTTTGTGCTGCGACCTCTGGACTATGAGCAGCTGAAGCAGATTGAGGTCTTGGTGATTGCCTCTGATGCAGGATCTCCTCCCCTCAGGGACAACGTCACTGTCCGCGTTGTTGTGGTGGATGAGAATGACAACGCTCCACTGGTGCTGCATCCAGCCCAGGACAGCAGCCCAGCATCCAGCGAGCTGGTGCCCATGTCGGCTGAGGCGGGGTACCTGGTCACCAAAGTGGTGGCTATTGATGCTGACTCTGGACAGAACTCGTGGCTCTCGTACCACCTGCTGAAGGCCACTGACCCCGGTCTGTTTGTGGTGGGTGCCCAAAGTGGGGAGGTGCGTCTGAGGAGGCCAGTGACAGAGAGAGACACTGTGAAGCAGAAGCTCATCATCCTGGTGCGAGACAATGGGCGGCCACCGCTGTCGGCCACAGCAGCACTGAGTGCACTCCTGCTGAATGACTTCTCAGATGTGCGTCTACCACACAGCATCCCGGACCTAGTTGACGACAGCGACTTCTTGACAACCTATTTAATCATTTCCTTGGTCTTTGTCTCACTGCTCTTCCTTGCATCCATGGCAACCTTCATCACTTGCCAAGTGTGCAAGAGAAAGGAGCTGAAGGATGGACATGTGCTTTATGCTGCCAACAACTTGCCAAGCAGCCTGGCTGATGTAGCCTCTGCAGGGACCCTGCCCCATCCCTATTGCTATGAGATCAGCCTCACAACAGGTTCAGGCAACAGCGAGTTCAAGTTCCTGAAGCCCATCCTGCCCAGCCTGCCACCACAGCACTGTGCCCTGGGCGGGGACACTGGTGATGAACAGGTTTTTCCCCAAGGCCCTCTCACTGCTGAGGATGTGCTACCAGAGAACACAGGGATGCTCTCTGGGGAAGAGTTCAATAGTCTTTCCTTTAACTAGGATGGAGTGAGAAGTAGAGTCTTCAGGCCTCTATGATGCAGAGGATGCTGTGCTACAAACTGTGGCAATTTTTCCTCCAGAGTTCATCTGCATTTGCAATTAGTAGAAATGATCTCTGTCAAATTCTTAGTCCGCAGAAAGGTTGTCTTCCCCTCCAAAAACCAAGCGAAATGAACTAAAGGCTCCCTCAGACAGGTAACAAAGTTTCAGCTCTGTTACAGCTATTCCTAACCGCATTACCGCTTTGAGAAGAGATGGTAATTCCAGTGCTCCCGGCCTATGTCTTGTCTCCCTTGCTGTTGGGCAATGCTGGGGATCTCTTATTCTGTGCAAGGTGAATTTCGGGCAGCATTATCACATCCATGCTGAAATGCAGGTAGCCCTCATTCAGGTCTGAAAACCTAGGAAGTTGAGAGTGCTGTGTGACAACGTGATGCATGTCTGGGGGTGTATCTTCTCTGGGTTCTGGATGTCTCTATCTCTGAGATGTGTGGGCTCTGTATGATTTGCCTTCTGATTACTGTGTCTGCCCATCCAGATATTCTGTGACTGGAATAGAATATCATTGAACAGAATATGTTAATGTGAAGGTATCTACTAGGATCATTTTAGTCCAAGTGCCCGACCACTTCAGGACTGTCCAAACGTTAAAGCATATTATGAAGGGCATTGTCCAAATGGCTCTGAAGCATGGATAAGTGTGAGGCATCAACTCTGCAATCTTCCTCCAAAGTCTGAGAGCCTTCCAGAGATGACACAATTTATATTTTTCCCCCAGAGGACCCCGAGTAATTCCCTATTGGGCACAGATGGACTTCTGCCCCACTTTTAACATATTGCCATTGCCTGCTCATAGACTGTAAGTGTAGCGAGTTGTGAAAACTTGCTCATTGTCATTGGGTGGAGTGCATTGAAACTCAAGAGGTTGCTTCTGAGAGCCGTTGAATTTAGGTTCTACTTTTGTCATTATTATTCCTTAAGTGAGATGCTTCTTCATGAGAGTGGAAGGCTGCCTCGGTCTGATTTTCTGGGCTTGTGTTGGAGCATTTGCTTTCTCCTTTTTGCCCTTTCTCCTTCTGCTTTATGGACTGTATTTGACCACTATCTTGTCTCTTCCTCTGAAGAAGGACTGTTACACCATCTGTATTAACTGATTGTTTGGCTGGCATGGAAAAGTCCTCCCAGTGTGTTGTGCTGCAGTTATGAACTGTACCTTTGTAAACTGGGACAGCCTTGTGTGTAACAGTGAAATAAAGAGAACACAGTCCTTGTCGAGGCATTCATTCTGGGAAAGCTCTGTGAATGTTTTTTGCAAAGGTGGGAAAACTGTTTCTCCTGTTGTCCCTTGGCTGAGTTTGGTCTCATCATTGCTGTTGTTGAATTGAGAGTCTTCTTGTTGGGAGTGAAAATGTGTCCTGATTTGGTTTTCCTCTTAAGAAAGACTGTCACCGCAATTACACTAGAGGTTTGTTTTAATGAATGCGATGTGACTCAGAATACTCGGGAAGTGCATGCAGTGTGTTGTTTTCTCCTCCATTTTTTATCCTGTGAGAGACAGGCTGCTCTTGGAGGCAGCTGTGGGCATCTCCTGAGCATTGCGTGTGCATTTGCTGCAGCTCACTAAGAGGTCTGTGGGAGACCTTCTAACTCAGAAGGAAGTTTGTCTCCCTCTCCTAAATACAAATGAAAGTCATAAAATGCTCTCTCAGTCAGGTAACAACATTTCAGTTTTGCTACAACTGCTTCTGAGATGCTTCAAGAAATGGTTTATTTCCAGTGCTCCAGCCTAGTTATTATCTCCCTTGATGTTGGGCAAGGCTGTGGACCTCTTAATCTGTGCTGTAATGTGATGAACATGTTGTGCAGACAAATCACATCCTTGCTGAAATGCACATAGCCCCCTTTCTGGGTCAGAAAAGTAATGAGGTTGTGAGTCCTGTGTTTTAAAGTGATGCATGCTTGGGTATGTTTCTTCTCTGAGGTCTGGGTGCCTCTGTCCATGAGATGTGAGGGCTCTGTGTGTGTTTTTGCTTCTGGTCACTCTGTCTCCCCTTCTAGTCATTGTGTGAGTGCATATGATGCACAAAGTCTGCCCAGGGAAGCAGGGAGGTGCTCACATGCAGCTGTTGTTGTGCACAGCATTCCAGCTCAACAGGCAGGAATCACTGATCTTTTGAGTAACAAAATTTCATGTTCTTTAGCAGTAAAATGCATGGTATCTTTCTTGTGTGAGTAGAGCTGTGTCCTTTGGAGTTTATTTGAAATATATCAGTAATAATGGGGATGGGATGGGATGGGATGGGATAGGACAGGACAGGATACCATACAATATTTTAATTGGAAGGGACCTACAAAGATCATCTGATCCAACTCCCTGACCACTTCAGGGCTAACCAGACAGTCAAGAGTATAATGAAGGGCACTGTCCAAATGCCTGTTGAACACTGCCAGGTATGGGGCATAGACCATCTCTACAGGAACCCTTTTCTGGGGTTTGACCACCTCCTGTGTTAAGAAATGCTTCCTCATGTCAAGCCTGAACCTCCCCTGATGCTGCCTTGATCGATTCCCACATGTCATGTCACTGGATATGTGGAAGAAGAGATGAGCATCCTTTTCTCCAAACTAGGAAGACACAAGTCTTTAGCTACTCCTCAATGGACATTTCTTCCAGCCCTGTCACCAACCTTGTAGCTCCCCTCTGGATGCATTCCAGTATGTTAATGTCCTTCTTAGGTGGAGAACTGGACACAGGATTCAAGGCGAGGCTGTATCAATGCTGAATAGAGCAGGGTAATATGACTGGCTGGTTATGGTGTGTTTGATGCCCTCCCAAGGCATCTTGGCTGCCAGGGCACTGCTGATTCCAATTGAACTGCTGCCCACCAGATCCCTTTCCTCAGGGCTGCCCTCCATCCACTCCTTTCCCAGAATCCACATGCCTGGATTTACTAAGTCCCAGGTGCAGAATCTGGCATTTAAACCTGTTACATTTTGTGCCATTGATGACTGTCCCATGTTCCCATGTATCTAGATCCTTCTGCAAGGCCTCCTTTGCCTCAGAAGAGTCAACAGCACTTCCCAGTTTGCTGTCATCAGCAAATGGGATAATGGGATGTTCTACTCCTGCGTCTCCTTCTACTCTGTGAACTGTGTTTGAACATTGTCTTGCCTATTCCTCGGAAGAAGGACTGTCACCCCATGTCTAATAATGGATTGTTTAAACGAAGCCAGTGTGACATGAAATATGTGGAAACCCTCTTGCTGTGCTGTGCTGCAGTTATAAACTCTGCTGTTGTAAACTGGGATACCCCTGCGTTGAACAGTGAAATAAAGAGAACACACGAATGCCTTGTGTGGAGACAGCAGTCTTTGTAGAGATGTTCCTTCTGGGAAAGGTCTGTGAATGCTTTCCAAAAGCTGGTTTCTTTTCTCCCGTTGTCCCTTGGCTAAAATATGGTTGGTTGGGAACATTTCTTCTGTTTGGAGACATGGCCTATAGAGCCTTCAAGGAACATGTCGGGTGCAGGGATTTGTTGGCAGGCTTCAGCGTGTCTTCAGAACACTGAGCTTCTGGCTTCAACAGGGCTCTGCTCGATCTAGGTCAGGAGAATCAGTTTGTTCCCCTAACAGGGGCCCTGGGTGTGCAATGGCCTCTGCAAAGCTGTAACGTTTGGGGTGTCCTTTCCAACTCTCCTGACTGCTCCATCTGGGGATGGCATCTGTGAGGTGTTTGAGTACAAAGTATTTGTGAAATTAAAGGTGTAGGAGTTTCAGAGGATGGATGGCACAAAGAGAGGATACTTGTTCTTTGGGCAAGAATTTATGTGAGTGTGTTGAGGAGGGCATTCGTTGAGCAAATACTGGCACCAGGGAGAGACTTTGCTCTCCGGCAATGCAGGCAGATGCAGCTGTCCCTTCCCCAAAAGGTCCCTGATCAGAGCTAAGTACTGAGCCTGTTTATCAAAGGCTATTGCACACTAGAGGAATCATTTAGGTTGGAAAAGAGCCTTGACAACATTAAGTACAACAGTTACCATAGCACTGCTAAGTCCACCACAACACTTAAGTGCTATGTCCAGGGATGGTGACTCAGCCACCTCCCTGGGCAGCCTCATGAGCCACCCTTAGAGCCCTCAGCCAGTTCTTCGTCTCACAATTGGACAAAGTGTCCAGAAGGTTGCTGTGAGGAACGGTACCAAATGCTAAAACCCAGAAATACTACATTCACAACCTTCCCTTTGTCCATGAAGTGAGTGAACTGCCATAGAAGGATATCTAATTAATTTGAAGAGGACCTTGCTTTTTTGAGCACAATCTGACTCAATCCAGTATTCACATTATTCTTTAAATGCATTTCAATATTACCCATTATGAACTTCTCTTTGAGTTTTCCAGGCACTGAGGTTAGACTCACAGAACTGTAATTTCCGGGGTCTGTTCTAACGGTCCTCTTGTCAGCTGTAATTCCACTAGACAGTTTCCAGTCAGCAGGGTCCTCCCAAGACTCCCAAGTCTTTTTGTAGATGATCAAGAGCAGTCCTGCCATAGCGTCCGCTCGTTCACTCGGTACTCTGGGATGAATCCCATTAGGCCCCATGGAATTGTAAACATTCCTGGTCCTTTACAATTTCAGTGTACACCGAGGGAAAGTCACTGTTCATGCCCTCATAGTCCTCTGACTTAGTGGATCAGGCAGCCCAAGTTCTTTCAGTACTAGGAAGAGCAAGGCAAGAGAAGCATTGAGCTTTGCCCATAGCTGTCTTCTCCCTGTATACATGAACCAAAGCTCTACAATCTTCATGCAAAACCTGACCTTGCTTCCAGAGATGACACAATCTATTTCTCTGCTTGAGCTCCACGAGGAGTTCCCTGTTGGGCCCAGCTGGTCCTCTGCTGCTCTTGCTTGACTTTTGACCCACTGGCATTGCCTGCTCGTAGATGGTAAGTGTAGAGAGCTGTGGAAACATGTTCAGTATGTTTGGGTGGAGTGTGAGGAAACTCCAGGAGTTGCTTCGAAGGACTTAATCTGAAGGTGGAATTGAGATGAGCTTGGAAAAGGGTTGTTGTTCACTTTGGTCTTATCATTGCTGTTCCTGAATCGAGGGGCTTCTTGATGGGAGTGGAAACCTGTCATGATCTGATTGTCTGGGTTTGTCTTGTAGTACCTACCTTCTCCTTTTTGTCCCTCTCTCCTTCTACTCTGTGAACTGTGTTTAAGTATTGTTTTGGCTTTTCCTCTTAAGAAGGACTACCTCCCTAGCTGTAATACCGGCTTGTTTGAATGAAGGAAGCGTTGCACAGAATACTCGGAACATGCAAACTCTATGTTGTTTTTTATACCAAAAGAAGCAGACTGCTCTTGGAGGCAGCGGTGTGCATCTTGCGTGCATTGCATGTGCGTTTGCTGGAATCATTGCGGAAGTAGTCGCGATAGAAATCCATCCCCATGGACGGCGATGGGAGCCTGAGCCTGGAGTTTTAATCTGGTCTCGGCACGAATCCAGGCTCACGCTGCCCAGAGTCACTCCGGACCTGTCGATTTCTTCCCCTTTTTCCCACGGTTCTTCCTCCAGGTGAACTCTTGACCTTTCCCTTTTACCGAATCTAATCCTGCCTCTAATCATCCCTTAATAAGCTTTGCATGGTCCTAGAAACCCCGTCAAACTCGTCGTAATCCGTTTGCCCTTTTCTGTGAGACACCTTCTGAGAAAGCAGGATAAACTCTTCCCCCTCCCCTTCTCGTTTACAAAGTTTCCGATTGAACCTCTTGAGATTTACACTTGAATGGGGCATTTAATGTCCCATCGCTGCGTGTCCTTAGATCCCTGGGCTTTGCTGCTGTCTCCGTTAGCTCCTGCTGGTCGGTGTTTGTGTATCTGGGGCTCTAATTAGTGACCTCGCTGTGTGTTTTCCTGCCTATCATCTCTCACTGCCTGGCCGCGCTCCCCACACCCTCCACCTCTTCGTCAAAGTAGGATAAACTTCCCCCACGGAACTGCTTTACAATTTTGGGGCTTGGACCTCTTGCAGGTGACACTTGAATGGTGCCTTTAATGTCCCATCGCTGCGTGTCCTTAGATCCCTGGGCTTTCCTGCTGTCTCCGTTAGCTCCGGACCGTTAGCGTTTGTGTATCAGGGGCTCTAACTAGTGACCTCCCTGTGCGCTTCGCTGCCTTTTATCTCCCAGCCCTGCGGCGCCGCCTCCTCCCCCCGGGGCAGGAGCTCAGCCCGGTCGCTGAGCACAAAGCCCTCTGGAGCCCTTGCAAGGCCGCCGGGTGCGGCGAGCGGAGCGCGGAGCGTGTGTCTCGGCGAGAGGGAAGCGCGGTGGCGGTGGCGGTGGCGGGAGGCGCAGTCCCGCCGCGGCCCGCAGGGGGGAGCTCCCGGCCAAGGCGGCGCCGAGCGGCTGCGGGCGGGGAGGCGCCCGAGCCCGGCCCGGCCCTGCCCAGCGCAGCGCAGCCGGGCGGCGGCGAGCGGCGGCGAGCGGGGCCCCGGGCCAGCCGCTGCCGGGCCGCCAGCCGCACTCGGCCCCAGGGAGCCCGCCCGCCCTCGCCGCCGCCCTCGCCGCCGCCCTCGCCGCTGCCGGGCGCCGCTCGCCGCCGAGGACCGCGCGCCCGAGCCGCCCGCCGGAGCCCGCCCGCCGCCCCGCCATGGCGATCGCAAGGCAAGTGCTTTGTCTCTCTGCTCTCCTCTCGCTGCCGCACGCTCGCTCCCAGCCCCTGCGCTACTCCGTAGCCGAGGAGGCGCCGAGCGGCTCGCTCGTAGCCGACGTGGCCGAGGACGCGGGGCTGGCCCCGGCGCAGCTCTCGGCTCGCCGCGCCCGCCTGGCCTCGGAGGACGGCCGGCAGCGCTTGCGCTTGGACCGCGCCACCGGCCGCCTCGTCGTGGCCGAGAGGCTCGACCGGGAGGAGCTGTGCGCCCAGGCGCCCGCCTGCACGCTGCCCTTGGAGCTGCTGCTGGCCGACCCGCTGCAGTTCTTCCGCATCGAGGTGGCCGTGCGGGACGTCAACGACCACTCGCCCCGCTTCCCGGACGAGCAGATCACGCTTAGGATCGCAGAAACAATAAACAGTCCCGGCTCGCGTTTCCCGGTGGTGGGGGCTGTGGACCTGGATATTGGTAGCAATAGCGTCCAGTCTTACAGCATCTCTCCCGAGAACGAGTACTTTAGTGTCTCCTTTAGGAGTCAGAGTGAGGAAGAGAAATATGTGGAACTGGTTTTGGAAAAGCCCTTAGACAGAGAGGAGCAGGCAGAGATGAGTTTCAGTCTCATTGCTGTGGATGGGGGCTCTCCCCCGAGGAGTGGAACAACTCAAATCCACATTGTTGTTCTGGATGTAAACGACAACTCTCCCATCTTCACACAGAAGCTCTATGTTGGTCAGATTTTGGAAAATGCCCCCGAGGGCACCGTGGTTCTGAGGGTAATGGCAACTGATCCGGATGTGGGTACTAATGGGGACATCTCCTACCAGTTTATTGAAGAGGTTGGCCAGAGACACTTGGCATTTGAGATTGATGCCAAGAGCGGTGAAATTAAACTCAGAAAGCCTCTGGACTTTGAGACAGCACAGAAACACGAACTCAGTGTGCAAGCCACGGATGGGGGAGGCCTCTCAGCAATCTGCAAGGTATTGGTGGAGGTGCTGGATGTGAATGACAATGCACCAGAGCTGGTGGTGAGTTCCTTCAGCAGCCCCCTCCCCGAGAACGTGTCACCTGGGACAGTGGTTGCCTTCTTCTCTGTCAGGGACCGTGATGCAGGAGCAAATGGGAAGATTACCTGTGCCCTTGAGGACCAGCTGTCATTCTCCCTGCGGCCAGCCTATAAGAATTACTATGAGCTGGTGACTGTGACCACACTGGACCGGGAGGAAATGGCACGGTACATTGTAACTGTCACAGCAGCAGACGCAGGGTCACCTCCTCTCACTACCACCCAGACCTTCACGGTGGACATCTCTGATGTCAATGACAATGCACCTGTCTTCAACCAGACATCATACATCATGTATGTGCGTGAGAACAATGTCCCCACCATGCTCGTTGGAACTGTCCATGCATCAGATGTTGACATTGGGCCCAATGCCAAGGTGACTTATTCCCTGGCACCACCTCTCACCACAGAGCAGCCTCCCTGCTCCTGCATCTCTGTGAACTCTGAGAATGGGCACGTGTTTGTGCTGCGACCTCTGGACTATGAGCAGCTGAAGCAGATTGAGGTGTTGGTGATTGCCTCTGATGCAGGATCTCCTTCCCTCAGTGCCAATGTCACTGTCCACCTTGTTGTGGTGGATGAGAATGACAATGCGCCGCTGGTGCTGCATCCAGCCCAGGACAGCAGCCCAGCAACCAGCGAGCTGGTGCCCATGTCAGCTGAGGCGGGGTACCTGGTCACCAAAGTGGTGGCTGTTGATGCCGACTCTGGGCAGAACTCGTGGCTCTCGTACCACCTGCTGAAGGCCTCTGACCCCGGTCTGTTTGTGGTGGGTGCCCAAAGTGGGGAGGTACGTCTGAGGAGGCCAGTGACGGAGAGAGACAGCGTGAAGCAGAAGCTCATCATCCTGGTGCGAGACAATGGGCGACCACCGCTGTCAGCCACAGCAGCACTGAGTGCACTCCTGCTCAATGACTTCTCAGATGTGCACCTCCCACACAGCAGCCTGGCCACAGAGGATGAGGGTGACTCCCTCACAACCTATTTAATCATTTCCTTGGTCTTTGTGTCTCTACTCTTCCTCGCATCCATGGCAGCATTCATCACTTGCAAAGCATGCAAGAGAAAGGAGCTGAAGGATGGACATGTGCTTTATGGTGACAACAACTTTCCGAGTAGCCTGGCTGATGCAGCCTCTGCAGGGACCCTACCCCATCCCTATTGCTACGAGATCAACCTCACAACAGGCTCGGGCAACAGCCAGTTCAAGTTCCTGAAGCCCATCCTGCCCAGCCTGCCACCACAGCACTGTGCCACAGGCAGGGGCACTGATGATGAACGGGATTTCCCCCATGATCCTCTCACCACTGAAGATGTGACACCAGAGAATACAGGAATGCTCTCTGCAGAACAGTTCAATAGTCTTTCCTTTAACTAGGGTGGATTCAGCACCGCCAGAGGTTTCAGGCCTTCGTGATAGGAAGCGCTCCAGACTATAACCTGTGGCAATGGTTTCCCTAGAGTTAATCTACCTTTACAATTGGCATCATTTTTCCCACCCTGAAGTTACCAAAATCAGAAGACAACGTCTCTCCAACTCCGAAACACCAAAAAAAACCCAGAAGAAACTATAGTCTCCTTAATTATCGTGATAAAATATTTTCGCTCTACTATAGGCATTTCTTAGATGCTTTCAGAGTGGGCTTCATTCCGTTGCTACCACTGTAGTTCTTCTATCACTTGCTGTTGGCCAAGGTCATGGATCTCTTGTTCTGTGGTGTATTTCAATTGCAAGGTCCTTGCTGAAATGTGTGTAGCCTTCATTCTGGGTCAGAAAAGGTCAGAAAAGAACTTGTGAGTATTGTGTTAGAAGGTGATGCGTGCACGGAGCTGTTTCTGCTCTGGGTACTGGATGCCTCCGCCTCTGAGATATGTGGAGTCTGTGTGTTTTGCCTCGTAATGTCTCTGTCTTTATGTCCAGTCATTGTGTGACTGCACATGCTGCACAAACGCAGCTGAGGGAAGCAGAAATATGCTTCTGTGGACACTTGGTTGTGCACAGCATTCCAGCTCAGCAGGTAAGAATGACATTTTGAGCCTCTAAGTAATGCTGTCTCATCTTGTGTAGTGAAGAGCAGTAAAGTGCACGAGATATTCTTTTGACCCATATGGGTGGTGTGGGTGGGCTGCCTGCTTGGGATTGCGTTGGAAATATGTAGCATGGCATTGCCGGTATGGAATGGAATGGCAAAGCTGAAGTTCTTATATGTTTCTACAGGACATTCCTTTCGGACCTTTCCACAGCTTCATTGCTATCTGCTGGAAGCAGACCTGATCTGTTTTTCTGGATTCGTGTTATAGCATTTGTATTTTTTGTTTTACCCTTTCTCCTTCTACTTTGTGAACTGTGTTTGGCCATTGTCTTGCCAATTCCTCTGAAGAAGGACTCTCACCCCTCTATAATAATGGATAGTTTAACTGGCAAGGAATGCTTAGAAGCCCTCCCACTGTGTTGTGTTGCAGTTATAATTTGCACCATTGTAAACAAGGATATTGTGTGCAGAAGTGAAATAAAGAGAACACCTGAATGCCTGTATGGAGACTGGGATCTTTGTAGAGATGTTCCTTCTGGGAAAGCTCTGCGAATGTTTTTCAAAGGCTGAGCAGTGTTTTCTCCTGTTGTCCCTTGGCTGATGTAAGGTTGATTGGGTCCATTTCTTCTGTTTGTAGAAATGCCCAATAGAGCATTGAGGGAACCTGTGTGGAGCAATAATTTGTTGTCAAGGCTCTGTGGGTCTTCAGAGCACTGAGTTTCTGGCTGTGACAGGGCCCCATTATATCCCGGTCAGGGGAACCTTGTCCCTCCCCTAACAGGAGCCCTGGGTGTGCAAAGGCCTCTTCATAGCCGTGCCCTTTGGTGCTGAAATTCCCAACTCTTCTGACTGCTCATGGATCCAAACTCTTGGCTTCCCGCTCTGTAAGCAATGGGAAAGCGAACGTGTCTGTCGTCCCTGGCCAACGTCCTCACAGAGACAACACCGAAAAAAGGACCAGGGAAGAACAAGGTTTCTCTGCGAGAGCAAACCCATTCTCCTCTTCAGCATTGTTTTCTTCATATAAATATTCTGTAATTGTGACATGGATGGAGGACGAGGACTGTGTTGCATGTTGATAGCTCTGAGACTCCGTGCATGACTGTGAGAGCGTTACTGCTTCTAAATATTAAGGGAAATACTGAAACCTGGAATCTCATCTTCAAGATGAGCTTTTTATTACATAATCTTTTTTGTGTTTATTTTTTCTTTGGAGACCGTACTGTAATCATGTCTCCGTTTTCTGTACTCCGTTAAAACCAATTTCATTAGAAACGACTGACACTGGCAGTCTTCACACTTTTGACCGGTAATTCACAGGTTCCTCAAACGATAAAGCTTGGGTTTTAAGAAATGTATTCGTTTTCTTTTATAATGTAAAGTGCAAGGTAACATTTGTGGATTGTTGAGTATAAAGTCGTAGGGAACTAAAAGTGCTGTTTATAGTTTTACAGTGAAACAAGTTTTACACTCGGCTTGAGGCACTGTAGAAGACGGGGCGTTGAGTATCTTTCTGTTTTCTTTTGTCTTCGTTAATCGATAAAGAGCTGTGAAGTGTATGTGATATTTCCTGTCCTAGCACATTTAAACAATCAAATGCCTGATGTCAATTAACGCAATAAAAACCCTCTTGGAAGTCGCTCGGGTGTGTGTGGTGTGTGGAAGATCACTAGTCAGTCCCCTAGCAGGATTTCGGGTATCAAACGGAGCATTCGGAGTGGATTTTATGCAGGTGAAAAAGCGCGATCTGAGGACAGGTCTCGGTGCCCCGAGAGGAGAAGAGCGAGGCTTCGCGAGAGGAAAGAGTGCAAAGAGCAGAATTTCGAAAATCAATCCGTGCATTGTGGAGTAGTTTTTATGCAGGGGAAATCAGTGCGACTTGGAAGCATGACATTCTCAGAAGGCAGAGAAGGGTGGAGGGCGATTTTTTGTGGGAAGCTGAGGTCCGAGAGATGCTGCTTATGGAGCCTTCAAAGTGGTCTCTCTGTTTGGAATCGGGGGGAACAATTCCGGTGCAATTCAGAAAAAACATCCCCTTTCCCATGAGACCCTTTCTGTTCATCCAAGGCAATGTTTATGCCGCCTTCTAGTTTAAAAAGATTTTCTCTGAACCTCTTCCCATTGTCTATTAGAATGGTCCCTTTAATGTGCCATCGCTGCGTGTCCTTAGATCCCTGGGCTTTGCTGCTGTCTCCGTTAGCTCCGGACCGTTAGCGTTTGTGTATCCGGGGCTCTAATTAGTGACCTCCCTGTGTGCTTCGCTGCCTTTTATCTCCCAGCCCTGCGGCACCGCCTCCTCCCCCCGGGGCAGGAGCTCAGCCCGGTCGCTGAGCACAAAGCCCTCTGGAGCCCTTGCAAGGCCGCCGGGTGCGGCGAGCGGAGCGCGGAGCGTGTGTCTCGGCGAGAGGGAAGCGCGGTGGCGGTGGCGGTGGCGGGAGGCGCAGTCCCGCCGCGGCCCGCAGGGGGGAGCTCCCGGCCAAGGCGGCGCCGAGCGGCTGCGGGCGGGGAGGCGCCCGAGCCCGGCCCGGCCCTGCCCAGCGCAGCGCAGCCGGGCGGCGGCGAGCGGCGGCGAGCGGGGCCCCGGGCCAGCCGCTGCCGGGCCGCCAGCCGCACTCGGCCCCAGGGAGCCCGCCCGCCCTCGCCGCCGCCCTCGCCGCCGCCCTCGCCGCTGCCGGGCGCCGCTCGCCGCCGAGGACCGCGCGCCCGAGCCGCCCGCCGGAGCCCGCCCGCCGCCCCGCCATGGCGATCGCAAGGCAAGTGCTTTGTCTCTCTGCTCTCCTCTCGCTGCCGCACGCTCGCTCCCAGCCCCTGCGCTACTCCGTAGCCGAGGAGGCGCCGAGCGGCTCGCTCGTAGCCGACGTGGCCGAGGACGCGGGGCTGGCCCCGGCGCAGCTCTCGGCTCGCCGCGCCCGCCTGGCCTCGGAGGACGGCCGGCAGCGCTTGCGCTTGGACCGCGCCACCGGCCGCCTCGTCGTGGCCGAGAGGCTCGACCGGGAGGAGCTGTGCGCCCAGGCGCCCGCCTGCACGCTGCCCTTGGAGCTGCTGCTGGCCGACCCGCTGCAGTTCTTCCGCATCGAGGTGGCCGTGCGGGACGTCAACGACCACTCGCCCCGCTTCCCGGACGAGCAGATCACGCTTAGGATCCCTGAGACCAGCAACCCCGGCTCGCGTTTCCCGGTGGTGGGGGCTGAGGACCTGGATATTGGTAGCAATAGCGTCCAGTCTTACAGCATCTCTCCCGAGAACGAGTACTTTAGTGTCTCCTTTAGGAGTCAGAGTGAGGAAGAGAAATATGTGGAACTGGTTTTGGAAAAGCCCTTAGACAGAGAGGAGCAGGCAGAGATGAGTTTCAGTCTCATTGCTGTGGATGGGGGCTCTCCCCCGAGGAGTGGAACAACTCAAATCCACATTGTTGTTCTGGATGTAAACGACAACTCTCCCATCTTCACACAGAAGCTCTATGTTGGTCAGATTTTGGAAAATGCCCCCGAGGGCACCGTGGTTCTGAGGGTAATGGCAACTGATCCGGATGTGGGTACTAATGGGGACATCTCCTACCAGTTTATTGAAGAGGTTGGCCAGAGACACTTGGCATTTGAGATTGATGCCAAGAGCGGTGAAATTAAACTCAGAAAGCCTCTGGACTTTGAGACAGCACAGAAACACGAACTCAGTGTGCAAGCCACGGATGGGGGAGGCCTCTCAGCAATCTGCAAGGTATTGGTGGAGGTGCTGGATGTGAATGACAATGCACCAGAGCTGGTGGTGAGTTCCTTCAGCAGCCCCCTCCCCGAGAACGTGTCACCTGGGACAGTGGTTGCCTTCTTCTCTGTCAGGGACCGTGATGCAGGAGAAAATGGGAAGATTACCTGTGCCCTTGAGGACCAGCTGTCATTCTCCCTGCGGCCAGCCTATAAGAATTACTATGAGCTGGTGACTGTGACCACACTGGACCGGGAGGAAATGGCACGGTACATTGTAACTGTCACAGCAGCAGACGCAGGGTCACCTCCTCTCACTACCACCCAGACCTTCACGGTGGACATCTCTGATGTCAATGACAATGCACCTGTCTTCAACCAGACATCATACATCATGTATGTGCGTGAGAACAATGTCCCCACCATGCTCGTTGGAACTGTCCATGCATCAGATGTTGACATTGGGCCCAATGCCAAGGTGACTTATTCCCTGGCACCACCTCTCACCACAGAGCAGCCTCCCTGCTCCTGCATCTCTGTGAACTCTGAGAATGGGCACGTGTTTGTGCTGCGACCTCTGGACTATGAGCAGCTGAAGCAGATTGAGGTGTTGGTGATTGCCTCTGATGCAGGATCTCCTTCCCTCAGTGCCAATGTCACTGTCCACCTTGTTGTGGTGGATGAGAATGACAATGCTCCAGTGGTGCTGCATCCAGCCCAGGACAGCAGCCCAGCATCCAGTGAGCTGGTGCCCATGTCAGCTGAGGCAGGGTACCTGGTCACCAAAGTGGTGGCTATTGATGCCGACTCTGGGCAGAACTCGTGGCTGTCGTACCACCTGCTGAAGGCCAGTGACCCCGGTCTGTTTGTGGTGGGTGCCCAAAGTGGGGAGGTGCGTCTGAGGAGGCCAGTGACGGAGAGAGACACTGTGAAGCAGAATCTCATCATCCTGGTGCGAGACAATGGGCAGCCACCACTGTCGGCCACAGCAGCACTGAGTGCACTTTTGCTCAATGACTTCTCAGATGTGCGCCTACCACACAGCAGCCTGGACACAGAGGAGGAGGGCAACTCCCTGACAACCTATTTAGTCATTTCCCTGGTCTTTGTCTCACTGCTTTTCCTCGCATCCATTTCAACCTTCATCGCTTTCAAGTTTTGCAAGAGAAAGGAGCTGAAGGATGGACATGTGCTTTATGCTACCAGCAACTTTCCGAGTAGCCTGGCTGATGCAGCCTCTGCAGGGACCCTGCCCCATCCCTACTGCTACGAGATCAACCTCACAACCGGCTCGGGCAACAGTGAGTTCAAGTTCCTGAAGCCCATCCTGCCCAGCCTGCCACCACAGCACTGTGCCCTGGGCGGGGACACTGATGGTGAACAGGATTTTCCCGAAGGCCCTCTCACCACTGAGGATGTGGCACCAGAGAACTCAGGGATGCTCTCTGCGGAACAGTTCAATAGTCTTTCCTTTAACTAGCATAGAGTCAGCACAGCCAGAGGCTTCGGGCCTTGTGATAAGAAATGCTCCAGGGTATAACCTGTGGCAATGGTTTCCCTAGAGTTAATCTGCCTTTACAATTGGCATCAATTTTCCTACCCTGAAATTACCAAAATCAGAAGACAACGTCTCTCCTCCAAAACACTAAAAAAACCGAAAGAAGCTAAAGTCTCCTTAATTATGATGATAAAATATTTCAGCTCTATTACAGGCATTTCTTAGATGCTTTCAGAGTGGGCTTCATATCACTTGCTGTTGGCCAAGGTCATGGATCTCTTTTTCTGTGGTGTATTTCAATAGCAAGGTCCTTGCTAGAAATGCATGTAGCCTTCATTCTGGGTCAGAAAAGCAAGAAATTTCTGAGTATTGTGATAGAAGGTGATGCATGCATGGAGCTGTTTCTGCTCTGGGTTCTGGATGTTTCTGCATCTGAGATGCATGGACTCTGTGTGTTTTGCCTTGTGATGTCTCTGTCTTTCTGTCCAGCCATTGTGTGACTGCATACGCTGCAAAAGTCTGCGAAGGGAAGCAGGAGGGCGCTCGCATGCACACATTGAGGTGCACAGCATTCCAGGTCCGCAGGCAAGAGTGACATGTTGAGCCTTAGTTATGCTGTCTCATCTTGCATAGTGAAGAGCAGGAAAGGGTACGAGATATTCCTTTGACCTATATGGGTGGTGTGGGTATGCTGCCTCCTTGGGATTGCCTTGGAAATACGTAGCATGGCCTTGTTGGAATGGAATGGAATGGCAAAGCTGAAGTCCTTACATGCTTTTACACGACCTTTCACCAGCTTCATTGTTGTCCTCTGAAAGCAGACCTGATCTGATTTTGTGGGTTTGTGTTACAGCTTTGGCAATTTTGGATTTGCTCTTTCTCCTTCCACTGTCTGAAGCTGTGTAGATTCGTAGAATCATTTACTTTGGAAAAAATCCTTGAGAGTAAAGATTCCAACTGTTAACGTTGCACAACCTACTCCACCACTACGTATGTCCCTATATCCACCCAGGGCCATGTTCAGGGACGGTGCCTCAGCCACTTCCCTGGGCAGCCTGTGCCAATGCTTGACAGCCCTTTTGGTGTTACAAAATCCTTTGCAGAAGGGTTAACTCTACTCACTGTAACCGCAGAGCCTGCTGGCAGCACCAACTTGCTGCTGCTGGTGAGAAAGTCACCTAAGAGCAAGAAGTCTGCGTGTGAACATCTTTTACTATGGCACCAGTAATGAGGAACAGAATTGTTCATTTGCAGGAAGGTCCTAAAAGGGCTTGAATGACTGAAGCAGGTGGGACTCTTTCTTTCTATGACCAAGATCTGCATGGCTGCAGTCCTGCCTGGAGCGATTCTATTCATCGTTCTCAGCATTTAAAGGGATTAAATAGGGATTTCCTTGGAAATATATCAGCAGTAACGATGTTGAGATGGAAGAGGATGGAATGGAATAGAATAGAGTAGAATACTTTAGTTGGAAGGGAGATATAAGGATCATCTAAGTCCAACTGCCTGAGCACTTCAGGGCTGACAAAATGTTAAACAATATTTTCCTTGTTGGACAGCTGGAATACCTCTGGCCAGCTTCATTAGATGATCTAGAATGGTCCTGCTGTAACATTTGCAGGCTCCTTCAGTACTCTGTGAGGGCCCCCATCAGGCCAAATGGATTTGTGAATATTCAGCTGATACAGCTGATCTCTGACAATTTCAGCATCCATGAAGGAAAAGTCACTGTTCCCACCCTCATGGTCCTCCACCTCAGTGGACTAGGCAGCCCAGGGTTAGGTGACCATCTTCAACAAGTATCAATCCAAATTTTCTTAGACAGCGTTCTACTATAAACATATTGAAAATGTCTGTCTTGGTGCCTGACACAGCACTGGCCAGTTTTGCCTCTAACTGAGCTTTGGCCTATGGTGTGTTCTCCCTGCATACACAAGCCACAGGTCTGCAATCTTCCTGCAACGTCTCATCTTGCTTCCAGAGATGATAGAATTTATTTCTCCGCTTGAGCTCCACGAGATTCCTGTAGGGCCCAGATGGACTTCTGCCCCTCTTGCTTGGCTTTTGGCACAGTGGCGTAGCCTGTTCATTGGCTGTAAGTGTAGAGTTGTGAAAACATGTTTGTTGTCTTTGTGTGGAGAGTGAGGAAACACCAGGAATTGCTTCAAAGGATTTTGTCTGAAGGTAGCATGGAGATGAACTTGGAAACAGGCCATTGGGTTTACTCTTGTCATTGTTGTTCTGAGTTGAGAGGCTTCTTGTAGTAAGTGGAAAGCTGTCCCACTATGATTTTCTGGGTTTGTGTTACAGCATTTGCTTTCTCCCTTTGGCCCTTTCTCTTTCTACTTTGTGAACTGTGTTTGAGCTTTATCTTGCCAATTCCTCTTAAGAGGGACTGTAACCTCATGTATAGTAAGAAAATGTTTGACTGGCAGAGAGTATTTGGAAACCCTCTCACAGTGTTGTGCTGTAGTTATGAACTGTACAGTTGTAATCTGGGACAGCTTTGTGTGTAAAAGTGAAATAAAGAGAACACGTGTATGCCTTGTGTGGAGACAGTAGTCTGTGGGGTTGTTCATTCTGGGAAAGCTCTGTGAATATTTTTCAAAAACTTTTTTCCTTCTATTGTCCCTTGGTTGAATTAAGGTTGAGCAGGGGCCTTTCTTCAGTTTGGAGACACATTCGGTAGAGCATTCAGGAAAGTTGTGGGAACAGGGATTTGCTGTCAGGCCTCTGTGGCTCTTCCAGGCACTGAGCTTCTGGCTGTAACAGGGCTAAGTTAGATCCAGGTCAGGGGGACCTGGTCCCTCCTCGAAGAGTGGCCTTGGGTGTGCAAAGGCCCTGCAAATCAGTAAGGTTGAGGAGTGAAATTTCCAACTCTTTTGACAGCTCTGGTTGTGGATGTAACTGTTTGTTTTTTCAACACCAAATGTTTTGATGCTAAATATTTAGAGGTGTGGATATCACAAAGACAACAGACATCTTCCTTTTGCGTCATCAGGAGGTGGGCATTTGGTGGGTGAAAACTGTAGCCAGGAAGAGGCTTTGCTGTCAGGAAATGTAGAGGACTGGAGCTGTGCCTTCTGCAAGGCCCCCATAAAAAGATAAGTCCTGAACCTGGTCTGATGAAGTGATTCTGAGCAGAAGACCATTGTATGTGGAGAACTGAGTGATCTACAGTCCAATTAATGTGGAAAGGCACAGACCTTTGCTGTGCTGTGTTGTGCTCCAAAATCCCCGGTCAGCAGCAGAAACTCAGCCAGCTCACTGGAACCATGGAACCTGCAGGCAGCACCCACTTGCTGCTAGAGAGAAAGCCACATGTGAACAAGAGCTCTACCTCCAAACTTCTTTTAGTGTGACAGCTGAAGTGAGGAGTAGAATCAAGTTCTTGCATGAAAGTCTTAAAATGGCTTGAATGACTGAAACGGGGTCAATCTTTCTTTTCTTTGATGGGGGTCTGCATGGCTGCTGTGCACCTGCCACCACGGCACTGTGCCCTGGGCGGAGACGCTGATGGTGAACAGGATTTTCCCCAAGGCCCTCTCACTGCTGAGGATGTGCTACCAGAGAACACAGGGATGCTCTCTGGGGAAGACTTCAATAGTCTTTCCTTTAACTAGGATGGAATCCGCACAGCCAAAAGCTTCAGGCTTATTGACAGGATGGGATCTCTGGCTATTTTTCCTGCACAGTTCATCTGCATTGGAAACTGCCTTCATTGGTTCTCCTCAAATTCTATCTCAGAAAAAATATTTTCTCCTCCTCAAAACAACAATCGAAACAAAAGGCACCCTCAGTCACTTAATAATGTTTCAGAGGTTTTATACCCATGTGTGACTCCTCCAAAAATATATTTACTTCCAGTGCTCCCAGCCTAGTTCTTGTGTCACTTGCTGTTGTTCAAAGTTGTGGGCCTCTTATTCTGTGTTGTAATACAATGGGAAGGTCGGGCTGACAAATTAAATCCTCACTGAAATGCATGTAGTGGTCATTCTGGTCAGGAAATTTCTTCACTATGAGAGTGATGAGGCACAGCAACAGGTTGCCCAGGGAAATTGTGGCTCCCCCATCCCTGGATGTGCTTTGAACAGGTTGAATGGGGCCTTGGGCAGCGTGATCTACTGGGACATGTCCCTGCCCATGGTAGGGAAGTTGGAACTAGATGATCTTTAAGGTCCCTTCCAACCCAAAGTATTCTATGATTCTATGAAATCAAGGGAGTTGTGAGTACTGTGTTACAACATGGTTCGTGCATAGAGCTGTTTCTTCTCTGGGTTCAGGATGTCTCTGTCTGAGATATGTGGGTTGTGTGTGTTTTGCATTCTGGTCACTCTGTCTGTCTGTACAGCCCTTGTGTGACTGTATACACTGCACAAAGGCTGCCCAGGAAGCAGGGGGCTGATCATTTCCAGGCATTGTGGTGCACAGCATTGCAGCTCAGCTCGCAAGATAGACACTTAGAGCCTTTGTGTACAGAAGTCTCATCTTCTCTGGGGGAGGGCTGTATTTGGCACGAGGTCTTCCTTGGTCTCGTAAGAGAGTTGTATCCTTGGAATTTCCTTGGAAATATGCCATCATTAATGATGGTGGAATGGGATGGGACCGAATAGAATGTTTTAGTTGGAGGGGACCTGCCAATATCCTCTTAGACCAACTGCTTGAACCTCCCCTGAGGCAGCTTTGAAACATTCCCCCATGTCCTGTTGTTTGATGTGAGAGGGAAGAGATCACCCCCTCCTTCTCTCAGACTCCTTTTCTCCAAACTAGGCAGACCCTCAGTCCTTAGGTGCTCCTCACAGAACATTCCTTGCAGACCCATCACCAGCCTTGTAGCTGCCCTCTGGAAGCATTCCAGTAACTTAACATCCTTCATAAATGGTGGGGCCCAGAACTGCACACAGGACTCAAGGTGAGGCTGCACCAAGACTGAATTGAGCTGGAGACTCTCTTGACTGGCTGGTTATTCTGTGTTTATGCTTCCCAGGATGTGGTTTGCCCTTTTGTCTGTCATTATGAAATATATTTAACCAAACTGGCCCTAGAATTGAACCCTGAGAACACCACTGCTGAGCAGTCACCAGGTAGATGTAGCCCAAGTAACTACACAGCTTTGAATCATAGAATCATAGAATAACCAGGCTGGAAGAGACCCACTGGATCATCGAGTCCAACCATTCCTATCAAACACTGAACCATGTCCCTTAGCACCTTGTCCACCCGTGCATTAAACCCCTCCAGGGAAGGTGACTCAACCACCTCCCTGGGCAGCCTGTTCCAGTGCCCAATGACCCTTTCTGTGAAGAATTTTTTCCTAATGTCCAGCCTAAACCTCCGCTGGTGGAGCTTGAGGCCATTCCCTCTTGTCCTGTCCCCTGTCACTTCGGAGAAGAGGCCAGCACCCTCCTCTCTACCACCTCCTTTCAGGTAGTTTGAGAGCAATGAAGTCTCCCCTCAGCCTCCTCTTCTCCAGGCTAAACAACTCCAGCTCTCTCAGCCGCTCCTCGTAAGCGGAGCCCTGCAATTCAGGCAGTTCATGTCATAGTTGGACACAATTTCAAGAAGATTGCTGGAACAGTATAACAAATGTTAATACAATCCAAAAATACAAAATCCACTGACCATCCCAGATGCACGAGCCAGGTGATGTAGAAGGACATTGAATTGATTTAAAGAGACTTTGCCCTGGTGAACAAGTTGATTGTGCCTGACAAGTGCATTATTCGTTAAATGACTTTCAATAGTACTCAGTCCTTGTTGGACAGGTGGAATAGCTCTGGCCAGCTTCCAGTCAGCAGGGACCTATCAAATCCCTTAAAATCTTCAGTAGATGATCTAGAGGGGTCCTACTGTAACATCCGCAAGCTCCTTCAGTACTCTGTGAGGGCCCCCATCAGGCCAAATGGACTTGTGAATATTCAGCGGATACAGCTGTTCTCTGACAATTTCAGCGTCCATGAAGGAAAAGTCGCTGTTCCCACCCTCATGGTCCTCCAACACAGTGGACTGGGCAGCCTAAGGTCAGGTGACTGTCTTCAACAAGTATCAATCCATTCTTTTCTTTAGAACTCCTTCTGCTATAAACAAATTGAAAAAGTCTTTCTCGGTGACTGACACAGCACTGGTGAATTTTGCCTCTAACTGAGCTTTGGTCTATGGTGTGTTCTCCCTGCATACACAAGCCACAGGTCTGCAATCTTCCTGCAAAGCCTGATCTTGCTTCTAGAGAAGATAGCATTTATTTCCCGACTTGAGCTCTTTAAGGAGTTCCCTGTAGTCCAGATGGACTTCTGCTCCTCTTGCTTGGCTTTTGGCACAGTGGCATTGCCTGTTCATAGACTGTAAGTGTAGAGTTGTGAAAACACATTCATTGTCTTTTGGTGCAGCAATTGCTTTCTCCTTTTTACTGTTTCTCCTTCTAATTTGTGGACTGTGTTTGAGCATTGTCTTGCCAATTCCTCTTAAGAAGGACTGTCCCCCCATCTATAATAAGGGAATGTTTGAGTGGCAGAGAATATTTGGGAACACTCCCACAGTGTTGTGCTGCAGTTTTGAACTGTACTCTTGTAATCTGGAACAGCTTTGTGTGTAAAAGTGAAATAAACAGAACACATGAATGCCGCGTGTGGAGACAGCAGTATTTGTGGAGTGTTCATTCTTGGAAAGGTCTGTGAATATTTTTCAAAAGGCTGGGACCTTTTTTCTCCTGTTACCCTTGGCTGAATTAAGGTTTAGCAGGGGCATTTCTTCAGTTTGGAGACACAGCCAGTAGATAATTCAGGAAAATGTTGGGGAACAGGGATTTGCTGTCAGGCCTCTGTGGCTCTTCTGAGCACTGAGCTTCTGATGGGGCCTAGTTAGATCCAGGTCAGGGGAACCTGGTTGCTCCTCAAAGAGTGGCCTTGGGTGTGCAAAGGCCCCGCAAATCAGTAAGGTTGAGGAGTGAAATTTCCAACTCTTCTGACAGCTCTGGCTGTGGATGACAACTGTTTGTTTTTTCAGCACAAAGTGTTTTGATTCTAAATATTTTCAGCCATTGATTTCACAAAGACAACAGACATTTTCCTTTCAGGAGGTGCTTGGGGGTCACCAGGAGGTGGGCATTTGGTGGGTGAAAACTGCAGTCAGGAGGAGGCTTTGCTGTCAGGAAGTGCAGAGGACTGGATCTGTGCCTTCTGCAAGGCCCCCATAAAAATATAGGTCCTGAGCCAGGGCTGGTGTATTGATTCTGAGCAGAAGACCATTGTACATGGAGAACTGAGTGATCCACAATCCAATTAATGTGGAAAGGCACAGACCTTTGCTGTGCTGTGTTGTGCTAGAAAATCCCTGGTCAGCAGGAGAAACTCAGCCAGCTCACTGGAACCATGGAACCTGCAGGCAGCACCCACTTGCTGCTGAAGAGAAGGCCACATTTGAACAAGAGGTCTACCTCCAAACTTCTTTTAGCATGACAGCCGAAGTGAGGAGTAGAATCACTTTCCTGCATGAAAGTCTTAAAATGGCTTGAATGACTGAAACGGGGGCAATCTATCTTTTCTTTGATGGGGGTCTGCATGGCTGCTGTGTATGGCTGGAGCCCTGTCTGAAGTAACTGCCCAGAGTTTTCCTCATCTACAGGGACAGAGTGGTATCTATGCAGATCTCCAATAGCATGAGCAACAATGAATGAGGAGTGAATGACATCTGTCTCTCTCAGTCTCACTGAGACCCCGAGGAACCAGCACTTCTTGGTCTAAGTCAGCTGCTTCTGGGATCATTTCATCTGGAGGGTCCAGGTGTCTGATGCAGTTCCTAACCAGATGGTTTATTATGTTTATTACCATGTGAGAGGGGGAATGTTGAGGCCCTCCAATACAGGAAACAACACACTGCTGAGCTTCCCGAGGTGCTCGTCAGAGTAGGATGTGTGGGTGGGTAGGACTTGTGTGAGAGACTACCCTGAATGAGTGCTGTGGGATAGTCTCCTGTTACAGCTGGAGAGATCATCTGAGAGTTGATGCAGTGTGGTGAGGATTGGAGCTGGAGACGGTGTGGGAGTCCAATGTGTGGGTGCAGCTGGAGATTGTGTATGAAAATTACAACATGCCACAGGTGCTGCACCCGCCATCGGTGGGCACAGGCTTGGCGGTGTCAGGCATGGATCTAGCATCACCATCATGGGAGCCCGGCTCGCTGGTGGCCAAGGTGGTGACGGTGGATGCAGGTCAGAACACTTGTCTGTTGTATGAGCTGTGGAAGTTGATGGAGCTGACTAGCTTCCAGAGATGACATGATACTTTTTTCTCTTTGAAGTCTATCAGGAGTTCCCTGTTGGGCTCAGCTGGTCTTCTCTGCTTGCTTGAGTTATGACACAGCAGCATAGACTGTGAGTGTAGAGAACAGTGAAACCACTTTCATGGTTGTCACATCCCAATGGAGACAGAGTAGGACTCAGGACTGCACTTAAACAGCTTATTACCTATAATGCTACAATTCTATGTCAAGAGTATGAGCTCAAGTCTAGACCAATATTAATATCCTCTAGAGGTTTGTGAGAGGCTCTACGACCTGTCCAGAGTTCAGTGATAAAGTCTTTATAGATGTTTCCACAAAGTTCCTGCGAGTGGAGCTTCTGCAGACTCTCTCATGTATGGACTCAAAGAACTGCAGAATCATAGCTCAGGCCACTTCCAACACACAAAACGTATAGTTTCTACATTTATATTCCATCAAAATACAACATATGTTGTTTTCTATTCACAAATCTTAGTACTTCTGCATTAAGGATGGCGTCCCAGACTTTGTTCTGTGCTTATGGTGTAACTCTGCTATATGTGATATGCGGGGGCGGGGGATACTCAGGAGCCAGTTTGGTCATCCTGATCGGCAAATGGGTGGTGAGACCTAATGGACCCCTCACTCTCCCATATCCCCTCGGTTTCCCCATGTTAGTGCCTCCCAGGTGCAATCTTGAACTCTCCCTTTTACCGAGTTTGATCCTGCCTCTAATGATCACATAGTGAACTTTACACATTCCTTCAATCCCCCTAAAACAGGTCATAATCCATCTGCATTTTTCTGTGAGATCCTTTGTGATGATCAAGTATAATCTCTTCTCCTTCCCTTTCTCATTTACAAATTGCTGGTTGTACCTCTTGAGATTGTCTTGAATGGTGCCTTTAATGGACCATCACTCAGTGTTCTTCGATATTTAGCCTTTGCTGTTTCCTCCGTTAGCTCCTGATCGTTAGCGTTTGAGTATCTGGGCGTTTAATTTGTGACCTCTCCTCTTTGATTCCTTGCATTTTATGCTAAGTCTCTGTGTTCATGAATCGTTACCCAGGTGATGGAGTTCGAGCTTGTTCTCCTATAGAAGCAGTTTTGTGTCCTTTGGGCGAGGTGTGATCCACAATGCGAAGAAAACAGAATGAGGATGTTGTGTCCTAGAGCAGCAGTGTCATTCTGGGCTGGTGGTGAGCGAAGGTGATGGGGAAGCATTTCCTTATAGAAACTTTCCCCTCTGGCACCAGCTCTCACATCCTATAGAGGTTCTTCTCGGACCCGCCCCACTCGCTAAGGGTCCTGTGCTGATGAACAAGCTTAGAAGAGGAGGAACAAGCCCTCAATGTGTCCCGTGGAAGTGGAGGATCTTGCACTGCCCACTCAGAGGAAAACCCCGAGCTGCGGATGAGGAGCTGGCGTTTAGGAGCCGGGCAGTGCTGCCCAGAGCCGCGCTCTGTCTGCGGGGAGGGAGCTGCTTCCTAGCAAAGAGAGAGCGTTCCCACTGCGCCTTTTGGCTCCGGTGGGCACGGGGAGCGCAGCCTCCAGCAGCAAAGGCCGGGCTGGCGGCTCTGCCGCGGCTGAGCAGCAGAGGAAATATTCCCCCGTGCGACGCTGGGTGGGGGTGTTGGCCGCGAACCGGCGGGTTCCTGTGCCCGCCCCGGCTTTGCAGGCACCGGCGGAGAGAAAGAGCCGCGGGAGCCGCTCGGGAAGGGCGGCGGCACACGGAGTCGGGGAGCTCGGGGGCTTTCAGGCCCCTCAGCCCGGGATTGCTGACCAAATCCGCCTCGGACGCGGCTGGACGATGCTGGGAACGACGGAGGACGGGGAATGGCTTTTGTGGCGAGTGCGAGCGAGTGGGAGACGGAGCGGAGAGCAGCAGAGGCGAGTGATCTTGTTGCTTGTGTGCGTTTGCGTGTGTCAGAGCGGGGCCGAACCCCTCCGCTATTCCCTGGCGGAGGAGATGGAGAGGGAGTCGTTTGTGGGCAATATTGCAGAGGACCTGGGGCTTTCTCCGAGCCAGCTGGCGGCTCGCAAGGCGCGCGTTGTGTCCGAGGGGAACGAGCGGCTTTTCCACCTCAATCGAAACACGGGAGCGCTGACGGCAAAGGAGTCTCTGGACCGAGAGGAGATGTGTCCGAGGAGAGACACCTGCACCGTCTTCTTTAAGATAGTCTTTGAAAATCCCTTGGAGCTGATCCGAGGGGAGTTGGAGGTTCTTGACGTGAACGACAACTCTCCCGTCTTCCCGGAGAAGGAGGTGGTTTTAGAGATTCCCGAAACGACATCTCCTGGGTCCCGTTTCCCTCTGCAAAGTGCCAGGGACAGGGACGTGGGCAGCAACGGATTGCAGAACTACAGTCTCGGGACAAATTCGCATTTCTCCCTCGATTTCGGAACAGGGAATGATGAAGTTAGATACCTGGAACTGGTCTTAGAACGGCACCTGGACCGGGAAGAGCAGCCGCAGCTGAGTCTACTCCTCATCGCCACAGATGGTGGCTCCCCACCGAGGTCGGGAACTGCTCAGGTGCGGATTATCGTGGTGGATGCTAATGACAACACCCCGGTCTTCAGTCGGGAGGTCTACGAGGTGCAACTGGCCGAGAACAGCCCCCCGGGGCAGCTGGTGCTCAGAGTCGCGGCCGCGGATCCCGACGAAGGGTCCAACGGGAAAGTGCGATACAGCTTCACCGAAACATCAGAGGGGTCCCGGCAGCTCTTCCAGCTGAACCCTGACACCGGGGAGATCCGGGTGGCGGGAAACGTCGACTTCGAGGAAGCGGAACGCCACGAGTTGGCGGTGAGAGCCACCGACGGCGGGAGCCTGTCTGCGCATTGCAAAGTGCGGGTGGAGGTGCTGGACGTGAACGACAACGCCCCGGAGATAACGCTCACCTCCCAGTCGGTCTCCATTCCCGAGGACGCGCCGCCCCGCACCGTGGTGGCCCTGTTGAGCGTGCGGGACCGCGACTCCGGCGACAACGGCAGGACGGAGTGCTCCATCGACGGGGACTCGCCCTTCATGCTGACGGGCGGCGGGGATGAGTACTACGAGCTGAGGACGACGGCGGCGCTGGACAGGGAGAGGGCGGCAGAGTATAACGTGACGGTGAGAGCCGCGGACCGGGGCAGGAGGCGGCTGAGCTCCCGGGCGAGCCTGCGGGTGCAGGTGTCGGACGTGAACGACAACGCGCCCGAGTTCACGCAGGCGGTTTACACGGCGTCGGTGTCGGAGAACGAGGGCCCCATGGTCCGCATCGGCAGCGTGAGCGCCACGGACGCCGACGCGGGAGCGAACGGGCGCGTGAGATACGCGCTGGTGCGGCAGGAGGGCGCGGAGCAGCCCGCGGTGTCGGTGAACGCCGAGAGCGGCGCCGTTTTCCTGCTGCGGCCGCTGGACTACGAGCAGGTGCGCGCCTTGGAGGTGGCGGTGCGCGCTGCCGACGGCGGCTCGCCGCCGCTGAGCGCCCAGGCGGTGCTGCGCGTGGTGGTGCGCGACGAGAACGACAACGCGCCCGTGGTGCTGCACCCGCCCGCCGAGAGCAGCGGCGCGGCGGCGGGCGAGCTGGTGCCGCGCTCGGCCGAGGCGGGGTACCTGGTGGCCAAGGTGGTGGCGGTGGACGCGGGGCAGAACGCGTGGCTGTCGTACGAGCTGTGGAAGGCGACGGAGCCGGGGCTGTTCCGCGTGGGGCCGCACAGCGGCGAGGTGCGCACGGCGCGGGCCGTGGCGGAGCGGGACGCGCCCCGGCACAGGCTCGTCGTGCTGGTGCGAGACCGCGGGCGGCCGCCGCGCTCCGCCACCGCCACCCTCGGCATCGCCCTGGTCGGCGGCTTCTCCGACGCCCATCTGCGGGGCGCCGAGGAGGCGCCGGCCGCCGAGCCCGAGGGGCCGCTCACCCTCTCCCTCACCGTCTGCCTGGCCTGCGTGTCCGCCCTCTTCCTGGCCACGGCGGGGGCCGCCGTGGCGGCCAAGGTGCGGCGGGCCCGGCGCAGCGCGGCCGAGAGCTTGCCCGCCTTCCCGCAGTCCGCCCCGCCGAGCAGCGCGGGCTCCCTGCCCCGCAGCTCCGTCTACGACGTCTGCTTCGCCGCCGGCAGCCTCGACGGCGACTTGCGCTTCCTCGGGCCCCTCCTGCCCTGCTTCCCCGCCGGGCTGCCCCCCGGCCCGGCCGAGCAGCGGAGCTCGCTCTGCTCCACGGAGGCGGCCAACCTCGGCGACGACGGCGACCGGGCTGCAGAGGTGAGGGACCTGCCCGGGCCGGGGCGAGGCGGGGAGCGGGGAGGGAGCAGCGCGGGGGGCGCGGGGTGTCGCTCACGTGGGGATTCTCGGTGTTGTGGCTCCTCTCGGTGTTGTAGAGTTGTCCTTAGAGTCAGCTTTAGTTTGTCCCAGCTGAGGTCAGAGCCCCACCGATTTGTCCCAAATTCTCTGTCTCTGGACAGAGGAGAGTAACATCCTCCATGCAGCAGTGTCCCACGGGTCCTCTCAGCCCCTCGCTCTTCTTGCCTCCCTTCAACGCCCAAATGACAGCCTGCGCTCTCCGTTCTTGCAGGACAGAGCTCCCATCTCCGCAGACACGGCTCGCAGACGTGCGGAAGCAGCTTGCACTGCAAACAGGGGGAAGGAGCTCCATGGCAATTCTGATGCAAACCCTTGGCTCCCCACTCAGTAAACGAGGGGAAAGGCGAGCGTGTCTGTCGTCCCTGGACAGCGTCCTCCCAGGGAAAACACCGAAAAAAGGACAGGGAAGAGCAAGGTTTCTCTGTGAGAGAGCAAACCCATTCTCCTCTTCAGTATTGTTTTCTTCATATAAATGTTGTGTAATTGTGACATGGACGGAGGACGAGGACTGTGTTGCATGTTGACTACCCCGAGACTCAGTGCATGACTATGAGAGCATTATTACTTCTCAATGTTAAGTGTAATACTGAAACCTGGAAGCATATCTTCAAGATAGCTTTTTCCTACATCACCTTTTCTGAGTTTATTTTTCTTCTGAGAGCATTCTGGAATCGTGTCTCCAGTCACTGCACTCCGTTATAACCGATTTAATTAGAAACTACTGACACCGGCACTCTCCGCACATTTGACCAGGAGTTCGCTGGTTCCTCAAACTGTAAAGCGTGGGCTTTGAGCAATGTATTTGTTTTCTTTTATTAGGTAAAGTGCAAGATAACATTTCCGGCTTGTTGAGTATAAAGTAGTAGAGAATTGAAAGTGCTGTTTGTCATTTTACAGTGAAACAGGCTTTTACACTCTGCTTGACGAACTCTAGAAGACAGAGCGTAGAGCAGCTTTCTGTTTTCTTCTTTCATTAATCGGTAATGGGCTATAAAGTGTATGTGATATTTCCTGTCGCTCGCACATTTAAGCAATCAAATGCCTGAAGTCAATTAACCCAATAAAACCCACCTTGCAACTCCCTCGTGTGTGTGTGTTGTGTGTGTGATCACTAGTCAGTCTCCAAGCAGGATTTCAGGAATCTGTCGATGCATTTGGAGGGGATTTTATGCAGGGGAAAAAGCGTGATCTGAGGTCAGCTCTCGGTGCAATGAGAGGAGCAGCGCGAGTCTCCGCGAGAGGGAAGGGCACCGAAGAGCAGAATTTCGAGACTCAGGGCGTGCATTGTGGAGTAGACTTTATGCAGGGGAAATCAGAGCGACTTGGACATCCTCTGAAGGCAGAGAAGGGTGGAGGGCGATTTTCTGTGGGAAGCAGAGGTCCGAGACATGCTGCTTAAAGCGCCTCCGAGCAGTCTCTCTCTTTGGAATCGGGAGGAACAATCCCGGTGCATTTCAGAAAAAAATTGCCCTTTGCCATGGGACACATTTCTGGCAATGTTTATGCCAGCTTCTAGTTTAGAGAGTGTCTGAGAGCTGCTGCTGCGGGCCTCCTAGGAGGATCAGGCTCGTCTCAGCTGCCCTCCAAGTCCTCACTTCTCGCGCTCCTCTGCATCCAGCTCTGAGCGTTTCCCTTAGATCAAGCCTATCAATGTAAAGGAGGAGGGCAGCTGGACCTCGACCTGGTTCTCAAAACCGTAGAGGTTAAGGAACAGTGGGGAGTAACGGCCCCACCGCCTGGTTTTCTTCATATAGGTGTTCTATAATTGTGACATGGATGGAGGGCGAGGACTGTGTTGCATGTTGATACCTCATAGATTCCGTGCATGACTGTGAGAGCGTTATTACTTGTGGAGACATTTTACAGAGAAGAAGGCCTTGCTGCTGTGGGCCTAGTTGATACCGAGCAACCCCGAGAAGTCCCTGAAACAGAGACAGTCTTCTGATAAAGAAAAGCCAGCTGAAAGGAATACAAGAGCTAGTTCGGTGGAATCAGGTACGAACTGACAGAAAAACAACGTATGAGAACTATCAACTTAGTCAGTTTTTGTCTAACTTGTTTTTTTTAGCATGCGCGGTAGTTTAGCCAATAATATAGGTTTGTGGCCACTTACCTTTAGCTAATAATACACTGTGGATACCCCCGTGGGCACCCGGTTATGTAACCAAAAAGGGCTATAAAGAAACATCTAAGTCAATAAAATGTCTTCAATACATCTGGTTGAAGTCCGTGGCTTCAATCCCCTCAATTACTTCTAAATATTAAGGGAAATACTGAAACCTGGATGCTCATCTTTAAGATAGCTTTTTCCTACATCACCTTTTCTGTGTTTATTTTTCTTCAGTGGTACCTTGAATGGTACCTTTTCTTGAATGATACCTTGAATACACATCGCTGAGTGTCCTTAGATCCCTGGGCTTTGCTGCTGTCTCCGTTAGCTCCGGACCGTTAGCGTTTGTGTATCCGGGGCTCTAATTAGTGACCTCCCTGTGCGCTTCGCTGCCTTTTATCTCCCAGCCCTGCGGCGCCGCCTCCTCCCCCCGGGGCAGGAGCTCAGCCCGGTCGCTGAGCACAAAGCCCTCTGGAGCCCTTGCAAGGCCGCCGGGTGCGGCGAGCGGAGCGCGGAGCGTGTGTCTCGGCGAGAGGGAAGCGCGGTGGCGGTGGCGGGAGGCGCAGTCCCGCCGCGGCCCGCAGGGGGGAGCTCCCGGCCAAGGCGGCGCCGAGCGGCTGCGGGCGGGGAGGCGCCCGAGCCCGGCCCGGCCCTGCCCAGCGCAGCGCAGCCGGGCGGCGGCGAGCGGCGGCGAGCGGGGCCCCGGGCCAGCCGCTGCCGGGCCGCCAGCCGCACTCGGCCCCAGGGAGCCCGCCCGCCCTCGCCGCCGCCCTCGCCGCCGCCCTCGCCGCTGCCGGGCGCCGCTCGCCGCCGAGGACCGCGCGCCCGAGCCGCCCGCCGGAGCCCGCCCGCCGCCCCGCCATGGCGATCGCAAGGCAAGTGCTTTGTCTCTCTGCTCTCCTCTCGCTGCCGCACGCTCGCTCCCAGCCCCTGCGCTACTCCGTAGCCGAGGAGGCGCCGAGCGGCTCGCTCGTAGCCGACGTGGCCGAGGACGCGGGGCTGGCCCCGGCGCAGCTCTCGGCTCGCCGCGCCCGCCTGGCCTCGGAGGACGGCCGGCAGCGCTTGCGCTTGGACCGCGCCACCGGCCGCCTCGTCGTGGCCGAGAGGCTCGACCGGGAGGAGCTGTGCGCCCAGGCGCCCGCCTGCACGCTGCCCTTGGAGCTGCTGCTGGCCGACCCGCTGCAGTTCTTCCGCATCGAGGTGGCCGTGCGGGACGTCAACGACCACTCGCCCCGCTTCCCGGACGAGCAGATCACGCTTAGGATCCCTGAGACCAGCAACCCCGGCTCGCGTTTCCCTTTAATGGGGGCTCGGGACCTGGATATTGGTAGCAACAGTGTCCAGTCTTACAGCATCTCTCCCGAGAACGAGTACTTTTCTGTCTCCTTTGGGAGTCAGAGTGAGGAAGAGAAACATGTGGATTTGGTTTTGGAAAAGCCTCTAGACAGAGAGGAGCAGGCAGAGATGAGTTTCAGTCTCATTGCTGTGGACGGGGGCTCTCCCCCGAGGAGTGGAACATCTCAGATCCACGTCGTTGTTTTAGATGTAAATGATAATGCTCCCATCTTCACACAGAAGCTCTATGTCGGTCAGGTTTTGGAAAATGCCCCCGAGGGCACCGTGGTTCTGAGTGTGCTGGCAACTGATCAGGATGCAGGTTCTAATGCGGACATCTCCTACCAGTTTAGGCAAGAGGTGGACCAGAGCGAATCAGTTTTAGAGATTGACCCCGTGAGTGGTGAAATTAAACTCGCAAAGCCTCTGGACTTTGAGGTGGCTCAGAGATATGAGCTCAGTGTTCGGGCAACAGATGGTGGGGGCCTCTCAGCAATCTGCAAGGTATTGGTGGAGGTTCTGGATGTGAATGACAATGCACCAGAGCTGGTGGTGAGTTCCTTCAGCAGCCCCCTCCCTGAGAATGCGTTACCTGGGACAGTGGTTGCCTTCTTCTCTGTCAGGGACCGTGATTCTGGAGCCAACGGGAAGGTCACCTGTGCCCTTGAGGACCAGCTGTCATTCTCCCTGCGGCCAGCCTATAAGAATTACTATGAGCTGGTGACTGTGACCACAGTGGACAGGGAGGAGACCTCACGGTACATCCTGACTGTCACAGCAGCAGATGCGGGGTCACCTCCTCTCACCACCACCCAGACCTTCACCGTGGACATCTCTGATGTCAACGACAATGCACCTGTCTTCAACCAGACATCATACACCATGTACGTGCATGAAAACAATGTCCCCACTGTTCTTGTTGGAACCGTGTATGCCTCAGATGCTGACATAGGACCCAATGCCAAGGTGACCTATTCCATGGCACCAGCTCACCCCACAGGGCAGCCTCCCTGTTCCTGCATTTCTGTGAATTCTGAGAATGGGCACGTGTTTGTGCTGCGACCTCTGGACTACGAGCAGCTGAAGCAGGTTGAGGTCTTGGTGATTGCCTCTGATGCAGGATCTCCTCCCCTCAGTGCCAACGTCACTGTCCACCTCCTTGTGGTGGATGAGAATGACAATGCTCCACTGGTGCTGCATCCAGCCCAGGACAGCAGCCCAGCATCCAGCGAGCTGGTGCCCATGTCGGCTGAGGCGGGGTACCTGCTCACCAAAGTGGTGGCTGTTGATGCCGACTCTGGGCAGAACTCATGGCTCTCGTACCACCTGCTGAAGGCCAGTGACCCCGGTCTGTTTGTGGTGGGTGCCCAAAGTGGGGAAGTGCGTCTGAGGAGGCCAGTGACGGAGAGAGACACTGTGAAGCAGAAGCTCATCATCCTGGTGCGAGACAATGGGCGACCACCGCTGTCGGCCACAGCAACACTGAGTGCACTTCTGCTCAATGACTTCTCAGATGTGCGTCTACCACATGGCAGCCCGGACATGGAGGATGAAGAAGACTCTCTGACAGTCTATTTAATCATTTCCTTGGTCTTTGTCTCGTTGCTCTTTCTCGCATCCATGGTAACCTTCATCGCTTGCAAAGTGTGCAAGAGAAAGGAGCTGAAGGATAGACGTGTGCTTTATGCTGCCAGCAACTTTCCAAGCAGCCTGGCTGATGCAGCCTCTACAGGGACCCTGCCCCATCCCTATTGCTACGAGATCAACCTCACAACCGGCTCGGGCAACAGTGAGTTCAAGTTCCTGAAGCCCATCCTGCCCAGCCTGCCACCACAGCACTGTGCCCTGGGCAGAGACACTGATGGTGAACAGGATTTTCCACATGGTCCTCTCACCACTGCGGATGTGGCACCAGAGAATGCAGGGATGCTCTCTGGGGAACAGTTCAATAGTCTTTCCCTTAACTAGCACGGAGTCAGCACAGGCAGAGGCTTCAGGCCCTGGTGATAGGAAGCACTCCAGGCTATAACCTGTGGCAATGGTTTCCCTAGAGTTAATCTGCCTTTACAGTTGGCATCATTTTTCCCACCCTGTAGTTACTGATATTAGCAGAAAAATTGCCTCTCCTCCAAAACTCAAAAAAACCTCAAAAAGCTAAAATCTCCTTAATTATGATGATAAAATATTTCAGCTCTATTACAGGCGTTTCCTAGATGCTTTCAGATTGGGCTTCATTCCATTGCTACCACTGTAGGTCAAGGTCATCAATCTCTTTCTGTGCTGTAACGTACTGGCAAGGTCCTTGCTGAAATGCGTGTAGCCCTCATTCTGAGTCAGGAAAGCAAGAAATTTGTGAGTATTGTGTTACAAGGTGATGCGTGCATGGAGCTGTTTCTGCTCTGGGTTCTGGATGCCTCTGCCTCTGAGATGCATGAAATCTGTGTTTTGCCTTCTGGTGTCTCTGTCTTTCTGTCCAGCCATTGTGTGACTGCATAGCTGCATAAAGGCTGCCAAGGGAAGCAGGAGGGTGCTCCCATGCACACATTGTGGTGCACAGAATTCCAGCGCAGCAGGCAAGAGTGACATGTTGAGCTCAACTACATGTTGAGTAGTGCTGTCTCATCTTCAGTAGTAAAGTGCACGAGATCTTCCTTTGACCCATAGTCAAAGTGTGGGTGGGCTGCCTCCTTGGGATTGCCTTAGAAATATGTATCATAGTGGTTTTGGTATTGATGGAATGGCAAAGCTGAAGTCCTTATATGCTTCTACAGGACATTCCTTTCAGAGCTTTCACCAGTTTCACTGCTGTCCGCTGGAAGCAGACCTGGTCTGTTTTTCTGGATTTGTGTTACAGCATTTGTATTTTTGGTTTTACCCTTTCTCCTTCTACTCTCTGAACTGTGTTTGACCATTGTCTTGTGGATTCCTCTGAAGAAGGACTCTCACCCCTCTATTATAATGGATAGTTTAGCTGGCATGGAATGCTTGGAAGAACTGCTTGTACTGCAGTTATCAACTGTACCATTGTAAACCAGGATATTGTTGTGTGCAAAAGTGAAATAAAGGGAACACCCGAATGCCTGTATGGAGACTGGGGTCTTTGTAGAGATGTTCCTTCTGGGAAAGGTCTGTGAATGTTTTTCAAAGGCTGAGCACTGTTTTCTCCTGTTGTCCCTTGGCTGATATAGAGTTGATTCGGTCCATTTCTTCTGTTTGGAGATGTGCCTGATAGAGCCTTGAGGGAACCTGTGTGGAGCAATGATTTGTTGGCAAGGCTCTGTGGGTCTTCAGGGCACTGAGCTTCTGGCTGTGACAGGGCCCCATTATATCCAGGTCAGGGGAACCTTGACCCTCCCCTAACAGGAGCCCGGGGTGTGCAAAGGCCTCTTCATAGCTGTGACCTTTATGAATGAAATTCCCAACTGTCCTGACTGCTGTGTCTGGTGATGGCACTGGTGAGATGTTGGAGCACAAATTGTTTGTGGCGCTTAAGGCGTAGGAGTTTCAGAAGATGGATGGCACAAAAGGAGCATACTTGTTCCTTTGGGGCAGTATTTGGGAGAGTGTCAGGATGTGGGCATTTGGTGATGAAAAACTGCTACCAGGAAGAGGGAAATGAGAGGACTACAGCCATCCCTTCTGCCAAGGTTCTGAGAAAACCTAAGTCCTGAGGGCAGGCTGCTGTAGTGAAGACCATTGTACAGTGAATAGTAAATGATTTCTTGTCCATTTAACCTGTGTAGATTCATAGAATCATTAAGGTTGGAAAAGATCCTAGAGAGCAAAGATTCCAACCGTTAACCTAACACGACCAATTCCACCACTACATATGTCCTTATGTCCACTCAGGGCCATGTCCAGGGACGGTGCCACAGCCACTTCCCTGGGAAGCCTGTGCCAATACTTGACAGCCCTTTCGGTGTCGCAAAATCCTTTGCAGAAGGGTTAACTCAACTCACTGTAACCGCAGAGCCTGTAGGCAACACCAACTTGCTGCTGGTGGTGAGAAAGTCACCTAATAGCAAGAAGGCTGTGTGTGAACATCGTTTACTATGGCACCAGAAATGAGGAATAGAATTGTTTATTTGCAGGAATGTCCTAAAAAGGCTTGAATGGCTGAAGCAGGGGCACTCTTCCTTTTCTATGACCAAGATCCGTGTGGCTGCTGTGCATGGCTGCAGTCCTGCCTGGAGCGATTCTACTCATCGCTCTCAGCATTTAAAGGGATTAAATAGGGATTTCCTTGGAAATATATCAGCAGTAATGGTGTTGAGATGGAAGAGGATGGAATGGAATAGAATAGAGTAGAATACTTTAGTTGGAAGGGATCTACAAGGATCATCTGCCAAATCCAACTGCCTGAGCACTTCAGGGCTGACAAAATGTTAAACAATATTTCCCTTGTTGGACAGCTGGAATAACTCTGGCCAGCTTCAGTAGGTGATCTAGAGGGGTCCTGCTTTAACATTTGCAGGCTCCTTCAGTACTCTGTGAGGGCCCCCATCAGGCCAAATGCACCTGAGAATATTCAGCTGATACAGCTGATCTCTGACAATGTCAGCATCCATGAAGGAAAAGTCACTGTTCCCACTCTCATGGTCCTCTACCTCAGTGGACTGGGCAGCCCAGGCTTAGGTGACCATCTTCAACAAGCATCAATCCAAATTTTCTTAGACAGCGTTCTACTATAAACATATTGAAAAAGTCTGTCTTGGTGTCTGACACAGCACTGGCCAGTTTTGCCTCTAAATGAGCTTTGGCCTATGATGTGTTCTCCCTGCATACACAAGCCACAGGTCTGCAATCTTCCTGCAAAGCCTGATCCTGTTTCCAGAGATGATAGAATTTATTTCTCCACTTGAGCTCCACAAGATTCCTGTAGGGCCCAGATGGACTTCTGCCCCTCTTGCTTGGCTTTTGGCACAGTGGCGTTGCCTGTTCATTGGCTGAAAGTGTAGAGTTGTGAAAACATGTTTGTTGTCTTTGTGTGGAGAGTGAGGAAGCACCAGGAATTGTTTCAAAGGGTTTTGTCTGCAGGTAGCATGGAGATGAACTTGGAAACAGGCCATTGGGTTTCGTCTTGTCATTGTTGTTTTGAATTGAGAGGCTTCTTGTAGTAAGTGGAAAGCTGTCCCACTATGATATTCCGGGTTTGTGTTAGAGCATTTGCTTTCTCCCTTTGGCCCTTTCTCTTTCTACTTTGTGAACTGTGTTTGAGCATTGTCTTGCCAATTCCTCTTAAGAAGGACTGTAACCTCATGTATAGTAAGAAAATGTTTGACTGGCAGAGAGTATTTGGAAACCCTCTCACAGCGTTGTGCCGCAGTTATGAACTGTACTGTTGTAATCTGGGACGGCTTTGTGTGTAAAAGTGAAATAAAGAGAACACATGTATGCCTTGTGTGGAGACAGTAGTCTGTGGGGATGTTCATTCTGGGAAAGCTCTGTGAATATTTTTCAAAAACCTTTTTCCTTCTATTTCTCCCTTGGCTGAATTAAGGTTGAGCAGGGGCATTTCTTCAGTTTGGAGTCACATTCGGTAGAGCATTCAGGAAAGTTGTGGGAACAGGGATTTGTTGTCAGGCCTCTGTGGCTCTTCTGAGCACTGAGCTTCTGGCTGTGACAGGGCTAAGTTAGATCCAGGTCAGGGGAACCTGGTCCCTCCTCGAAGAGTGGCCTTGGGTGTGCAAAGGCCCTGCAAATCAGTAAGGTTGGGGAGTGAAATTTCCAACTCTTCTGACAGTTCCGGTTGTCTGGTGCAGTTCCTAATCAGACGGTTTATTATATTGTTTACCATGTGAGAGGGGAAATGTTGTCTCCTGTATTGGAGGGCCTCAACAGGCTGCTGAACTTTCCCAAGGTGCTCGTCAGAGGTGCCATTCAGGAAGCAATGTGGTGGGTAGGACTTGTCTGAGAGACTGCTTTTAGGGCCCCTTCCCCTGTGTTGAGCAGCTGGACCAGCGTGTGTCTCATCTTCTGTAGGGGAACGCAGTAAAGCACACTAGACTTTCCTTGGCCACTTAGAAGTCTGTGTGGGAGCTGTGTCCTTGGGATTTCCTTGGAAATATGTCAGCAGTACTGTGTTGAGGTGGAATGGAATGGAATGGAATGGAATGGAATGGAATGGAATGGAATGGAATGGAATGGAATGGAATGGACTACTTTAGTTGGGAGGGTTCTACATGAATCTTCTTGATCCAACGGCCTGAGCAATTAAGGGCAGGTCAAATATCAAAGAATATTATGAAGGGCATTTTCCAAATTGCTCTGAAACACTAGCAGGTGTGGGGCACTGACTCTGCGATCTTTCTAGAAAGTTTGACCTTGCTTCCAGGGTTGACACAATACATTTTTCCCCTTGAAATCCACAGGGAGTTCCCTGTTGGGCTCAGCTCATCTTCTCTGCTTGCTTGACTTTTGACACAGTGACTTTGCTTGCAAATAGAGAGTAAGTGTAGAGAACTATGAAACCACAGTCATTGTTGTCACATCCCAATGGAGACATAGTAGGACTCCGGGCTGCACTTAAACAGTTAGTGTATTACCTGTGATGTTGCAATTCCAAGTCAAGAGTATAAGCTAAAGTCTAGACCAATATTAATACCCTCTAAGGGTTTGGGATGGACTCTATGACCTGTCTGCATCTCAGTGATAGAGTCTTTATAGATGTTTCCACAAAGTTGCTGTGAGTGAAATTTTGCAGATGTTTCAGTGTTCGTATGATAACAACATCGGTGCGGAATCTCTGACCAGCTGAGAGGGAGTTCTGATTATGACCCACTCCTCTCATTCTCATGTAGTCCGTTCTGGAGGGATACCATCTGGGGTATCACTCGATCCGGCTCCTTATCTTCTTCACCTTTTATCAGTGGCGCCTCTAGTAAGGGACATGGTGTGTTGCTCCAGCCCTGCTGTGGGAAAAACCCTCACCAAAATGTACAGAACCAAAGAACTCCAGAATCATACATCTGGCCATTTCTGACACACAAAACTTATAGTTACTAAATTTATAAACCATCCAAATACAGCATAGAAGGATTTCTATTCACAGATCTTCTTAATACTTCTTTGAGGATCACCTCTGAGTCTTTGTTCTGTGGTTATGTTGTGATATGCGGAGGGGATACTCAGGGGCCAATTTGGTCATCCCGATAGGCAAACGAGTGGCAAAGACATAATGGACCCCTTGCTCTACCATCTCCCTTCGGTTTCCCCATGGTGGTGCCTCCCAGATCCACTCTAGAACTCTCCCTATAATCACCACAGATCAAGGAAAATGTCTTCTCCCTCCCCTTCTGATCGTTATTGTTTGTGTAACTGTGGGTTTAATTTGTGACCTCTCCTCTTTGATTCCTTGCATTTTATGTTAATCGCTGTGTCCGTGAATCCTTCCCCAAGTGCAGGACTTCGGGTTTGATCTCCTAGAGCAGCAGCGTCATTCTCGAGTGGTGTTGAGCGAAGGTGGTGGGGAAGCATTTTCTAGGGAACCTTTCCCCTCTGGCACCAGCTCTCACATCCTATAGAGGTTCTTCTCGGACCCACCCGACTCCCTAAGGGTCCTGTGCTGATGAGCAAGCGGAGAAGAGGAGGAACAAGTCCTCAAAGTGTCCGAGCTGCGGATGAGGAGCTGGCGTTTAGGAGCCGGGCAGTGCTGCCCAGAGCCGCGCTCTGTCTGCGGGGAGGGAGCTGCTTCCTAGCAAAGAGAGAGCGTTCCCACTGCGCCTTCTGGCTCCGGCTGGGCACGGGGAGCGCAGCCTCCAGCAGCAAAGGCCGGGCTGGCGGCTCTGCCGCGGCTGAGCAGCAGAGGAAATATTCCCCCGTGCGACGCTGGGTGGGGGTGTTGGCCGCGAACCGGCGGGTTCCTGTGCCCGCCCCGGCTTTGCAGGCACCGGCGGAGAGAAAGAGCCGCGGGAGCCGCTCGGGAAGGGCGGCGGCACACGGAGTCGGGGAGCTCGGGGGCTTTCAGGCCCCTCAGCCCGGGATTGCTGACCAAATCCGCCTCGGACGCGGCTGGACGATGCTGGGAACGATGGAGGACGGGGAATTGCTTTTGTGGCGAGTGCGAGCGAGTGGGAGACGGAGCGGAGAGCGGCAGAGGCGAGTGATCTTGTTGCTTGTGTGCGTTTGCGTGTGTCAGAGCGGGGCCGAACCCCTCCGCTATTCCCTGGCGGAGGAGATGGAGAGGGAGTCGTTTGTGGGCAATATTGCAGAGGACCTGGGGCTTTCTCCGAGCCAGCTGGCGGCTCGCAAGGCGCGCGTTGTGTCCGAGGGGAACGAGCGGCTTTTCCACCTCAATCGAAACACGGGAGTGCTGACGGCAAAGGAGTCTCTGGACCGAGAGGAGATGTGTCCGCAGAGCGATACCTGCACCGTCTTCTTTAAGACAGTCTTTGAAAATCCCTTGGAGCTGATCCGAGGGGAGTTGGAGGTTCTTGACGTGAACGACAACTCTCCCGTTTTCCCGGAGAAGGAGGTGGTTTTAGAGATTCTGGAAACGACACCACCTGGGTTCCGTTTCCTCCTGCAAAGCGCCAGGGACAGGGACGTGGGCAGCAACGGTTTGCAGAACTACAGTCTCGGGACAACTTCATATTTCTCCCTCGCTCTCCAAAAAGAGAAAGATGAAATTAAATACTTGGAACTGGTCTTAGAACGGCACCTGGACCGGGAAGAGCAGCCGCAACACAATTTAGTCCTCACCGCCACCGATGGGGGCTCCCCGCCCAGGTCAGGAACGGCTCAGGTGCGGATCTTGGTGCTGGATGCCAATGACAACATCCCGGTCTTCAGTCGGGAGGTCTACGAGGTGCAAGTGGCCGAGAACAGCCTCCCGGGGCAGTTGGTGGTCAGAGTCGCGGCCGCGGATCCCGACGAAGGGTCCTACGGGAAAGTGCGATACAGCTTCATCCAAACGTCAGAGAGGTCCCGGCAGCTCTTCCAGCTGAACCCTGACACCGGCGAGATCCGGGTGGCGGGAAACGTCGACTTCGAGGAAGCGGAGCACCACGAGTTGGCGGTGAGAGCCACCGACGGCGGGGGTCTGTCTGCGCACTGCAAAGTGCGGGTGGAGGTGCTGGACGTGAACGACAACGCCCCGGAGATAACGCTCACCTCCCAGTCGGCCTCCATTCCCGAGGACGCGCCGCCCCGCACCGTGGTGGCCCTGTTGAGCGTGCGGGACCGCGACTCCGGCGACAACGGCAGGACGGAGTGCTTCATCGACGGGGACTCGCCCTTCATGCTGACGGGCGGCGGGGATGAGTACTACGAGCTGAGGACGACGGCGGCGCTGGACAGGGAGCGGACGGCAGAGTATAACGTGACGGTGAGAGCCGCGGACCGGGGCAGGAGGCGGCTGAGCTCCCGGGCGAGCCTGCGGGTGCAGGTGTCGGACGTGAACGACAACGCGCCCGAGTTCACGCAGGCGGTTTACACGGCGTCGGTGTCGGAGAACGAGGGCCCCATGGTCCGCATCGGCAGCGTGAGCGCCACGGACGCCGACGCGGGAGCGAACGGGCGCGTGAGATACGCGCTGGTGCGGCAGGAGGGCGCGGAGCAGCCCGCGGTGTCGGTGAACGCCGAGAGCGGCGCCGTTTTCCTGCTGCGGCCGCTGGACTACGAGCAGGTGCGCGCCTTGGAGGTGGCGGTGCGCGCTGCCGACGGCGGCTCGCCGCCGCTGAGCGCCCAGGCGGTGCTGCGCGTGGTGGTGCGCGACGAGAACGACAACGCGCCCGTGGTGCTGCACCCGCCCGCCGAGAGCAGCGGCGCGGCGGCGGGCGAGCTGGTGCCGCGCTCGGCCGAGGCCGGGTACCTGGTGGCCAAGGTGGTGGCGGTGGACGCGGACGCGGGGCAGAACGCGTGGCTGTCGTACGAGCTGTGGAAGGCGACGGAGCCGGGGCTGTTCCGCGTGGGGCCGCACAGCGGCGAGGTGCGCACGGCGCGGGCCGTGGCGGAGCGGGACGCGCCCCGGCACAGGCTCGTCGTGCTGGTGCGAGACCGCGGGCGGCCGCCGCGCTCCGCCACCGCCACCCTCGGCATCGCCCTGGTCGGCGGCTTCTCCGACGCCCATCTGCGGGGCGCCGAGGAGGCGCCGGCCGCCGAGCCCGAGGGGCCGCTCACCCTCTCCCTCACCGTCTGCCTGGCCTGCGTGTCCGCCCTCTTCCTGGCCACGGCGGGGGCCGCCGTGGCGGCCAAGGTGCGGCGGGCCCGGCGCAGCGCGGCCGAGAGCTTGCCCGCCTTCCCGCAGTCCGCCCCGCCGAGCAGCGCGGGCTCCCTGCCCCGCAGCTCCGTCTACGACGTCTGCTTCGCCGCCGGCAGCCTCGACGGCGACTTGCGCTTCCTCGGGCCCCTCCTGCCCTGCTTCCCCGCCGGGCTGCCCCCCGGCCCGGCCGAGCAGCGGAGCTCGCTCTGCTCCACGGAGGCGGCCAACCTCGGCGACGACGGCGACCGGGCTGCAGAGGTGAGGGACCTGCCCGGGCCGGGGCGAGGCGGGGAGCGGGGAGGGAGCAGCGCGGGGGGCTCGGGGTGTCGCTCACCTGGGGAGTCTCGGTGTTGTGGCTCTGTGGGTGGAGGAGCCCCAGGGTCGGGAGGAGAGGGCGGAGAGGGTCTGAGAGCTGCTGGTGGGGGCGTCCCAGGAGGATCTGTTAAGGCTCAGCTGCTCCCCAAGTACTGACTTATTGGGGTCTTGGGCATCCAGTTCTGAGGGTTTCTCTTAGATCAAGTGTATCAGCGCAAAGGAGGAGGGCAGCTGCACCTCGACCAGGTTCTCAAAACCATCGAGGTTAAGGAAGAGAGGGGACTAACGTCTCGACCTCCTGTTTCCACCTCCTCTGTCTCTGGAAAGAGAACAGTAGCGTTCTCCGTACAGCAGTGACTGACGGGTCCTCTCAGTCCCTCGCTTTTGCCTCCCTCCAACGCCCAAATGACAACCCGCGCTCTCCGTTCTTGCAGGACAGAGCTCCCATCTCCGCAGACACGGCTCGCAGACGTGCGGAAGCAGCTTGCGCTGCAAAGATGGGGAAGGAGATCCATGGCAATTCTGATGCAAACCCTTGGCTCCCCACTCAGTAAACGAGGGGAAAGGCGAGCGTGTCTGTCGTCCCTGGCCAGCGTCCTCCCAGGGAAAACACCGAAAAAAAAGGACCAGGGAAGAACAAGGCTTCTCTGTGAGAGAGCAAACCCATTCTCCTCTTCAGCATGGTTTTCTTCATTTAAGTGTTCTGTAATTGTGACATAGATGGAGGACGAGGACTGTGTTGCATGTTGATTACCCCGGGACTCGGTGCACGACAATGAGAACATTATTACTTCTCAATGTTAAGGGTAATACTGAAACGTAGAAGCATATCTTCAAGATAGATTTTTCCTACGTCACCTTTTCTGTGTTTATGTTTCTTCTGAGAGCGTTCTGGAATCGTGTCTCCATTCTCTGCTGACACTTTCACTCTCCGCGCTTTTGGCCAGGAGTTCAATGGTTCATCAAAATGTAAAGCGTGGATGTAAAGAGTAATGTATCCGGTTTTGTTTATAACGCAAAGCCCAACATAACATTTCCGGCTTGTTGAGTATAAGGTAGTAGAGAATTGAAAGTGTTGTTTCTGGTTTTACAGTGAAACAGGCTTTTACACTCAGCTTGAGGCACTGTAGAAGACAGGGCGTAGAGTAGCTTGCTGTTTTCTTCTCCCTTCATTAATAAGTAACAATCAAATGCCTGATGTCAATGAACCCAATAAAAACCCCGTTGGAACTCCACCGTGTGTGTGTGGTGTGTGGAAGGTCACTTGTCACTGTCGTCGCCGAGGAAATAGCCACAAAAAGAGCAGGATTTCGGAAATCAGTCCTTGAAATATGGAGTAGATTTTATACAGAGGAAATCAGAGCGACTTGGAAGCAGGACATTGTCAGAAGGCAGAGAAGGGTGGAGGGCGATATTCTGTGGGAAGGAGAGGACCGAGAGATGCTGCTCAAAACGCCTTCGTATGGTATCTCTGTGTTTGGAATCGGGGGGAACAACCTCGGTCGATTCCATAAAAAAAGTTGCTCTTTCCCATGAGAACCTTTCTGTTCAGCCAAAGCAATGTTTATGCCACCTTCTAGTTTACAGAGCTTTTGTTCGAACCTCTTTTCATTGCCAAATGAATGGTGCCTATAACGGCCCGCAGGTGAGCGTCCGTAGATCCCTGGGCTTTGCTGTTTTCTCCGTTAGCTCGTGCTGGTTGGCGATTTTCTATCTGAGGCTCTAATTGCTGACATTCCTGCTTGTTTCTCTGCCTGTTATCTCGCACTGCCTGGCTGCGCTCTGGACCCTTCACTCTCCACACCCTTTACTTTACATCAATCCAGAACAAATTTCCCCCGTGGAACATTCACCTTTACAAAATTTGTGCTTGAAGCTCTGGCTGGAGACACTTGAATGGTGCCTTTAATGTGCCATCGCTGCGTGTCCTTAGATCCCTGGGCTTTGCTGCTGTCTCCGTTAGCTCCGGACCGTTAGCGTTTGTGTATCCGGGGCTCTAATAAGTGACCTCCCTGTGTGCTTCGCTGCCTTTTATCTCCCAGCCCTGCGGCGCCGCCTCCTCCCCCCGGGGCAGGAGCTCCGCCCGGTCGCTGAGCACAAAGCCCTCTGGAGCCCTTGCAAGGCCGCCGGGTGCGGCGAGCGGAGCGCGGAGCGTGTGTCTCGGCGAGAGGGAAGCGCGGTGGCGGTGGCGGTGGCGGGAGGCGCAGTCCCGCCGCGGCCCGCAGGGGGGAGCTCCCGGCCAAGGCGGCGCCGAGCGGCTGCGGGCGGGGAGGCGCCCGAGCCCGGCCCGGCCCTGCCCAGCGCAGCGCAGCCGGGCGGCGGCGAGCGGCGGCGAGCGGGGCCCCGGGCCAGCCGCTGCCGGGCCGCCAGCCGCACTCGGCCCCAGGGAGCCCGCCCGCCCTCGCCGCCGCCCTCGCCGCCGCCCTCGCCGCTGCCGGGCGCCGCTCGCCGCCGAGGACCGCGCGCCCGAGCCGCCCGCCGGAGCCCGCCCGCCGCCCCGCCATGGCGATCGCAAGGCAAGTGCTTTGTCTCTCTGCTCTCCTCTCGCTGCCGCACGCTCGCTCCCAGCCCCTGCGCTACTCCGTAGCCGAGGAGGCGCCGAGCGGCTCGCTCGTAGCCGACGTGGCCGAGGACGCGGGGCTGGCCCCGGCGCAGCTCTCGGCTCGCCGCGCCCGCCTGGCCTCGGAGGACGGCCGGCAGCGCTTGCGCTTGGACCGCGCCACCGGCCGCCTCGTCGTGGCCGAGAGGCTCGACCGGGAGGAGCTGTGCGCCCAGGCGCCCGCCTGCACGCTGCCCTTGGAGCTGCTGCTGGCCGACCCGCTGCAGTTCTTCCGCATCGAGGTGGCCGTGCGGGACGTCAACGACCACTCGCCCCGCTTCCCGGACGAGCAGATCACGCTTAGAATCCCAGAGAGGACCGACCCCGGCTCGCGTTTCCCTTTAATGGGGGCTCGGGACCTGGATATTGGTAGCAACAGTGTCCAGTCTTACAGCATCTCTCCCGAGAACGAGTACTTTTCTGTCTCCTTTGGGAGTCAGAGTGAGGAAGAGAAACATGTGGATTTGGTTTTGGAAAAGCCTCTAGACAGAGAGGAGCAGGCAGAGATGAGTTTCAGTCTCATTGCTGTGGACGGGGGCTCTCCCCCGAGGAGTGGAACATCTCAGATCCACGTCGTTGTTTTAGATGTAAATGATAATGCTCCCATCTTCACACAGAAGCTCTATGTCGGTCAGGTTTTGGAAAATGCCCCCGAGGGCACCGTGGTTCTGAGTGTGCTGGCAACTGATCAGGATGCAGGTTCTAATGCGGACATCTCCTACCAGTTTAGGCAAGAGGTGGACCAGAGCGAATCAGTTTTAGAGATTGACCCCGTGAGTGGTGAAATTAAACTCGCAAAGCCTCTGGACTTTGAGGTGGCTCAGAGATATGAGCTCAGTGTTCGGGCAACAGATGGTGGGGGCCTCTCAGCAATCTGCAAGGTATTGGTGGAGGTTCTGGATGTGAATGACAATGCACCAGAGCTGGTGGTGAGTTCCTTCAGCAGCCCCCTCCCTGAGAATGCGTTACCTGGGACAGTGGTTGCCTTCTTCTCTGTCAGGGACCGTGATTCTGGAGCCAACGGGAAGGTCACCTGTGCCCTTGAGGACCAGCTGTCATTCTCCCTGCGGCCAGCCTATAAGAATTACTATGAGCTGGTGACTGTGACCACAGTGGACAGGGAGGAGACCTCACGGTACATCCTGACTGTCACAGCAGCAGATGCGGGGTCACCTCCTCTCACCACCACCCAGACCTTCACCGTGGACATCTCTGATGTCAACGACAATGCACCTGTCTTCAACCAGACATCATACACCATGTACGTGCATGAAAACAATGTCCCCACTGTTCTTGTTGGAACCGTGTATGCCTCAGATGCTGACATAGGACCCAATGCCAAGGTGACCTATTCCATGGCACCAGCTCACCCCACAGGGCAGCCTCCCTGTTCCTGCATTTCTGTGAATTCTGAGAATGGGCACGTGTTTGTGCTGCGACCTCTGGACTACGAGCAGCTGAAGCAGGTTGAGGTCTTGGTGATTGCCTCTGATGCAGGATCTCCTCCCCTCAGTGCCAACGTCACTGTCCACCTCCTTGTGGTGGATGAGAATGACAATGCTCCACTGGTGCTGCATCCAGCCCAGGACAGCAGCCCAGCATCCAGCGAGCTGGTGCCCATGTCGGCTGAGGCGGGGTACCTGCTCACCAAAGTGGTGGCTGTTGATGCCGACTCTGGGCAGAACTCATGGCTCTCGTACCACCTGCTGAAGGCCACTGACCCCGGTCTGTTTGTGGTGGGTGCCCAAAATGGGGAAGTGCGTCTGAGGAGGCCAGTGACGGAGAGAGACACTGTGAAGCAGAAGCTCATCATCCTGGTGCGAGACAATGGGCGACCACCGCTGTCGGCCACAGCAACACTGAGTGCACTTCTGCTCAATGACTTCTCAGATGTGCGTCTACCACATGGCAGCCCGGACATGGAGGATGAAGAAGACTCTCTGACAGTCTATTTAATCATTTCCTTGGTCTTTGTCTCGTTGCTCTTCCTCGCATCCATGGTAACCTTCATCGCTTGCAAAGTGTGCAAGAGAAAGGAGCTGAAGGATAGACGTGTGCTTTATGCTGCCAGCAACTTTCCAAGCAGCCTGGCTGATGCAGCCTCTACAGGGACCTTGCCCCATCCCTATTGCTACGAGGTCAACCTCACAACGGGTTCGGGCAACAGTGAGTTCAAGTTCCTGAAGCCCATCCTGCCCAGCCTGCCACCACAGCACTGTGCCCTGGGCGGAGACACTGATGGTGAACAGGATTTTCCACATGGTCCTCTCACCACTGCGGATGTGGCACCAGAGAATGCAGGGATGCTCTCTGGGGAACAGTTCAATAGTCTTTCCCTTAACTAGCATGGAGTCAGCACAGGCAGAGGCTTCAGGCCCTGGTGATAGGAAGCACTCCAGGCTATAACCTGTGGCAATGGTTTCCCTAGAGTTAATCTGCCTTTACAGTTGGCATCATTTTTCCCACCCTGTAGTTACTGATATTAGCAGAAAAATTGCCTCTCCTCCAAAACTCAAAAAAACCTCAAAAAGCTAAAATCTCCTTAATTATGATGATAAAATATTTCAGCTCTATTACAGGCGTTTCCTAGATGCTTTCAGATTGGGCTTCATTCCATTGCTACCACTGTAGGTCAAGGTCATCAATCTCTTTCTGTGCTGTAACGTACTGGCAAGGTCCTTGCTGAAATGCGTGTAGCCCTCATTCTGAGTCAGGAAAGCAAGAAATTTGTGAGTATTGTGTTACAAGGTGATGCGTGCATGGAGCTGTTTCTGCTCTGGGTTCTGGATGCCTCTGCCTCTGAGATGCATGGAATCTGTGTTTTGCCTTCTGGTGTCTCTGTCTTTCTGTCCAGCCATTGTGTGACTGCATAGCTGCATAAAGGCTGCCAAGGGAAGCAGGAGGGTGCTCCCATGCACACATTGTGGTGCACAGAATTCCAGCGCAGCAGGCAAGAGTGACATGTTGAGCCTCTGAGTAGTGCTGTCTCATCTTCAGTAGTAAAGTGCACGAGATCTTCCTTTGACCCATAGTCAAAGTGTGGGTGGGCTGCCTCCTTGGGATTGCCTTAGAAATATGTATCATAGTGGTTTTGGTATTGATGGAATGGCAAAGCTGAAGTCCTTATATGCTTCTACAGGACATTCCTTTCAGAGCTTTCACCAGTTTCACTGCTGTCCGCTGGAAGCAGACCTGGTCTGTTTTTCTGGATTTGTGTTACAGCATTTGTATTTTTGGTTTTACCCTTTCTCCTTCTACTCTCTGAACTGTGTTTGACCATTGTCTTGTGGATTCCTCTGAAGAAGGACTCTCACCCCTCTATTATAATGGATAGTTTAGCTGGCACGGAATGCTTGGAAGAACTGCTTGTACTGCAGTTATCAACTGTACCATTGTAAACCAGGATATTGTTGTGTGCAAAAGTGAAATAAAGGGAACACCCGAATGCCTGTATGGAGACTGGGGTCTTTGTAGAGATGTTCCTTCTGGGAAAGCTCTGTGAATGTTTTTCAAAGGCTGAGCACTGTTTTCTCCTGTTGTCCCTTGGCTGATATAGAGTTGATTCGGTCCATTTCTTCTGTTTGGAGATGTGCCTGATAGAGCCTTGAGGGAACCTGTGTGGAGCAATGATTTGTTGGAAAGGCTCTGTGGGTCTTCAGGGCACTGAGCTTCTGGCTGTGACAGGGCCCCATTATATCCAGGTCAGGGGAACCTTGACCCTCCCCTAACAGGAGCCCGGGGTGTGCAAAGGCCTCTTCATAGCTGTGACCTTTATGAATGAAATTCCCAACTGTCCTGACTGCTGTGTCTGGTGATGGCACTGGTGAGATGTTGGAGCACAAATTGTTTGTGGCGCTTAAGGCGTAGGAGTTTCAGAAGATGGATGGCACAAAAGGAGCATACTTGTTCCTTTGGGGCAGTATTTGGGAGAGTGTCAGGATGTGGGCATTTGGTGATGAAAAACTGCTCCCAGGAAGAGGGAAATGAGAGGACTACAGCCATCCCTTCTGCCAAGGTTCTGAGAAAACCTAAGTCCTGAGGGCAGGCTGCTGTAGTGAAGACCATTGTACAGTGAATAGTAAATGATTTCTTGTCCATTTAACCTGTGTAGATTCATAGAATCATTAAGGTTGGAAAAGATCCTAGAGAGCAAAGATTCCAACCGTTAACCTAACACGACCAATTCCACCACTACATATGTCCTTATGTCCACTCAGGGCCATGTCCAGGGACGGTGCCACAGCCACTTCCCTGGGAAGCCTGTGCCAATACTTGACAGCCCTTTCGGTGTCGCAAAATCCTTTGCAGAAGGGTTAACTTAACTCACTGTAACCGCAGAGCCTGTAGGCAACACCAGCTTGCTGCTGGTGGTGAGAAAGTCACCTAATAGCAAGAAGGCTGTGTGTGAACATCGTTTACTATGGCACCAGAAATGAGGAATAGAATTGTTTATTTGCAGGAATGTCCTAAATAGGCTTGAATGGCTGAAGCAGGGGCACTCTTCCTTTTCTATGACCAAGATCCGTGTGGCTGCTGTGCATGGCTGCAGTCCTGCCTGGAGCGATTCTACTCATCGCTCTCAGCATTTGAAGGGATTAAATAGGGATTTCCTTGGAAATATATCAGCAGTAATGGTGTTGAGATGGAAGAGGATGGAATGGAATAGAATAGAGTAGAATACTTTAGTTGGAAGGGATCTACAAGGATCATCTGCCAAATCCAACTGCCTGAGCACTTCAGGGCTGACAAAATGTTAAACAATATTTCCCTTGTTGGACAGCTGGAATAACTCTGGCCAGCTTCAGTAGGTGATCTAGAGGGGTCCTGCTTTAACATTTGCAGGCTCCTTCAGTACTCTGTGAGGGCCCCCATCAGGCCAAATGCACCTGAGAATATTCAGCTGATACAGCTGATCTCTGACAATGTCAGCATCCATGAAGGAAAAGTCACTGTTCGCACTCTCATGGTCCTCCACCTCAGTGGACTGGGCAGCCCAGGCTTAGGTGACCATCTTCAACAAGCATCAATCCAAATTTTCTTAGACAGTGTTCTACTATAAACATATTGAAAAAGTCTGTCTTGGTGTCTGACACAGCACTGGCCAGTTTTGCCTCTAAATGAGCTTTGGCCTATGATGTGTTCTCCCTGCATACACAAGCCACAGGTCTGCAATCTTCCTGCAAAGCCTGATCTTGTTTCCAGAGATGATAGAATTTAGTTCTCCACTTGAGCTCCACAAGATTCCTGTAGGGCCCAGATGGACTTCTGCCCCTCTTGCTTGGCTTTTGGCACAGTGGCGTTGCCTGTTCATTGGCTGAAAGTGTAGAGTTGTGAAAACATGTTTGTTGTCTTTGTGTGGAGAGTGAGGAAGCACCAGGAATTGTTTCAAAGGGTTTTGTCTGCAGGTAGCATGGAGATGAACTTGGAAACAGGCCATTGGGTTTCGTCTTGTCATTGTTGTTTTGAATTGAGAGGCTTCTTGTAGTAAGTGGAAAGCTGTCCCACTATGATATTCCGGGTTTGTGTTAGAGCATTTGCTTTCTCCCTTTGGCCCTTTCTCTTTCTACTTTGTGAACTGTGTTTGAGCATTGTCTTGCCAATTCCTCTTAAGAAGGACTGTAACCTCATGTATAGTAAGAAAATGTTTGACTGGCAGAGAGTATTTGGAAACCCTCTCACAGCGTTGTGCCGCAGTTATGAACTGTACTGTTGTAATCTGGGACGGCTTTGTGTGTAAAAGTGAAATAAAGAGAACACGTGTATGCCTTGTCTGGAGACAGTAGTCTGTGGGGATGTTCATTCTGGGAAAGCTCTGTGAATATTTTTCAAAAACCTTTTTCCTTCTATTTCTCCCTTGGCTGAATTAAGGTTGAGCAGGGGCATTTCTTCAGTTTGGAGTCACATTCGGTAGAGCATTCAGGAAAGTTGTGGGAACAGGCATTTGCTGTCAGGCCTCTGTGGCTCTTCTGAGCACTGAGCTTCTGGCTGTGACAGGGCTAAGTTAGATCCAGGTCAGGGGAACCTGGTCCCTCCTCGAAGAGTGGCCTTGGGTGTGCAAAGGCCCTGCAAATCAGTAAGGTTGGGGAGTGAAATTTCCAACTCTTCTGACAGTTCCGGTTGTCTGGTGCAGTTCCTAATCAGACGGTTTATTATATTGTTTACCATGTGAGAGGGGAAATGTTGTCTCCTGTATTGGAGGGCCTCAACAGGCTGCTGAACTTTCCCAAGGTGCTCGTCAGAGGTGCCATTCAGGAAGCAACGTGGTGGGTAGGACTTGTCTGAGAGACTGCTTTTAGGGCCCCTTCCCCTGTGTTGAGCAGCTGGACCAGCGTGTGTCTCATCTTCTGTAGGGGAACGCAGTAAAGCACACTAGACTTTCCTTGGCCACTTAGAAGTCTGTGTGGGAGCTGTGTCCTTGGGATTTCCTTGGAAATATGTCAGCAGTACTGTGTTGAGGTGGAATGGAATGGAATGGAATGGACTACTTTAGTTGGGAGGGTTCTACATGAATCTTCTTGATCCAACGGCCTGAGCAATTAAGGGCAGGTCAAATATCAAAGAATATTATGAAGGGCATTTTCCAAATTGCTCTGAAACACTAGCAGGTGTAGGGCACTGACTCTGCGATCTTTCTAGAAAGTTTGACCTTGCTTCCAGGGTTGACACAATACATTTTTCCCCTTGAAATCCACAGGGAGTTCCCTGTTGGGCTCAGCTCATCTTCTCTGCTTGCTTGACTTTTGACACAGTGACTTTGCTTGCAAATAGAGAGTAAGTGTAGAGAACTATGAAACCACAGTCATTGTTGTCACATCCCAATGGAGACATAGTAGGACTCCGGGCTGCACTTAAACAGTTAGTGTATTACCTGTGATGTTGCAATTCCAAGTCAAGAGTATAAGCTAAAGTCTAGACCAATATTAATACCCTCTAAGGGTTTGGGATGGACTCTATGACCTGTCTGCATCTCAGTGATAGAGTCTTTATAGATGTTTCCACAAAGTTGCTGTGAGTGAAATTTTGCAGATGTTTCAGTGTTCGTATGATAACAACATCGGTGCGGAATCTCTGACCAGCTGAGAGGGAGTTCTGATTATGACCCACTCCTCTCATTCTCATGTAGTCCGTTCTGGAGGGATACCATCTGGGGTATCACTCGATCCGGCTCCTTATCTTCTTCACCTTTTATCAGTGGCGCCTCTAGTAAGGGACATGGTGTGTTGCTCCAGCCCTGCTGTGGGAAAAACCCTCACCAAAATGTACAGAACCAAAGAACTCCAGAATCATACATCTGGCCATTTCTGACACACAAAACTTATAGTTACTAAATTTATAAACCATCCAAATACAGCATAGAAGGATTTCTATTCACAGATCTTCTTAATACTTCTTTGAGGATCACCTCTGAGTCTTTGTTCTGTGGTTATGTTGTGATATGCGGAGGGGATACTCAGGGGCCAATTTGGTCATCCCGATAGGCAAACGAGTGGCAAAGACATAATGGACCCCTTGCTCTACCATCTCCCTTCGGTTTCCCCATGGTGGTGCCTCCCAGATCCACTCTAGAACTCTCCCTATAATCACCACAGATCAAGGAAAATGTCTTCTCCCTCCCCTTCTGATCGTTATTGTTTGTGTAACTGTGGGTTTAATTTGTGACCTCTCCTCTTTGATTCCTTGCATTTTATGTTAATCGCTGTGTCCGTGAATCCTTCCCCAAGTGCAGGACTTCGGGTTTGATCTCCTAGAGCAGCAGCGTCATTCTCGAGTGGTGTTGAGCGAAGGTGGTGGGGAAGCATTTTCTAGGGAACCTTTCCCCTCTGGCACCAGCTCTCACATCCTATAGAGGTTCTTCTCGGACCCACCCGACTCCCTAAGGGTCCTGTGCTGATGAGCAAGCGGAGAAGAGGAGGAACAAGTCCTCAAAGTGCTCGAGCTGCGGATGAGGAGCTGGCGTTTAGGAGCCGGGCAGTGCTGCCCAGAGCCGCGCTCTGTCTGCGGGGAGGGAGCTGCTTCCTAGCAAAGAGAGAGCGTTCCCACTGCGCCTTTTGGCTCCGGTGGGCACGGGGAGCGCAGCCTCCAGCAGCAAAGGCCGGGCTGGCGGCTCTGCCGCGGCTGAGCAGCAGAGGAAATATTCCCCCGTGCGACGCTGGGTGGGGGTGTTGGCCGCGAACCGGCGGGTTCCTGTGCCCGCCCCGGCTTTGCAGGCACCGGCGGAGAGAAAGAGCCGCGGGAGCCGCTCGGGAAGGGCGGCGGCACACGGAGTCGGGGAGCTCGGGGGCTTTCAGGCCCCTCAGCCCGGGATTGCTGACCAAATCCGCCTCGGACGCGGCTGGACGATGCTGGGAACGACGGAGGACGGGGAATGGCTTCTGTGGCGAGTGCGAGCGAGTGGGAGACGGAGCGGAGAGCGGCAGAGGCGAGTGATCTTGTTGCTTGTGTGCGTTTGCGTGTGTCAGAGCGGGGCCGAACCCCTCCGCTATTCCCTGGCGGAGGAGATGGAGAGGGAGTCGTTTGTGGGCAATATTGCAGAGGACCTGGGGCTTTCTCCGAGCCAGCTGGCGGCTCGCAAGGCGCGCGTTGTGTCCGAGGGGAACGAGCGGCTTTTCCACCTCAATCGAAACACGGGAGTGCTGACGGCAAAGGAGTCTCTGGACCGAGAGGAGATGTGTCCGCAGAGCGATACCTGCACCGTCTTCTTTAAGATAGTCTTTGAAAATCCCTTGGAGCTGATCCGAGGGGAGTTGGAGGTTCTTGACGTCAACGACAACTCCCCCGTCTTCCCGGAGAAGGAGGTGGTTTTAGAGATTCTGGAAACGACATCTCCTGGGTCCCGTTTCCTCCTGCAAAGCGCCCGGGATAAGGACGTGGGTATCAATGGCTTGCAGAATTACAGCCTCGGGTCCAATTCGCATTTCTCCCTCAATGTTGGAACAGAGAAAGGTGTGGAGCTCGTCCTGGAGCGTCAACTGGACCGGGAAGAACAGCCGCAGCTGAATTTAATCCTCACTGCTAGCGATGGGGGCTCCCCACCAAGGTCGGGAACAGCTCACGTGCAGATCGTGGTGCTGGATTCCAATGACAACACCCCGGTGTTCAGTCGGGAGGTCTACGAGGTGCAACTGGCCGAGAACAGCCCCCCGGGGCAGCTGGTGGTCAGAGTCTCGGCCGCGGATCCCGACGAAGGGTCCAACGGGAAAGTGCGATACAGATTCACCCAGATATCGGAGCGGTCCCAGCAGCTCTTCGAGCTGAACCCTGACACCGGGGAGATCCGGGTGGCGGGAACTGTGGATTTCGAGGAAGAGAAGCACCATGAGATGGCAGTGAGAGCCACCGACGGCGGGGGTCTGTCTGCGCACTGCAAAGTGCGGGTGGAGGTGCTGGATGTGAACGACAACGCCCCGGAGATAACGCTCACCTCCCAGTCGGTCTCCGTTCCCGAGGACGCGCCGCCCCGCACCGTGGTGGCCCTGTTGAGCGTGCGGGACCGCGACTCCGGCGACAACGGCAGGACGGAGTGCTCCATCGACGGGGACTCGCCCTTCATGCTGACGGGCGGCGGGGATGAGTACTACGAGCTGAGGACGACGGCGGCGCTGGACAGGGAGCGGGCGGCAGAGTATAACGTGACGGTGAGAGCCGCGGACCGGGGCAGGAGGCGGCTGAGCTCCCGGGCGAGCCTGCGGGTGCAGGTGTCGGACGTGAACGACAACGCGCCCGAGTTCACGCAGGCGGTTTACACGGCGTCGGTGTCGGAGAACGAGGGCCCCATGGTCCGCATCGGCAGCGTGAGCGCCACGGACGCCGACGCGGGAGCGAACGGGCGCGTGAGATACGCGCTGGTGCGGCAGGAGGGCGCGGAGCAGCCCGCGGTGTCGGTGAACGCCGAGAGCGGCGCCGTTTTCCTGCTGCGGCCGCTGGACTACGAGCAGGTGCGCGCCTTGGAGGTGGCGGTGCGCGCTGCCGACGGCGGCTCGCCGCCGCTGAGCGCCCAGGCGGTGCTGCGCGTGGTGGTGCGCGACGAGAACGACAACGCGCCCGTGGTGCTGCACCCGCCCGCCGAGAGCAGCGGCGCGGCGGCGGGCGAGCTGGTGCCGCGCTCGGCCGAGGCCGGGTACCTGGTGGCCAAGGTGGTGGCGGTGGACGCGGACGCGGGGCAGAACGCGTGGCTGTCGTACGAGCTGTGGAAGGCGACGGAGCCGGGGCTGTTCCGCGTGGGGCCGCACAGCGGCGAGGTGCGCACGGCGCGGGCCGTGGCGGAGCGGGACGCGCCCCGGCACAGGCTCGTCGTGCTGGTGCGAGACCGCGGGCGGCCGCCGCGCTCCGCCACCGCCACCCTCGGCATCGCCCTGGTCGGCGGCTTCTCCGACGCCCATCTGCGGGGCGCCGAGGAGGCGCCGGCCGCCGAGCCCGAGGGGCCGCTCACCCTCTCCCTCACCGTCTGCCTGGCCTGCGTGTCCGCCCTCTTCCTGGCCACGGCGGGGGCCGCCGTGGCGGCCAAGGTGCGGCGGGCCCGGCGCAGCGCGGCCGAGAGCTTGCCCGCCTTCCCGCAGTCCGCCCCGCCGAGCAGCGCGGGCTCCCTGCCCCGCAGCTCCGTCTACGACGTCTGCTTCGCCGCCGGCAGCCTCGACGGCGACTTGCGCTTCCTCGGGCCCCTCCTGCCCTGCTTCCCCGCCGGGCTGCCCCCCGGCCCGGCCGAGCAGCGGAGCTCGCTCTGCTCCACGGAGGCGGCCAACCTCGGCGACGACGGCGACCGGGCTGCAGAGGTGAGGGACCTGCCCGGGCCGGGGCGAGGCGGGGAGCGGGGAGGGAGCAGCGCGGGGGGCTCGGGGTGTCGCTCACGTGGGGAGTCTCGGTGTTGTGGCTCTGTGGGTGGAGGAGCCCCAGGGTCGGGAGGAGAGGGCGGAGAGGGTCTGAGAGCCGCTGGTGGGGGCGTCCCAGGAGGATCCGTCGAGGCTTAGATGCTCTTCAAGCGCTGACTTATCGGGCTCCTCTGCATCCATCTCTGAACTTTGTCCTTCGATTCAGCTTTAGGTTGTCCCAGCTGAGGTCAGAGCCCCACTGCTTTGTCCCAACTTCTCTGTCTCTGGACAGAGGAGAGTAACATCCTCCATGCAGCATTGTCCGACGGGTCCTCTCAGCCCCTCGCTCTTGCCTCCCTTCAACGCCCAAATGACAACCTGCGCTCTCCGTTCTTGCAGGACAGAGCTCCCATCTCCGCAGACACGGCTCGCAGACGTGTGGAAGCAGCTTGCACTGCAAAGATGGGGAAGGAGCTCCATGGCAATTCTGATGCAAACCCTTGGCTCCCCACTCAGTAAACGAGGGGAAAGGCGAGCGTGTCTGTCGTCCCTGGCCAGCGTCCTCCCAGGGAAAACACGGAAAAAAGGACCAGGGAAGAACAAGGTTTCTCTGTGAGAGAGTAAACCCGTTCTCCTCTTCAGTATTTTTTTCTTCATCTAAGTGTTCTGTAACTGTGACACGGACGGCAGACGAGGACTGTGTTGCATGTTGATTACCCCGGGACCCCGTGCACGACAATGAGAGCGCTATTACTTCTAAATATTAAGGGTAATACTGAAACCTGGAAGCATATCTTCAAGACAGCTTTTTCCTACATCACCTTTTCTGTATTTATGTTTCTTCTGAGAGCGTTCTGGAATCGTGTCTCCATTCTCTACTGACACTTTCACTCTCCACGCTTTTGGCCAGGAGTTCGCTGGTTCCTCAAACTGTAAAGGGAGCGGGGAGGGAGCAGCGCGGGGGGCTCGGGGTGTCGCTCACCTGGGGAGTCTCGGTGTTGTGGCTCTGTGGGTGGAGGAGCCCCAGGGTCGGGAGGAGAGGGCGGAGAGGGTCTGAGAGCCGCTGGTGGAGGTCCCAGGAGGATCTGTTAATGCTCAGCTGCTCCCCAAGTACTGACTTATGGGGGTCTTGGGCATCCAGCTCTGAGGGTTGCCCTTAGATCAAGTGTATCAGCGCAAAGGAAGAGGGCAGCTGCACCTCGACCAGGTTCTCAAAACCATCGAGGTTGAGGAAGAGAGTGTCCCCACCTCCTGGTTCCACCTCCTCTGTCTCTGGAAAGAGAACAGTAGCGTTCTCCGTACAGCAGTGTCCGACGGGTCCTTTCAGCCCCTCGCTTTTGTCTCCCTCCAACGCCCAAATGACAACCGGCGCTCTCCGTTCTTGCAGGACAGAGCTCCCATCTCCGCAGACACGGCTCGCAGACGTGCGGAAGCAGCTTGCACTGCAAAGAGGGGGAAGGAGCTCCATGGCAATTCTGATGCAAACCCTTGGCTCCCCACTCAGTAAACGAGGGGAAAGGAGAGCGTGTCTGTCGTCCCTGGCCAGCGTCCTCACAAGGAAAACACCGAAAAAAGGACCAGGGAAGAGCAAGGTTTCTCTGTGAGAGAGCAAACCCATTCTCCTCTTCAGCATTGTTTTCTTCATATAAGTGTTGTGTAATTGTGACATGGACGGAGGACGAGGACTGTGTTGCATGTTGATAAATCCGAGACTCCGTGCATGACTGTGAGAGCCTTCTTCCTTCTAAATGTTAAGGGAAATCTTGAAACCTGGAAGCGTATCTTCAAGATAGCTTTTTCCTACATCACCTTTTCTGAGTTTATTTTTGTTTTGAGAGCGTTCTGTAATCATGTCTCCATTCTCTTTACTCCGTTAAAACCGATTTAATTAGAAACGACTGCCAGCGGCACTCCGCACATTTGAGCAGGAGTTCACTGATTCCTCAAACTGTAAAGCGTGGGCTTTGAGCAATGTATTCGTTTTCTTTTATAAGGTAAAGTGCAAGATAACATTTCCGGATTGTTGAGTATAAAGTAATAGAGAATTGAAAGTGCTGTTTGTTTTTTTACAGTGAAACAGGCTTTTACACTCAGCTTGAGGCACTGTAGAGGACAGGACATAGAGTAGCTTTCTGTTTTCTTCTCCCTTACTTAATCGATAATGAGCTATGAAGTGTATGTCATATTTCCTATCTGTCGCACATTTAAACAATCAAATGCCTGATGTAAATGAACGCAATAAAAAAACCCTTGCAACTCCCTCGGGTTTGTGGAAGATCACTAGTCCAAGCAGAATTTCGAGAATCAACCCGTGCATTTTGCAGTAGATATGATGCAGGGAAAATCAAAGCGACTTAGAAGCAGGACATTCTCAGAAGGCGGAGCAAGATGGAGGGCGATTTTCTGTGGGAAGCAGAGGACCGAGAGATGCTGCTCAAAGCGCCGTCGAGCGGTCTCCCTGTTTGGAATCGGAGGGAACAAACTCGATCGATTCTTGTAGCAGGTTGCTCTTTCCTATGAGACCCTTTTTGTTCACCCCACAACAGGCTTTGCCTATTCCTAGACTCCCTGTCAAAGGGCTCGTAAACACTTTGATCTTTCTACTGAGTCACTTTCTGATAATGTGGGATGATCTCTTTTGGCCCATTCGCGTTACAAAGTTTCAGGAAGAACATCTTGCAGTTGAAACTTGAATGGTGACTTTAATGTCCCATCGCTGCATGTCCTTAGATCCCTGGGCATTGTTGCTTTCTCCGATAGCTCCTGCTGGGCTTTGCTGTTGTCTCCGTTAGCTCCTGCTGGTCGGTGTTTGTGTATCTGGGGCTCTAATTAGTGACTTCGCTGTGTGTTTTCCTGCCTATCATCTCTCACTGCCTGGCCGCGCTCCCCACACCCTCCACCTCTCCGTCAATATAGGATAAACTTCCCCCACGGAACTGCTTTACAAATTTGGGGCTTGGACCTCTTGCAGGTGACATTTGAATGGTGCCTTTAATGTCCCATCGCTGCGTGTCCTTAGATCCCTGGGCTTTGCTGCTCTCTCCGTTAGCTCCGGACCGTTAGCGTTTGTGTATCCGGGACTCTAATTAGTGACCTCCCGGTGTGCTTCGCTGCCTTTTATCTCCCAGCCCTGCGGCGCCGCCTCCTCCCCCCGGGGCAGGAGCTCAGCCCGGTCGCTGAGCACAAAGCCCTCTGGAGCCCTTGCAAGGCCGCCGGGTGCGGCGAGCGGAGCGCGGAGCGTGTGTCTCGGCGAGAGGGAAGCGCGGTGGCGGTGGCGGTGGCGGGAGGCGCAGTCCCGCCGCGGCCCGCAGGGGGGAGCTCCCGGCCAAGGCGGCGCCGAGCGGCTGCGGGCGGGGAGGCGCCCGAGCCCGGCCCGGCCCTGCCGAGCGCAGCGCAGCCGGGCGGCGGCGAGCGGCGGCGAGCGGGGCCCCGGGCCAGCCGCTGCCGGGCCGCCAGCCGCACTCGGCCCCAGGGAGCCCGCCCGCCCTCGCCGCCGCCCTCGCCGCCGCCCTCGCCGCTGCCGGGCGCCGCTCGCCGCCGAGGACCGCGCGCCCGAGCCGCCCGCCGGAGCCCGCCCGCCGCCCCGCCATGGCGATCGCAAGGCAAGTGCTTTGTCTCTCTGCTCTCCTCTCGCTGCCGCACGCTCGCTCCCAGCCCCTGCGCTACTCCGTAGCCGAGGAGGCGCCGAGCGGCTCGCTCGTAGCCGACGTGGCCGAGGACGCGGGGCTGGCCCCGGCGCAGCTCTCGGCTCGCCGCGCCCGCCTGGCCTCGGAGGACGGCCGGCAGCGCTTGCGCTTGGACCGCGCCACCGGCCGCCTCGTCGTGGCCGAGAGGCTCGACCGGGAGGAGCTGTGCGCCCAGGCGCCCGCCTGCACGCTGCCCTTGGAGCTGCTGCTGGCCGACCCGCTGCAGTTCTTCCGCATCGAGGTGGCCGTGCGGGACGTCAACGACCACTCGCCCCGCTTCCCGGACGAGCAGATCACGCTTAGGATCCCTGAGACCAGCAACCCCGGCTCGCGTTTCCCGCTAATGGGGGCACGAGACCTGGATATTGGCAGCAACAGTATTCAGGGTTACAGCATCTCTCCCGAGAACGAGTACTTTAGTGTCTCCTTTGGGAGTCGGAATGACGACGATCAATATGTGGAATTGGTTTTGGAAAAGCCTCTAGACAGGGAGGAGCAGGCAGAGATGAGTTTCAGTCTCATTGCTGTGGACGGGGGCTCTCCCCCGAGGAGTGGGACCACCGAAATCCGCATTGTCATACTAGATGCAAATGACAACGCTCCCGTCTTCACACAGGAGCTGTATGTCGGTCAGGTTTTGGAAAATGCCCCTGAGGGCACGGTGGTTCTGAGCGTGGTGGCAACTGATCTGGATGCAGGTTCTAATGGTGAAATTTTCTACCAGTTCCGCCAAGAGGTTGGCCAGAGTGAAACAATGTTTGTTATTGATGCCAGGAGCGGTGAAATTAAACTCAGAAAGCCTCTGGACTTTGAGACAGCACAGAAACACGAGCTCAGAGTGCAGGCTACAGATGGTGGGGGCCTCTCAGCGATCTGCAAGGTATTGGTGGAGGTGCTGGATGTGAATGACAATGCACCAGAGCTGGTGGTGAGTTCCTTCAGCAGCCCCCTCCCTGAGAACGCATTACCTGGGACAGTGGTTGCCTTCTTCACTGTCAGGGACCGTGATGCTGGAGCCAACGGAAAGATCATCTGTGCCCTCGAGGGCCAGCTGTCATTCTCCCTGCGGCCAGCCTATAAGAATTACTATGAGCTGGTGACTGTGAGCTCACTGGACCGGGAGGAAATGGCACGGTACATTGTAACTGTCACAGCAGCAGACGCGGGTTCACCTTCTCTCACCACCACCCAGACCTTCACGGTGGACATCTCTGATGTCAACGACAATGCACCTGTCTTCAACCAGACATCATATACCATGTATGTGCGTGAGAATAATATTCCCACCATGCTGGTTGGAACCGTGTATGGGGCAGATGCTGACGTAGGACCCAATGCCAAGGTGACCTATTCCCTGGCACCAGCTCACCCCACAGGGCAGCCTCCCTGTTCCTGCATTTCTGTGAACTCTGAGAATGGGCACGTGTTTGTGCTGCGGCCTCTGGACTATGAGCAGCTGAAGCAGATTGAGGTCTTGGTGATTGCCTCTGATGCAGGATCTCCTCCCCTCAGTGCCAACGTCACTGTCCGCGTTGTTGTGGTGGATGAGAATGACAATGCCCCACTGGTGCTGCATCCAGCCCAGGACAGCAGCCCAGCATCCAGCGAGCTGGTGCCCATGTCGGCTGAGGTGGGGTACCTGGTCACCAAAGTGGTGGCTGTTGATGCTGACTCTGGGCAGAACTCATGGCTCTCATACCACCTGCTGAAGGCCACTGACCCCGGTCTGTTTGTGGTGGGTGCCCAAAGTGGGGAGGTGCATCTGAGGAGGCCAGTGACGGAGAGAGACACCGTGAAGCAGAAGCTCATCATCCTGGTGCGGGACAACGGGCGACCACCACTGTCGGCCACAGCAGCACTGAGTGCACTCCTACTCAATGACTTCTCAGATGTCCAACTACCACGCAGCAGCCTGGACATGGAGGATGAAGAAGACTCTCTGACATTCTATTTAATCATTTCCCTGGTCTTTGTCTCATTGCTCTTCCTCGTGTCCATGGCAACCTTCATCGCTTGCAAAGTGTGCAAGAGAAAGGAGCTGAAGGATGGGCATGTGGTTTATGCTGCCAGCAACTTGCCAAGCAGCCTGGCTGATGCAGCCTCTGCAGGGACCCTGCCCCATCCCTATTGCTATGAGATCAACCTCACAACGGGTTCGGGCAACAGCGAGTTCAAGTTCCTGAAGCCCATCCTGCCCAGCCTGCCACCACAGCACTGTGCCCTGGGCGGGGACACTGATGGTGAACAGGATTTTCCCCATGGTCCTCTCACCACTGAGGATGTGCTACCAGAGAACATAGGGATGTTCTCTGGGGAAGAGTTCAATAGTCTTTCCTTTAACTAGGATGGAGTCAGCACAGCCAGAGGCTTCGAGCCTTGTGATAGGAAATGGTCCAGGCTATAACTTGTGGCAATGGCTTCCCTAGAGTTAATCTGCCTTTACATTTAGCATCATTTTTCCTGCCCTGAAGTTGCCGAAACCAGAAGAAAAGTTGTCTCTTCCTCCAAAACACCAGAAAAAGCCCCAAAATAAACTTAAGTCTCCTTAATTATGATGATATAATTGTTCAACTCTATTAAAGGCATCTTAGATGCTTTCAGAGTGGGTTTCATTCCGTTGCTACCACCGTAGTTCTTCTATCACTTGCTGTTGGCCAAGTTCATGGATCTCTTTCTGTGCCGTAATGCAATGGCAAGGTATTGTGTTACAAGGTGATGCATGCATGGAGCTGTTTCTGCTCTGGGTTCTCAATGCCTCTGTCTGAGATGCATGGACTCTGTGTATTTTGCCTTCTGGTGTCTCTGTCTTTCTGTCCAGCCATAGTGTGACTGCACACGCCTCACAAAGGCTGCTGAGGGAGGCAGGAGGGTGCTCCCATGGACACATTGCCATGCACAGGATTCCAGCTCTGCAGGCAAGAGTGAGATGTCAAGCCTCTAAGTAATGCTGTCTCATCTCATGTAGTGAAGAGCAGTAAAGTGCATGAGATCTTCCTTTGACCCATAAGAGGGGTGTGCGTGGGCTGCTTCCTTGGGATTGCCCTGGAAATACCTAGCATGGCATTGTAGGTATGGAACAGAATGGTAAAGCTAAAGTCCTTATATGCTTCTACAGGACATTCCTTTCAGACCTTTCACCAGCTTCACTGCTGTCCTCTGAAAGCAGATCTGATCTGTTTTCCTGGATTTGTGTTATAGCATTTGCATTTTTGTTTTGCCCTTTCTCCTTCTAATTTGTGAACTGTGTTTGACTGCTGTATTGCTGATTCCTTTGAAGAAGGACTGTCACCCCTCTCTAATAATGGATAGTTTAACTGACATGAAATGCTTAGAAGCCCTCCCACTGTTTTGTGCTGCAGTTATAATTTTCACCATTGTAAACCAGGTTATTGTTGTGTGCAAAAGTGAAATAAAGAGAACACCTGAATGCCTGTATGGAGACTGGGGTCTTGGTAGAGGTGTTCCTTCTGGGAAAGCTCTGTGAATGTTTTTCAAAGGCTGAGCAGCGTTTTCTCCTGTTGTCCCTTGGCTGATGTAAGGTTGATTGGGTCCATTTCTTCTATTTGGAGACATGCCTGATAGAGCATTGAGGGAACCTGTGTGGAGCAATGATTTGTTGGCAAGGCTCTTTGGGTCATCAGGGCACTGAGCTTCTGGCTGTGACAGGGTCCCATTAGATCCAGGTCAGGGGAACCATGTCCCTCCCCAACAGAAGCCCTGGGTGTGCAAAGGGCTCTGCATAGCCATGACCTTTTGGAGTGACATTCCCAACTTTCCTGACTGCTCTGTTTTGTATTGGCACTGGTGAGGTTTTGGAGCACAAATTGTTTGTGGTGCTTAAGGCGTAGGAGTTTCAGAAGATGGATGGCACAAAAGGAGCATACTTGTTCCTTTGGGGCAGTATTTGGGAGAGTGTCAGGATGTGGGTATTTGGTGATGAAAAACTGCTACCAGGAAGAGGGAAATGAGAGGACTACAGCCATCCCTTCTGCCAAGGGTCTGAGAAAACCGTTTAGTCCTGAGGACAGGCTGCTGTAGTGAAGACCATTGTACAGTGAATAGTAAATAGTTTATTGTCCATTTAACCTGTGTATATTCATAGAATCATTTAGGTTGGAAAAGATCCTAGAGAGCAAAGATTCCAATCGTTAACCTAACATGACCAATTCCACCACTACATATGTCCTTACGTCCACCCAGGGCCATGTCCAGGGACGGTGCCTCAGCCACTTCCCTGGGCAGCCTGTGCCAATGCTTGACAGCCCTTTTGGTGTTGCAAAATCCTTTGCAGAAGGGTTAACTCAACTCACTGTAACCGTGGAGCCTGCAGGCAGCACCAACTTGCTGCTGCTGGTGAGAAAGTCACCTAAGAGCAAGAAATCTGCATGTGAATGTCTTTTACTGTGACACTAGAAAATGTTTATTTGCAGGAAGGTCCTAAAAGGGCTTGAATGACTGAAGTGGGGACACTGTTTCTTTTCTATGACCATGATCTGTATGGCTGTAGTCCTGCCTGGAGCAATTCTACTCATCATTCTTGGTATTTAAAGGGATTAAATAGGGATTTCCTTGGAAATACATCAGCAGTAACGGTGTTGGAATGGAATAGAATAGAGTAGAATACTTTAGTTGTAAGGGATCTACAAGGATCATCTTAGTCCAACTTCCTGAACACTTCAGGGCTGACCAAATGTTAAAAAATATTACGAATGGCGTTGTTCAAAAGATGAAACTGGCACTCTGGCGTTAACTATTCCAAGGACCAGTCAATTGGGAATGAACTCTATTCCCTTTATGAGGGCTGAAGGTTTGCCAGCCCAGCTGAGGTGCATTTTCACCAATGCACGCAGCATGGGTAATAAGAAGGAAGAGTTGGAAGCTGTCGTAGGGCAAGGAGACTACGGTGTTGTTGCCATCATGGAAGCGTGGTGGTATGACTCGTATAACTGGAGTGCAGCTATGCTGGGGTATAAACTCTTCATGTGGGACAGGAAGAGTAGGAGAGGAGGTGGGGTAGCCCTCTATGTTAGAGAGTGCTTTGATACGCTCGAGGTCGAGTATGGTGATGACAAGATCTAGTGCCTGTGTGTTAAAATCAGAGAAGCCCACAAGAAGGTAGATATTGTGTTGGGAGTCTGTTACAGACCACCCAGCCAAGAAGAAGCAGCTGATGAGCTCTTCTATAAACAACTGGGGTTAATCTCTAGATCGCTGCCTCTTGTCCTCGTGGGAGACTTCAGTCTTCCAGATATCTGCTGGAAGTACAATACAGCAGAAAGGAAGCAGTCTAGGAGGTTTCTGGAGTGTGTGGAAGGTAACTTCCTCACACAACTGGTGAGTGAACCGACAAGGGAAGGTGCCCTCCTGGACCTGCTGTTCATAAACAGAGAAGGCCTTGTGGGGGATGTGCCTGGGTCAAAGCGATCACGAGATGGTAGGGTTTTCAGTTCTAGGTGAGATGAGGAGGGGGGTTAGCAGGACAGTCTCATTAAACTTCCAAAGGGTAGACTTCAGACTGTTCAGAAGGCTGGTTGGCAAAGTCCCATGGGAGACAGTCCTTAAGGGCAAGGGAGCCCATGAAGGCTGGGCGCTCTTCCAAAAGGAAATCCTAGAAACTCAGGAGAAAGCCACCCCTGTGTTCCAGAAAAAGAGTCAGCCGGGGGAAAGAAACAGCTTGGTTGAGTAGGGAGATCTTGAGAGATACCAAAAAGAACAGAAATGTCTCTGAGCTTTGGAAGAAGGGACAGGCATCTTGGGTGGACTACAGGAAGGAAGTGAGATCACGCAGGAAAAAAATCAAGAGGGCTAAGGCCCACCTAGAAATCAGATTGGACAAGTCTGTGAAAGATAATAAAAAATCTTTCTATAAATATATTAACAATAAAAGGAAGACTAGAGAGAATATACAATCTCTATTGGATGCAGAAGGAATAACAATGACAGTGGATGAGGACAAGGCTGAGGTACTTCTTTGCCTCAGTCTTTAATAGTAAGGGAAGTTGTTCCCTCTGTGTACAAACCCAGGAGTTAGAGGATCAGAACAAAGCTCCCATGATCCAAGAGGAGGTGGTTAGAGCCTTGCTTGCCCAGCTAGACACGCACAAGTCTATGGGGTCAGATGGGATCCACCCAAGGGTATTGAAGGAGCTGGCAGATGTGCTGGCCGAAACCCTTTCCATCATCTTCCAGCAGTCCTGGAAGACTGGGGAAGTTCCACTGGACTGGAGGCTGGCTGATGTTGTGCCCATCTACAAGAAGGGTCACAGGGAGGATCCAGGGAACTACAGGCCTGTCAGTCTGACCTCAGTGCCATGGAAAGTCATGGAACAGGTGATCTTGAGTGCTATCATGAAGCACATGCAAGAGAACCGGGTGATGAGGCCCAGTCAACATGGGTTCACAAAAGGCAGGTCTTGCCAAACTAACCTGATCGCCTTCTATGATAAAGTGACTCGACTACTGGACAAGAAAGGCTGTGGATGTATCTTCCTGGACTTCAGTAAAGCCTTTGACACAGTTTCTCACAGCATTCTGCTTTGGAAACTGTCACCTCTGGCCTGGACAGGCAAAAAGTCTCCTGGAAAACTGGTTGGATGTCCGGGCCCAGAGAGTGGTGGGAAATGGAGTTAACTCCAGCTGGAGGCCAGTTACAAGTGGTGTCCCCAGGGCTCGGTGCTGGGTCCAGCCCTGTTCAATGTCTTTATCAATGACCTGGATGAAGGCATTGAGTGCTCCGTTAGCAAGTTTGCGGATGCCACTAAGCTGGGTGGAAGTGTTGATCTGCTGGAGGGTAGGGAGGCTCCAAAGGGATCTGAACAGGCTGGACTGCTGGGCAGAGTCGAATGGCATGAGGTTTAACAAGGCCAAATGCCGGGTCCTGCACTTGGGGCACAACAACCCTGTGCAGCTCCAGACTAGGAAAAATCTGGCTGGAAACTGCCTGGAGGAGAAGGACCTGGGGGTCTTGGTTGACAGCGACTGGACATGAGCCAGCAGTGGCCCAGGTGGCCAAGAAGGCCAATGGCATCTTGGCTTGTATCAGAAACAGCAACACGAGCAGGTCCAGGGAGGTTCTTCTCCCTCTGTACTCAGCACTGGTGAGACCGCTCCTCGAATCCTGTGTTCAGTTCTGGGCCCCTCACCAGAAGAAGCATGTTGAGGCTCTGGAGTGAGTCCAGAGAAGAGCCACAAAGCTGGTGAAGGGGCTGGAGAACAGGCCTTATGAGGAGCGGCTGAGAGAGCTGGGGTTGTTTAGCCTGGAGAAGAGGAGGCTAAGGGGAGACCTCATTGCTCTCTACAACTACCTAAAGGGAGGTTGTAGAAAGGAGGGAGCTGGGCTCTTCTCCCAAGTGACAGGGGCCAGGACAAGAGTGAATGGCCTCAAGTTCTGTCAGGGGAGGTTTACGCTGGATGTTAGGAAAAAATTTGTCCCAGAAAGGGTCATTGGGCGCTGGAACAGGCTGCCCAGGGAGGTGGTTGAGTCACCTTCCCTGGAGGTGTTTAATGCATGGATGGATGAGGTGCTGAGGGGCATGATTTAGTGTTTGATAGGAATGGTTGGACTCGATGACCCAGTGGGTCTTTTCCAACCTAGTGATCCTATGATTCTATGAAATGGCTCTGAAATACCTGCAGGTGTGGGGCATCAACTCTGTGATCTTCCTACAAAGCCTGACCTTGTTTCCAGAGGTGACACAATTCATTTCTCCCCTTGAAGTCCATGAGGAGTTCCCTTTTGGGCTCACCTGGTCTTCTCTGCTTGCTTGACTTTTGACACAGTGACATTGCATGCTTGTAGACTTTAAGTGTAGAGAGCTGTGAAAGCACATTCATTGTTGTCACATCCCGACGGAGACAGAGTAGGACTCAGAACTGCACTTAAACAGTTAGCTTATTACCTGTAATGTTACAATTCTAAATCATGACTATAAGCTTAATTCTTGACCAATATTAATATCCTCTAAGGGTTTGTGAGGGACTTTATGGCTTGTCAAGAGTTCAGTTTCCACTAAGTTGCTGCGAGTTGCAGGTGCTCCGGTGTTCCTAGGACGTCAACGTCTGTGGGGGTTTCAGACCAGCTGAGAGGGAGCTCCTATTATGACCCATTCCTCTCATTATACTATAGTCTGTTCTGGAGTGAGAACTTCTGGGGTATAACTCGGTCTTGTTCCGTATCTTCTTTACTTTCCATCAGTCGCACCACCAGTAAGGGACACAGTGGGTTGCTCCAGTCCCGCTGCCGGAGCAATCCCCACCATCGTGTAGGGACCTGAAAAAATCTAGAATCATACACCAGACCATTTCCAAGACACAAAGCATATAGTTTCTACATTTATAAGCCATTCAAGTACAATACATTGATTTTTTTATTCACAAATCTTCTTAATACATATGCTTTGAGGATCACCTCCGAGTCTTTGTTCTGTGTCTATGGAGTAACTCTGCTATATGTGATGTGTGGAAGGCAGTGACCCAGGGCCAGCTTGGTCATCCCGTCAGGCAAACGGGTGGCAAAGACATAATGATTAGATCATTCTCCCCTACTCATACTCGCTGCACACATGGTCTTTGATGTGGCCGCTGATATGGAGTGGCCACCAGACCTCCGTCTCGATCACCTCCACCCCGCGACTCAGCAAAGCAGTAGCCCTTCTTCAGCAGCTTCAGGAGGAGGGGGATTAATTGTCTGCGTGGAAACTCCAGGTGTTCCTTTAAAGAGGCTTTGAGTTCTGCAGAGTGCTCGTGGGGGCAGCTGTGTGCATCTCCGTGCGTTGCGTGTGCACTTGCCGGATCTCGCCTCGGGGTCGGCGAGAGAAGCCGCGGGTGAAGTCGATCGGCAGGACTGGCGGTTGGTGCCTGACCTTGGGGTTTTTCTCCAGTCTCAGCACGGATCTTGGCTCACACTTCCCGGCCGGCTCGGGACGCCTCGCTCTGCCATCTCCCCTCGGTTTCCCCACGGTATTTCATCCCAGGTCCACTCTTAACCTTTCCCTTTTACCGAATTTGATCCTACCTTTAATCATCCCATAATAAGCTTTGCTTATTCCTATAATAGCGCTCGAACACCTCGCAATCCATTTGCACTTTTCTGTGAAAGCCTTTCTGATAAACCAGGATAATATTTTCCCCCCTTGCCTTCTCTCTTACAAAGTTTCTGGTTGAACCTCTTGAGATGGAATGGCGCATTTGATGTCCCCTCAGCTCAGTGTTCTTTATATCACTGCGCTTTGCCCTTCTCACCACTAGCTCCTGATCGTTAGTGTACTTGGGGTTTAATTTGTGACCTTTCCTCTTTGATTCCTGGCATTTTATGTATAATCGCTGTGTCCGTGAATCCTTCCCCAAGTGCAGGACTTCGGGTTTGATCTCCTAGAGCAGCAGCGTCATTCTCGAGTGGTGTTGAGCGAGGGTGGTGGGGAAGCATTTTTTAGGGAACCTTTCTCCTCTGGCACCAGCTCTCACATCCTATAGAGGTGCTGCTTGGACCCGCCCCACCCGCTAAGGGTCCTGTGCTGATGAACAAGCGGAGAAGAGGACGAACAAGCCCTCAAAGTGCTCGAGCTGCGGATGAGGAGCTGGCGTTTAGGAGCCGGGCAGTGCTGCCCAGAGCCGCGCTCTGTCTGCGGGGAGGGCGCTGCTTCCTAGCAAAGAGAGAGCGTTTCCACTGCGCCTTTTGGCTCCGGTGGGCACGGGGAGCGCAGCCTCCAGCAGCAAAGGCCGGGCTGGCGGCTCTGCCGCGGCTGAGCAGCAGAGGAAATATTCCCCCGTGCGACGCTGGGTGGGGGTGTTGGCCGCGAACCGGCGGGTTCCTGTGCCCGCCCCGGCTTTGCAGGCACCGGCGGAGAGAAAGAGCCGCGGGAGCCGCTCGGGAAGGGCGGCGGCACACGGAGTCGGGGAGCTCGGGGGCTTTCAGGCCCCTCAGCCCGGGATTGCTGACCAAATCCGCCTCGGGCGCCGCTGGACGATGCTGGGAACGACGGAGGACGGGGAATGGCTTCTGTGGCGAGTGCGAGCGAGCGGGAGACGGAGCGGAGAGCGGCAAAGGCGAGTGATCTTGTTGCTTGTGTGCGTTTGCGTGTGTCAGAGCGGGGCCGAACCCCTCCGCTATTCCCTGGCGGAGGAGATGGAGAGGGAGTCGTTTGTGGGCAATATTGCAGAGGACCTGGGGCTTTCTCCGAGCCAGCTGGCGGCTCGCAAGGCGCGCGTTGTGTCCGAGGGGAACGAGCGGCTTTTCCACCTCAATCGAAACACGGGAGTGCTGACGGCAAAGGAGTCTCTGGACCGAGAGCAGATGTGTCCGCAGAGCGATACCTGCACCGTCTTCTTTAAGATAGTCTTTGAAAATCCCTTGGAGCTGATCCGAGGGGAGTTGGAGGTTCTTGACGTGAACGACAACTCCCCCGTCTTCCCGGAGAAGGAGGTGGTTTTAGAGATTCTGGAAACGACATCTCCTGGGTCCCGTTTCCCTCTGCAAAGTGCCAGGGACAAGGACGTGGGCAGCAACGGTTTGCAGAACTACAGCCTCGAGTCCAATTCGCATTTCTCCCTCGATATCGGAATCGGTAAAGGTGGAACAAAATACGCAGAGCTCGTCCTAGAGCGTCAGCTGGACCGGGAAGAACAGCCTCAACTGAATCTTCTCCTCACCGCTAGCGATGGGGGCTCACCACCCAGGTCGGGCACAGTCCAAGTGCGGGTCGTGGTGGTGGATGCCAATGACAACACCCCGGTGTTCCGCCGGGAGGTCTACGAGGTGCAACTGGCCGAGAACAGCCCCCCGGGGCAGCTGGTGGTCAGAGTCGCGGCCGCGGATCCCGACGAAGGGTCCAACGGGAAAGTGCGATACAGATTCACCCAGATATCGGAGAGGTCCCGGCAGCTCTTCCAGCTGAACCCTGACACCGGGGAGATCCGAGTGGCGGGCAACGTCGACTTCGAGGAAGGGAAGCACCACGACTTGGTGGTGAGAGCCACCGACGGCGGGGGTCTGTCTGCGCACTGCAAAGTGCAGGTGGAGGTGCTGGACGTGAACGACAACGCCCCGGAGATAACGCTCACCTCCCAGTCGGCTTCCATTCCCGAGGACGCGCCGCCCCGCACCGTGGTGGCCCTGTTGAGCGTGCGGGACCGCGACTCCGGCGACAACGGCAGGACGGAGTGCTCCATCGACGGGGACTCGCCCTTCATGCTGACGGGCGGCGGGGATGAGTACTACGAGCTGAGGACGACGGCGGCGCTGGACAGGGAGCGGGCGGCAGAGTATAACGTGACGGTGAGAGCCGCGGACCGGGGCAGGAGGCGGCTGAGCTCCCGGGCGAGCCTGCGGGTGCAGGTGTCGGACGTGAACGACAACGCGCCCGAGTTCACGCAGGCGGTTTACACGGCGTCGGTGTCGGAGAACGAGGGCCCCATGGTCCGCATCGGCAGCGTGAGCGCCACGGACGCCGACGCGGGAGCGAACGGGCGCGTGAGATACGCGCTGGTGCGGCAGGAGGGCGCGGAGCAGCCCGCGGTGTCGGTGAACGCCGAGAGCGGCGCCGTTTTCCTGCTGCGGCCGCTGGACTACGAGCAGGTGCGCGCCTTGGAGGTGGCGGTGCGCGCTGCCGACGGCGGCTCGCCGCCGCTGCGCGCCCAGGCGGTGCTGCGCGTGGTGGTGCGCGACGAGAACGACAACGCGCCCGTGGTGCTGCACCCGCCCGCCGAGAGCAGCGGCGCGGCGGCGGGCGAGCTGGTGCCGCGCTCGGCCGAGGCCGGGTACCTGGTGGCCAAGGTGGTGGCGGTGGACGCGGACGCGGGGCAGAACGCGTGGCTGTCGTACGAGCTGTGGAAGGCGACGGAGCCGGGGCTGTTCCGCGTGGGGCCGCACAGCGGCGAGGTGCGCACGGCGCGGGCCGTGGCGGAGCGGGACGCGCCCCGGCACAGGCTCGTCGTGCTGGTGCGAGACCGCGGGCGGCCGCCGCGCTCCGCCACCGCCACCCTCGGCATCGCCCTGGTCGGCGGCTTCTCCGACGCCCATCTGCGGGGCGCCGAGGAGGCGCCGGCCGCCGAGCCCGAGGGGCCGCTCACCCTCTCCCTCACCGTCTGCCTGGCCTGCGTGTCCGCCCTCTTCCTGGCCACGGCGGGGGCCGCCGTGGCGGCCAAGGTGCGGCGGGCCCGGCGCAGCGCGGCCGAGAGCTTGCCCGCCTTCCCGCAGTCCGCCCCGCCGAGCAGCGCGGGCTCCCTGCCCCGCAGCTCCGTCTACGACGTCTGCTTCGCCGCCGGCAGCCTCGACGGCGACTTGCGCTTCCTCGGGCCCCTCCTGCCCTGCTTCCCCGCCGGGCTGCCCCCCGGCCCGGCCGAGCAGCGGAGCTCGCTCTGCTCCACGGAGGCGGCCAACCTCGGCGACGACGGCGACCGGGCTGCAGAGGTGAGGGACCTGCCCGGGCCGGGGCGAGGCGGGGAGCGGGGAGGGAGCAGCGCGGGGGGCTCGGGGTGTCGCTCACGTGGGGAGTCTCGTTGTTGTGGCTCTGTGGGTGGAGGAGCCCCAGGGTCGGGAGGAGAGGGCGGAGAGGGTCTGAGAGCCGCTGGTGGGGGCGTCCCAGGAGGATCTGTTAAGGCTCAGCTGCTCCCCAAGTACTGACTTACCGGGGTCTTGGGCATCCAGCTCTGAGTGTTGCCCTTAGATCAAGTGTATCAGCGCAAAGGAGGAGGGCAGCTGCACCTCGACCAGGTTCTCAAAACCATCGAGGTTAAGGAAGAGAGGGGACATGAGACATCTCCTGGTTCCACCTCCTCTGTCTCTGGAAAGAGAACAGTAGCGTTCTCCGTACAGCAGTGTCCGACGGGTCCTTTCAGCCCCTCGCTCTTGCCTCCCTTCAAAGTCCGAATGACAACCCGCGCTCTCCGTTCTTGCAGGACAGAGCTCCCATCTCCGCAGACACGGCTCGCAGACGTGCGGAAGCAGCTTGCACTGCAAACAGGGGGAAGGAGCTCCATGGCAATTCTGATCCAAACCCTTGGCTCCCCACTCAGTAAACGAGGGGAAAGGCGAGAGTGTCTGTCATCCCTGGCCAGCGTCCTCCCAGGGAAAACACCGAAAAAAGGACCAGGGAAGAACAAGGTTTCTCTGTGAGAGAGCAAACCCATTCTCCTCTTCAGCATTGTTTTCTTCATATAAGTGTTGTGTAATTGTGACATGGACGGAGGACGAGGACTGTGTTGCATGTTGATTATCCAAGGACTCCGTGCATGACTATGAGAGCATTATTACTTCTCAATGTTAAGGGTAATACTGAAATCTAGAAGCCTATCTTCAAGATAGCTTTTTCCTACATCACCTTTTCTGTGTTTATGTTTCTTCTGAGAGCGTTCTGGAATCGTGTCTCCAGTCTCTGCACTCCGTTAAAACCGATTAAATTAGAAACGACTGACACTGGCACTCTCTGCACATTTGACCAGGAGTTCACTGGTTCCTCAAACTGTAAAGCGTGGTCTTTGAGCAATGTATTCGTTTTCTCTTATAAGGTAAAGTGCAAGGTAACGTTTCCGGATTGTTGAGTATAAAGTAGTAGAGAATTAAAAGTGCTGTTTGTGATTTTACAGTGAAACAGGCTTTTACACAATGCTTGACGAACTGTAGAAGGCAGAGCGTAGAGCAGCTTTCTGTTTTCTTCTCCTTTCATTAATCGGTAATGAGCTATAAAGTGCATGTGATATTTCCCGTCGCTCGCACATTTAAGCAATCAAATGCCTGAAGTCAATTAACCCAATAAAACCCACCTTGCAACTCCCTCGTGTGTGTGTGGTGTCTGTGCGATCACTAGTCAGTCTCCAAGCAGGATTTCAGGAATCTGTCGATGCATTTGGAGGGGGTTTTATGCAAGGGAAAAAGCGTGATCTGAGGTCAGCTCTCGGTGCAAAGAGAGGAGCAGCGCGACGCTTCGCGAGAGGGAAGGGTGCCGAAGAGCAGAATTTCGAGACTCAATGCGTGCATTGTGGAGTAGACTTTATGCAGGGGAAATCAGAGCGACTTGGACATCCTCTGAAGGCAGAGAAGGGTGGAGGGCGATTTTCTGTGGGAAGCAGAGGTCCGAGAGATGCTGCTTAAAGCGCCTTCGAGCAGTCTCTGTCTTTGGAATCGGGAGGAACAATCCCGGTGCATTTCAGAAAAAAATTGCCCTTTGCCATGGGACACTTTCTGTCCATCCAAGGCAATGTATATGCCAGCTTCTAGTTTAGAGAGTGTCTGAGAGCTGCTGCTGCGGGCCTCCTAGGAGGATCAGGCTCGTCTCAGCTGCCCTCCAAGTCCTCACTTCTCGCGCTCCTCTGCATCCAGCTCTGAGCGTTGCCCTTAGATCAAGCCTATCAATGTAAAGGAGGAGGGCAGCTGGACCTCGACCTGGTTCTCAAAACTGTAGAGGCTAAGGAACAGAGGGGAGTAACGGCCCCACCGCCTGGTCTTCTTCATATAAGCGTTCTGTAATTGTGGCATGGACGGAGGGCGAGGGCTGTGTTGCATGTTGATAACTCAGAAATTCCGTGCACGACTGTGAGAGCGTTATTACTTGTGGAGACATTTTACAGAGAAGAAGGCCTTGCTGCTATGCGCCTAGTTGATACCGAGCAACCCTGAGAAGTCCCTGAAATAGAGACAGACTTCTGATAAAGAAAAGCCAGCTGAAAGGAACACAAGAGCTAGTTCGGCTGGATCGAGTAACAACTGACAGAAAAACGACGTATGAGAACTATCAACTTAGTCAATTTTTGTGTAACTTGTTTTTTTAGCATGCGCGGTAGTTTAGCCAATAATATAGGTTTGTGGCCAGTTACCTTTGGCTAATAATACACTGTAGATACCCTCGTGGGCACCCGGTTATGTAACCAAAAAGAGTATATAAAGAAACAGCTAAGTCAATAAAATGTCTTCGATCCATCAGTTCGAAGTCCGTGGTATCAATCCCCTCAATTACTTCTAAATATTAAGGGAAATACTGAAACCTGGATGCTCATCTTTAAGATAGCTTTTTCCTACATCACCTTTTCTGTGTTTATTTTTCTTAAATGGTGCCTTCAAGGTCCCAACGCTGCGTGTGCTTCGATCCCTGGGCTTTGCTGCTGTCTCCGTTAGCTCCGGACCGTTAGCGTTTGTGTATCCGGGGCTCTAATTAGTGACCTCCCGGTGTGCTTCCCTGCCTTTTATCTCCCAGCCCTGCGGCACCGCCTCCTCCCCTCGGGGCAGGAGCTCAGCCCGGTCGCTGAGCACAAAGCCCTCTGGAGCCCTTGCAAGGCCGCCGGGTGTGGCGAGCGGAGCGCGGAGCGTGTCTCTCGGCGAGAGGGAAGCGCGGTGGCGGTGGCGGTGGCGGGAGGCGCAGTCCCGCCGCGGCCCGCAGGGGGGAGCTCCCGGCCAAGGCGGCGCCGAGCGGCTGCGGGCGGGGAGGCGCCCGAGCCCGGCCCGGCCCTGCCCAGCGCAGCGCAGCCGGGCGGCGGCGAGCGGCGGCGAGCGGGGCCCCGGGCCAGCCGCTGCCGGGCCGCCAGCCGCACTCGGCCCCAGGGAGCCCGCCCGCCCTCGCCGCCGCCCTCGCCGCCGCCCTCGCCGCTGCCGGGCGCCGCTCGCCGCCGAGGACCGCGCGCCCGAGCCGCCCGCCGGAGCCCGCCCGCCGCCCCGCCATGGCGATCGCAAGGCAAGTGCTTTGTCTCTCTGCTCTCCTCTCGCTGCCGCACGCTCGCTCCCAGCCCCTGCGCTACTCCGTAGCCGAGGAGGCGCCGAGCGGCTCGCTCGTAGCCGACGTGGCCGAGGACGCGGGGCTGGCCCCGGCGCAGCTCTCGGCTCGCCGCGCCCGCCTGGCCTCGGAGGACGGCCGGCAGCGCTTGCGCTTGGACCGCGCCACCGGCCGCCTCGTCGTGGCCGAGAGGCTCGACCGGGAGGAGCTGTGCGCCCAGGCGCCCGCCTGCACGCTGCCCTTGGAGCTGCTGCTGGCCGACCCGCTGCAGTTCTTCCGCATCGAGGTGGCCGTGCGGGACGTCAACGACCACTCGCCCCGCTTCCCGGACGAGCAGATCACGCTTAGGATCCCCGAAACCAGCAACCCCGGCTCGCGTTTCCCGCTGATGGGGGCACGAGACCTGGATATTGGTAGCAACAGTGTCCAGTCTTACAGCATCTCTCCCGAGAATGAATACTTTAGCGTGTCCTTTAGGAGTCAGAGTGAGGAAGAGAAATATGTGGAACTGGTATTGGAAAAGCCTCTAGACAGGGAGGAGCAGGCGGAGATGAGTTTCAGCCTCATTGCTGTGGACGGGGGCTCTCCACCGAGAAGTGGAACAGCTCTAATCGACGTTGTTGTTTTAGATGCAAATGACAACGCTCCCATCTTCACACAGAAGATGTATGTCGGTCAGGTTTTGGAAAATGCCCCCGAGGGCACCGTGGTTCTGAGTGTGGTGGCAACTGATCTGGATGCAGGTTCTAATGGGGACATCTCCTACCAGTTCAGGCAAGAGGTGGACCAGGGAGAATCAGCGTTTGTGATTGATGCCAAGAGCGGTGAAATCAAACTCTCAAAGCCTCTGGACTTTGAGGCAGCACAGAAACACGAGCTCAATGTGCAAGCCACAGATGGGGGAGGCCTTTCAGCAATCTGCAAGGTATTGGTGGAGGTGCTCGATGTGAATGATAACGCACCAGAGCTGGTGGTGAGTTCCTTCAGCAGCCCCCTCCCTGAAAACGCATTACCTGGGACAGTTGTTGCCTTCTTTAATGTTAAAGATCGTGATTCTGGTGCTAGTGGGAAGATCACCTGTGCCCTTGAGGACCAGCTGTCATTCTCGCTGCGGCCAGCCTATAAGAATTACTATGAGCTGGTGACTGTGACCACACTGGACCGGGAGGAGACCGCAGGCTACATTGTAACTGTCACAGCAGCAGATGCGGGGTCACCTCCTCTCACCACCACCCAGACCTTCACGGTGGACATCTCTGATGTCAACGACAATGCACCTGTCTTCAACCAGACATCATACACAATGTATGTCCGTGAGAACAATATTCCGACAATGCTGGTTGGAACCGTGTATGCCTCAGATGCTGACATAGGCCCCAATGCCAAGGTGACTTATTCCCTGGCACCAGCTCAACGCACAGAGCAGCCTCCCTGTTCCTGCATCTCTGTGAACTCTGAGAATGGACACGTGTTTGTGCTGCGACCTCTGGACTATGAGCAGCTGAAGCAGGTTGAGGTGTTGGTGATTGCCTCTGATGCAGGATCTCCTTCCCTCAGTGCCAACGTCACTGTCCGTCTTGTTGTGGTGGATGAGAATGACAATGCCCCACTGGTGCTGCATCCAGCCCAGGACAGCAGCCCAGCATCCAGCGAGCTGGTGCCCATGTCGGCTGAGGCGGGGTACCTGGTCACCAAAGTGGTGGCTGTTGATGCCGACTCTGGGCAGAACTCATGGCTCTCGTACCACCTGCTGAAGGCCACTGACCCCGGTCTGTTTGTGGTGGGTGCCCAAAGTGGGGAGGTGTGTCTGAGGAGGCCGGTGACTGAGAGAGACACCGTGAAGCAGAAGCTCATCATCCTGGTGCGAGACAATGGGCGACCACCGCTGTCGGCCACAGCAGCACTGAGTGCACTTCTGCTCAATGACTTCTCAGATGTGCGTCTACCACACAGCATCCCGGACATAGTGGACGACAATGACTCCTTGACAACCTATCTAATCATTTCCCTGGTCTTTGTCTCACTGCTCTTCCTCGCATCCATGGCAGCATTCATCACTTGCAAGATATGCAAGAGAAAGGAGCTGAAGGATGGGCTTGTGCTTTATGGTGCCAGCAACTTTCCGAGCAGCCTGGCTGATGCAGCCTCTGCAGGGACCCTGCCCCATCCCTATTGCTATGAGATTAACCTCACAACCGCCTCGGGCAACAGCGAGTTCAAGTTCCTGAAGCCCATCCTGCCCAGCCTGCCACCACAGCACTGTGCCCTGGGCGGGGACGCTGGTGATGTACAAGTTTTTCCCCAAGGCCCTCTCACTGCTGAGGATGTGGCACCAGAGAACACAGGGATGCTTTCTGGGGAAGAGTTCAATAGTCTATCTTTTAACTAGGATGGAGTCAGCACAGCCAGACCCTTTGGGCCTTGTGACAGGAAATGCTCCAGGGTATAACCTGTGGCAATGGTTTCCCTAGAGTTCATCTGACTTTACATTTGGCATCATTTTCCCCCTCTAAAGTTACCGATATTAGAAGAAAAGTTGTCTCTTCCTCCAAAACACCAGAAGAAAAGACCAAAAGAAACTAGAGTCTCCTTAAGTATGATGATAATATATTTCAGCTCTATTACAGGCATTTCTCAAATGCTTTCAGCGTGGGCTCCATTCCATTCCTACCACCATAATTCTTATATCACTTGCTATTGGCCAGGGGAATGGATCTCTTATTTTGTGCTGTAATTCAGTAGCAAGGTCCTTGCTGAAATGTGTGTAGCCCTTATTCTGGGTCAGAAATGCAAGAAATTTGTGAGTATTGTGTTAGAAGGTAATGCCTCTGTCTCTGAGATGCATGTACTCCATGTGTTTTGCCTTCTGGTGTCTCTGTCTTTCTGTCCAGCCATTGTGTGACTGCACATGCTGCACAAAGGCTGCCCAGGGAAGCAGGAGGATGCTCCATGTACGCATTGTGGTGCCCACCATTCCAGCTCAGCAGGCAAGACTGACCTGTTGAGCCTCTGAGTAATGCTGTCTCATCTTGTGTAGTGAAGAACAGTAAGGGGTACAAGATATTCCTTTGACCCATATGGGGGATGTGGGTGGGCTGCCTCCTTGGGATTGCCTTGGAAATATGTAGCATGGCCTTGTTGGTATGGAACGGAATGGCAAAGCTAAAGTCCTTATATGCTTCTACAGGACCTTCCTTTCAGAGCTTTCACCAGGTTCTTTGCTGTCCTTTAAAGTAGACCTGATCTGATTTTGTGGGTTCCTGTTATAGCATTTGTATTTTTGGTTTTGCCCTTTCTCCTTCTACTCTCTGAACTGTGTTTAACCACTGTCTTTCCAATTCCTCTGAGGAAGGACTGTCACTCCTTTATAATAATGGGTAGTTGAACTGGCACGGAATGACTGGAAACCCTCCCACTGTGTTGTGCTGCAGTTATAAACTGTACCATTGTAAACCAGGATATTGTTGTGTGCAAAAGTGAAATAAAGAGAACACCTGAATGCCTATATGGAGACTGGGGTCTTTGTAGAGATGTTCCTTCTGGGAAAGCTCTGTGAATGTTTTTCAAAGGCTGAGCAGTGATTTCTCCTGTTGCCCCTTGGCTGATGTAAGGTTAATTGGGTCCATTTCTCCTGTTTGGAGACATGCCTGAGAGAGCATTGAGGGAACCTGTGTGGAACAATGATTTGTTGTCAAGCCTCTTTGGGTCTTCAGGGCACTGAGCTTCTGGCTGTGACAGGGCCCCATTATATCCAAGCCAGAGGAGCCATGTCCCTCCCCTAACAGGATCCCTGAGTGTGCAAAGGCCTCCACGTAGCCATGACCTTTGTGAGTGAAATTCCCAACTGTCCTGACTGCTCTTTCTGGGGATGGCACTGGTGAGGTGTTGGAGGACAAATTGTCTGTGGCACTAAAGGTGTAGAAGTTTCCGAAGATGGGTGGCACAAAAAGAGCATAGTTGTTCCTTTGGGGCAGAATTTGGGGAAGTGTCAGGATGTGGGTATTTGGTGATGAAAACTGCTACCAGGAAGAGGGAAATTGGAGGACTACAGGCATCCCTTCTGCCAAGGGTCTGAGAAAACCGTTTAGTCCTGAGGGCCGGCTGCTGTAGTGAAGACCATTGTGCAGTGAATAGTAAGTGATTTATTGTCCATTTAACCTGTGTAAATTCATAGAATCATTTAGGTTGGAAAAGATCCTTGAGCACCACGAGCCTAACTGTGAACCTAACACCTAGCCACTATGTATGTCCCTATATCCACCCAGGGCCATGTCCAGGGACGTTGCCTCGGCCACTTCCCTGGGCAGCCTGTGCCAATGCTTGACAGCCCTTTCGGTGTTGCAAAATCCTTTGCAGAAGGATTAACTCAACTCACTGTAACTGCAGAGCCTGCTGGCAGCACCAGCTTGCTGCTGCTGTTGAGAAAGTCACCTAAGAGCAAGAAGGCTGTGTGTGAACATCGTTTACTATGGCAACAGAAATGAGGAATAGAATTGTTTATTTGCAGGAAGGTCCTAAAAGGGCTTGAATGACTGAAGCAGGTGGGACTCTTTCTTTTCTATGACCAAGATCTGCATGGCTGCAGTCCTTCCTGGAGTGATTCTACTCATCGTTCTCAGCATTTAAAGGGATTAAATAGGGATTTCCTTGGAAATATATCGGCAGTAATGGTGTTGAGATGGAAGAGGATGGAATGGAATAGAATGGAGTAGAATACTTTAGTTGGAAGGGATCTACAAGGATCATCTAAGTCCAACTGCCTGAGCACTTCAGGGCTGACAAAATGTTAAACAATATTGTCCTTGTTGGACAGCTGGAATACCTCTGGACAGCTTCAGTAGATGATCTAGAAGGGCCCTGCTGTAACATTTGCAAGCTCCTTCATTACACTTTGAGGGCCCCCATCAGGCTAAATGCACCTGAGAATATTCAGCTGATACAGCTGATCTCTGACAATTTCAACATCCATGAAGGAAAAGTCACTGTTCCCACCCTCATGGTCCTCCACCTCAGTGGACTGGGCAGCCCAGGGTTAGGTGACCATCTTCAACAAGCATCAGTCCAAATTTTCTTAGACCGCGTTCTACTATAAACATATTGAAAAAGTCTGTCTTGGTGTCTGACACAGCACTGGTGAATTTTGCCTCTAACTGAGCTTTGACCTATGATGTGTTCTCCCTGTATACACAAGCCACAGGTCTGCAATCTTCCTGCAAAGCCTGATCTTGCTTCCAGAGATGATAGAATTTATTTCTTCACTTGAACTCCACAAGTTCCCTGTAGGGCCCAGATGGACTTCTGCCCCTCTTGCTTGGCTTTTGGCACAGTGGCGTTGCATGTTCATTGGCTGTAAGTGTAGATTTGTGAAAACATGTTTGTTGTCTTTGTGTGGAGAATGAGGAAGCACCAGGAATTGCTTCAAAGGACTTTGTCTGAAGGTAGCATGGAGATGAAGTTGGAAACAGGCCATTGGGTTTCGTCTTGTCATTGTTGTTCTGAGTAGAGAGGCTTCTTGATGGTAGTGGAAAGCTGTCCCACTATGATTTTCTATGTTCATGTTAGAGCATTTGCTTTGTCCATTTGGCCCTTTCTACTTTGTGAACTGTGTTTGAGCATTGTCTTGCCAATTCTTCTTAAGAAGGACTGTAACCTCATGTATAGTAAGAAAATGTTTGACTGGCAGAGAGTATTTGGAAACCCTCCCACAGCGTTGTGCCGAAGTTATGAACTGTACTGTTGTAATCTGGGACGGCTTTGTGTGTAAAAGTGAAATAAAGAGAACACGTGAATGCCTTGTGTGGAGACAGCAGTCTTTGTGGAGATGTTCTGGGAAAGCTCTGAGAATATTTTTCAATAACATTTTTCCTTCTATTTCTCCCTTGGCTGAATTAAGGTTGAGCCTGGGCATTTCTTCAGTTTGGAGACACATTTGGTAGAGCATTCAGGAAAGTTGTGGGAACAGGGATTTGTTGTCAGGCCTCTGTGGCTCTTCTGAGCACTGAGCTTCTGGCTGTAACAGGGCTAAGTTAGATCCAGGTCAGGGGACCTGGTCCCTCCTCGAACAGTGGTGTTGGGTGTGCAAAGGCCCTGCAAATCAGTAAGGTTGAGGAGTGAAATTTCCAACTCTTCTGACAGCTCTGGTTTGTGGATATCAACTGTTTGTTTTTTCAACACCAAATGTTTTGATGCTAAATGTTTTGAGGTGTGGATATCACAAAGACAACAGACATCTTCCTTTTGCGTCATCAGGAGGTGGGCATTTGGTGGGTGAAAACTGTAGCCAGGAAGAGGCTTTGCTGTCAGGAAATGCAGAGGACTGGAGCTGTGCCTTCTGCAAGGCCCCCATAAAAAGATAAGTCCTGAGCCTGGTCTGATGAAGTGATTCTGAGCAGAAAACCATTGTACATGTAGAACTGAGTGATCTACCATCCAATTAATGTGGAAAGGCACAGGCCTTTGCTGTGCTGTGTTGTGCTACAAAATCCCTGGTCAGCAGGAGAAACTCAGCCAGCTCACTGGAACCATGGAACCTGCAGGCAGCACCCACTTGCTGCTAGAGAGAAAGCCACATTTGAACAAGAGGTCTACCTCCAAACTTCTTTTAGTGTGACAGCCGAAGTGAGGAGTAGAATCACTTTCTTGCATGAAAGTCTTAAAATGGCTTGAATGACTGAAACGGGGGCAATCTATCTTTTCTTTGATGGGGGTCTGCATGACTGCTGTGCATGGCTGGAGCCCTGTCTGAAGTGTCTGCCCAGGGTTCTCCTTATCTACAGGGACAGAGCATTATCTCTGGAGATCTCTGATAGCATGAGCGACAATGAAGAAGGTGTGCTTGACATCTGAGACAGTGGCTGTGTCTCTCTCAGTCTCACTGAGACCCCGAGGAACCAGCACCTCTTGGTCTAACTCAGCTGCTTCTGGGATCATTTGATCTCGAGCATCCAGGTGTCTGATGCAGTTCCTAACCAGACGATTTATTATGGTTTTTACCATGTGAGAGGGGAAATGTTGCCTCCTGTATTGGAGGGCCTCAACATAGTGCCGGACTTTCCTGAGGTGCTCATCAGAGGTGCTGTTCAGGAAGCAATGTGGTGGGTAGGACTTGTGTGAGGTCTGTGGGCCCCTCCCCTGTGAGAGCGGCTGGACCAGCATATGTCTCATCTTCTGTAGGGGAAAACAGTAAAGCACACTAGACTTTCCTTGGGCATTTAGATGGCTGTGTGGAAGCTGTGTCCTTGGGATTTCCTTGGAAATATGCCAGCAGTACCGTGTTGAGGTGGAATGGAATGGAATATTTTAGTTGGCAGGACTCTACCTGAATCTTCTTAGTCCAACTGCCTGGGCACTTCAGGACAGGTCAGACATCAAAGAATATTACGAAGGGCATTGTCCAAATGGCTCTGCAACACCAGCAGGTGTACGGTGCCACGATTAAGAGACGGGACATAGCCTGATACAATCAAAGTGTCCGATTTATTGCGTTTAAAGGACATTCTTATAGTAGTTACAAGAGGCGTGTTTCAAACTGATTGGTTTTTACACTAAACTAGGCAATCACAGATTGGTTAATACAAATGAGCCTTTTTTAAGCATCTACTTGCTTTTAGCAACAGCAGCAGCTCCTCTCATCAAGGCCACTGTTTCGCAACCACAGACACCTGTGCTCATCCGCACGGAGCCAGTAGTCTCTATTTCTTTCTAAACAAAAGCCTTACCTCACTCCTCCCAGGGTCTCTGACTGACAAGTTCCAGCACGTCCTGTCCTATATCTCCCCCTTCCTGTTGCACAACAAGAATCTTATCCACCCATTCTTTGGAGAATCGATCACCCAGGGACATCCTTTAACTACCACCCATAAGATTAAGAGCATCCGTAATGTTAACGTCCTCCTCATTCTTGTCAACTGCTTTCGTGGCTGGGGCTCAACAGTTGTCACACAGCAATGCGGGCTTGATCCACCTCACAGGTGCCCAAAGTGGTCCTGTATCTGTTAAAATACAAGCTTAACCTCGTCTCCATGTTAGCAGCTTATACAGACCTGTCCATTGCCCATAATAACTGTTTTTCAATAGCACTTTCACATTGTCTTATGTTTGCTCTAATTTTGATGACATGGTTTGTACATGCTTCAACTTTGGCACAATTTGATTATCTCCTGCTAATCGCAAAAAAATCATTACATATTGCTCCATTGCTCCTTGGCGTTTCTCCTGATTCCCCCCTTTTTCTGTTTTGCTAACAATGTTTTTATTACTTGATGGGTACGTTCAATAATGACATGACTCGGTAAATGGATATCAATACTTTCTGAATAATCTATTAGATCTACTTATAACTTCAAAATATTTACCATGCACCACTTAGCACATTCTTTTGTCATTGGGATATAAATGATTGTCAAGCCTTGGCCTAATAACTGAACACTTCTTTTTCTTCCCTCGGTGATTATCGTTGTAATCATTTCAAATTTAGTGAGTATGGTTTTGGAGGTTAGTGTGGTAAAATATCCACTCAATAATTTGTAATGTATCTTTTGAATTTTCCTCTATCATTGCCTCAATTATCCCTAAAGGTTGTCTGCACTAAGACCCAGCAGTTTCTGACAGTAACATTGGAATGCAGAGTGTTCTCACAACATTTTCCTGGAGAGATAACACCGTTAACTCCTTTGGACTTCTTCAAGGCTGAGAGAAAAGAAAAAACTTAGAAAGGAAGGAGAAGGGGGGCGGGGGGCACTCACACACATACAGCTGCATGTTTTGCTAGGTGTTTTAAAACTTTTCCTTCTGAAGCCTTTCATTCCAAAGATCCCCAGGTAAATCTACCTGTTTGCCGGCTTAGTGGACATTTGAGATTGAAAGGTCCCAGAAATATATTTTCAAGGTTAATCAAAACCAATTTTTAAGTCTTACAAACGTCTGAAGCGCTTCAAACACACACACACATATGCACACGACCACTCATTTCTCAGCTAGCCGAATACATTCATACAATGTTGGTTATCACTATTGGATCCACAATTTTTCCATGTTAGGGATATTTAAACTACATACGGTACTGGGAACATACAACACTTAAGATATGTACATGCTTTATCTAGTAAGGCTTATATCAATTGTCTAACAAATATTTCACTTATGGTAGACTTTTGTAGTTTCTGCATTGATAGAATCACGGACTGGTCAGTTGAACCACAGCCTCTGTCTCTTCATGGGGTACAATTGCTGAAAAACAAATCAGATCAGTGATCCTAGTGCCCTTTGATATAAAGTCAGAAGGCATAGGCATCCAAACTATTCCTTGCATCGCTCTCGTAAAGTTGGCATTGGTCAATTCTGGTAAAACAAGCAATCTTTGTAACAGATGATGATGCAATTAACAGTGCAGTAAGTCCATTATCCGTTTTTATTTGAGAGGGTATACCCAAAGTGGCAAAGGCACGCATCAAATATTTACGGACGTCACGTGCTTTTTCTCCTGTGTGACAAGAAGCAAATAAGGCGCCGGAAAAGGTGTCTATAGAAGAGTGAATATATTTCAGTTTGCCAAATTCCAGAAAGTGAGTTACATCCGTTTGCCATAGCTGTAAATTTTGTAGTCCTCTGGGATTAACTCCTCCTGCTATCGACGGAAAAGAATGTCTTTGGCAGTCAGGGCATACAGCAACGATATTAGATGCTTGCTGAGAGGTGAGGCCAAACTGTCGTTTGAGACCTCCAGCATTCTGGTGAAAAAAGGAATGGCTAAGTCTAGCCTGTGCTATGCGATCGGGCAATACCTGTACTGGTAATGTCAATAAATCGGCCCATCGATTCACTTCTGCAATAAAGCCAGGTAGAGAAGTGTGTGACCTAACATGCATAACAAAATAGGGGTGAGGGCGAGAGTCCAAAAGAAAAATAAGCTCCTGTAACAAGGCAAATAAGTTAGGATGTGAGAGGTCACGCAATAAAGATGCTTTGGCTCTCTCTACAATCCCTGCAACATAAGCAGAATCAGTAACAAGATTAAGTGGTGTGGTCCACTTCCAGAAAACTCGAACTACTGCAGTCAGTTCCACTATTTGGGGGGATCCAAGAACGGTGTCTATGTCCGAGTTCCATCGTTCATGTTGGTCATCCCACCGTAGAATAACTGACTTATGCATTTTTCCAGACCCATCTGTAAATACGGTAAGGGCCTGTAATGGCTGATCACTCCTTTTCGGCTTAGGCATTAAATGAAAGTCTGCATTAAGTAACTTAGGTGAAGGTGGATGGGATGTAAGTTGACATGCATAGTCAGCTAGTGCCATAACAAAGGCATCTGATTGTTGATAGAGCCGCTGTAAATACATATTTGTTACAGGTAAGCAAATACAAGTAAAATCTACTCCTGATAATGCTAGCAAACTTTGCCTGGCCTTAATTATCATACAGGCAAACATTTCATGCTGAGTCAAAATAGTTTTTGATGATTGATTTGGCAAAAAAATCCATTCAATAATTAACAGTGGGTCTGATTTTTCAAAATCCCATTGAAATATCAGGGCATGAGGCTGTCGAGCGGGATTTAAAATGATCAGGTAAAAAGGTAACTCAGGAGCCCACCGATGTGCTTGTTTAAAGCTGATTGCCGTAGCAACCTTCTGTAAGGAGTTAATGGCCTCAGGGCCAAGACTGTGGTGGGAACACAAGTCAGTATCACCCTTGAGCAGTTTGAACAAGGGGCCTAAATCCGTGTTAGAAATTCTCAACAGCGGCCAGACCCAATTGATTGTGCCTAATAGTTTCTGTACATCATGTAAATTTTTTACATCTGTTCATATCTGTAAAGGTTGCAGAATTACGGATTGAGCCCTTATACGCCAGCCCAAGTATTTCCATGGTGGTGTTTTTTGAATTTTTTCCGGCGCAATACAAAGGCCTGCCGAATCGACGGCGGTCATGACAAGGGCTACGGCTTCCTCCATGACTTCGTGGCATTGTGCAGCCACTAGAATATCATCCATATAATGATATAGTAAAGCATTGGGCACAGCGGCCCTGACAGGGCTAAGCACTTTAGCCACATACCACTGACAGATTGTAGGACTACTTTTCATACCTTGTGGTAGCACAACCCACTGATATCTTTGCAACGGAGCTTGCATGTTAACGCTAGGAACGGAAAAAGCGAATTTAGGAGCATCATTTGGATGCAGGGGGACATTGAAAAAACAATCTTTGAGATTGATAACAGTCAAATGCCAATCCCGAGGTATCATAGTAGGGAACGGAAGGCCGGGTTGTAGGGCTCCCATGTCTTCCATAGCGTCATTAATTTTTCTAAGATCATGGAGCAAGCGCCATTTGCCAGACTGTTTTTTGATGACAAAAATAGGTGAATTCCAAGGACTGGTAGAAGGCACAATATGTCCTTTCAGCAATTGTTCATCAACTAATTCTTGAAGGGCGCAAGGCTTTTCCAGTGGAAGGGGCCATTGATCAACCCAAACAGGGGTATCAGTTCTCCAAGTCATTTTCAGGGTGTCACACACTTCAATGGCCCCATCTAAAAATGGGTCCGAATAGACATTCCCCACTGGGACAACACATCACGCCCCCACAAAATCATGGGAACTGGCAATACAAAAGTCTTAATGGAGGCTATGTGTCCCTCTGGACCTTGAATTTGGATTAATTCTAGACTCTGGTGGCTGCTACCAGTCCCACCAATTCCAGCTAATGTTTGGGAAACATTGGCTAAAGGCCATTGTGGTGGCCATTTGGCCTGTGATATTACAGTAGCATTAGCTCCCGTGTCAATAATCCCACTGAGTACTATTTGTTGTTTCCCACGAATGAGGGTACATTGACATAGGGGTCATTTTTGAGAGATAGACTGCACCCACAAAATTTGTGGGTCTCCTGTAGACCCAAACCCTCCCTTCCTTTGATAGGGTTGGCGAGAGTCAGGGGGATCTGTTCCCATGGGAATCAACACCAATTGCGCTATACAGCTACCTTTCGGTACCGTACAGGGAGGAAGTGGGGTCCATGCCATGATTTTAATTTCATTAACGCTGTCAGAGTCAATGACCCCCGGCAATACAAAAAGTCCCGACAAGGTAGTAGATGACCTTCCTAGCAATAGCGCCTGTGTCCTGGGGGGTAAAGGTCCCGAAACATTTGTCGATAATAAGTGAACCGAGGAATCTAATAATGTTACTGTGTGTGAGGTTGCCAGGTCCAATCTGGCACTACCTGCTGTTGCTGGGCAAAGACTTGAGGTGGTGCTGTTTCCCTCCGGAGGTTTTGAAAAGTTGGCTGCGGTATTTGTGTCCGCACGCGTCGCTGCCCCGCGCTCCATGGTCAGTTTCCCTGTATCGGTTGTTCCTGAAAATCATACTTGGAGCGACATTGATTAGCGTAATGACGCCCTCTCCGACATTTGGGACAAATTCCAGGTGTTTGGAATTGAGTTCCAGTGTTAGTACTTAGACAATTTCTTTTCAAATGACCAGGTTTACCACAACCATAACAATTCCCCAGTCCTGTTTGATTCGTTGGGGCACGCATGGCTGCGAAAGCAGCAGCTGCGAAAGCCGCAGCCATAGTTTCAAATTTATGATCTATAGTGCCAATTCTATTACAAGCCTCTACCATTTCAATTAATGTAGGATTCGGGTTCGGGAGAGATTTTAACAGTTTCTTACAATCCGCATTAGCATTTTCAATGGCTAATTTCAACAATAAAATTTCCTGGGCCTGTACGTTATCTACTTGTCGTTCCAAAGCCTGTTTTAATCTGTCTATAAATTGCATATAAGGCTCTTGGGGTTCCTAGGTAATAGTAGTAAATGCTTTTTGCGGGTTTTGAAAGTCAGTGACTTTCAAAAAAGCCTTTTAAGCCTTTTCATGGGTCGCCTCAAGGGCCTCCCGTGGGATTCGAACCTGATCCACGGGGTTAATATGTTGGCCTGTGCCTGTGAGATGTTCTATGGTTAGCGCGGCTATATCAGCATTACTGTGACCCTCATAAGTCAAAAGAAGTGCCTGTAGTCCCCTCCTCCCGTGAGCTTCCCATAAAGAATATTGTGTAGGCGTCAGTAACAATTGTGCCAGAGATTTTAAATCATGTGGAGTCATGACATGGGTATCAAAAACAGAAGATAATAAACTCGCAAAATACGGAGAAGAAAGTCCATGTTCGGTTACCGTACGGCACAATTCCTTAACAACTGGGAAAGAAAGAACCTCCCACTGAGCCTCCCGACCTTGATAGATAACAGGGGCCACTATGGTTTTTGCAATTTCTAATTCCCCTTCTTTTAAGGCTTGGCACCTTACGTTAATCCACACATCATGTGGATCGGGGGGGTAGAGGTCTGGTTCCTTTTCAGGATCCACCGGTCCTGGATCAAAGGGATCGTCAGCCCCCCCCATCGGGGTGTGCAGAGACAAGCACAGCCAGTTTAGGGAGGTGAGGGGTTAGTATAGTTGTTGACGATCCTGGGATCCTGGAAAGCTGGGAGCCCCCAGCTTTTTCGCTCTTTTTTTTTCTCTGTCGTAGCATCCCACAGTTTCACCTCCACTTCATCCCAGAATTTCCGCGTAAAGATAGTGGATGCAGTTACAGTGGGTATTTTTCCCTGTACCCATTTAAGTATTACTTTAAGATCATGTCCAGAAATATTTTTCCCATGCTTTTGAAGAAGGGCTTTCATAAGTTCATATACATCTCTTTCAGGGGAAGAAAACTGATTCCCCATTTTTCCCACAACTCACCTCTATGTTCCAGAGGGATTTTTGACCGGTCGGTTCCTGCTTCGTTTCAGCAATTTATTCAATATTCCGTGGGACTCTCAGCATGCCACTCAGCCAGGTGGTTCTCCGACCCTTTGGTAATCTCATCCGTATCACGTCGGGGTCACCAATTTGCCATGATTAAGAGACGGGACATAGCCTGATACAAGCAAAGTGTCCGATTTATTGCGTTTAAAGGACATTCTTATAGTAGTTACAAGAGGCACATTTCAAACTGATTGGTTTTTACACTAAACTAGGCAATCACAGATTGGTTAATACAAATGAGCCTTTTTTAAGCATCTACTTGCTTTTAGCAACAGCAGCAGCTCCTCTCATCAAAGCCACTGTTTCGCAACCACAGACACCCATGCTCATCTGCAAGGAGCCAGTAGTCTCTATTTCTTTCTAAACAAAAGCCTTACCTCACTCCTCCCAGGGTCTCCGACTGACAAGTTCCAGCACGTCCTGTCCTACAGTAGGGCACTGATTTTGCAGTCTTTCTAGAAAGCTTGACCTTGCTTCCAGGGTTGACACAATACATTCTTCCCCTTGAAGTCCACGAGGAGTCCCCTGTTTGGCTTAACTGATCTTCTCTGCTTGCTTGATTTTTGACACAGTGGCATTGCCTGCTCATAGACTGTGAGTGTAGAGAACTGTGAAACCACACCCCGATGGAGACATAGTAGGACTTAGGACTGTACTTAAACAGTTAATGTAGTGCCTATAATGTTACAGTTCTAAATCAGGAGTATAACCTTAAGTCTAGACCAATATTAATATCCTCTAAGGGTTTGGGAGAGACTCTATGCCCTGTCCGCAGCTCAGTGATAAAGTCTTTATAGATGTTTCCACAAAGTTGCTGTGAATTAAGTTTTTGCAGATGTTTTTGCAGAAGTTCTGTTTGCAGAAGTTTTTGCGGTATTCGTATGATGTCAACATCAGTGCAGAATCTCAGACCAGCTGAGAGGAAGCTCCAATTATGACCCACTCCTCTCATTCTCATGTAGTCCATTCCGGAGGGATACCATCTGGGGTATCACTCGATCCAGCTCCTTCAATTCTTCGCCTTTTATCAGTGGTGCCTCTAGTAAGGGACATGGTGTGTTACTCCAGCCCTGCTGCTGGGAAAACCCTCACCAAAATGTACAGACCCAAAGAACTCCAAAATCATACATCTGGCCATTTCCAACACACAAATCATATAGTTACTACATTTATAAGCCATCCAAATACAACATACAATGATTTCTATTCACAGATCTTCCTAATACTTCTGCTTTGAGGATCACCTCCGAGTCTTTGTTCTGTGGTTATGGTGTGATATGTGGAGGGGATACTCAGGGGCCAATTTAGTCATCCCGATAGGCAAGCGAGTGGCAAAGATATAACGGACCCCTTGCTCTCCCATCTCCCCTCGCTTTCCCCGTGGTAGTTCCTCCCAGATCCACTCTTGAACTCTCCCTCTAATCATCACATAATTAACTTCTCACATTCCTGGAATCCCCTCAAACAGATTAAGGACAATCTGTTCTCCCGCCCCTTCTGACCGTTACTGTTTGTGTATCTGGGGGTCGAATTTGTGACCTCCTCCTATTTGATTTCCTCCCCTATTCCCTAGAAGTTCTTCTCGGACCCGCCCCACTCGCTAAGGGTCCCGTGCTGATGAACAAGCGGAGAAGAGTTGGTAAAAGCCCTCAAAGCGTCCTGTGGAAGTGGAGGATCTTGCAATGCCCACCCAGAGGAAAACCCCGAGCTGCGGATGAAGAGCTGGCGTTTAGGAGCCGGGCAGTGCTGCCCAGAGCCGCGCTCTGTCTGCGGGGAGGGAGCTGCTTCCTAGCAAAGAGAGAGCGTTCCCACTGCGCCTTCTGGCTCCGGTGGGCACGGGGAGCGCAGCCTCCAGCAGCAAAGGCCGGGCTGGCGGCTCTGCCGCGGCTGAGCAGCAGAGGAAATATTCCCCCGTGCGACGCTGGGTGGGGGTGTTGGCCGCGAACCGGCGGGTTCCTGTGCCCGCCCCGGCTTTGCAGGCAGCGGCGGAGAGAAAGAGCCGCGGGAGCCGCTCGGGAAGGGCGGCGGCACACGGAGTCGGGGAGCTCGGGGGCTTTCAGGCCCCTCAACCCGGGATTGCTGACCAAATCCGCCTCGGACGCCGCTGGACGATGCTGGGAACGACGGAGGACGGGGAATGGCTTTTGTGGCGAGTGCGAGCGAGTGGGAGACGGAGCGGAGAGCGGCAGAGGCGAGTGATCTTGTTGCTTGTGTGCGTTTGCGTGTGTCAGAGCGGGGCCGAACCCCTCCGCTATTCCCTGGCGGAGGAGATGGAGAGGGAGTCGTTTGTGGGCAATATTGCAGAGGACCTGGGGCTTTCTCCGAGCCAGCTGGCGGCTCGCAAGGCGCGCGTTGTGTCCGAGGGGAACGAGCGGCTTTTCCACCTCAATCGAAACACGGGAGCGCTGACGGCAAAGGAGTCTCTGGACCGAGAGGAGATGTGTCCGCAGAGCGATACCTGCACTGTCTTCTTTAAGATATTCTTTGAAAATCCCTTGGAGCTGATCCGAGGGGAGTTGGAGGTTCTTGACGTGAACGACAACTCCCCCGTCTTCCCGAAGAAGGAGGTGGTTTTAGAAGTTCTGGAAACGACAGCTCCTGGATCCCGTTTCCCTCTGCAAAGCGCCCGGGACAAGGACGTGGGCCAGAACGGATTGCAGACCTACAGCCTCGAGTCTAATTCACATTTCTCCCTCGATGCGGGAACAGAGAAAGGTGAAGTAGCTTATGTGGACCTTGTCCTAGAACGGCAACTGGATCGGGAAGAACAGCCACGACTGAATTTACTCCTTATCGCCACAGATGGGGGCTCCCCACCCAGGTCGGGAACTGCTCAGGTGCGGATTATCGTGGTGGATGCTAATGACAACACCCCGGTGTTCAGTCGGGAGGTCTACGAGGTGCAATTGGCCGAGAACAGCCCCCCGGGGCAGCTGGTGGTCAGAGTCGCGGCCGCGGATCCCGACGAAGGGTCCAACGGGAAGGTGCGATACAGTTTCAGCCACATATCGGAGCCGTCCCAGCAGCTTTTCGAGCTGAACCCTGACACCGGGGAGATCCGGGTGGCCGGAAACGTAGATTTCGAGGAAGAGAAGCATCACAAGATGGTGGTGACAGCCACCGACGGCGGGGGTCTGTCTGCGCATTGCAAAGTGCGGGTGGAGGTGCTGGACGTGAACGACAACGCCCCGGAGATAACGCTCACCTCTCAGTCGGCTTCCATTTCCGAGGACGCACCGCCCCGCACCGTGGTGGCCCTGTTGAGCGTGCGGGACCGCGACTCCGGCGACAACGGCAGGACGGAGTGCTCCATCGACGGGGACTCGCCCTTCATGCTGACGGGCGGCGGGGATGAGTACTACGAGCTGAGGACGACGGCGGCGCTGGACAGGGAGCGGGCGACAGAGTATAACGTGACGGTGAGAGCCGCGGACCGGGGCAGGAGGCGGCTGAGCTCCCGGGCGAGCCTGCGGGTGCAGGTGTCGGACGTGAACGACAACGCGCCCGAGTTCACGCAGGCGGTTTACACGGCGTCGGTGTCGGAGAACGAGGGCCCCATGGTCCGCATCGGCAGCGTGAGCGCCACGGACGCCGACGCGGGAGCGAACGGGCGCGTGAGATACGCGCTGGTGCGGCAGGAGGGCGCGGAGCAGCCCGCGGTGTCGGTGAACGCCGAGAGCGGCGCCGTTTTCCTGCTGCGGCCGCTGGACTACGAGCAGGTGCGCGCCTTGGAGGTGGCGGTGCGCGCTGCCGACGGCGGCTCGCCGCCGCTGCGCGCCCAGGCGGTGCTGCGCGTGGTGGTGCGCGACGAGAACGACAACGCGCCCGTGGTGCTGCACCCGCCCGCCGAGAGCAGCGGCGCGGCGGCGGGCGAGCTGGTGCCGCGCTCGGCCGAGGCCGGGTACCTGGTGGCCAAGGTGGTGGCGGTGGACGCGGACGCGGGGCAGAACGCGTGGCTGTCGTACGAGCTGTGGAAGGCGACGGAGCCGGGGCTGTTCCGCGTGGGGCCGCACAGCGGCGAGGTGCGCACGGCGCGGGCCGTGGCGGAGCGGGACGCGCCCCGGCACAGGCTCGTCGTGCTGGTGCGAGACCGCGGGCGGCCGCCGCGCTCCGCCACCGCCACCCTCGGCATCGCCCTGGTCGGCGGCTTCTCCGACGCCCATCTGCGGGGCGCCGAGGAGGCGCCGGCCGCCGAGCCCGAGGGGCCGCTCACCCTCTCCCTCACCGTCTGCCTGGCCTGCGTGTCCGCCCTCTTCCTGGCCACGGCGGGGGCCGCCGTGGCGGCCAAGGTGCGGCGGGCCCGGCGCAGCGCGGCCGAGAGCTTGCCCGCCTTCCCGCAGTCCGCCCCGCCGAGCAGCGCGGGCTCCCTGCCCCGCAGCTCCGTCTACGACGTCTGCTTCGCCGCCGGCAGCCTCGACGGCGACTTGCGCTTCCTCGGGCCCCTCCTGCCCTGCTTCCCCGCCGGGCTGCCCCCCGGCCCGGCCGAGCAGCGGAGCTCGCTCTGCTCCACGGAGGCGGCCAACCTCGGCGACGACGGCGACCGGGCTGCAGAGGTGAGGGACCTGCCCGGGCCGGGGCGAGGCGGGGAGCGGGGAGGGAGCAGCGCGGGGGGCTCGGGGTGTCGCTCACGTGGGGAGTCTCGTTGTTGTGGCTCTGTGGGTGGAGGAGCCCCAGGGTCGGGAGGAGAGGGCGGAGAGGGTCTGAGAGCCGCTGGTGGCGGCGTCCCAGGAGGATCTGTTAAGGCTCAGCTGCTCCCCAAGTACTGACTTACCGGGGTCTTGGGCATCCAGCTCTGAGTGTTGCCCTTAGATCAAGTGTATCAGCGCAAAGGAGGAGGGCAGCTGCACCTCGACCAGGTTCTCAAAACCATCGAGGTTAAGGAAGAGAGGGGACATGAGACATCTCCTGGTTCCACCTCCTCTGTCTCTGGAAAGAGAACAGTAGCGTTCTCCGTACAGCAGTGTCCGACGGGTCCTTTCAGCCCCTCGCTCTTGCCTCCCTTCAAAGTCCGAATGACAACCCGCGCTCTCCGTTCTTGCAGGACAGAGCTCCCATCTCCGCAGACACGGCTCGCAGACGTGCGGAAGCAGCTTGCACTGCAAACAGGGGGAAGGAGCTCCATGGCAATTCTGATCCAAACCCTTGGCTCCCCACTCAGTAAACGAGGGGAAAGGCGAGAGTGTCTGTCATCCCTGGCCAGCGTCCTCCCAGGGAAAACACCGAAAAAAGGACCAGGGAAGAACAAGGTTTCTCTGTGAGAGAGCAAACCCATTCTCCTCTTCAGCATTGTTTTCTTCATATAAGTGTTGTGTAATTGTGACATGGACGGAGGACGAGGACTGTGTTGCATGTTGATTATCCAAGGACTCCGTGCATGACTATGAGAGCATTATTACTTCTCAATGTTAAGGGTAATACTGAAATCTAGAAGCCTATCTTCAAGATAGCTTTTTCCTACATCACCTTTTCTGTGTTTATGTTTCTTCTGAGAGCGTTCTGGAATCGTGTCTCCAGTCTCTGCACTCCGTTAAAACCGATTAAATTAGAAACGACTGACACTGGCACTCTCTGCACATTTGACCAGGAGTTCACTGGTTCCTCAAACTGTAAAGCGTGGTCTTTGAGCAATGTATTCGTTTTCTCTTATAAGGTAAAGTGCAAGGTAACGTTTCCGGATTGTTGAGTATAAAGTAGTAGAGAATTAAAAGTGCTGTTTGTGATTTTACAGTGAAACAGGCTTTTACACAATGCTTGACGAACTGTAGAAGGCAGAGCGTAGAGCAGCTTTCTGTTTTCTTCTCCTTTCATTAATCGGTAATGAGCTATAAAGTGCATGTGATATTTCCCGTCGCTCGCACATTTAAGCAATCAAATGCCTGAAGTCAATTAACCCAATAAAACCCACCTTGCAACTCCCTCGTGTGTGTGTGGTGTCTGTGCGATCACTAGTCAGTCTCCAAGCAGGATTTCAGGAATCTGTCGATGCATTTGGAGGGGGTTTTATGCAAGGGAAAAAGCGTGATCTGAGGTCAGCTCTCGGTGCAAAGAGAGGAGCAGCGCGACGCTTCGCGAGAGGGAAGGGTGCCGAAGAGCAGAATTTCGAGACTCAATGCGTGCATTGTGGAGTAGACTTTATGCAGGGGAAATCAGAGCGACTTGGACATCCTCTGAAGGCAGAGAAGGGTGGAGGGCGATTTTCTGTGGGAAGCAGAGGTCCGAGAGATGCTGCTTAAAGCGCCTTCGAGCAGTCTCTGTCTTTGGAATCGGGAGGAACAATCCCGGTGCATTTCAGAAAAAAATTGCCCTTTGCCATGGGACACTTTCTGTCCATCCAAGGCAATGTATATGCCAGCTTCTAGTTTAGAGAGTGTCTGAGAGCTGCTGCTGCGGGCCTCCTAGGAGGATCAGGCTCGTCTCAGCTGCCCTCCAAGTCCTCACTTCTCGCGCTCCTCTGCATCCAGCTCTGAGCGTTGCCCTTAGATCAAGCCTATCAATGTAAAGGAGGAGGGCAGCTGGACCTCGACCTGGTTCTCAAAACTGTAGAGGCTAAGGAACAGAGGGGAGTAACGGCCCCACCGCCTGGTCTTCTTCATATAAGCGTTCTGTAATTGTGGCATGGACGGAGGGCGAGGGCTGTGTTGCATGTTGATAACTCAGAAATTCCGTGCACGACTGTGAGAGCGTTATTACTTGTGGAGACATTTTACAGAGAAGAAGGCCTTGCTGCTATGCGCCTAGTTGATACCGAGCAACCCTGAGAAGTCCCTGAAATAGAGACAGACTTCTGATAAAGAAAAGCCAGCTGAAAGGAACACAAGAGCTAGTTCGGCTGGATCGAGTAACAACTGACAGAAAAACGACGTATGAGAACTATCAACTTAGTCAATTTTTGTGTAACTTGTTTTTTTAGCATGCGCGGTAGTTTAGCCAATAATATAGGTTTGTGGCCAGTTACCTTTGGCTAATAATACACTGTAGATACCCTCGTGGGCACCCGGTTATGTAACCAAAAAGAGTATATAAAGAAACAGCTAAGTCAATAAAATGTCTTCGATCCATCAGTTCGAAGTCCGTGGTATCAATCCCCTCAATTACTTCTAAATATTAAGGGAAATACTGAAACCTGGATGCTCATCTTTAAGATAGCTTTTTCCTACATCACCTTTTCTGTGTTTATTTTTCTTAAATGGTGCCTTCAAGGTCCCAACGCTGCGTGTGCTTCGATCCCTGGGCTTTGCTGCTGTCTCCGTTAGCTCCGGACCGTTAGCGTTTGTGTATCCGGGGCTCTAATTAGTGACCTCCCGGTGTGCTTCCCTGCCTTTTATCTCCCAGCCCTGCGGCACCGCCTCCTCCCCTCGGGGCAGGAGCTCAGCCCGGTCGCTGAGCACAAAGCCCTCTGGAGCCCTTGCAAGGCCGCCGGGTGTGGCGAGCGGAGCGCGGAGCGTGTCTCTCGGCGAGAGGGAAGCGCGGTGGCGGTGGCGGTGGCGGGAGGCGCAGTCCCGCCGCGGCCCGCAGGGGGGAGCTCCCGGCCAAGGCGGCGCCGAGCGGCTGCGGGCGGGGAGGCGCCCGAGCCCGGCCCGGCCCTGCCCAGCGCAGCGCAGCCGGGCGGCGGCGAGCGGCGGCGAGCGGGGCCCCGGGCCAGCCGCTGCCGGGCCGCCAGCCGCACTCGGCCCCAGGGAGCCCGCCCGCCCTCGCCGCCGCCCTCGCCGCCGCCCTCGCCGCTGCCGGGCGCCGCTCGCCGCCGAGGACCGCGCGCCCGAGCCGCCCGCCGGAGCCCGCCCGCCGCCCCGCCATGGCGATCGCAAGGCAAGTGCTTTGTCTCTCTGCTCTCCTCTCGCTGCCGCACGCTCGCTCCCAGCCCCTGCGCTACTCCGTAGCCGAGGAGGCGCCGAGCGGCTCGCTCGTAGCCGACGTGGCCGAGGACGCGGGGCTGGCCCCGGCGCAGCTCTCGGCTCGCCGCGCCCGCCTGGCCTCGGAGGACGGCCGGCAGCGCTTGCGCTTGGACCGCGCCACCGGCCGCCTCGTCGTGGCCGAGAGGCTCGACCGGGAGGAGCTGTGCGCCCAGGCGCCCGCCTGCACGCTGCCCTTGGAGCTGCTGCTGGCCGACCCGCTGCAGTTCTTCCGCATCGAGGTGGCCGTGCGGGACGTCAACGACCACTCGCCCCGCTTCCCGGACGAGCAGATCACGCTTAGGATCTTAGAAAGGAGCGACCCCGGCTCGCGTTTCCCAGTGGTGGGGGCTGTGGACCTGGATATTGGTAGCAACAGCGTCCAAGGTTACAGCATCTCTCCCGAGAACGAGTACTTTAGTGTCTCCTTTGGGAGTCGGAATGACGACGATCAATATGTTGAACTTGTTTTGGAAAAGCCTCTAGACAGAGAGGAGCAGGCAGAGATGAGTTTCAGTCTCATTGCTGTGGACGGGGGCTCTCCACCAAGGAGTGGGACAACCCAAATCCACATTGTCATTCTAGATGTAAATGACAATGCTCCCGTCTTCACACAGAAGCTCTATGTCGGTCAGATTTTGGAAGATGCCCCCGAGGGCACCGTGGTTCTGAGGGTAATGGCAACTGATCTCGATGTGGGTACTAATGGGGACATCTTCTACCAGTTCAGCCAAGAGGTGGGACAGCGTGAATCAGCATTTGCAATAGACCCCATGAGTGGTGAAATTAAACTGACAAAGCCTCTGGACTTCGAAGAAGCTGAGAAACATGAGCTGAGAGTGCAAGCGACAGATGGTGGGGGCCTCTCAGCAATATGCAAGGTGTTGGTGGAGGTTCTGGATGTGAATGACAATGCTCCAGAGCTGGTGGTGAGCTCCTTCAGCAGCCCCTCCCTGAGAACGTGTCACCTGGGACAGTGGTTGCCTTCTTCACTGTCAGGGACCGTGATGCTGGAGCCAACGGGAAGGTCACCTGTGCCCTTGAGGACCAGTTGTCATTCTCCCTGCGGCCAGCCTATAAGAATTACTATGAGCTGGTGACTGTGACCACACTGGACCGGGAGGAGATGGCACGTTACATCCTGACTGTCACAGCAGCAGATGCGGGGTCACCTCCTCTCACCACCACCCAGACCTTCACGGTGGACATCTCTGATGTTAACGACAATGCACCTGTCTTCAACCAGACATCATACACTATGTATGTCCATGAGAACAATATTCCGATGATGCTGGTTGGAACCGTGTATGCCTCAGATGGTGACATATGCCAAGGTGACTTATTCCCTGGCACCACCTCTCACCACAGAGCAGTCTCCCTGTTCCTGCATTTCTGTGAACTCTGAGAATGGGCATGTATTTGTGCTGCGACCTCTGGACTATGAGCAGCTGAAACAGATCGAGGTCTTGGTGATTGCCTGTGATGCAGGATCTCCTCCCCTCAGGGCCAACGTCACTGTCCACCTTGTTGTGGTGGATGAGAATGACAATGCGCCACTGGTGCTGCATCCAGCCCAGGACAGCAGCCCAGCATCCAGCGAGCTGGTTCCCATGTCAGCTGAGGCGGGGTACCTGGTCACCAAAGTGGTGGCTGTTGATGCTGACTCTGGGCAGAACTCGTGGCTCTCGTACCACCTGCTGAAGGCCACCGACCCCAGTCTGTTTGTGGTGGGTGCCCAAAATGGGGAGGTGTGTCTGAGGAGACAAGTGATGGAGAGAGACACCGTGAAGCAGAAGCTCATCATCCTGGTGCGGGACAATGGGCGACAACCGCTGTCGGCCACAGCAGCACTGAATGCACTTCTGCTCAATGACTTCTCAGATGTGCGACTACCACACAGCAGCCTGGACATGGAGGATGAAGAAGACTCTCTGACAATCTGTTTAATCATTTCCTTGGTCTTCGTCTCACTGCTCTTCCTCGCATCCATGGCAACCTTCATTGCTTGCAAAGTGTGCAAGAGAAAGGAGCTGAAGGATGGACATGTGCTTTATGCTGCCAGCAACTTTCCGAGCAGCCTGGCTGATGCAGCCTCTGCAGGGACCCTGCCCCATCCCTATCGCTACGAGATCAACCTCACAACCGGCTCGGACAACAGCGAGTTCAAGTTCCTGAAGCCCATCCTGCCCAGCCTGCCACCACAGCACTGTGCCCTGGGCAGAGACACTGATGGTGAACAGGATTTTCCACATGGTCCTCTCACCACTGCGGATGTGGCACCAGAGAACGCAGGGATGCTCTCTGCAGGACAGTTCAATAGTCTTTCCCTTAACTAGCATGGAGTCAGGACAGGCAGAGGCTTCAGGCCTTGGTGATAGGACGCGCTCCAGGCTATAACCTGTGGCAATGGTTTTCCTAGAGTTAATCTGCCTTTACAGTTGGCATCATTTTTCCCACCCTGTAGTTACTGATATCAGCAGAAAAGGTGTCCCTCCTCCAAAAGACAGAAAAAACTCAAAGGAGCTAAAGTCTCCTTAATTATGGTGGTAAAATATTTCAGCTCTATTACAGGCGTTTCTCAGATGCTTTCAGAGTGGGCTTCATTCCATTGCTACCACTGTAGGCCAAGGTCATCAATCTCTTTCTGTGCTGTAACGCACTGGCAAGGTCCTTACTGAAATGCGTGTAGCCCTCATTCTGGGTCAGAAAAGCAAGGAATTTGTGAGTATTGTGTCACAAGGTGATGCGTGCACGGAGCTGTTTCTGCTCTGGGTTCTGGATGCCTCTGCCTCTGAGATGCATGAAATCTGTGTTTTGCCTTCTGGTGTCTCTGTCTTTCTGTCCAGACATCGTGTGACTGCATAGCTGCATAAAGGCTGCCAAGGGAAGCAGGAGGGCGCTCCCATGCACACATTGTGGTGCACAGAATTCCAGCTCAGCAGGCAAGAGTGACATGTTGAGCGTCTGAGTACTGCTGTCTCATCTTCAGTAGTAAAGTGTACAAGATCTTCCTTTGACCCATAGTCAAAGTGTGGGTGGGCTGCCTCCTTGGGATTGCCTTGGAACTATGTATCATAGTGGTTTTGGTATCGATGGAATGGCAAAGCTGAAGTCCTTATATGCTTCTACAGGACATTCCTTTCAGAGCTTTCACCAGTTTCACTGCTGTCTGCTGGAAGCAGACCTGGTCTGTTTTTCTGGATTTGTGTTACAGCATTTGTATTTTTGGTTTTACCCTTTCTCCTTCTACTCTCTGAACTGTGTTTGACCATTGTCTTATGGATTCCTCCAAGAAGGACTCTTACCCCTCTATTGTAATGGATAGTTTAAGTGGTACGGAATGCTTGGAAGCCCTCCCACTGTGTTGTGCTGCAGTTATCAACTGTACCATTGTAAACCAGGATATTGTTGTGTGCAAAAGTGAAAAAGAGAGAACACCTGAATGCCTGTATGGGGACTGGGGTCTTTGTAGAGATGTTCCTTCTGGGAAAGCTCTGTGAATGTTTTTCAAAGGCTGAGCAGTGTTTTCTCCTGTTGTCCCTTGGCTGATGTAAGGTTGATTGGGTCCATTTCTTCTGTTTGGAGACATGCCCGATAGAGCCTTGAGGGAACCTGTGTGGAGCAATGATTTGTTGGAAAGCCTCTGTGGGACTTCAAGGCACTGAGTTTCTGTCTGTGACAGGGCCCTATTATATCCAGGTCAGGGGAACCTTGTCCCTCCCCTAACAGAAGCCCTGGGTGTGCAAAGGACTCTGCATAGCCGTGACCTTTGTGAGTGAAATTCCCAACTGTCCTGTCTGCTCTGTCTGGGGATGGCACTGGTGAGGTGTTGGAGCACAGTTTGTCTGTGGCACTAAAGGTGTAGGGGTTTCAGAAGATGGATGGCACAAAAAGAGCATAGTTGTTCCCTTGGGGCAGTATTTGGGAGAGTGTCAGGATATGGGCATTTTGTGGTGAAAAACTGCTACCAGGAAGAGGGAAATGAGAGGACTACAGCCATCCCTTCTGCCAATGGTCTGAGAAAACTGTTTAGCCCTGAGGGCCGGCTGCTGTAGTGAAGACCATTGTACAGTGAATAGTAAATGATTTCTTGTCCATTTAACCTGTGTAGATTCATAGAATCATTTAGGTTGGAAAAGATCCTAGAGAGCAAAGATTCCGGCCATTAACCTAACACAACCAATTCCACCACTACATATGTCCTTATGTCCACCCAGGGCCATGTCCAGGGACGTTGCCTCAGCCACTTCCCTGGGCAGCCTGTGCCAATGCTTGACAGCCCTTTCAGTGTTGCAAAATCCTTTGCAGAAGGGTTAACTTAACTCACTGTAACCGCAGTGCCTGGGGGCAACACCAGCTTGCTGCTGGTGGTGAGAATGTCACCTAATAGCAAGAAGTCTGTGTGTGAACATCTTTTACTATGGCACCAGAAATGAGGAATAGAATTGTTTATTTGCAGGAAGGTCCTAGAAGCGCTTGAATGGCTGAAGCAGGGGCACTCTTCCTTTTCTATGACCAAGATCCGTGTGAAGGCTGTGTATGGCTGCAGTCTTGCCTGGAGCAATTCTACTCATCGTTCTCAGCATTTAAAGGGATTAAATTGGGATTTCCTTGGAAATATATCTGTGAAATATATCTGTGAGGGCCCCCATCAGGGCAAATGCACCTGAGAATATTCAGCTGATACAGCTGATCTCTGACAATTTCAGCATCCATGAAGGAAAAGTCACTGTTCCCACCCTCATGGTCCTCCACCTCAGTGGACTGGACAGCCCAGGGTTATGCGAACATCTTCAACAAGCATCAATCCAATTTTTCTTAGACCGCGTTCTACTATAAACATATTGAAAAAGTTTATCTTGGTGTCCGACACAGCACTGGCCTGTTTTGCCTCTAACTGAATTTTGGCCTATGATGTGTTCTCCCTGCATACACAAGCCACAGGTCTGCAATCTTCCTGCAAAGCCTGATCTTGCTTCCAGAGATGATAGAATTTATTTCCCACCTTGAGCTCCATGAGATTCCTGTAGGGCCCAGATGGACTTCTGCCCCTCTTGACTGGATTTTGCCACAGTGGCGTTGCCTGTTCGTTGGCTGTAAGTGTAGAGTTGTGAAAACATGTTAGTTGTCTTTGTGTGGAGAGTGAGGAAGCACCAGGAATTGCTTCAAAGGATTTTGTATGAAAGTAGCATGGAGATGAACTTGGAAACAGGCCATTGAGTTTCCTCTTGTCGTTGTTGTTTTGAATAGAGAGGCTTCTTTCTTAATGGTAGTGGAAAGCTGTCCCACTATGATTTTCTGGGTTTGTGTTACAGCATTTGCTTTCTCCCTTTGGCCCTTTCTCTTTCTACTTTGTGAACTGTGTTTGAGCATTGTCTTGCCAATTCCTCTTAAGAAGGACTGTAACCCCATGTATAGTAAGAAAATGTTTGACTGGCAGAGAGTATTTGGAAACCCTCTCACAGTGTTGTGCTGCAGTTATGAACTGTACTGTTGTAATCTGGGACGGCTTTGTGTGTAAAAGTGAAATAAAGAGAACACGTGAATGCCTTGTGTGGAGACAGTAGTCTGTGGGGATGTTCATTCTGGGAAAGCTCTGTCAATATTTTTCAAAAACCTTTTTCCTTCTATTGTCCCTTGGCTGAATTAAGGTTGAGCCTGGGCATTTCTTCAGTTTGGAGACACATTTGGTAGAGCATTCAGGAAAGTTGTGGGAACAGGGATTTGTTGTCAGGCCTCTGTGGCTCATCCGAGCACTGAGCTTCTGGCTGTAACAGGGCTAAGTTAGATCCAGGTCAGGGGGACCTGGTCCCTCCTCGAACAGTGGTGTTGGGTGTGCAAAGGCCCTGGAAATCAGTAAGGTTGAGGAGTGAAATTTCCAACTTTTCTGACCCCTCTGGTTGTGGATGTTAACTGTTTGTTTTTTTCAACACCAAATGTTTTGATGCTAAATGTTTTGAGGTGTGGATATCACAAAGACAACAGACATCTTCCTTTTGCGTCATCAGGTGGTGGGCATTTGGTGGGTGAAAACTGTAGCCAGGAGGAGGCTTTGCTGTCAGGAAATGCAGAGGACTGGAGCTGTGCCTTCTGCAAGGCCCCCGTAAGAAGATAAGTCCTGAGCCTGGTCTGATGAAGTGATTCTGAGCAGAAGACCACTGTACATGGAGAACTGAGTGATCTACTATCCAATTAATGTGGAAAGGCACAGGCCTTTGCTGTGCTGTGTTGTGCTCCAAAATCCCTGGTCAGCAGGAGAAACTCAGCCAGCAGCTCACTGGAACCATGGAACCTGCAGGCAGCACCCACTTGCTGCTAGAGAGAAAGCCACATGTGAACAAGAGCTCTACCTACAAACTTCTTTTAATGTGACAGCCAAAGTGAGGAGTAGAATCACTTTCTTGCATGGAAGTCTTAAAATGGCTTGAATGACTGAAACGGGGTCAATCTTTCTTTTCTTTGACGGGGGTCTGCATGGCTGCTGTGCATGGCTGGAGCCCTGCCTGAAGTGTCTGCCCAGGGTTCTCCTCATCTACAGGGACAGAGCATTATCTCTGGAGATCTCTGATAGCATGAGCGACAATGAAGAAGGTGTGATTGACATCTGAAACAGTGTCTGTGTCTCTCTCAGTCTCACTGAGACCCCGAGGAACCAGCACCTCTTGGTCTAACTCAGCTGTTCTGGGATCATTTGATCTCGATCATCCAGGTGTCTGATGCAGTTCCTAACCAGACGATTTATTATGGTTTTTACCATGTGAGAGGGGAAATGTTGTCTCCTGTATTGGAGGACCTCAACACACTGCCGGACTTTCCTGACGTGCTCATCAGAGGTGCCGTCCAGGAAGCAATGTGGTGGGTAGGACTTGTGTGAGAGGGTGGTCTGTTTGAGAGCAGCTGGACCAGTGGTGAGGGGCAACCCTCACCAAAATGTACGGACCCAAAGAACTCCAAAATCACACATCTGGCCATTTCCAACATACAAAACATATAGTTACTACATTTAAAAGCCATCCAAATACAACATACAATGATTTCTATTCACACATCTTCTTAATACTTCTTTGAGGATCACCTCTGAGTAGCAAAACCATAATGGACCCCTTGCTCTCCCACCTCCCCTCGGTTTCCCCATGGTGGTGCCTCCCAGATCCACTCCTGAACCACTATTATCCACTATAATCATCACAGATCAAGGACAATGTCTTCTACCTCGCCTTCTGACCGTTATTGTTTGTGTAACTGGGGGTTTAATTTGTGACCTCTCCTCTTTGATTCCTTGCATTTTATGTTAATCGCTGTGTCCGTGAATCCTTCCCCAAGTGCAGGACTTCGGGTTTGATCTCCTAGAGCAGCAGTGTCATTCTCGAGTGGTGTTGAGCGAAGGTGATGGGGAAGCATTTTTTAGGGAACCTTTCCCCTCTAGCATCAGGTCTCATATCCCATAGAGGGTCTTCTCGGACCCGCCCGACTCGCTAAGGGTCCTGGGCTGATGAACAAGCGGAGAAAAGGAGGAACAAGCCCTCAAAGTGTCCCGTGGAACTGGCAGATCTTGCACTGCCCACTCAGAGGAAAACCCCGAGCTGCGGATGAGGAGCTGGCGTTTAGGAGCCGGGCAGTGCTGCCCAGAGCGGCGCTCTGTCTGCGGGGAGGGAGCTGCTTCCTAGCAAAGAGAGAGCGTTCCCACTGCGCCTTTTGGCTCCGGTGGGCACGGGGAGCGCAGCCTCCAGCAGCAAAGGCCGGGCTGGCGGCTCTGCCGCGGCTGAGCAGCAGAGGAAATATTCCCCCGTGCGACGCTGGGTGGGGGTGTTGGCCGCGAACTGGCGGGTTCCTGTGCCCGCCCCGGCTTTGCAGGCACCGGCGGAGAGAAAGAGCCGCGGGAGCCGCTCGGGAAGGGCGGCGGCACACGGAGTCGGGGAGCTCGGGGGCTTTCAGGCCCCTCAGCCCGGGATTGCTGACCAAATCCGCCTCGGACGCCGCTGGACGATGCTGGGAACGACGGAGGACGGGGAATGGCTTTTGTGGCGAGTGCGAGCGAGTGGGAGACGGAGCGGAGAGCGGCAGAGGCGAGTGATCTTGTTGCTTGTGTGCGTTTGCGTGTGTCAGAGCGGGGCCGAACCCCTCCGCTATTCCCTGGCGGAGGAGATGGAGAGGGAGTCGTTTGTGGGCAATATTGCAGAGGACCTGGGGCTTTCTCCGAGCCAGCTGGCGGCTCGCAAGGCGCGCGTTGTGTCCGAGGGGAACGAGCGGCTTTTCCACCTCAATCGAAACACGGGAGCGCTGACGGCAAAGGAGTCTCTGGACCGAGAGGAGATGTGTCCGCAGAGCGATACCTGCACCGTCTTCTTTAAGATATTCTTTGAAAATCCCTTGGAGCTCATCCGAGGGGAGTTGGAGGTTCTTGACGTGAACGACAACTCCCCCGTCTTCCCGGAGAAGGAGGTGGTTATAGAGATTGTGGAAACAACACCTCCTGGGTCCCGTTTCCCTTTGCAAAGCGCCAGGGACAAGGACGTGGGCCAGAACGGTTTGCAGAACTACAGCCTCGAGTCTAATTCGCATTTTTCCCTCGATATCGGAAAAAGGATAGGTGGAGCAAATTACGCGGAGCTTGTCCTAGAACAGCAACTGGATCGTGAAGACAAGCCGCAACTGAATTTACTCCTCTCTGCTAGCGATGGGGGCTCACCACCAAGGTCGGGCACAGTCCAGGTGCGGATCGTGGTCCTAGACGCCAATGACAACATCCCGGTTTTCAGTCGGGAGGTCTACGAGGTGCAACTGGCCGAGAACAGCCCCCCGGGGCAGCTGGTGGTCAGAGTCGCGGCCGCGGATTCCGACGAAGGGTCCTACGGGAAAGTGCGATACAGATTCACCCAGATATCGGAGAGGTCCCGGCAGCTCTTCCAGCTGAACCCTGACACCGGCGAGATCCGGGTGGCGGGAAACGTCGACTTCGAGGAAGGGAAGCATCACGAGTTGGCGGTGAGAGCCACCGACGGCGGGGGTCTGTCTGCGCACTGCAAAGTGCAGGTGGAGGTGCTGGACGTGAACGACAACGCCCCGGAGATAACGCTCACCTCCCAGTCGGTCTCCATTCCCGAGGACGCGCCGCCCCGCACCGTGGTGGCCCTGTTGAGCGTGCGGGACCGCGACTCCGGCGACAACGGCAGGACGGAGTGCTTCATCGACGGGGACTCGCCCTTCATGCTGACGGGCGGCGGGGATGAGTATTACGAGCTGAGGACGACGGCGGCGCTGGACAGGGAGCGGGCGGCAGAGTATAACGTGACGGTGAGAGCCGCGGACCGGGGCAGGAGGCGGCTGAGCTCCCGGGCGAGCCTGCGGGTGCAGGTGTCGGACGTGAACGACAACGCGCCCGAGTTCACGCAGGCGGTTTACACGGCGTCGGTGTCGGAGAACGAGGGCCCCATGGTCCGCATCGGCAGCGTGAGCGCCACGGACGCCGACGCGGGAGCGAACGGGCGCGTGAGATACGCGCTGGTGCGGCAGGAGGGCGCGGAGCAGCCCGCGGTGTCGGTGAACGCCGAGAGCGGCGCCGTTTTCCTGCTGCGGCCGCTGGACTACGAGCAGGTGCGCGCCTTGGAGGTGGCGGTGCGCGCTGCCGACGGCGGCTCGCCGCCGCTGAGCGCCCAGGCGGTGCTGCGCGTGGTGGTGCGCGACGAGAACGACAACGCGCCCGTGGTGCTGCACCCGCCCGCCGAGAGCAGCGGCGCGGCGGCGGGCGAGCTGGTGCCGCGCTCGGCCGAGGCGGGGTACCTGGTGGCCAAGGTGGTGGCGGTGGACGCGGACGCGGGGCAGAACGCGTGGCTGTCGTACGAGCTGTGGAAGGCGACGGAGCCGGGGCTGTTCCGCGTGGGGCCGCACAGCGGCGAGGTGCGCACGGCGCGGGCCGTGGCGGAGCGGGACGCGCCCCGGCACAGGCTCGTCGTGCTGGTGCGAGACCGCGGGCGGCCGCCGCGCTCCGCCACCGCCACCCTCGGCATCGCCCTGGTCGGCGGCTTCTCCGACGCCCATCTGCGGGGCGCCGAGGAGGCGCCGGCCGCCGAGCCCGAGGGGCCGCTCACCCTCTCCCTCACCGTCTGCCTGGCCTGCGTGTCCGCCCTCTTCCTGGCCACGGCGGGGGCCGCCGTGGCGGCCAAGGTGCGGCGGGCCCGGCGCAGCGCGGCCGAGAGCTTGCCCGCCTTCCCGCAGTCCGCCCCGCCGAGCAGCGCGGGCTCCCTGCCCCGCAGCTCCGTCTACGACGTCTGCTTCGCCGCCGGCAGCCTCGACGGCGACTTGCGCTTCCTCGGGCCCCTCCTGCCCTGCTTCCCCGCCGGGCTGCCCCCCGGCCCGGCCGAGCAGCGGAGCTCGCTCTGCTCCACGGAGGCGGCCAACCTCGGCGACGACGGCGACCGGGCTGCAGAGGTGAGGGACCTGCCCGGGCCGGGGCGAGGCGGGGAGCGGGGAGGGAGCAGCGCGGGGGGCTCGGGGTGTCGCTCACGTGGGGAGTCTCGTTGTTGTGGCTCTGTGGGTGGAGGAGCCCCAGGGTCGGGAGGAGAGGGCGGAGAGGGTCTGAGAGCTGCTGGTGTGGGCGTCCCAGGAGGATCTGTTAAGGCTCAGCTGCTCCCCAAGTACTGACTTATGGGGGTCTTGGGCATCCAGCTCTGAGGGTTTCCCTTAGATCAAGTGTATCAGCGCAAAGGAGGAGGGCAGCTGCACCTCGACCAGGTTCTCAAAACCATCGAGGTTAAGGAAGAGAGGGGACTAACGTCCCCACCTCCTGGTTCACCCTCCTCTGTCTCTGGAAAGAGAACAGTAACATTCTCCGTACAGCGGTGTCCGACGGGTCCTTTCAGTCCCTCGCTGATGCCTGATTAACTTCACGGCCAAATGACAACCCGCGCTCTCCGTTCTTGCAGGACAGAGCTCCCATCTCCGCAGACACTGCTCGCAGACGTGCGGAAGCAGCTTGCACTGCAAAGAGGGGGAAAGAGCTCCATGGCAATTCTGATCCAAACCCTTGGCTCCCCACTCAGTAAACGAGAGGAAAGGCGAGAGTGTCTGTCGTCCCTGGCCAGCGTCCTCCCAGGGAAAACACCGAAAAAAGGACCAGGGAAGAACAAGGTTTCTCTGTGAGAGAGCAAACCCATTCTCCTCTTCCGCATTGTTTTATTTATATAAGTGTTGTGTAATTGTGACATGGACGGAGGGCGAGGACTGTGTTGCATGTTGATAAATTCGAGACTCCGTGCATGACTGTGAGAGCGTTCGAAATATTAAGGGAAATCCTGAAACCTGGAAGCATATCTTCAAGATAGCTTTTTCCTACATCACCTTTTCTGTATTTATGTTTCTTCTGAGAGCGTTCTGTAATCGTGTCTCCAGTCTCTGCACTCCGTTAAAACCGATTTAATTAGAAAGGACTGACACTGGCACTCTGCGCACATTTGACCAAGAGTTCGCTGGTTCTGAGCAATGTATTCGTTTTCTCTTATAAGGAAAAGTGCAAGGTAGCATTTCGGCCTTGTTGAGTATGAAGTAGTAGAGAATTGAAAGTGCTGTTTGTGGTTTTACAGTGAAACAGGCTTTTACACTCAGCTTGAGGCACTGTAGAGGACAGGGTGTAGCGTAGCTTTCTGTTTTCTTCTCCCTTACTTAATCGATAATGAGCTGTGAAGTGTATGTGATATTTCCTGTCGCTCGCACATTTAAACAATCAAATGCCTGATATAAAAGAACGCAATAAAAAAATCCTTGCAATTCCCTCGGGTTTGTGGAAGATCACTAGTCCAAGCAGAATTTCGAGAATCAACCCGTGCATTTTGGAGTTGATATGATGCAGGGAAAATCAGAGCGACTTAGAAGCAGGACATTCTTAGAAGGCGGAGCAAGGTGAATGGCGATTTTCTGTGGGAAGTAGAGGACCGAGAGATGCTGCTCAAAGCGCCTTCGACCGGTCTCGCTGGAATCGGAGGAAACAATTTCAATCGATTCCTGTAGAAAGTTACTTATTCCTATGAGACCCTTTTTGTTCATCCAATGCAATGATTGTACCACCTTCTAGTTTACAAAGATTTTGTTTGAACCTCTTCAAGGTGGTGCCTTTAATGTCCCATCGCTGAATGTCCTTAGACCTCTCGCTCTCCTCTTCTACCTCCATTTCCCCACAACTGCATCTCCAAGTACTCTCTTGTGTCCTCCCTTGAATGAAAATGATCTGTTTTTATTCACCCCACAACAGGCTTTGCCTATTCCTAGACTCCCTGTCAAAGGGCTCGTAAACAATTTAATCTTTCTACTGAGTCACTTTCTGATAATGTGGGATGATCTCTTTGGGCCCATTCGCGTTTACAAAGTTTCAGGAAGAACATCTTGCAGTTGAAACTTGAATGGTGACTTTAATGTCCCATCGCTGCATGTCCTTAGATCCCTGGGCTTTGCTGCTGACTCCGTTAGCTCCTGCTGGTCGGTGTTTGTGTATCTGGGGCTCTAATTAGTAACTTCGCTGTGTGTTTTCCTGCCTATCATCTCTCACTGCCTGGCCGCGCTCCCCACACCCTCCACCTCTCCATCAATATAGGATAAACTTCCCCCACGGAACTGCTTTACAAATTTGGGGCTTGAACCTCTTGCAGGTGACATTTGAATGGTGCCTTTAATGTCCCATCGCTGCGTGTCCTTAGATCCCTGGGCTTTGCTGCTGTCTCCGTTAGCTCCGGACCGTTAGCGTTTGCGTATCCGGGGCTCTAATTAGTGACCTCCCTGTGTGCTTCGCTGCCTTTTATCTCCCAGCCCTGCGGCGCCGCCTCCTCCCCCCGGGGCAGGAGCTCAGCCCGGTCGCTGAGCACAAAGCCCTCTGGAGCCCTTGCAAGGCCGCCGGGTGCGGCGAGCGGAGCGCGGAGCGTGTGTCTCGGCGAGAGGGAAGCGCGGTGGCGGTGGCGGGAGGCGCAGTCCCGCCGCGGCCCGCAGGGGGGAGCTCCCGGCCAAGGCGGCGCCGAGCGGCTGCGGGCGGGGAGGCGCCCGAGCCCGGCCCGGCCCTGCCCAGCGCAGCGCAGCCGGGCGGCGGCGAGCGGCGGCGAGCGGGGCCCCGGGCCAGCCGCTGCCGGGCCGCCAGCCGCACTCGGCCCCAGGGAGCCCGCCCGCCCTCGCCGCCGCCCTCGCCGCCGCCCTCGCCGCTGCCGGGCGCCGCTCGCCGCCGAGGACCGCGCGCCCGAGCCGCCCGCCGGAGCCCGCCCGCCGCCCCGCCATGGCGATCGCAAGGCAAGTGCTTTGTCTCTCTGCTCTCCTCTCGCTGCCGCACGCTCGCTCCCAGCCCCTGCGCTACTCCGTAGCCGAGGAGGCGCCGAGCGGCTCGCTCGTAGCCGACGTGGCCGAGGACGCGGGGCTGGCCCCGGCGCAGCTCTCGGCTCGCCGCGCCCGCCTGGCCTCGGAGGACGGCCGGCAGCGCTTGCGCTTGGACCGCGCCACCGGCCGCCTCGTCGTGGCCGAGAGGCTCGACCGGGAGGAGCTGTGCGCCCAGGCGCCCGCCTGCACGCTGCCCTTGGAGCTGCTGCTGGCCGACCCGCTGCAGTTCTTCCGCATCGAGGTGGCCGTGCGGGACGTCAACGACCACTCGCCCCGCTTCCCGGACGAGCAGATCACGCTTAGGATCCCTGAGACCAGCAACCCCGGCTCGCGTTTCCCTCTAATGGGGGCACGAGACCTGGATATTGGCAGCAACAGTATTCAGGGTTACAGCATCTCTCCCGAGAACGAGTACTTTAGTGTCTCCTTTGGGAGTCGGAATGACGACGATCAATATGTGGAATTGGTTTTGGAAAAGCCTCTAGACAGGGAGGAGCAGGCAGAGATGAGTTTCAGTCTCATTGCTATGGACGGGGGCTCTCCCCCGAGGAGTGGGACCACCGAAATCCGCATTGTCATACTAGATGCAAATGACAACGCTCCCGTCTTCACACAGGAGCTGTATGTCGGTCAGGTTTTGGAAAATGCCCCTGAGGGCACGGTGGTTCTGAGCGTGGTGGCAACTGATCTGGATGCAAGTTCTAATGGTGAAATTTTCTACCAGTTCCGCCAAGAGGTTGGCCAGAGTGAAACACTGTTTGTTATTGATGCCAAGAGCGGTGAAATTAAACTCAGAAAGCCTCTGGACTTTGAGACAGCACAGAAACACGAGCTCAGAGTGCAGGCTACAGATGGTGGGGGCCTCTCAGCAATCTGCAAGGTATTGGTGGAGGTGCTGGATGTGAATGACAATGCACCAGAGCTGGTGGTGAGTTCCTTCAGCAGCCCCCTCCCTGAGAACGCATTACCTGGGACAGTGGTTGCCTTCTTCACTGTCAGGGACCGTGATGCTGGAGCCAACGGAAAGATCATCTGTGCCCTCGAGGGCCAGCTGTCATTCTCCCTGCGGCCAGCCTATAAGAATTACTATGAGCTGGTGACTGTGAGCTCACTGGACCGGGAGGAAATGGCACGGTACATTGTAACTGTCACAGCAGCAGACGCGGGTTCACCTTCTCTCACCACCACCCAGACCTTCACGGTGGACATCTCTGATGTCAACGACAATGCACCTGTCTTCAACCAGACATCATATACCATGTATGTGCGTGAGAATAATATTCCCACCATGCTGGTTGGAACCATCCATGCCGCAGATGCTGACGTAGGACCCAACGCCAAGGTGACCTATTCCCTGGCACCAGCTCAACGCACAGAGCAGCCACCCTGTTCCTGCATTTCTGTGAACTCTGAGAATGGGCACGTATTTGTGCTGCGGCCTCTGGACTATGAGCAGCTGAAGCAGATTGAGGTCTTGGTGATTGCCTCTGATGCAGGATCTCCTCCCCTCAGGGCCAACGTCACTGTCCGCGTTGTTGTGGTGGATGAGAATGACAATGCCCCACTGGTGCTGCATCCAGCCCAGGACAGCAGCCCAGCATCCAGCGAGCTGGTGCCCATGTCAGCTGAGGCGGGGTACCTGGTCACCAAAGTGGTGGCTGTTGATGCCGACTCTGGGCAGAACTCATGGCTCTCATACCACCTGCTGAAGGCCACTGACCCCGGTCTGTTTGTGGTGGGTGCCCATAGTGGGGAGGTGCATCTGAGGAGGCCAGTGACGGAGAGAGACACCGTGAAGCAGAAGCTCATCATCCTGGTGCGGGACAACGGGCGACCACCACTGTCGGCCACAGCAGCACTGAGTGCACTCCTACTCAATGACTTCTCAGATGTCCAACTACCACACAGCAGCCTGGACATGGAGGATGAAGAAGACTCTCTGACATTCTATTTAATCATTTCCCTGGTCTTTGTCTCATTGCTCTTCCTCGTGTCCATGGTAACCTTCATCGCTTGCAAAGTGTGCAAGAGAAAGGAGCTGAAGGATGGGCATGTTCTTTATGCTGCCAGCAACTTTCCGAGCAGCCTGGCTGATGCAGCCTCTGCAGGGACCCTGCCCCATCCCTATTGCTATGAGATCAACCTCACAACGGGTTCGGGCAACAGCGAGTTCAAGTTCCTGAAGCCCATCCTGCCCAGTCTGCCACCACAGCACTGTGCCCTGGGCGGGGACACTGATGGTGAACAGGATTTTCCCCATGGTCCTCTCACCACTGAGGATGTGCTACCAGAGAACATAGGGATGTTCTCTGGGGAAGAGTTCAATAGTCTTTCCTTTAACTAGGATGGAGTCAGCACAGCCAGAGGCTTCGAGCCTTGTGATAGGAAATGGTCCAGGCTATAACTTGTGGCAATGGCTTCCCTAGAGTTAATCTGCCTTTACATTTAGCATCATTTTTCCTGCCCTGAAGTTGCCGAAACCAGAAGAAAAGTTGTCTCTTCCTCCAAAACACCAGAAAAAGCCCCAAAATAAACTTAAGTCTCCTTTATTATGATGATATAATTGTTCAACTCTATTAAAGGCATCTTAGATGCTTTCAGAGTGGGTTTCATTCCTTTGCTACCACCGTAGTTCTTCTATCACTTGCTGTTGGCCAAGTTCATGGATCTCTTTCTGTGCCGTAATGTAATGGCAAGGTGTTGTGTTACAAGGTGATGCATGCATGGAGCTGTTTCTGCTCTGGGTTCTCAATGCCTCTGTCTGAGATGCATGGACTCTGTGTATTTTGCCTTCTGGTGTCTCTGTCTTTCTGTCCAGCCATAGTGTGACTGCACACGCCTCACAAAGGCTGCTGAGGGAGGCAGGAGGGTGCTCCCATGGACACATTGCCATGCACAGGATTCCAGCTCTGCAGGCAAGAGTGAGATGTCAAGCCTCTAAGTAATGCTGTCTCATCTCATGTAGTGAAGAGCAGTAAAGTGCATGAGATCTTCCTTTGACCCATAAGAGGGGTGTGCGTGGGCTGCTTCCTTGGGATTGCCCTGGAAATACCTAGCATGGCATTGTAGGTATGGAACAGAATGGTAAAGCTAAAGTCCTTATATGCTTCTACAGGACATTCCTTTCAGACCTTTCACCAGCTTCACTGCTGTCCTCTGAAAGCAGATCTGATCTGTTTTCCTGGATTTGTGTTATAGCATTTGCATTTTTGTTTTGCCCTTTCTCCTTCTAATTTGTGAACTGTGTTTGACCGCTGTATTGCTGATTCCTTTGAAGAAGGACTGTCACCCCTCTCTAATAATGGATAGTTTAGCTGACATGAAATGCTTAGAAGCCCTCCCACTGTTTTGTGCTGCAGTTATAATTTTCACCATTGTAAACCAGGTTATTGTTGTGTGCAAAAGTGAAATAAAGAGAACACCTGAATGCCTGTATGGAGACTGGGGTCTTGGTAGAGGTGTTCCTTCTGGGAAAGCTCTGTGAATGTTTTTCAAAGGCTGAGCAGCGTTTTCTCCTGTTGTCCCTTGGCTGATGTAAGGTTGATTGGGTCCATTTCTTCTATTTGGAGACATGCCTGAGAGAGCATTGAGGGAACCTGTGTGGAGCAATGATTTGTTGTCAAGCCTCTTTGGGTCTTCAGGGCACTGAGCTTCTGGCTGTGACAGGGTCCCATTAGATCCAGGTCAGGGGAACCATGTCCCTCCCCAACAGAAGCCCTGGGTGTGCAAAGGGCTCTGCATAGCCATGACCTTTTGGAGTGACATTCCCAACTTTCCTGACTGCTCTGTTTTGTATTGGCACTGGTGAGGTTTTGGAGCACAAATTGTTTGTGGTGCTTAAGGCGTAGGAGTTTCAGAAGATGGATGGCACAAAAGGAGCATAGTTGTTCCTTTGGGGCAGTATTTGGGAGAGTGTCAGGATGTGGGTATTTGGTGATGAAAAACTGCTACCAGGAAGAGGGAAATGAGAGGACTACAGCCATCCCTTCTGCCAAGGGTCTGAGAAAACCGTTTAGTCCTGAGGGCAGGCTGCTGTAGTGAAGACCATTGTACAGTGAATAGTAAATAGTTTATTGTCCATTTAACCTGTGTATATTCATAGAATCATTTAGGTTGGAAAAGATCCTAGAAAGCAAAGATTCCAATCGTTAACCTAACATGACCAATTCCACCACTACATATGTCCTTACGTCCACCCAGGGCCATGTCCAGGGACGGTGCCTCAGCCACTTCCCTGGGCAGCCTGTGCCAATGCTTGACAGCCCTTTTGGTGTTGCAAAATCCTTTGCAGAAGGGTTAACTCAACTCACTGTAACCGTGGAGCCTGCAGGCAGCACCGACTTGCTGCTGCTGGTGAGAAAGTCACCTAAGAGCAAGAAATCTGCATGTGAATGTCGTTTACTGTGACACTAGAAAATGTTTATTTGCAGGAAGGTCCTAAAAGGGCTTGAATGACTGAAGTGGGGACACTGTTTCTTTTCTATGACCATGATCTGTATGGCTGTAGTCCTGCCTGGAGCAATTCTACTCATCATTCTTGGTATTTAAAGGGATTAAATAGGGATTTCCTTGGAAATACATCAGCAGTAACGGTGTTGAGATGGAAGAGGTTGGAATGGAATAGAATAGAGTGGAATACTTTAGTTGTAAGGGATCTACAAGGATCATCTTAGTCCAACTTCCTGAACACTTCAGGGCTGACCAAATGTTAAAAAATATTACGAATGGCGTTGTTCAAAAGATGAAACTGGCACTCTGGCGTTAACTATTCCAAGGACCAGTCAATTGGGAATGAACTCTATTCCCTTTATGAGGGCTGAAGGTTTGCCAGCCCAGCTGAGGTGCATTTTCACCAATTCATGCAGCATGGGTAATAAGAAGGAAGAGTTGGAAGCTGTCGTAGGGCAAGGAGACTACGGTGTTGTTGCCATCATGGAAGCGTGGTGGTATGACTCGTATAACTGGAGTGCAGCTGTGCTGGGGTATAAACTCTTCATGTGGGACAGGAAGGGTAGGAGAGGAGGTGGGGTAGCCCTCTATGTTAGAGAGTGCTTTGATACGCTCGAGGTCGAGTATGGTGATGACAAGATCTAGTGCCTGTGTGTTAAAATCAGAGAAGCCCACAAGAAGGTAGATATTGTGTTGGGAGTCTGTTACAGACCACCCAGCCAAGAAGAAGCAGCTGATGAGCTCTTCTATAAACAACTGGGGTTAATCTCTAGATCGCTGCCTCTTGTCCTCGTGGGAGACTTCAGTCTTCCAGATATCTGCTGGAAGTACAATACAGCAGAAAGGAAGCAGTCTAGGAGGTTTCTGGAGTGTGTGGAAGGTAACTTCCTCACACAACTGGTGAGTGAACCGACAAGGGAAGGTGCCCTCCTGGACCTGCTGTTCATAAACAGAGAAGGCCTTGTGGGGGATGTGCCTGGGTCAAAGCGATCACGAGATGGTAGGGTTTTCAGTTCTAGGTGAGATGAGGAGGGGGATTAGCAGGACAGTCTCATTAAACTTCCAAAGGGTAGACTTCAGACTGTTCAGAAGGCTGGTTGGCAAAGTCCCATGGGAGACAGTCCTTAAGGGCAAGGGAGCCCATGAAGGCTGGGCGCTCTTCCAAAAGGAAATCCTAGAAACTCAGGAGAAAGCCACCTCCGTGTTCCAGAAAAAGAGTCAGCCGGGGGAAAGAAACAGCTTGGTTGAGTAGGGAGATCTTGAGAGATACCAAAAAGAACAGAAATGTCTCTGAGCTTTGGAAGAAGGGACAGGCATCTTGGGTGGACTACAGGAAGGAAGTGAGATCACGCAGGAAAAAAATCAAGAGGGCTAAGGCCCACCTAGAAATCAGATTGGACAAGTCTGTGAAAGATAATAAAAAATCTTTCTATAAATATATTAACAATAAAAGGAAGACTAGAGAGAATATACAATCTCTATTGGATGCAGAAGGAATAACAATGACAGTGGATGAGGACAAGGCTGAGGTACTTCTTTGCCTCAGTCTTTAATAGTAAGGGAAGTTGTTCCCTCTGTGTACAAACCCAGGAGTTAGAGGATCAGAACAAAGCTCCCATGATCCAAGAGGAGGTGGTTAGAGCCTTGCTTGCCCAGCTAGACACGCACAAGTCTATGGGGTCAGATGGGATCCACCCAAGGGTATTGAAGGAGCTGGCAGATGTGCTGGCCGAAACCCTTTCCATCATCTTCCAGCAGTCCTGGAAGACTGGGGAAGTTCCACTGGACTGGAGGCTGGCTGATGTTGTGCCCATCTACAAGAAGGGTCACAGGGAGGATCCAGGGAACTACAGGCCTGTCAGTCTGACCTCAGTGCCATGGAAAGTCATGGAACAGGTGATCTTGAGTGCTATCATGAAGCACATGCAAGAGAACCGGGTGATGAGGCCCAGTCAACATGGGTTCACAAAAGGCAGGTCTTGCCAAACTAACCTGATCGCCTTCTATGATAAAGTGACTCGACTACTGGACAAGAAAGGCTGTGGATGTATCTTCCTGGACTTCAGTAAAGCCTTTGACACAGTTTCTCACAGCATTCTGCTTTGGAAACTGTCACCTCTGGCCTGGACAGGCAAAAAGTCTCCTGGAAAACTGGTTGGAGGTCCGGGCCCAGAGAGTGGTGGGAAATGGAGTTAACTCCAGCTGGAGGCCAGTTACAAGTGGTGTCCCCAGGGCTCGGTGCTGGGTCCAGCCCTGTTCAATGTCTTTATCAATGACCTGGATGAAGGCATTGAGTGCTCCTTTAGCAAGTTTGCGGATGCCACTAAGCTGGGTGGAAGTGTTGATCTGCTGGAGGGTAGGGAGGCTCCAAAGGGATCTGAACAGGCTGGACCGCTGGGCAGAGTCGAATGGCATGAGGTTTAACAAGGCCAAATGCCGGGTCCTGCACTTGGGGCACAACAACCCTGTGCAGCTCCAGACAAGGAAAAATCTGGCTGGAAACTGCCTGGAGGAGAAGGACCTGGGGGTCTTGGTTGACAGCGACTGGACATGAGCCAGCAGTGGCCCAGGTGGCCAAGAAGGCCAATGGCATCTTGGCTTGGATCAGAAACAGCAACACGAGCAGGTCCAGGGAGGTTCTTCTCCCTCTGTACTCAGCACTGGTGAGACCGCTCCTCGAATCCTGTGTTCAGTTCTGGGCCCCTCACCAGAAGAAGCATGTTGAGGCTCTGGAGTGAGTCCAGAGAAGAGCCACAAAGCTGGTGAAGGGGCTGGAGAACAGGCCTTATGAGGAGCGGCTGAGAGAGCTGGGGTTGTTTAGCCTGGAGAAGAGGAGGCTAAGGGGAGACCTCATTGCTCTCTACAACTACCTAAAGGGAGGTTGTAGAAAGGAGGGAGCTGGGCTCTTCTCCCAAGTGACAGGGGCCAGGACAAGAGTGAATGGCCTCAAGTTCTGTCAGGGGAGGTTTACGCTGGATGTTAGGAAAAAATTTGTCCCAGAAAGGGTCATTGGGCGCTGGAACAGGCTGCCCAGGGAGGTGGTTGAGTCACCTTCCCTGGAGGTGTTTAATGCATGGATGGATGAGGTGCTGAGGGGCATGATTTAGTGTTTGATAGGAATGGTTGGACTCGATGACCCAGTGGGTCTTTTCCAACCTAGTGATCCTATGATTCTATGAAATGGCTCTGAAATACCTGCAGGTGTGGGGCATCAACTCTGTGATCTTCCTACAAAGCCTGACCTTGTTTCCAGAGGTGACACAATTCATTTCTCCCCTTGAAGTCCATGAGGAGTTCCCTTTTGGGCTCACCTGGTCTTCTCTGCTTGCTTGACTTTTGACACAGTGACATTGCATGCTTGTAGACTTTAAGTGTAGAGAGCTGTGAAAGCACATTCATTGTTGTCACATCCCGACGGAGACAGAGTAGGACTCAGAACTGCACTTAAACAGTTAGCTTATTACCTGTAATGTTACAATTCTAAATCATGACTATAAGCTTAATTCTTGACCAATATTAATATCCTCTAAGGGTTTGTGAGGGACTTTATGGCTTGTCAAGAGTTCAGTTTCCACTAAGTTGCTGCGAGTTGCAGGTGCTCCGGTGTTCCTAGGACGTCAACGTCTGTGGGGGTTTCAGACCAGCTGAGAGGGAGCTCCTATTATGACCCATTCCTCTCATTATACTATAGTCTGTTCTGGAGTGAGAACTTCTGGGGTATAACTCGGTCTTGTTCCGTATCTTCTTTACTTTCCATCAGTCGCACCACCAGTAAGGGACACAGTGGGTTGCTCCAGTCCCGCTGCCGGAGCAATCCCCACCATCGTGTAGGGACCTGAAAAAATCTAGAATCATACACCAGACCATTTCCAAGACACAAAGCATATAGTTTCTACATTTATAAGCCATTCAAGTACAATACATTGATTTTTTTATTCACAAATCTTCTTAATACATATGCTTTGAGGATCACCTCCGAGTCTTTGTTCTGTGTCTATGGAGTAACTCTGCTATATGTGATGTGTGGAAGGCAGTGACCCAGGGCCAGCTTGGTCATCCCGTCAGGCAAACGGGTGGCAAAGACATAATGATTAGATCATTCTCCCCTACTCATACTCGCTGCACACATGGTCTTTGATGTGGCCGCTGATATGGAGTGGCCACCAGACCTCGTCTCGATCACCTCCACCCCGCGACTCAGCAAAGCAGTAGCCCTTCTTCAGCAGCTTCAGGAGGAGGGGGATTAATTGTCTGCGTGGAAACTCCAGGTGTTCCTTTAAAGAGGCTTTGAGTTCTGCAGAGTGCTCGTGGGGGCAGCTGTGTGCATCTCCGTGCGTTGCGTGTGCACTTGCCGGATCTCGCCTCGGGGTCGGCGAGAGAAGCCGCGGGCGAAGTCGATCGGCAGGACTGGCGGTTGGTGCCTGACCTTGGGGTTTTTCTCCAGTCTCAGCACGGATCTTGGCTCACACTTCCCGGCCGGCTCGGGACGCCTCGCTCTGCCATCTCCCCTCGGTTTCCCCACGGTATTTCATCCCAGGTCCACTCTTAACCTTTCCCTTTTACCGAATTTGATCCTACCTTTAATCATCCCATAATAAGCTTTGCTTATTCCTATAATAGCGCTCGAACACCTCGCAATCCATTTGCACTTTTCTGTGAAAGCCTTTCTGATAAACCAGGATAATATTTTCCCCCCTTGCCTTCTCTCTTACAAAGTTTCTGGTTGAACCTCTTGAGATGGAATGGCGCATTTGATGTCCCCTCAGCTCAGTGTTCTTTATATCACTGCGCTTTGCCCTTCTCACCACTAGCTCCTGATCGTTAGTGTACCTGGGGGTTTAATTTGTGACCTTTCCTCTTTGATTCCTTGCATTTTATGTATAATCGCTGTGTCCGTGAATCCTTCCCCAAGTGCAGGACTTCGGGTTTGATCTCCTAGAGCAGCAGCGTCATTCTCGAGTGGTGTTGAGCGAGAGTGATGGGGAAGCATTTTTCAGGGAACCTTTCTCCTCTGGCACCAGCTCTCACATCCTATAGAGGTGCTGCTTGGACCCGCCCCACCCGCTAAGGGTCCTGTGCTGATGAACAAGCGGAGAAGAGGACGAACAAGCCCTCAAAGTGCTCGAGCTGCGGATGAGGAGCTGGCGTTTAGGAGCCGGGCAGTGCTGCCCAGAGCGGCGCTCTGTCTGCGGGGAGGGAGCTGCTTCCTAGCAAAGAGAGAGCGTTCCCACTGCGCCTTTTGGCTCCGGTGGGCACGGGGAGCGCAGCCTCCAGCAGCAAAGGCCGGGCTGGCGGCTCTGCCGCGGCTGAGCAGCAGAGGAAATATTCCCCCGTGCGACGCTGGGTGGGGGTGTTGGCCGCGAACCGGCGGGTTCCTGTGCCCGCCCCGGCTTTGCAGGCACCGGCGGAGAGAAAGAGCCGCGGGAGCCGCTCGGGAAGGGCGGCGGCACACGGAGTCGGGGAGCTCGGGGGCTTTCAGGCCCCTCAGCCCGGGATTGTTGACCAAATCCGCCTCGGGCGCCGCTGGACGATGCTGGGAACGACGGAGGACGGGGAATGGCTTCTGTGGCGAGTGCGAGCGAGCGGGAGACGGAGCGGAGAGCGGCAGAGGCGAGTGATCTTGTTGCTTGTGTGCGTTTGCGTGTGTCAGAGCAGGGCCGAACCCCTCCGCTATTCCCTGGCGGAGGAGATGGAGAGGGAGTCGTTTGTGGGCAATATTGCAGAGGACCTGGGGCTTTCTCCGAGCCAGCTGGCGGCTCGCAAGGCGCGCGTTGTGTCCGAGGGGAACGAGCGGCTTTTCCACCTCAATCGAAACACGGGAGTGCTGACGGCAAAGGAGTCTCTGGACCGAGAGCAGATGTGTCCGCAGAGCGATACCTGCACCGTCTTCTTTAAGATAGTCTTTGAAAATCCGTTGGAGCTGATCCGAGGGGAGTTGGAGGTTCTTGACGTGAACGACAACTCCCCCGTCTTCCCGGAGAAGGAGGTGGTTTTAGAGATTCTGGAAACGACATCTCCTGGGTCCCGTTTCCCTCTGCAAAGTGCCAGGGACAAGGACGTGGGCCAGAACGGTTTGCAGAACTACAGCCTCGAGTCCAATTCGCATTTCTCCCTCGATATCGGAATCGGTAAAGGTGGAACAAAATACGCAGAGCTCGTCCTAGAGCGTCAGCTGGACCGGGAAGAACAGCCTCAACTGAATCTTCTCCTCACCGCTAGCGATGGGGGCTCCCCGCCCAGGTCGGGAACCACACAGGTGCGGATCGTGGTGCTGGATGCCAATGACAACACCCCGGTCTTCAGTCGGGAGGTCTACGAGGTGCAACTGGCCGAGAACAGCCCCCCGGGGCAGCTGGTGGTCAGAGTCGCGGCCGCGGATCCCGACGAAGGGTCCAACGGGAAAGTGCGATACAGATTCACCCAGATATCGGAGAGGTCCCGGCAGCTCTTCCAGCTGAACCCTGACACCGGGGAGATCCGAGTGGCGGGCAACGTCGACTTCGAGGAAGGGAAGCACCACGACTTGGTGGTGAGAGCCACCGACGGCGGGGGTCTGTCTGCGCACTGCAAAGTGCAGGTGGAGGTGCTGGACGTGAACGACAACGCCCCGGAGATAACGCTCACCTCCCAGTCGGTCTCCATTCCCGAGGACGCGCCGCCCCGCACCGTGGTGGCCCTGTTGAGCGTGCGGGACCGCGACTCCAGCGACAACGGCAGGACTGAGTGCTCCATCGACGGGGACTCGCCCTTCATGCTGACGGGCGGCGGGGATGAGTACTACGAGCTGAGGACGACGGCGGCGCTGGACAGGGAGCGGGCGGCAGAGTATAACGTGACGGTGAGAGCCGCGGACCGGGGCAGGAGGCGGCTGAGCTCCCGGGCGAGCCTGCGGGTGCAGGTGTCGGACGTGAACGACAACGCGCCCGAGTTCACGCAGGCGGTTTACACGGCGTCGGTGTCGGAGAACGAGGGCCCCATGGTCCGCATCGGCAGCGTGAGCGCCACGGACGCCGACGCGGGAGCGAACGGGCGCGTGAGATACGCGCTGGTGCGGCAGGAGGGCGCGGAGCAGCCCGCGGTGTCGGTGAACGCCGAGAGCGGCGCCGTTTTCCTGCTGCGGCCGCTGGACTACGAGCAGGTGCGCGCCTTGGAGGTGGCGGTGCGCGCTGCCGACGGCGGCTCGCCGCCGCTGAGCGCCCAGGCGGTGCTGCGCGTGGTGGTGCGCGACGAGAACGACAACGCGCCCGTGGTGCTGCACCCGCCCGCCGAGAGCAGCGGCGCGGCGGCGGGCGAGCTGGTGCCGCGCTCGGCCGAGGCCGGGTACCTGGTGGCCAAGGTGGTGGCGGTGGACGCGGACGCGGGGCAGAACGCGTGGCTGTCGTACGAGCTGTGGAAGGCGACGGAGCCGGGGCTGTTCCGCGTGGGGCCGCACAGCGGCGAGGTGCGCACGGCGCGGGCCGTGGCGGAGCGGGACGCGCCCCGGCACAGGCTCGTCGTGCTGGTGCGAGACCGCGGGCGGCCGCCGCGCTCCGCCACCGCCACCCTCGGCATCGCCCTGGTCGGCGGCTTCTCCGACGCCCATCTGCGGGGCGCCGAGGAGGCGCCGGCCGCCGAGCCCGAGGGGCCGCTCACCCTCTCCCTCACCGTCTGCCTGGCCTGCGTGTCCGCCCTCTTCCTGGCCACGGCGGGGGCCGCCGTGGCGGCCAAGGTGCGGCGGGCCCGGCGCAGCGCGGCCGAGAGCTTGCCCGCCTTCCCGCAGTCCGCCCCGCCGAGCAGCGCGGGCTCCCTGCCCCGCAGCTCCGTCTACGACGTCTGCTTCGCCGCCGGCAGCCTCGACGGCGACTTGCGCTTCCTCGGGCCCCTCCTGCCCTGCTTCCCCGCCGGGCTGCCCCCCGGCCCGGCCGAGCAGCGGAGCTCGCTCTGCTCCACGGAGGCGGCCAACCTCGGCGACGACGGCGACCGGGCTGCAGAGGTGAGGGACCTGCCCGGGCCGGGGCGAGGCGGGGAGCGGGGAGGGAGCAGCGCGGGGGGCTCGGGGTGTCGCTCACGTGGGGAGTCTCGGTGTTGTGGTTCTGTGGGTGGAGGAGCCCCAGGGTCGGGAGGAGAGGGCGGAGACGGTCTGAGAGCCGCTGGTGGGGGCGTCCCAGGAGGATCTGTTAATGCTCAGCTGCTCCCCAAGTACTGACTTATGGGGGTCTTGGGCACCCAGTTCTCAGTGTTGCCCTTAGATCAAGTGTATCAGCGCAAAGGAGGAGGGCAGCTGCACCTCGACCAGGTTCTCAAAACCATCGAAGTTAAGGACGAGAGGGAACTAACGTCCCCACTTCCTGGTTCCACCTCCTCTGTCTCTTGATAGAGGAGAGTAACATCCTCCATGCAGCAGTGTCCCACGGGTCCTTTCAGCCCCTCTTTCTTGCCTCCCTCCAACGCCCAAATGACAGCCTGCGCTGTCCGTTCTTGCAGGACAGAGCTCCCATCTCCGCAGACACGGCTCGCAGACGTGCGGAAGCAGCTTGCACTGCAAACAGGGGGAAGGAGCTCCATGGCAATTCTGATCCAAATCCTTAGCTCCCCACTCCGTAAACGAGGGGAAAGGCGAGCGTGTCTGTCGTCCCTGGCCAGCGTCCTCCCAGGGAAAACACCGAAAAAAGGACCAGGGAAGAACAAGTTTTCTCTGTGAGAGAGCAAACCCATTCTCCTCTTCCGCATTGTTTTATTTATATAAGTGTTGTGTAATTGTGACATGGACGGAGGACGAGGACTGTGTTGCATGTTGATAGCTCTGAGACTCCGTGCATGACTATGAGAGCGTTACTGCTTCTCAATACGAAGGGAAATACTGAAACTTGGAAGCTCATCTTCAAGATAGTTTTTTTATTACATAATCTTTTTTGTGTTTATTTTTCTTTGGAGACCGTACTCTATTCAAGTCTCCATTTTCTGCACTCTGTTAAAACCGATTTCATTAGAAACGAGTGACACTGGCAGTCTTCGCACTTTTAACCGGTAGTTCACAGGTTCCTCAAACGATAAAGCTTTGGTTTTAAGAATTGTATTCGTTTTCTTTTATAATGTAAAGTGCAAGGTAACATTTGCGGATTGTTGAGTATAAAGTCGTAGGGAACTAAAAGTGCTGTTTATAGTTTTACAGTGAAACAAGCTTTTACACTCGGCTTGAGGCACTGTAGAAGACGGGGCGTTGAGTATCTTTCTGTTTTCTTTTGCCTTCATTAATCGATAATGAGCTGTGAAGTGTATGTGATATTTCCTATACTAGCACATTTAAACAATCAAATTCCTGATGTCAATTAACGCAATAAAAACCCTCTTGGAAGTCCTTTGGGTGTGTGTGGTGTGTGGAAGATCACTAGTCAGAATCCAAGCAGGATTTCAGATATCAAACGGAGCATTCGGAGTGGATTTTATGCAGGGGAAAAAGCGCGATCTGAGGACAGGTCTCGGTGCCCCGAGAGAAGAGCGAGGCTCCGCGAGAGGGAAGAGTGCAAAGAGCAGAATTTCGGAAACCAATCCGTGCATTGTGGAGTAGTTTTTAAGCAGGGGAAATCAGTGCGACTTGGAAGCAGGACATTCTCAGAAGGCAGAGAAGGGTGGAGGGCGATTTTCTGCGGGAAGCTGAGGTCCGAGAGATGCTGCTTAAGGAGCCTTCAAGCGGTCCCTCTGTTTGGAATCGGGGAGAACAATTCCGGTGCATTTCAGAAAAAAAATCCCCTTTCCCATGAGACCCTTTCTGTTCATCCAAGGCAATGTTTATGCCGCCTTCTAGTTTAAAAAGATTTTGTCTGAACCTATTCCCATTGTCTATTAGAATGGTCCCTTTAATGTCTCATCGCTGAGTGTCCTTAGATCCCTGGGCTTTGCTGCTGTCTCCGTTAGCACCGGACCGTTAGCGTTTGTGTATCCGGGGCTCTAATTGGTGACCTCCCGGTGTGCTTCGCTGCCTTTTATCTCCCAGCCCTGCGGCGCCGCCTCCTCCCCCCGGGGCAGGAGCTCAGCCCGGTCGCTGAGCACAAAGCCCTCTGGAGCCCTTGCAAGGCCGCCGGGTGCGGCGAGCGGAGCGTGTGTCTCGGCGAGAGGGAAGCGCGGTGGCGGTGGCGGTGGCGGGAGGCGCAGTCCCGCCGCGGCCCGCAGGGGGGAGCTCCCGGCCAAGGCGGCGCCGAGCGGCTGCGGGCGGGGAGGCGCCCGAGCCCGGCCCGGCCCTGCCGAGCGCAGCGCAGCCGGGCGGCGGCGAGCGGCGGCGAGCGGGGCCCCGGGCCAGCCGCTGCCGGGCCGCCAGCCGCACTCGGCCCCAGGGAGCCCGCCCGCCCTCGCCGCCGCCCTCGCCGCCGCCCTCGCCGCTGCCGGGCGCCGCTCGCCGCCGAGGACCGCGCGCCCGAGCCGCCCGCCGGAGCCCGCCCGCCGCCCCGCCATGGCGATCGCAAGGCAAGTGCTTTGTCTCTCTGCTCTCCTCTCGCTGCCGCACGCTCGCTCCCAGCCCCTGCGCTACTCCGTAGCCGAGGAGGCGCCGAGCGGCTCGCTCGTAGCCGACGTGGCCGAGGACGCGGGGCTGGCCCCGGCGCAGCTCTCGGCTCGCCGCGCCCGCCTGGCCTCGGAGGACGGCCGGCAGCGCTTGCGCTTGGACCGCGCCACCGGCCGCCTCGTCGTGGCCGAGAGGCTCGACCGGGAGGAGCTGTGCGCCCAGGCGCCCGCCTGCACGCTGCCCTTGGAGCTGCTGCTGGCCGACCCGCTGCAGTTCTTCCGCATCGAGGTGGCCGTGCGGGACGTCAACGACCACTCGCCCCGCTTCCCGGACGAGCAGATCACGCTTAGGATCCCTGAGACCAGCAACCCCGGCTCGCGTTTCCCGGTGGAGGGCGCTGTGGACCTGGATATTGGTAGCAACAGCGTCCAAGGTTACAGCATCTCTCCCGAGAACGAGTACTTTAGTGTCTCCTTTGGGAGTCGGAATGACGACGATCAATATGTTGAACTAGTTTTGGAAAAGCCTCTAGACAGGGAGGAGCAGGCGGAGATGAGTTTCAGTCTCATTGCTGTGGACGGGGGCTCTCCCCCGAGGAGTGGGACCACCCAAATTCACATTATCATTCTAGATGTAAATGACAATGCACCGATCTTCACACAGGAGCTGTATGTTGGTCAGGTTTTGGAAAATGCCCCGGAGGGCACCGTAGTTCTGAGTGTCGTGGCAACTGATCAGGATGCAGGTTCTAATGGTGAAATTTTCTACAGGTTCAGCCAAGAGGCTGGCAAGAGTGAATCAGCATTTGAGATTGATGCCAAGAGCGGTGAAATTAAACTCAGAAAGTCTCTGGACTTTGAGACAGCACAGAAACACGAGCTCAGAGTTCGGGTGACAGACGGTGGGGGCCTTTCAGCAATCTGCAAGGTGTTGGTGGAGGTGCTGGATGTGAATGATAATGCACCAGAGCTGGTGGTGAGCTCCTTCAGCAGCCCCCTCCCTGAAAGTGCGTTACCTGGGACAGTGGTTGCCTTCTTCACTGTCAGGGACCATGATGCTGGAGCCAACGGGAAGGTCACCTGTGCCCTTGATGACCAGTTGTCATTCTCCCTTCGGTCAGCCTATAAGAATTACTATGAGCTGGTGACTGTGACCACACTGGACCGGGAGGAGACAGCATGGTATATCCTGACTGTCACAGCAGCAGATGCGGGGTCACCTCCTCTCACCACCACCCAGACCTTCACAGTGGACATCTCTGATGTCAACGACAATGCACCTGTTTTCAACCAGACATCATACACCATGTACGTGCGTGAGAACAATGTCCCCACTGTTCTTGTCGGAGCTGTCCATGCCTCAGATGCTGACATAGGGCCCAATGCCAAGGTGACCTATTCCCTGATACCATCTCAACGAACAGAACGGCCTCCCTATTCCTGCATTTCTGTGAACTCTGAGAATGGGCACGTGTTTGTGCTGCAACCTCTGGACTATGAGCAGCTGAAGCAGGTTGAGGTGTTGGTGATTGCCTCTGATGCAGGGTCTCCTCCCCTCAGTGCTAACGTCACTGTCCGCCTTGTTGTGGTGGATGAGAATGACAATGCGCCACTGGTGCTGCATCCAGCCCAAGACAGCAGCCCCGCATCCAGCGAGCTGGTGCCCATGTCAGCTGAAGCGGGGTACCTGGTCACCAAAGTGGTGGCTGTTGATGCTGACTCAGGGCAGAACTCATGGCTCTCGTACCACCTGCTGAAGGCCACTGACCCCGGTCTGTTTGTGGTGGGTGCCCAAAGTGGGGAAGTGCGTCTGAGGAGGCCAGTGACAGAGAGAGACACTGTGAAGCAGAAGCTCATCATCCTGGTGCGAGACAACGGGCGACCACCGCTGTCGGCCACAGCAGCACTGAGTGCACTTCTGCTCAATGACTTCTCAGATGTGCGACTACCACACAGCAGCCTGGCCACAGAGGATGACAGTGACTCCTTGACAACCTATTTAATCATTTCCTTGGTCTTCGTCTCACTGCTCTTCCTTACATCTATGGCAGCCTTCATCACTTGCAAGGTGTGCAAGAGAAAGGAGCTGAAGGATGAGCATGTCATTTACTCTGCCAGCAACTTTCCAAGCAGCCTGGCTGATGCAGCCTCTGTAGTGACCCTGCCCCATCCCTATTGCTACGAGATCAACCTCACAACTGGCTCGGGCAACAGCGAGTTCAAGTTCCTGAAACCCATCCTGCCCAGCCTGCCACCACAGCACGGTGCTGTGGATGGGGACACCGATGAGGAGAAGGTTTTCCCCCATATCCCTCTCAGCGGCGAGGATGTGACACCAGACAACACAGGGATGCTCTCTGCAGAAGAGTTCAATAGTCTTTCCTTTAGCTAGGATGGAATCAGCACAGCCAGATGCTTCAGGCCTATTGACAGGAAGGGATCTGTGGCTATTTTTCCTGCACAGTTCATCTGCATTTAAAACTGGCATCAGTGATTTTCCTCAATTTCTAACTCACAAGAAAGTTTGTCTCCTCCTCCAAAAAAACCCAGTCCAAACAAAAGACACTCTCAGTCACTTAATAATGTTTCAGGACTTTTATAGCCTTTTCTGACTCCTTTGAGAACATATTTAATTCCAGTTCTCCCAGCCAAGTTCTTGTGTCACTTGCTGTTGTTCAAAGCTGTGGGCCTCTTATTCTGTGCTGTAATGCAATTGGAAGGTTGGGCCGACAAATCAAATCCTCCCTGAAATGCACGTAGCGGTCGTTCTGGTCAGGAAATTTCTTCACTATGAGAGTGGGGAGGCACTGCAACAGGTTGTACAGGGAAGTTGTGGCTCCCCACAAATGGAGGTGTTCAAAGCCAGGTTGGATGGGGCCTTGGGCAGCGTGATCTACTGGGACGTGTCCCTGCCTGTGGCAGGGAAGTTGGAACTAGATGATCTTTAAGGTCCCTTCCAACCCAAAGTATTCTATGATTCTATGAAATCAAGGGAATTGTGAGTACTGCGTTACAACATGGTGCATGCATAGAGCTGTTTCTTCTCTGGGTTCAGGATGTCTCTGTCTGAGATATGTAGGTTGTGTGTGTTTTGCATTCTGGTCACTCTGTCTGTCTGTACAGCCCTTGTGTGACTGTATACACTGCACAAAGGCTGCCCAGGAAGCAGGGGGCTGATCATTTCCAGGCATTGTGGTGCACAGCATTGCAGCTCAGCTCGCAAGATAGACACTTAGAGCCTTTGTGTACAGAAGTCTCATCTTCTCTGGGGGAGAGCTGTATTGGGCACGAGGTCTTCCTTTATCTCATAAGAGAGTTGTATCCTTGGAATTTCCTTGGAATTATGCCGTCATTAATGATGGTGGAATGGGATGGGACTGAATAGAATGTTTTAGCTGGAAGGGACCTGCCAATATCCTCTTAGACCAACTGCTTGAACCTCCCCTGAGGCAGCTTTGAAACATTCCCCCATGTCCTCTTGTTTGATGTGAGAGGGAAGAGATCACCCCCTCCTTCTCTCAGACTCCTTTTCTCCAAACTAGGCAGACCCTCAGTCCTTAGGTGCTCCTCACAGAACATTCCTTGCAGACCCACCACCAGCCTTGTAGCTGCCCTCTGGAAGCATTCCAGTAACTTAACATCCTTCATAAATGGTGAGGCCCAGATCTGCACACAGGACTCAAGGTGAGGCTGCACCAAGACTGAATTGAGCTGGAGACTCTCTTGACTGGCTGGTTATTCTGTGTTTATGCTTCCCAGGATGTGGTTTGCCCTTTTGTCTGTCATTCTGAAATATATTTAACCAAACTGGCCCTAGAATTGAACCCTGAGAACACCACTGCTGAGCAGTCACCAGGTAGATGTAGCCCAAGTAACTACACAGCTTTGAATCATAGAATCATAGAATCATAGAATAACCAGGTTGGAAGAGACCCACTGGATCATCAAGTCCAACCATCCCTATCAAACACTAAACCATTCCCATTAGCACCTCGTCCACCCGTGCATTAAACCCCTCCAGGGAAGGTGACTCAACCACCTCCCTGGGCAGCCTGTTCCAGTGCCCAATGACCCTTTCTGTGAAGAATTTTTTCCTAATGTCCAGCCTAAACCTCCGCTGGTGGAGCTTGAGGCCATTCCCTCTTGTCCTGTCCCCTGTCACTTGGGAGAAGAGGCCAGCACCCTCCTCTCTACCACCTCCTTTCAGGTAGTTATAGAACGCAATGAGGTCTCCCCTCAGCCTCCTCTTCTCCAGGCTAAACAACTCCAGCTCTCTCAGCCGCTCCTCGTAAGCGGAGCCCTGCAATTCAGGCAGTTCATGTCATAGTTGGACACAATGTCAAGAAGATTGCTGGAACAGTATAACAAATGTTAATACAATCCAAAAATACAAAATCCACTGACCATCCCAGATGCACGAGCCAGGTGATGTAGAAGGACATTGAATTGATTTAAAGAGACTTTGCCCTGGTGAACATGTTGATTGTGCCTGACAAGTGCATTATTCGTTAAATGACTTTCAATAGTACTCAATCCTTGTTGGACAGGTGGAATAGCTCTGGCCAGCTTCCAGTCAGCAGGGACCTATCAAATCCCTTAAAATCTTCAGTAGATGATCTAGAGGGGTCCTACTGTAACATCCGCAAGCTCCTTCAGTACTCTGTGAGGGCCCCCACCAGGCCAAATGGACTTGTGAATATTCAGCGGATACAGCTGTTCTCTGACAATTTCAGCGTCCATGAAGGAAAAGTCGCTGTTCCCACCCTCATGGTCCTCCAACACAGTGGACTGGGCAGCCCAAGGTCAGGTGACTGTCTTCAACAAGTATCAATCCATTCTTTTCTTTAGAACTCCTTCTGCTATAAACAAATTGAAAAAGTCTTTTTCGGTGACTGACACAGCACTGGTGAATTTTGCCTCTAACTGAGCTTTGGTCTATGGTGTGTTCTCCCTGCATAAACAAACCACAGGTCTGCAATCTTCCTGTAAAGACTGATCTTGCTTCCAGAGAAGATAGCATTTATTTCCCGACTTGAGCTCTTTAAGGAGTTCCCTGTAGTCCAGATGGACTTCTGCCCCTCTTGCTTGACTTTTGGCACAGTGGCATTGCCTGTTGATAGACTGTAAGTGTAGAGTTGTGAAAACACATTCATTGTCTTTTGGTGCAGCATTTGCTTTCTCCTTTTTACTGTTTCTCCTTCTAATTTGTGGACTGTGTTTGAGCATTATCTTGCCAATTCCTCTTAAGAAGGACTGTCCCCCCATCTATAATAAGGGTATGTTTGACTGGCAGAGAATATTTGGGAACGCTCCCACAGTGTTGTGCTGCAGTTTTGAACTGTTCTCTTGTAATCTGGAAGAGCTTTGTGTGTAAAAGTGAAATAAACAGAACACATGAATGCCATGTGTGGAGACAGCAGTCTTTGTGGAGTGTTCATTCTTGGAAAGGTCTGTGAATATTTTTCAAAAGGCTGGGACCTTTTTTCTCCTGTTATCTCTTGGCTGAATTAAGGTTTAGCAGGGGCATTTCTTCAGTTTGGAGACACAGCCAGTAGATAATTCAGGAAAATGTTGGGGAAGAGGGATTTGCTGTCAGGCCTCTGTGGCTCTTCTGAGCACTGAGCTTCTGATGGGGCCTAGTTAGATCCAGGTCAGAGGAACCTGGTTGCTCCTCGAAGAGTGGCCTTGGGTATGCAAAGGCCCTGCAAATCAGTAAGGTTGAGGAGTGAAATTTCCAACTCTTCTGACAGCTCTGGCTGTGGATGACAACTGTTTGTTTTTTCAGCACGAAGTGTTTTGATTCTAAATATTTTCAGCCATTGATTTCACAAACACAACAGACATTTTCCTTCCAGGAGGTGCTAGGGGATCGCCAGGAGGTGGGCATTTGGTGGGTGAGAACTGCAGTCAGGAGGAGGCTTTGCTGTCCGGAAACACAGAGGACTGGATCTGTGCCTTCTGCCAGGCCCCCATAAAAATATAAGTCCTGAGCCAGGGCTGGTGTATTGATTCTGAGCAGAAGACCATTGTACATGGAGAACTGAGTGATCCACAATCCAATTAATGTGGAAAGGCACAGACCTTTGCTGTGCTGTGTTGTGCTAGAAAATCCCTGGTCAGCAGGAGAAACTCAGCCAGCTCACTGGAACCATGGAACCTGCAGGCAGCACCCACTTGCTGCTAGAGAGAAAGCCACATGTGAACAAGAGCTCTACCTACAAACTTCTTTTAGCATGACAGCCGAAGTGAGGAGTAGAATCACTTTCTTGCATGAAAGTCTTAAAATGGCTTGAATGACTCAAATAGGACCAAGCTTTCTTTTCTTTGATGGGGTTCTGCATGGCTGCTGTGCATGGCTGGAGCCCTGCCTGAAGTAACTGCCCAGAGTTTTCCTCATCTACAGGGACAGAGCAGTATCTATGCAGATCTCCAATAGCATGAGCAACAATGAATGAGGAATGAATGACATCTGTCTCTCTCAGTCTCACTGAGACCCCGAGGAACCAGCACTTCTTGGTCTAAGTCAGCTGCTTCTGGGATCATTTCATCTGGAGGGTCCAGGTGTCTGATGCAGTTCCTAACCAGATGGTTTATTATGTTTTTTACCATGTGAGAGGGGGAATGTTGAGGCCCTCCAATACAGGAAACAACACACTGCTGAGCTTCCCGAGGTGCTCGTCAGAGTAGGATGTGTGGGTGGGTAGGACTTGTGTGAGAGACTACCCTGAATGAGAGCTGTGGGATAGTCTCCTATTACAGCTGGAGAGACCATCTGAGAGTTGCTGCAGCGTGGTGAGGATTGGAGCTGGAGACGGAGTGGGAGTCCAATGTGTGGGTGCAGCTGGAGATTGTGTATGAAAATTACAACATGCCACAGGTGCTGTACCTGCCATCGGTGGGCACAGGCTTGGCGGTGTCAGGCATGGATCTAGCATCACCATCGTGGGAGCCCGGCTCGCTGGTGGCCAAGGTGGTGAGGGTGGATGCAGGTCAGAAAGCTTGTCTGTTGTATGAGCTGTGGAAGTTGATGGAGCTGACTAGCTTCCAGAGATGACACGATACTTTTTTCCCTTTGAAGTCTATCAGGAGTTCCCTGTTGGGCTCAGCTGGTCTTCTCTGCTTGCTTGAGTTATGACCGGCAGCATAGACTGTGAATGTAGAGAACTGTGAAACCACTTTCATGGTTGTCACATCCCAATGGAGACAGAGTAGGACTCAGGACTGCACTTAAACAGTTAGCTTATTACCTATAATGCTACAATTCTATGTCAAGAGTATGAGCTTAAGTCTAGACCAATATTAATATCCTCTAGAGGTTTGTGAGGGGCTCTACGACCTGTCCAGAGTTCAGTGATTAAGTCTTTATAGATGTTTCCACAAAGTTCCTGCGAGTGGAGCTTCTGCGGACTCTCTCATGTATGGACTCAAAGAACTGCAGAATCATAGCTCAGGCCACTTCCAACACACGAATCGTACAGTTTCTACATTTCTATTCCATCAAAATACAACATATGTTGTTTTCTATTCACAAATCTTAGTACTTCTGCATTAAGTATAGCGTCCCAGTCTTTGTTCTGTGGTTATGGTGTAACTCTGCTATATGTGATATGCGGGGCAGGGGGGATACTAAGGAGCCAGTTTGATCATCCCGATTGGCAAATGGGTGGTGAGACCTAATGGACCCCTCACTCTCCCATCTCCCCTCGGTTTCCCCATGTTAGTGCCTCCCAGGTGCAATCTTGAACTCTCCCTTTTACCGAGTTTGATCCTGCCTCTAATGATCACATAGTGAACTTTACACATTCCTGGAATCCCCCTAAAACAGGTCGTAATCCGTCTGCATTTTTCTGTGAGATCCTTTGTGATGATCAAGTATAATCTCTTCTCCTTCCCCTTCTCATTTACAAATTGCTGGTTGTACCTCTTGAGATTGTCTTGAATGGTGCCTTTAATGGACCATCACTCAGTGTTCTTCGATATTTAACCTTTGCTATTTCCTCCATTAGCTCCTGATCGTTAGCGTTTGAGTATCTGGGCGTTTAATTTGTGACCTCTCCATTTTGATTCCTTGCATTTTATGCTAAGTCTCTGTGTTCATGAATCGTTACCCAGGTGATGGAGTTCGAGCTTGTTCTCCTATAGAAGCAGTTTTGTGTCCTTTGGGCGAGGTGTGATCCACAATGCGAAGAAAACAGAATGAGGATGTTGTGTCCTAGAGCAGCAGTGTCATTCTGGGCTGGTGGTGAGGGAGGGTGATGGGGAAGCATTTCCTTAGGGAACCTTTCCCCTCTGGCACCAGGTCTCCTATTCCATAGCGGTGCGGCTCGAACCCGCCCGACTCGCTAAGGGTCCCGTGCTGATGAACAAGCTTAGAAGAGGAGGAAAAAGCCCTCAATGTGTCCTTTGGAAGTAGCAGATCTTGCACTGCCCACCCAGAGGAAAACCCCGAGCTGCGGATGAGGAGCTGGCGTTTAGGAGCCGGGCAGTGCTGCCCAGAGCCGCGCTCTGTCTGCGGGGAGGGAGCTGCTTCCTAGCAAAGAGAGAGCGTTCCCACTGCGCCTTCTGGCTCCGGCTGGGCACGGGGAGCGCAGCCTCCAGCAGCAAAGGCCGGGCTGGCGGCTCTGCCGCGGCTGAGCAGCAGAGGAAATATTCCCCCGTGCGACGCTGGGTGGGGGTGTTGGCCGCGAACCGGCGGGTTCCTGTGCCCGCCCCGGCTTTGCAGGCACCGGCGGAGAGAAAGAGCCGCGGGAGCCGCTCGGGAAGGGCGGCGGCACACGGAGTCGGGGAGCTCGGGGGCTTTCAGGCCCCTCAGCCCGGGATTGCTGACCAAATCCGCCTCGGACGCCGCTGGACGATGCTGGGAACGACGGAGGACGGGGAATGGCTTCTGTGGCGAGTGCGAGCGAGTGGGAGACGGAGCGGAGAGTGGCAGAGGCGAGTGATCTTGTTGCTTGTGTGCGTTTGCGTGTGTCAGAGCGGGGCCGAACCCCTCCGCTATTCCCTGGCGGAGGAGATGGAGAGGGAGTCGTTTGTGGGCAATATTGCAGAGGACCTGGGGCTTTCTCCGAGCCAGCTGGCGGCTCGCAAGGCGCGCGTTGTGTCCGAGGGGAACGAGCGGCTTTTCCACCTCAATCGAAACACGGGAGTGCTGACGGCAAAGGAGTCTCTGGACCGAGAGGAGATGTGTCCGCAGAGCGATACCTGCACCGTCTTCTTTAAGATAGTCTTTGAAAATCCCTTGGAGCTGATCCGAGGGGAGGTAGAAGTTCTTGACGTCAACGACAACTCCCCCGTCTTCCCGAAGAAGGAGGTGGTTTTAGAGATTCTGGAAACGACATCTCCTGGATCCCGTTTCCCTCTGCAAAGTGCCAGGGACAAGGACGTGGGCAGCAACGGTTTGCAGAACTACAGCCTCGGGTCCAATTCGCATTTCTCCCTCGATATCGGAATCGGGATAGGTGGGACAAAATATGCACAGCTCGTCCTAGAGCGTCAGCTGGACCGGGAAGTGCAGCCGCAAATGAATTTACTCCTCACTGCCATCGACGGCGGCTTCCCACCAAGGTCGGGCACAGTCCAAGTACGGGTCGTGGTCGTAGATGCCAATGACAACACCCCGATCTTCAGTCGGGAGGTCTACGAGGTGCAACTGGCCGAGAACAGCCCCCCGGGGCAGCTGGTGGTCAGAGTCGCGGCCGCGGATCCCGACGAAGGGTCCTACGGGAAAGTGCGATACAGCTTCACCCAAACGTCAGAGAGGTCCCAGGATCTCTTCCAGCTGAACCCTGACACCGGGGAGATCCGGGTGGCAGGAACCGTGGATTTCGAGGAAGCGGAGCAGCACGAGTTAGTTGTGAGAGCCACCGACGGCGGGGGTCTGTCTGCGCACTGCAAAGTGCAGGTGGAGGTGCTGGACGTGAACGACAACGCCCCGGAGATAACGCTCACCTCCCAGTCGGTCTCCATTCCCGAGGACGCGCCGCCCCGCACCGTGGTGGCCCTGTTGAGCGTGCGGGACCGCGACTCCGGCGACAACGGCAGGACGGAGTGCTCCATCGACGGGGACTCGCCCTTCATGCTGACGGGCGGCGGGGATGAGTACTACGAGCTGAGGACGACGGCGGCGCTGGACAGGGAGCGGGCGGCAGAGTATAACGTGACGGTGAGAGCCGCGGACCGGGGCAGGAGGCGGCTGAGCTCCCGGGCGAGCCTGCGGGTGCAGGTGTCGGACGTGAACGACAACGCGCCCGAGTTCACGCAGGCGGTTTACACGGCGTCGATGTCGGAGAACGAGGGCCCCATGGTCCGCATCGGCAGCGTGAGCGCCACGGACGCCGACGCGGGAGCGAACGGGCGCGTGAGATACGCGCTGGTGCGGCAGGAGGGCGCGGAGCAGCCCGCGGTGTCGGTGAACGCCGAGAGCGGCGCCGTTTTCCTGCTGCGGCCGCTGGACTACGAGCAGGTGCGCGCCTTGGAGGTGGCGGTGCGCGCTGCCGACGGCGGCTCGCCGCCGCTGAGCGCCCAGGCGGTGCTGCGCGTGGTGGTGCGCGACGAGAACGACAACGCGCCCGTGGTGCTGCACCCGCCCGCCGAGAGCAGCGGCGCGGCGGCGGGCGAGCTGGTGCCGCGCTCGGCCGAGGCGGGGTACCTGGTGGCCAAGGTGGTGGCGGTGGACGCGGACGCGGGGCAGAACGCGTGGCTGTCGTACGAGCTGTGGAAGGCGACGGAGCCGGGGCTGTTCCGCGTGGGGCCGCACAGCGGCGAGGTGCGCACGGCGCGGGCCGTGGCGGAGCGGGACGCGCCCCGGCACAGGCTCGTCGTGCTGGTGCGAGACCGCGGGCGGCCGCCGCGCTCCGCCACCGCCACCCTCGGCATCGCGCTGGTCGGCGGCTTCTCCGACGCCCATCTGCGGGGCGCCGAGGAGGCGCCGGCCGCCGAGCCCGAGGGGCCGCTCACCCTCTCCCTCACCGTCTGCCTGGCCTGCGTGTCCGCCCTCTTCCTGGCCACGGCGGGGGCCGCCGTGGCGGCCAAGGTGCGGCGGGCCCGGCGCAGCGCGGCCGAGAGCTTGCCCGCCTTCCCGCAGTCCGCCCCGCCGAGCAGCGCGGGCTCCCTGCCCCGCAGCTCCGTCTACGACGTCTGCTTCGCCGCCGGCAGCCTCGACGGCGACTTGCGCTTCCTCGGGCCCCTCCTGCCCTGCTTCCCCGCCGGGCTGTCCCCCGGCCCGGCCGAGCAGCGGAGCTCGCTCTGCTCCACGGAGGCGGCCAACCTCGGCGACGACGGCGACCGGGCTGCAGAGGTGAGGGACCTGCCCGGGCGGGGCGAGGCGGGGAGCGGGAAGGGAGCAGCGCGGGGGGCTCGGGGTGTCGCTCACGTGGGGAGTCTCGGTGTTGTGGTTCTGGGGGTGGAGGTGTCCCAGGGTCGGGAGGAGAGGGCGGAGAGGGTCTGAGAGCCGCTGGTGGGGGCGTTAAGGGTCAGCTGCTCCCCAAGTACTGACTTATCGGGGTCTTGGGCATCCAGCTCTGAGGGTTGCCCTTAGATCAAGTGTATCAGCGCAAAGGAGGAGGGCAGCTGCACCTCGACCAGGTTCTCAAAGCCATCGAGGTTAAGGAAGAGAGGGGACTAACGTCCCCACCTCCTGGTTCCACCTCCTGTCTCTTGATAGAGGAGAGTAACATCCTCCATGCAGCAGTGTCCCACGGGTCCTTTCAGCCCCTCTTTCTTGCCTCCCTTCAACGCCCAGATGAGAACCTGCGCTCTCCGTTCTTGCAGGACAGAGCTCCCATCTCCGCAGACACGGCTCGTAGACGTGCGGAAGCAGCTTGCACTGCAAACAGGGGGAAGGAGCTCCATGGCAATTCTGATCCAAACCCTTGGCTCCCCACTCAGTAAACGAGAGGAAAGGCGAGCGTGTCTGTCGTCCCTGGCCAGCGTCCTCACAAGGAAAACACCGAAAAAAGGACAGGGAAGAGCAAGGTTTCTCTGTGAGAGAGCAGACCCATTCTCCTCTTCAGCATTGTTTTCTTCATATAAGTATTGTGTAATTGTGACATGGACGGAGGACGAGGACTGTGTTGCATGTTGATTACCCCGGGACTCCGTGCATGTCTATGAGAGCATTATTACTTCTCAATGTTAAGGGTAATACTGAAATCTGGAAGCATATCTTCAAGATAGCTTTTTCCTACATCACGTTTTCTGTGTTTGTGTTTCTTCTGAGAGCGTTCTGGAATCGTGTCTCCAGTCTCTGCACTCCGTTAAAACCGATTAAATTAGAAACGACTGACACTGGCACTCTCTGCACATTCGCTGGTTCCTCAAACTGTAAAGCGTCGTCTTTGAGCAATGTATTCGTTTTCTTTTATAAGGTGAAGTGCAAGGTAGCATTTCTGGCTTGTTGAGTATAAAGTAGTAGAGAATTGAAAGTGCTGTTTGTGGTTTTACAGTGAAACAGGCTTTTACACTCTGCTTGACGAGCTGTAGAAGAGAGAGCGTAGAGCAGCTTTCTGTTTTCTTCTTTCATTAATTCGTAATGAGCTATAAAGTGTATGTGATATTTCCCGTCGCTCGCACATTTAAGCAATCAAATGCCTGAAGTCAATTAACCCAATAAAACCCACCTTGCAACTCCCTCGTGTGTGTGTGGTGTCTGTGCGATCACTAGTCAGTCTCCAAGCAGGATTTCAGGAATCTGTCGATGCATTTGGAGGGGGTTTTATGCAGGGGGAAAAGCGTGATCTGAGGACAGCTCTCGGTGCAATGAGAGGAGCGGCGCGAGACTCCGCGAGAGGGAAGGGCGCCGAAGAGCAGAATTTCGAGACTCAATGCGTGCATTGTGGAGTAGACTTTATGCAGGGGAAATCAGAGCGACTTGGACATCCTCTGAAGGCAGAGAAGGGTGGAAGCGTCGCGCTAGCGGCCTCTGGCTCTCCTCTTCCACCTCCATTTCCCATCAGCAGCTTCTCCAAGTACACTCTTGAACACTCCCTTGAATGAAAATGATCTGTTTTTATTCACCCCACAATAGGCTTTGCCTATTCCTAGACTCCCCGTCAAAGGGCTTATAATCACCTTGATCTTTCTACTGAGTCACTTTCTCATAATGTGGGATGATCTCTTTGGGCCCACTCGCGTTTACAGAGTTTCAGGAAGAACGTATTGCACTTGAAACTTGAATGGTGCCTTTAATGTCCCATCGCTGAGTGTCCTTAGATCCCTGGGCTTCGCTGCTGTCTCCGTTAGCTCCGGACCGTTAGCGTTTGTGTATCCGGGGCTCTAATTAGTGACCTCCCGGTGTGCTTCGCTGCCTTTTATCTCCCAGCCCTGCGGCGCCGCCTCCTCCCCCCGGGGCAGGAGCTCAGCCCGGTCGCTGAGCACAAAGCCCTCTGGAGCCCTTGCAAGGCCGCCGGGTGCGGCGAGCGGAGCGCGGAGCGTGTGTCTCGGCGAGAGGGAAGCGCGGTGGCGGTGGCGGTGGCGGGAGGCGCAGTCCCGCCGCGGCCCGCAGGGGGGAGCTCCCGGCCAAGGCGGCGCCGAGCGGCTGCGGGCGGGGAGGCGTCCGAGCCCGGCCCGGCCCTGCCGAGCGCAGCGCAGTCGGGCGGCGGCGAGCGGCGGCGAGCGGAGCCCCGGGCCAGCCGCTGCCGGGCCGCCAGCCGCACTCGGCCCCAGGGAGCCCGCCCGCCCTCGCCGCCGCCCTCGCCGCCGCCCTCGCCGCTGCCGGGCGCCGCTCGCCGCCGAGGACCGCGCGCCCGAGCCGCCCGCCGGAGCCCGCCCGCCGCCCCGCCATGGCGATCGCAAGGCAAGTGCTTTGTCTCTCTGCTCTCCTCTCGCTGCCGCACGCTCGCTCCCAGCCCCTGCGCTACTCCGTAGCCGAGGAGGCGCCGAGCGGCTCGCTCGTAGCCGACGTGGCCGAGGACGCGGGGCTGGCCCCGGCGCAGCTCTCGGCTCGCCGCGCCCGCCTGGCCTCGGAGGACGGCCGGCAGCGCTTGCGCTTGGACCGCGCCACCGGCCGCCTCGTCGTGGCCGAGAGGCTCGACCGGGAGGAGCTGTGCGCCCAGGCGCCCGCCTGCACGCTGCCCTTGGAGCTGCTGCTGGCCGACCCGCTGCAGTTCTTCCGCATCGAGGTGGCCGTGCGGGACGTCAACGACCACTCGCCCCGCTTCCCGGACGAGCAGATCACGCTTAAAATCCCAGAGAGGACCGACCCTGGCTCTCGTTTTCCTCTGGTGGGGGCTCGGGACCTGGATATTGGTAGCAACAGTATCCAGGGTTACAGCATCTCTCCCGAGAACGAGTACTTTAGTGTCTCCTTTGGGAGTCGTGCTGGGGGGGACAAATATGTGGAACTTGTTTTGGAAAAGCCTTTAGACAGGGAAGAGCAGGCTGAAGTGGATTTCAGTCTCACTGCTGTGGATGGGGGCTTTCCCCCGAGGAGTGGGAGCACCCAAATCTGCATTGTCGTTCTGGACGTAAATGACAACGCTCCAGTCTTCACACAGGACCGCTACATTGGCCAGATTTTGGAAAATGCCCCTGAGGGCTCTGTGGTTCTCAGTGTCGTGGCATCAGATCTGGATACAGGACTTAATAGCGACATCTCCTACCAGTTTATTGAAGAGGTTGGCCAGAGACACTTGGCATTTGAGATTGATGCCAAGAGTGGTGAAATTAAGCTCACAAAGCCTCTTGATTTTGAGACAGCAGAGTCATACGAGCTCAGTGTGCAAGCCACGGATGGGGGAGGCCTCTCCGCTATCTGCAAGGTGTGGGTTGAAGTTCTGGATGTTAATGACAATGCACCAGAGCTGGTGGTGAGTTCCTTCAGCAGCCCCCTCCCTGAGAACGTGTCACCTGGGACAGTGGTTGCCTTCTTCACTGTCAGGGACCGTGATGCTGGAGCCAACGGGAAGGTCACCTGTGCCCTTGAGGACCAGTTGTCATTCTCCCTGCGGCCAGCCTATAAGAATTACTATGAGCTGGTGACTGTGACCACACTGGACCGGGAGGAGACCGCAGGCTACATTGTAACTGTCACAGCAGCAGACGCAGGGTCACCTCCTCTCACCACCACCCAGACCTTCACAGTGGACATCTCTGATGTCAACGACAATGCACCTGTCTTCAACCAGACATCATACACCATGTACGTGCGTGAGAACAGTGTCCCCACTGTTCTTGTTGGAACCGTCCATGCCTCAGATGCTGACATAGGCCCCAATGCCAAGGTGACCTATTCCCTGGCACCCGCTCACCTCACAGAGCAGCCTCCCTGTTCCTGCATTTCTGTGAACTCTGAGAACGGGCACGTATTTGTGCTGCGACCTCTGGACTACGAGGAGCTGAAGCAGGTTGAGGTGTTGGTGATTGCCTGTGATGCAGGATCTCCTCCTCTCAATGCCAACGTCACTGTTCGCCTTGTTGTGGTGGATGAGAATGACAATGCTCCACTGGTGCTGCATCCAGCCCAGGACAGCAGCCCAGCATCCAGTGAGCTGGTGCCCATGTCGGCTGAGGCGGGGTACCTGGTCACCAAAGTGGTGGCTGTTGATGCTGACTCAGGGCAGAACTCGTGGCTTTCGTACCACCTGCTGAAGGCCACTGACCCCGGTCTGTTTGTGGTGGGTGCCCAAAGTGGGGAGGTGCATCTGAGGAGGCCAGTGACGGAGAGAGACACCATGAAGCAGAAGCTCGTTATCCTGGTGCGAGACAACGGGCGGCCACCACTGTCGGCCACAGCAGCACTGAATGCACTTCTGCTCAATGACTTCTCAGATGTGCGACTGCCACACAGCAGCTTGGCCACAGAGGATGACAGTGACTCCTTGACAACTTATTTAATCATTTCCTTGGTCTTTGTCTCACTGCTCTTCCTTGCATCCATGGCAGCCTTCATCACTTGCAAGGTGTGCAAGAGAAAGGAGCTGAAGGATGGACATGTGCTTTATGCTGCCAGCAACTTGCCAGGGAGCCTGGCTGCTGCAGCCTCTGCAGGGACCCTGCCCCATCCCTATTGCTACGAGATCAACCTCACAACTGGCTCGGGCAACAGCGAGTTCAAGTTCCTGAAGCCCATTCTGCCCAGCCTGCCACCACAGCACTGTGCTGTGGATGGGGGCACCGATGAGGAGAAGGTTTTCCCCCATATCCCTCTCAGCAGCGAGGATGTGACACCAGACAACACAGGGATGCTCTCTGCAGAAGAGTTCAATAGTCTTTCCTTTAGCTAGGATGGAATCAGCACAGCCAGAAGCTTCAGGCCTAGTGACAGGAAGGGATCTGTTGCTATTTTTCCTGCACAGTTCATCTGCATTTAAAACTGGCATCAGTGATTTTCCTCAATTTCTAACTCACAAGAAAGTTTGTCTCCTCCTCCAAAAAACCCAATCCAAACAAAAGACACCCTCAGTCACTTAATAATGTTTCAGGACTTTTATAGCCTTTTCTGACTCCTTCGAGAACATATTTAATTCCAGTTCTCCCAGCCTAGTTCTTGTGTCACTTGCTGTTGTTCATAGCTGTGGGCCTCTTATTCTGTGCTGTAATGCAATGGGAAGGTTGGGCCGACAAATCAAATCCTCCCTGAAATGCACGTAGCGGTCATTCTGGTCAGGAAATTTCCTCACTATAAGAATGGTGATTCACTGCAACAGGTTGTACAGGGAAGTTGTGGCTCCCCCACAAATGGAGGTATTCAAAGCCAGGTTGGATGAGGCCATGGGCATCATGATCTAGTGGGACGTGTCCCTGCCTGTGGCAGGGAAGTTGGAACTAGATGATCTTTAAGGTCCCTTCCAACCCAAAGTGTTCTATGATTCTATGAAATCAAGGGAATTGTGAGTACTGCGTTACAACATGGTGCATGCATAGAGCTGTTTCTTCTCTGGGTTCAGGATGTCTCTGTCTGAGATATGTGGGTTGTGTGTGTTTTGCCTTCTGGTCACTCTGTCTGTCTGTACAGCCCTTGTGTGACTGTATACACTGCACAAAGGCTGCCCAGGAAGCAGGGGGCTGATCATTTCCAGGCATTGTGGTGCACAGCATTGCAGCTCAGCTCGCAAGATAGACACTTAGAGCCTTTGTGTACAGAAGTCTCATCTTCTCTGGGGGAGAGCTGTATTGGGCACGAGGTCTTCCTTGGTCTCGTAAGAGAGTTGTATCCTTGGAATTTCCTTGGAATTATGCCATCATTAATGATGGTGGAGTGGGATGGGACCGAATAGAATGTTTTAGTTGGAAGGGACCTGCCAATATCCTCTTAGACCAACTGCTTGAACCTCCCCTGAGGCAGCTTTGAAACATTCCCCCATGTCCTCTTGTTTGATGTGAGAGGGAAGAGATCACCCCCTCCTTCTCTCAGACTCCTTTTCTCCAAACTAGGCAGACCCTCAGTCCTTAGGTGCTCCTCACAGAACATTCCTTGCAGACCCATCACCAGCCTTGTAGCTGCCCTCTGGAAGCATTCCAGTAACTTAACATCCTTCATAAATGGTGGGGCCCAGAACTGCACACAGGACTCAAGGTGAGGCTGCACCAAGACTGAATTGAGCTGGAGACTCTCTTGACTGGCTGGTTATTCTGCGTTTATGCTTCCCAGGATGTGGTTTGCCCTTTTGTCTGTCATTATGAAATATATTTAACCAAACTGGCCCTAGAATTGAACCCTGAGAACACCACTGCTGAGCAGTCACCAGGTAGATGTAGCCCAAGTAACTACACAGCTTTGAATCATAGAATCATAGAATAACCAGGCTGGAAGAGACCCACTGGATCATCAAGTCCAACCATCCCTATCAAACACTGAACCATGTCCCTTAGCACCTTGTCCACCCGTGCATTAAACCCCTCCAGGGAAGGTGACTCAACCACCTCCCTGGGCAGCCTGTTCCAGTGCCCAATGACTCTTTCTGTAAAGAATTTTTTCCTAACGTCTAGCCTAAACCTCCGCTGGTGGAGCTTGAGGCCATTCCCTCTTGTCCTGTCCCCTGTCACCTGGGAGAAGAGGCCAGCACCCTCCTCTCTACAACATCCTTTCAGGTAGTTGTAGAGAGCAATGAGGTCACCCCTCAGCCTCCTCTTCTCCAGGCTAAACAACCCCAGCTCTCTCAGCCGCTCCTCATAAGGCCTGTTCTCCAGCCCCTTCACCAGCTTTGTTGCTCTTCTCTGGACTCATTCCAGAGCCTCAACATCCTTCTTGTGGTGAGGGGCCCAGAAATGAACACAGTATTCGAGGAGCGGTCTCACCAGTGCCGAGTACAGAGGGAGGATAACCTCCCTGGACCTGCTGGTCACGCCGTTTCTGATACAAGCCAAGATGCCATTGGCCTTCTTGGCCACCTGGGCACACTGCTGGCTCATATTCAGTTGGTTGTCAACCAACACCCCCAGGTCCCTCTCCTCCAGGCAGCTTTCTAGACAGACTTCTCCTAGTCTGTAGCACTGCATAGGGTTGTTGTGCCCCAAGTGCAGGACCCGGCATTTGGCCTTGTTAAACCTCATGCCATTGGACTCTGCCCAGCGGTCCAGCCTGTTCAGATCCCTTTGCAGAGCCTCCCGACCCTCCAGCAGATCAACACTTCCACCCAGCTTAGTGTCGTCCGCAAACTTGCTAAGGGTGCACTCGATGCCTTCATCCAGATCATTGATGAAGACATTGAACAGGGCTGGACCCAGCACTGAGCCCTGGGGAACCCCACTTGTCACTGACCTCCAGCTGGATTTCACAACATTTACCACCACTCTCTGGGCCCTCCATCCAACCAGTTTTCCACCCAGGAGAGTGTGCACCTGTCCAGGCCAGAGGCTGACAGTTTCTCAAGCAGAACGCTGTGAGAAACTGTGTCAAAGGCTTTGCTGAAGTCCAGGAAGACCACATCCACAGCCTTTCCCTCATCCAGCAGCCAAGTCATTTTGTCATAGAAGGCGATCAGGTTAGTTTGGCAAGACCTGCCTTTTGTGAACCCATGTTGACTGGACCTGATCACCCAGTTCTCTTGCATGTCCTTCATGATAGCATTCAAGATCACCTGCTCCATGACTTTACCTGGCACTGAGGTCAGACTGACAGGCCTGGAGTTTCCTGGATCCTCCCTGCGACCCATCTTGTAGATGGGCACCACATCAGCCAGCCTCCAGTCCAGTGGGACTTCCCCAGTCTTCCAGGACTGTTGGAAGATGATGGAAAGGGGTTTGGCCAGCACATCCGCCAGCTCCTTCAGTACCCTTGAGTGAATCCCGTCCGGCCCCATAGACTTGTGGCTGTCCAGTCGGGCTAGCAAGGCTCTGACCACCTCCTCTTGGATCATGGGAGCCTCATTATGCTCCTCTAGCTCCTGGGTTAGTACACAGACGGAACGACCCTCCTTACGACTAAAGACTGAGGCAAAGAAGGCATTAAGTACCTCAGCCTTTTCCTCATCCCCTGTTACTGTTGTTCCTTCTGTGTCCAATAGGGACTGTATGGTCTCCCTAGTCCGCCTTTTATTATTTATATATTTGTAGAAAGATTTTTTGTTATCTTTCACTGACTTGGCCAATCCAATTTCTAGCTGAGCCTTAGCCCTTCTGATTTTTTCCCTACACAATCTCACTTCCCTCCTGTAGTCCACCCAAGAGGCCTGTCCCTTCTTCCAGAGCCCATAAACATTTCTCTTCTTGATATCCCTCAAGATCTCTCTATTCAACCAAGCTGGCTTTCTCCCCTGCCGGCTTTTTTTCCAGACCACGGGGATGGCTTTCTCCTGAGCTGCTAGGACCACCCTTTAGAAGAGCTCCCAGCCCTCCTGGGCTCCCTTGCCCTTGAGTACTGTCTCCCATGAGACTTCACCAACCAGCCTGCTGAAGAGATCAAAGTCTGCCCTCTGGAAATTTAATGTTACCGTCTTGCTAACCACCCTCTTCACTTCACCTAGAACAGAAAACCCCATCATCTCATGATCACTTAGTCCTAGGCGTCCACCTACCGCCACATCCCCTACAAGGCCTTCTCTGTTCACCAACAGGAGGTCCAGGAGGGCACCTTCCCTTGTTGGTTCATTCACCAACTGTGCAAGGAAGTTGTCTCCCACGCACTCCAGGAACCTCCTAGACTGCTTCCTTTCTGCTGTGTTGTACACCCAGCAGATATCAGGCAGATTGAAGTCTCCCACCAGAACGAGAGGCATCGATCTAGAGATTGACCGCAGCTGTTCATAGAAGAGCTCATCAGCTGCTTCTCCTTGGTTGGGTGGTCTGTAACAGACTCCCATCACAAAATCTACCTTCTGGTGGGCTCCTCTGATTTTGACCCACAGGCACTCAACCTCCTGATCGCCACAATCCATCTCAGTGATGTCCAAGTCCTCCCTTACAAAGAGGGCTACCCCACCTCCTCTCCTACCCTTCCTGTCCTGCCTGAAAGGCTTATACCCCACCATAGCCATACTCCAGTTATATGAGTCGTCCCACCACGTTTCCGTGATGGCAACGACATCATAGGCCCCTTGCCCTACGACAGCTTCCAGTTCTTCCTTCTTATTCCCCATTGGTGTAAATGCACTTCAGCTGAGCTGCCGAGCTTTCAGCCCTCCTAGAGGGAACAGGGTTCGTTCCCAACTGCCTGGTAACTGGAGTAGTTAACACCAGCGTGCCTGCATCTCCCTTAGCACCCCGAGGTGTGTTCTCCCCCACTTTTTGTGCGGTGAGGTACTGGTGGTCCTCGCCCACGCACCCTCTCCCAATCACCAATTCCCCACATCCAGGCTCGTTCCTGTCTAGCCTGGGCTCAACCCCCTCCCCCTTCACATGTAGTTTAAAGCTCGATTTATGAGCTTGGCTAGGTTTCTGGCAAGGGCTTTAGCCCCCCTAGGAGACCCATGTGCCCCGCCCTTAGCGAGAAAGCCTGGGGGTGCGTGAGCCCCCCCATGATCAAAAAAGCCAAAGCCCCTCTCCTCGCACCAGGCTCGGAGCCAGGTATTAATCAAATTCCTCATCCTGGCTTCCCCCTCCTCTCTATTTAGCATTGGGATGGAGCAGAATACTACTTGTGCCCCAGAGCCCTCCATCATTCTCCCAATGGCCCTGAAGCCATTCTTGATGGCTATACTATAAACATATTGAAAAAGTCTGTCTTGGTGTCTGACACAGCACTGGCCAGTTTTGCCTATAACTGAGCTTTGGCCTATGGTGTGTTCTCCCTGCATACACAAGCCACAGGTCTGCAATTTTCCTGCAAAGCCTGATCTTGCTTCCAGAGATGATAGAATTTATTTCTCCACTTGAGCTCCACAAGTTCCCTGTAGGGCCCAGATGGACTTCTGCCCCTCTTGCTTGGCTTTTGGCACAGTGGCGTTGCCTGTTCATTGGCTGTAAGTGTAGAGTTGTGAAAACATGTTTGTTGTCTTTGTGTGGAGAGTGAGGAAGCACCAGGAATTGCTTCAAAGGATTTTGTCTGAAGGTAGCATGGAGATGAAGTTGGAAACAGGCCATTGAGTTTCCTCTTGTCATTGTTGTTCTGAGTAGAGAGGCTTCTTGTAGTAAGTGGAAAGCTGTCCCACTATGATTTTCTGGGTTTGTGTATAGAGCATTTGCTTTCTCCCTTTGGCCCTTTCTCTTTCTACTTTGTGAACTGTGTTTGAGCATTGTCTTGCCAATTCCTCTTAAGAAGGACTGTAACCCCATGTATAGTAAGAAAATGTTTGACTGGCAGAGAGTATTTGGAAACCCTCTCACAGTGTTGGGCTGCAGTTATGAACTGTACTGTTGTAATCTGGGACGGCTTTGTGTGTAAAAGTGAAATAAAGAGAACACGTGTATGCCTTGTCTGGAGACAGTAGTCTGTGGGGATGTTCATTCTGGGAAAGCTCTGTGAATATTTTTCAAAAACCTTTCTCCTTCTATTGTCCCTTGGCTGAATTAAGGTTGAGCAGGGGCGTTTCTTCAGTTTGGAGACACATTCGTTAGAGCATTCAGGAAAGTTGTGGGAACAGGGATTTGCTGTCAGGCCTCTGTGGCTTTTCTGAGCACTGAGTTTCTGGCTGTGACAGGGCTGAGTTAGATCCAGGTCAGGGGAACCTGGTCCCTCCTCAAAGAGTGATGTTGGGTGTGTAATGGCCCTGCAAATCAGTAAGGTTGAGGAGTGAAATTTCCAACTCTTCTGACAGCTCCGGCTGTCTGATGCAGTTCCTAATCAGACGGTTTATTATATTTTTTACCATGTGAGAGGGGAAATGTTGTCTCCTGTATTGGAGGGCCTCAACAGGCTGCTGAACTTTCCCAAGGTGCTCGTCAGAGGTGCCATTCAGGAAGCAATGTGGTGGGTAGGACTTGTCTGAGAGACTGCTCTTAGGGCCCCCTCTCCTGTGAGAGCGGCTGGACCAGCATGTGTCTCATCTTCTGTAGGTGAAAGCAGTAAAGCACACTAGACTTTCCTTGGTCATTTAGAAGGCTGTGTGGGAGCTGTGTCCTTGGGATTTCCTTGGAAATATGCCAGCAGTACCGTGTTGAGGTGGAGTAGAATGGAATGGAATGGAATGGAATGGAATGGAATGGAATGGAAAGGACTACTTTAGTTGGGAGGGTTCTACATGAATCATCTTAATCCAACTGCCTGAGCACTTCAGGGCAGATCAAATGTCAAAGAATATTATGAAGGGCATTTTCCAAATTGCTCTGAAACACTAGCAGGTGTGGGGCACTGACTCTGCGATCTTTCTAGAAAGCTTGACCTTGCTTCCAGGGTTGACACAATATTTATTTCCCCTTGAAGTCCAGGAGGAGTTCCGTATTGGGCTCAGCTCATCTTCTCTGCTTGCTTGACTTTTGACACAGTGACATTGCTTGCAAATAGAGTCTAAGTGTAGAGAACTATGAAACCACAGTCTTTGTTGTCACATCCCGATGGAGACATATTAGGACTCAGGGCTGCACTTAAACAGTTAGTGCATTACTGATGATGTTGCAATTCTAAGTCAAGAGTATAACCTTAAATCTAGACCAATCCTAATATCCTCTAAGAGTCTGAGAGGGACTGTCTGCATCTCAGAGATAAAGTCTTTATAGATGTTTCCACAAAGTTGCTGTGAGTGAAGTTTTTGCAGATGCTGCAGTGTTCGTATGATGTCAAGATACGTGCAGAATCTCAGACCAGCTGAGAGGGAGCTCTGATTATGACCCACTCCTCTCATTCTCGTGTAGTCCCTTCTGGAGGGATAACACCTGGGGTATCAGTCGATCCAGCTCCTTATCTTCTTCACCTTTTACCAGTGGCACCTCTGTTAAGGGACATGGTGTGTTGCTCCAGCCCTTCTGCTGGGAAAACCCTCACCAAAATGTACAGACCCAAAGAACTCCACAATCATACATCTAGCCATTTCAGACACACAGATCATATAGTTACTACATTTATTAGCCATCCAAATACAACATACAAGGATTTCTATTCACAGATCTTCTGTATACTTCTTCGAGTATCACCTCCGAGTCTTTGTTCTGTGGTTATGGTGTGATATGCAGAGGGTATACTCAGGGGCCAATTTGGTCATCCCAAAAAGAAAACGATTGGCAAAGACATAATGGACCACTTGCTCTCCCATCTCCCCTCGGTTTCCCCATGGTAGTTCCTCCAAGATCCACTCTTGAACTCTCCCTATAATCATCACAGATCATCACAGATCAAGGACAATGTCTTCTCCCTCCCCTTCTGAAAGTTAATGCTTGTGTAACTGTGGGTTTAATTTGTGACATCTCCTCTTTGATTCCTTGAATTTTATGTTAATCACTGTGTCCGTGAATCCTTCCCCAAGTGCAGGACTTCGGGTTTGATCTCCTAGAGCAGCAGCGTCATTCTCGAGTGGTGCTGAGCGAAGGTGGTGGGGAAGCATTTTTTAGGGAACCTTTCCCCTCTAGCACCAGCTCTCACATCCTATAGAGGTGCGGCTCGGACCCGCCCGACTCGCTAAGGGTCCTGTGCTGATGAACAAGCGGAGAAGAGGAGGAAAAAGACCTCAAAGTGTCCCGTGGAAGTGGAGGATTTTGCACTGCCGACCCAGAGGAAAACCCCGAGCTGCGGATGAGGAGCTGGCGTTTAGGAGCCGGGCAGTGCTGCCCAGAGCCGTGCTCTGTCTGCGGGGAGGGAGCTGCTTCCTAGCAAAGAGAGAGCGTTCCCACTGCGCCTTTTGGCTCCGGTGGGCACGGGGAGCGCAGCCTCCAGCAGCAAAGGCCGGGCTGGCGGCTCTGCCGCGGCTGAGCAGCAGAGGAAATATTCCCCCGCGCGACGCTGGGTGGGGGTGTTGGCCGCGAACCGGCGGGTTCCTGTGCCCGCCCCGGCTTTGCAGGCAGCGGCGGAGAGAAAGAGCCGCGGGAGCCGCTCGGGAGGGGCGGCGGCACACGGAGTCGGGGAGCTCGGGGGCTTTCAGGCCCCTCAGCCCGGGATTGCTGACCAAATCCGCCTCGGACGCCGCTGGACGATGCTGGGAACGACGGAGGACGGGGAATGGCTTCTGTGGCGAGTGCGAGCGAGTGGGAGACGGAACGGAGAGCGGCAGAGGCGAGTGATCTTGTTGCTTGTGTGCGTTTGCGTGTGTCAGAGCGGGGCCGAACCCCTCCGCTATTCCCTGGCGGAGGAGATGGAGAGGGAGTCGTTTGTGGGCAATATTGCAGAGGACCTGGGGCTTTCTCCGAGCCAGCTGGCGGCTCGCAAGGCGCGCGTTGTGTCCGAGGGGAACGAGCGGCTTTTCCACCTCAACCGAAACACGGGAGCGCTGACGGCAAAGGAGTCTCTGGACCGAGAGGAGATGTGTCCGAGGAGAGACACCTGCACCGTCTTCTTTAAGATAGTCTTTGAAAATCCCTTGGAGCTGATCCGAGGGGAGTTGGAGGTTCTTGACGTGAACGACAACTCCCCCGTCTTCCCGGAGAAGGAGGTGGTTTTAGAGATTCTGGAAACGACGTCTCCTGGGTCCCGTTTCCCTCTGCAAAGCGCCAGGGACAAGGACGTGGGTAGCAATGGATTGCAGAACTACAGTCTCGGGACAAATTCGCATTTCTCCCTCGATTTCGGAACAGGAAAGGATGACGTGAAATACTTGGAGCTGGTCTTAGAACAGCACCTGGACCGGGAAGTGCAGCCGCAAATGAATTTACTCCTCACTGCTGCCGATGGGGGTTCCCCACCAAGGTCGGGAACGGCTCAGGTGCGGATCGTGGTGCTGGATGCCAATGACAACACCCCTGTGTTCAGTCGGGAGGTCTACGAGGTGCAACTGGCCGAGAACAGCCCCCCGGGGCAGCTGGTGGTCAGAGTCGCGGCCGCGGATGCCGACGAAGGGTCCAACGGGAAAGTGCGATACAGCTTCATCCAAACGTCAGAGAGGTCCCAGGAGCTCTTCCAGCTGAACCCTGACACCGGGGAGATCCGGGTGGCGGGAACCGTGGATTTCGAGGAAGCGGAACGCCACGAGTTGGTTGTGAGAGCCACCGACGGCGGGAGCCTGTCTGCGCACTGCAAAGTGCGGGTGGAGGTGCTGGACGTGAACGACAACGCCCCGGAGATAACGCTCACCTCCCAGTCGGCTTCCGTTCCCGAGGACGCGCCGCCCCGCACCGTGGTGGCCCTGTTGAGCGTGCGGGACCGCGACTCCGGCGACAACGGCAGGACGGAGTGCTCCATCGACGGGGACTCGCCCTTCATGCTGACGGGCGGCGGGGATGAGTACTACGAGCTAAGGACGACGGCGGCGCTGGACAGGGAGCGGGCGGCAGAGTATAACGTGACGGTGAGAGCCGCGGACCGGGGCAGGAGGCGGCTGAGCTCCCGGGCGAGCCTGCGGGTGCAGGTGTCGGACGTGAACGACAACGCGCCCGAGTTCACGCAGGCGGTTTACACGGCGTCGGTGTCGGAGAACGAGGGCCCCATGGTCCGCATCGGCAGCGTGAGCGCCACGGACGCCGACGCGGGAGCGAACGGGCGCGTGAGATACGCGCTGGTGCGGCAGGAGGGCGCGGAGCAGCCCGCGGTGTCGGTGAACGCCGAGAGCGGCGCCGTTTTCCTGCTGCGGCCGCTGGACTACGAGCAGGTGCGCGCCTTGGAGGTGGCGGTGCGCGCTGCCGACGGCGGCTCGCCGCCGCTGAGCGCCCAGGCGGTGCTGCGCGTGGTGGTGCGCGACGAGAACGACAACGCGCCCGTGGTGCTGCACCCGCCCGCCGAGAGCAGCGGCGCGGCGGCGGGCGAGCTGGTGCCGCGCTCGGCCGAGGCGGGGTACCTGGTGGCCAAGGTGGTGGCGGTGGACGCGGACGCGGGGCAGAACGCGTGGCTGTCGTACGAGCTGTGGAAGGCGACGGAGCCGGGGCTGTTCCGCGTGGGGCCGCACAGCGGCGAGGTGCGCACGGCGCGGGCCGTGGCGGAGCGGGACGCGCCCCGGCACAGGCTCGTCGTGCTGGTGCGAGACCGCGGGCGGCCGCCGCGCTCCGCCACCGCCACCCTCGGCATCGCCCTGGTCGGCGGCTTCTCCGACGCCCATCTGCGGGGCGCCGAGGAGGCGCCGGCCGCCGAGCCCGAGGGGCCGCTCACCCTCTCCCTCACCGTCTGCCTGGCCTGCGTGTCCGCCCTCTTCCTGGCCACGGCGGGGGCCGCCGTGGCGGCCAAGGTGCGGCGGGCCCGGCGCAGCGCGGCCGAGAGCTTGCCCGCCTTCCCGCAGTCCGCCCCGCCGAGCAGCGCGGGCTCCCTGCCCCGCAGCTCCGTCTACGACGTCTGCTTCGCCGCCGGCAGCCTCGACGGCGACTTGCGCTTCCTCGGGCCCCTCCTGCCCTGCTTCCCCGCCGGGCTGCCCCCCGGCCCGGCCGAGCAGCGGAGCTCGCTCTGCTCCACGGAGGCGGCCAACCTCGGCGACGACGGCGACCGGGCTGCAGAGGTGAGGGACCTGCCCGGGCCGGGGCGAGGCGGGGAGCGGGGAGGGAGCAGCGCGGGGGGCTCGGGGTGTCGCTCACGTGGGGAGTCTCGGTGTTGTGGCTCTGTGGGTGGAGGAGCCCCAGGGTCGGGAGGAGAGGGCGGAGAGGGTCTGAGAGCTGCTGGTGGGGGCGTCCCAGGAGGATCTGTTAAGGCTCAGCTGCTCCCCAAGTACTGACTTATTGGGGTCTTGGGCATCCAGTTCTGAGGGTTTCTCTTAGATCAAGTGTATCAGCGCAAAGGAGGACGGCAGCTGCACCTCGACCAGGTTCTCAAAACCATCGAGGTTAAGGAAGAGAGGGGACTAACGTCTCGACCTCCTGTTTCCACCTCCTCTGTCTCTGGAAAGAGAACAGTAGCGTTCTCCGTACAGCAGTGACTGACGGGTCCTCTCAGTCCCTCGCTTTTGCCTCCCTCCAACGCCCAAATGACAACCCGCGCTCTCCGTTCTTGCAGGACAGAGCTCCCATCTCCGCAGACACGGCTCGCAGACGTGCGGAAGCAGCTTGCACTGCAAACAGGGGGAAGGAGCTCCGTGGCAATTCTGATGCAAACCCTTGGCTCCCCACTCAGTAAACGAGGGGAAAGGCGAGCGTGTCTGTCGTCCCTGGCCAGCGTCCTCCCAGGGAAAACACAGAAAAAAAAGGACCAGGGAAGAACAAGGCTTCTCTGTGAGAGAGCAAACCCATTCTCCTCTTCAGCATGGTTTTCTTCATTTAAGTGTTCTGTAATTGTGACATAGATGGAGGACGAGGACTGTGTTGCATGTTGATTACCCCGGGACTCGGTGCACGACAATGAGAACATTATTACTTCTCAATGTTAAGGGTAATACTGAAACGTAGAAGCATATCTTCAAGATAGATTTTTCCTACGTCACCTTTTCTGTGTTTATGTTTCTTCTGAGAGCGTTCTGGAATCGTGTCTCCATTCTCTGCTGACACTTTCACTCTCCGTGCTTTTGGCCAGGAGTTCAATGGTTCATCAAAATGTAAAGCGTGGATGTAAAGAGTAATGTATCCGGTTTTGTTTATAACGCAAAGCCCAACATAACATTTCCGGCTTGTTGAGTATAAGGTAGTAGAGAATTGAAAGTGTTGTTTCTGTTTTTACAGTGAAACAGGCTTTTACACTCAGCTTGAGGCACTGTAGAAGACAGGGCGTAGAGTAGCTTGCTGTTTTCTTCTCCATTCATTAATAAGTAACAATCAAATGCCTGATGTCAATGAACCCAATAAAAACCCCGTTGGAACTCCACCGTGTGTGTGTGGTGTGTGGAAGGTCACTTGTCACTGTCGTCGCCGAGGAAATAGCCACAAAAAGAGCAGGATTTCGGAAATCAGTCCTTGAAATATGGAGTAGATTTTATACAGAGGAAATCAGAGCGACTTGGAAGCAGGACATTGTCAGAAGGCAGAGAAGGGTGGAGGACGATATTCTGTGGGAAGGAGAGGACCGAGAGATGCTGCTCAAAACGCTTTCGTATGGTATCTCTGTGTTTGGAATCGGGGGGAACAACCTCGGTCGATTCCATAAAAAAAGTTGCTCTTTCCCATGAGAACCTTTCTGTTCAGCCAAAGCAATGTTTATGCCACCTTCTAGTTTACAGAGCTTTTGTTCGAACCTCTTTTCATTGCCAAATGAATGGTGCCTATAACGGCCCGCAGGTGAGCGTCCGTAGATCCCTGAGCTTTGCTGTTTTCTCCGTTAGCTCGTGCTGGTTGGCGATTTTCTATCTGAGGCTCTAATTGCTGACATTCCTGCTTGTTTCTCTGCCTGTTATCTCGCACTGCCTGGCTGCGCTCTGGACCCTTCACTCTCCACACCCTTTACTTTACATCAATCCAGAACAAATTTCCCCCGTGGAACATTCACCTTTACAAAATTTGTGCTTGAAGCTCTGGCTGGAGACACTTGAATGGTGCCTTTAATGTGCCATCGCTGCGTGTCCTTAGATCCCTGGGCTTCGCTGCTGTCTCCGTTAGCTCCGGACCGTTAGCGTTTGTGTATCCGGGGCTCTAATAAGTGACCTCCCTGTGTGCTTCGCTGCCTTTTATCTCCCAGCCCTGCGGCGCCGCCTCCTCCCCCCGGGGCAGGAGCTCCGCCCGGTCGCTGAGCACAAAGCCCTCTGGAGCCCTTGCAAGGCCGCCGGGTGCGGCGAGCGGAGCGCGGAGCGTGTGTCTCGGCGAGAGGGAAGCGCGGTGGCGGTGGCGGTGGCGGGAGGCGCAGTCCCGCCGCGGCCCGCAGGGGGGAGCTCCCGGCCAAGGCGGCGCCGAGCGGCTGCGGGCGGGGAGGCGCCCGAGCCCGGCCCGGCCCTGCCCAGCGCAGCGCAGCCGGGCGGCGGCGAGCGACGGCGAGCGGGGCCCCGGGCCAGCCGCTGCCGGGCCGCCAGCCGCACTCGGCCCCAGGGAGCCCGCCCGCCCTCGCCGCCGCCCTCGCCGCCGCCCTCGCCGCTGCCGGGCGCCGCTCGCCGCCGAGGACCGCGCGCCCGAGCCGCCCGCCGGAGCCCGCCCGCCGCCCCGCCATGGCGATCGCAAGGCAAGTGCTTTGTCTCTCTGCTCTCCTCTCGCTGCCGCACGCTCGCTCCCAGCCCCTGCGCTACTCCGTAGCCGAGGAGGCGCCGAGCGGCTCGCTCGTAGCCGACGTGGCCGAGGACGCGGGGCTGGCCCCGGCGCAGCTCTCGGCTCGCCGCGCCCGCCTGGCCTCGGAGGACGGCCGGCAGCGCTTGCGCTTGGACCGCGCCACCGGCCGCCTCGTCGTGGCCGAGAGGCTCGACCGGGAGGAGCTGTGCGCCCAGGCGCCCGCCTGCACGCTGCCCTTGGAGCTGCTGCTGGCCGACCCGCTGCAGTTCTTCCGCATCGAGGTGGCCGTGCGGGACGTCAACGACCACTCGCCCCGCTTCCCGGACGAGCAGATCACGCTTAGGATCCCCGAAACCATTAACAGTCCCAGTTTCCTCTGGCGGGGGCTCGGGACCTGGATATTGGCAGCAACAGTATTCAGGGTTACAGCATCTCTCCCGGGAACGAGTACTTTAGTGTCTCCTTTGGGAGTCGTGCTGGGGGGGACAAATATGTGGAACTTGTTTTGGAAAAGCCTCTAGACAGGGAGGAGCAGGCAGAGATGAGTTTCAGTCTCATTGCTGTGGACGGGGGCTCTCCACCGAGGAGCGGGACAACTCAGATCCGCATTGTTGTTCAGGATGTAAATGACAATGCTCCAGTCTTCATGCAGGAACGCTACATTGGCCACGTTTTGGAAAATGCCCCTGAGGGCACCGTGGTTCTTAGTGTCGTGGCATCTGATCTGGATGCATGTTCTAATGGGGACATCTCCTACCAGTTCAGTGAAGAGGTGGACCAAAGCGAATCAGCGTTTCTGATTGATGCCAAGACCGGTGAAATTAAATTGAAAAAGCCTCTGGACTTCGAGGCAGCACAGAAACACGAGCTCAGTGTTCGGGCAACAGACGGTGGGGGCCTCTCAGCTCTCTGTAAAGTGTTGGTGGAGGTGGTAGATGTCAATGACAATGCTCCAGAGCTGGTGGTGAGTTCCTTCAGCAGCCCCCTCCCTGAAAACGTGTCACCTGGGACAGTGGTTGCCTTCTTCTCTGTCAGGGACCATGATGCAGGAGCCAATGGGAAGGTCACCTGTGCCCTTGAGGACCAGCTGTCATTCTCCCTGCGGCCAGCCTATAAGAATTACTATGAGCTGGTGACTGTGACCACACTGGACCGGGAAGAAATGGCACGGAGCATTGTCACTGTCACAGCAGCAGACGCGGGTTCACCTCCTCTCACCACCACCCAGACCTTCACAGTGGACATCTCTGATGTCAACGACAATGCACCCGTTTTCAACCAGTCATCATACGTCATGTATGTGCATGAGAACAATATTCCCACCATGCTGGTTGGAACCGTGTATGCCTCAGATGCTGACATAGGCCCCAACGCCAAGGTGACTTATTCCCTGGCACCCGCTCGCCTCACAGAGCAGCCTCCCTGTTCCTGCATTTCTGTGAACTCTGAGAATGGGCACGTGTTTGTGCTGCGACCTCTGGACTATGAGCAGCTGAAGCAGGTTGAGGTGTTGGTGATTGCCTCTGATGCAGGGTCTCCTCCCCTCAGTACCAATGTCACTGTCCTCTTCATTGTGGTGGATGAGAATGACAATGCACCACTGGTGCTGCATCCAGCCCAGGACAGCAGCCCAGCATCCAGCGAGCTGGTGCCCATGTCGGCTGAGGCGGGGTACCTGGTCACCAAAGTGGTGGCTGTTGATGCCGACTCTGGGCAGAACTCGTGGCTCTCGTACCACCTGCTGAAGGCCACTGACCCCGGTCTGTTTGTGGTGGGTGCCGGAAGTGGGGAGGTACGTCTGAGGAGGCCAGTGACGGAGAGAGACACTGTGAAGCAGAAGCTCATCATCCTGGTGCGAGACAACGGGCGACCACCGCTGTCAGCCACAGCGGCACTGAGTGCACTTCTGCTCAATGACTTCTCAGATGTGTGACTACCACACAGCAGCCCGGACATGGAGGATGAAGACTCTCTGACAGTCTATTTAATCATTTCCTTGGTCTTCCTCGCATCCATGGCAACCTTCATCACTTGCAAAGCGTGCAAGAGAAAGGAGCTGAAGGATGGGCATGTGCTTTATGCTGCCAGCAACTTGCCAGGGAGCCTGGCTGATGCAGCCTCTGCAGGGACCCTGCCCCATCCCTATTGCTACCAACCTCACAACCGTCTCGGGCAACAGCGAGTTCAAGTTCCTGAAGCCCATCCTGCCCAGCCTGCCACCACAGCACTGTGCCCTGGGCAGAGACACTGATGGTGAACAGGATTTTCCTGAAGACCCTCTCACCACTGAGGATGTGGCACCAGAGAATGCAGGGATGCTCTCTGTGGAACAGATCAATAATCTTTCCTTTAACTAGCATGGAGTCAGCACAGGCAGAGGCTTCAGGCCTTGGTGATAGGAAGCACTCCAGGCTATAACCTGTGGCAATGGTTTTCCTAGAGTTAATCTGCCTTTACAGTTGGCATAATTTTTCCCACCCTGTAGTTGCTGATATCAACAGAAAAGTTTCTCTCCTCCAAAAGACAGAAAAAAACTCAAAGGAGCTAAAGTCTCCTTAATTATGATGATAAAATATTTCAGCTCTATTACAGGCATTTCTTAGATGCTTTCAGATTGGGCTTCATTCCATTGCTACCACCGTAGGCCTAGGTCATGAATCTCTTTCTGTGCTGTAACGCACTGGCAAGGTCCTTGCTGAAATGCGTGTAGCCCTCATCCTGGGTCAGAAAAGCAAGAAATTTGTGAGTATTGTGTTACAAGGTGATGCGTGCACGGAGCTGTTTCTGCTCTGGGTTCTGGATGCCTCTGTCTCCGAGATGCATGGAATCTGTGTGTTTTGCCTTCTGGTGTCTCTGTCTTTCTGTCCAGCCATTGTGTGACTGCATAGCTGCATAAAGGCTGCCAAGGGAAGCAGGAGGGCGCTCCCATGCACACATTGTGGTGCACAGAATTCCAGCGCAGCAGGCAACAGTGACATGTTGAGCCTCTGAGTAGTGCTGTCTCATCTTCAGAAGTAAAGTGCACGAGATCTTCCTTTGAGCCATAAGAGAAGCATGGGTGGGCTGCCTCCTTGGGATTGCCTTGGAACTATGTATCATGGTGGTTTTGGTATCGATGGAATGGCAAAGCTGAAGTCCTTATATGCTTCTACAGGACCTTCCTTTCAGAGCTTTCACTGGCTTCACTGCTGTCCGCTGGAAGCAGACCTGGTCTGTTTTTCTGGATTTGTGTTACAGCATTTGTATTTTTGGTTTTACCCTTTCTCCTTCTACTCTCTGAACTGTGTTTGACCATTGTCTTGTGGATTCCTCTGAAGAAGGACTCTCACCCCTCTATTATAATGGATAGTTTAACTGGCACGGAGTGCTTGGAAGCCCTCCCACTGTGTTGTGCTGCAGTTATCAACTGTACCATTGTAAACCAGGATATTGTTGTGTGCAAAAGTGAAATAAAGGGAACACCCGAATGCCTGTATGGAGACTGGGGTCTTTGTAGAGATGTTCCTTCTGGGAAAGCTCTGCGAATGTCTTTCAATGGCTGAGCAGTGTTTTCTCCTGTTGTCCCTTGGCTGATGTAGAGTTGATTGGGTCCATTTCTTCTGTTTGGAGACATGCCCAATAGAGCCTTGAGGGAACCTGTGTGGAGCAATGATTTGTTGGCAAGGCTCTGTGGGTCTTCAGGGCACTGAGCTTGTGGCTGTGACAGGGTCCCATTAGATCCAGGTCAGGGGAACCTTGTCCTTCCCCTAACAGGAGCCCTGGGTGTGCAAAGGGCTCTGCATAGACGTGACCTTTTGCAGTGAAATTCCCAACTGTCCTGACTGCTCTGTCTGGGGATGGCACTGGTGAGGGGCACTGTTCCTTTTTTATGACCAAGATCCATGTGTCTGCTGTGCATGGCTGCAGTCCTGCCTGGAGCAATTCTACTCATGGTTCTCAGCATTTAAAGGGATTAAATTGGGATTTCCTTGGAAATATATCTGTGAAATATATCTGTGAGAGCCCCCATCAGGCCAAATGCACTTGAGAATATTCAGCTGATACAGCTGATCTCTGACAATTTCAGCATCCATGAAGGAAAAGTCGCTGTTCCCACCCTCATGGTCCTCCACCTCAGTGGACTGGACAGCCCAGGGTTATGCGAACATCTTCAACAAGCATCAATTCAATTTTTCTTAGACCGCGTTCTACTATAAACGTATTGAAAAAGTCTGTCTTGGTGTCTGACACAGCACTGGCCAGTTTTGCCTCTAACTGAGCTTTGGCCTATGATGTGTTCTCCCTGCATACACAAGCCACAGGTCTGCAATCTTCCTGCAAAGCCTGATCTTGCTTCCAGAGATGATAGAATTTATTTCCCACCTTGAGCTCCATGAGATTCCTGTAGGGCCCAGATTGACTTCTGCCCCTCTTGACTGGCTTTTGGCACAGTGGCGTTGCCTGTTCATTGGCTGTAAGTGTAGAGTTGTGAAAACATGTTTGTTGTCTTTGTGTGGAGAGTGAGGAAGCACCAGGAATTGCTTCAAAGGATTTTGTCAGAAGGTAGCATGGAGATGAACTTGGAAACAAGCCATTGAGTTTCCTCTTGTCGTTGTTTTGAATTGAGAGGCTTCTTTCTTAATGGTAGTGGAAAGCTGTGGATATCACAAAGACAACAGACATCTTCCTTTTGCGTCATCAGGAGGTGGGCATTTGGTGGGTGAAAACTGCAGCCAGGAAGAGGCTTTGCTGTCAGGAAGTGCAGAGGACTGGATCTGTGCCTTCTGCAAGGACCCCATAAAAAGATAAGTCCAGAGCCAGGGCTGGTGTATTGATTCTGAGCAGAAGACTATTGTACTTGGAGAACTGAGTGATCTACAGTCCAATTAATGTGGAAAGGCACAGGCCTTTGCTGTGCTGTGTTGTGCTACAAAATCCCCAGTCAGCAGGAGAAACTCAGCCAGCTCACTGGAACCATGGAACCTGCAGGCAGCACCCACTTGCTGCTAGAGAGAAAGCCACATGTGAGCAAGAGCTCTACCTACAAACTTCTTTTAGTGTGACAGCCGAAGTGAGGAGTAGAATCACTTTCTTGCATGAAAGTCTTAAAATGCTTGAATGACTGAAACGGGGGCAATCTTTCTTTTCTTTGATGGGGGTCTGCATGACTGCTGTGTATGGCTGGAGCCCTGCCTGAAGTGTCTGCCGAGGGTTCTCCTCATCTACGGGGACAGAGCATTATCTCTGGAGATCTCTGATAGCATGAGCGACAATGAAGAAGGTGTGATTGACATCTGAGACAGTGGCTGTGTCTGTCTCAGTCTCACTGAGACCCCGAGGAACCAGCACTTCTTGGTCTAACTCAGCTGCTTCTGGGATCATTTGATCTCGAGCATCCAGGTGTCTGATGCAGTTCCTAACCAGAAGATATATTATGTTTTTTACCATGTGAGAGGGGAAATGTTGTCTCCTGTATTGGAGGGCCTCAACAGGCTGCTGGACTTTCCTGACGTGCTCATCAGAGGTGCCATTCAGGAAGCAATGTGGTGGGTAGGACTTGTGTGAGGGTGGTCTGTGTGAGAGCAGCTGGACCAGCATGTGTCTCATCTTCTGTAGGGGAAAGCTGTAAAGCACACTAGATTTTCCTTGGCCATTTAGAAGGATGTGTGGGAGCTGTGTCCTGGGATTTCCTTGGAAATATGTCAGTAGTACTGTGTTGAGGTGGAATGGAATGGAGTATTTTAGTTGGGAGGATTCTACCTGAATCTTCTTAGTCCAACTGCCTGAGCACTTCAGGACAGGTCAGACATCAAAGAATATTATGAAGGGCATTGTCCAAATGGCTCTGCAACACCAGCAGGTGTAGGGCACTGATTTTGCAGTCTTTCTAGAAAGCTTGACCTTGCTTCCAGGGTTGACACAATATATTTCTCCCCTTGAAATCCACGAGGAGTTCCCTGTTTGGCTTCCACAAAGTTGCTGTGAGTGAAATTTTGCAGATGCATCAGAGTTCATATGATGTCAACATCGGTGCAGAATCTCAGACAGGCTGAGAGGGAGCTCTGGTTATGACCCACTACTCTCATTCTCGTGTAGTCCATTCTGTAGGGGTAACATCTGGGGTATCCCTCGATCCAGCTCCTTGTCTTCTTCACCTTTTATCAGTGGTGCCTCTAGTAAGGGACATGGTGTGTTGCTCCAGCTCTGCTGCAGGGCAACCCTCGCCAAAAAGTACAGACCCAAAGAACTCCAAAATCATACATCTGGCCATTTCCAACACACAAAACATATAGTTACCTCATCTATAAGCTATCCAAATACAACATACAATGATTTCTATTCACAGATTTTCTTAATACTTCTTTGAGGATCACCTCTGAGTCTTTGTTCTGTGGTTATGGTGTGATATGCGGAGGGGATACTCAGGGGCCAATTTGGTCATCCCGATAGGCAAACGAGTGGCGAAGACATACTGGACCCCTTGCTCTCCCATCTCCCTTCGGTTTCCCCATGGTGGTGCCTCCCAGATCCACTCCTGAACCACTATTATCCACTATAATCATCACAGATCAAGGACAATGTCTTCTCCCTCCCCTTCTGAACGTTATTGTTTGCGTAACTGGGGGTTTAATTTGTGACCTCTCCTCTTTGATTCCTTGAATTTTATGTTAATCGCTGTGTCCGTGAATCCTTCCCCAAGTGCAGGACTTCGGGTTTGATCTCCTAGAGCAGCAGCATCATTCTCGAGTGGTGTTGAGCGAAGGTGATGGGGAAGCATTTCCTTACAGAAACTTTCCCCTCTGGCACCAGCTCTCATATCCCATAGAGGTTCTTCTCGGACCCGCCCGACTCGCTAAGGGTCCTGTGCTGATGAACAAGTGGAGAAGAGGAGGAACAAGCCCTCAAAGTGTCCTGTGGAAGTGGAGGATCTTGCACTGCCCACTCAGAGGAAAACCCCGAGCTGCGGATGAGGAGCTGGCGTTTAGGAGCCGGGCAGTGCTGCCCAGAGCCGCGCTCTGTCTGCGGGGAGGGAGCTGCTTCCTAGCAAAGAGAGAGCGTTCCCACTGCGCCTTTTGGCTCCGGCTGGGCACGGGGAGCGCAGCCTCCAGCAGCAAAGGCCGGGCTGGCGGCTCTGCCGCGGCTGAGCAGCAGAGGAAATATTCCCCCGTGCGACGCTGGGTGGGGGTGTTGGCCGCGAACCGGCGGGTTCCTGTGCCCGCCCCGGCTTTGCAGGCAGCGGCGGAGAGAAAGAGCCGCGGGAGCCGCTCGGGAAGGGCGGCGGCACACGGAGTCGGGGAGCTCGGGGGCTTTCAGGCCCCTCAGCCCGGGATTGCTGACCAAATCCGCCTCGGACGCGGCTGGACGATGCTGGGAACGACGGAGGACGGGGAATGGCTTTTGTGGCGAGTGCGAGCGAGTGGGAGACGGAACGGAGAGCGGCAGAGGCGAGTGATCTTGTTGCTTGTGTGCGTTTGCGTGTGTCAGAGCGGGGCCGAACCCCTCCGCTATTCCCTGGCGGAGGAGATGGAGAGGGAGTCGTTTGTTGGCAATATTGCAGAGGACCTGGGGCTTTCTCCGAGCCAGCTGGCGGCTCGCAAGGCGCGCGTTGTGTCCGAGGGGAACGAGCGGCTTTTCCACCTCAACCGAAACACGGGAGCGCTGACGGCAAAGGAGTCTCTGGACCGAGAGGAGATGTGTCCGCAGAGCGATACCTGCACCGTCTTCTTTAAGATAGTCTTTGAAAATCCCTTGGAGCTGATCCGAGGGGAGGTAGAGATTCGTGACATCAACGATAATTCCCCCGTCTTCCCGGAGAAGGAGGTGGTTTTAGAAGTTCTGGAAACGACATCTCCTGGGTCCCGTTTCCCTCTGCAAAACGCCCGGGACAAGGACGTGGGAAGCAACGGTTTGCAGAACTACAGTCTCGGGTCAAATTCGCATTTCTCCCTCCATGTTGGAACAGAGAAAGGTGTGGAACTTGTCCTGGATCGTCAGCTGGACCGGGAAGAACAGCCGCAGCTGAATTTAATCCTCACCGCTAGCGATGGGGGCTCCCCACCAAGGTCGGGAACAGCTCATGTGCAGATCGTGGTGCTGGATTCCAATGACAACACCCCTGTGTTCAGCCGGGAGGTCTACGAGGTGCAACTGGCCGAGAACAGCCCCCCGGGGCAGCTGGTGGTCAGAGTCGCGGCCGCGGATCCCGACGAAGGGTCCTACGGGAAAGTGCGATACAGATTCAGCCAGATATCGGAGCGGTCCCAGGAGCTCTTCCAGCTGAACCCTGACACCGGGGAGATCCAGGTGGTGGGAAACGTCGACTTCGAGGAAGCGAAGCATCACAAGATGGTGGTGAGAGCCACCGACGGCGGCGGTCTGTCTGCACACTGCAAAGTGCGGGTGGAGGTGCTGGACGTGAACGACAACGCCCCGGAGATAACGCTCACCTCCCAGTTGGTCTCCGTTCCCGAGGACGCGCCGCCCCGCACCGTGGTGGCCCTGTTGAGCGTGCGGGACCGCGACTCCGGCGACAACGGCAGGACGGAGTGCTCCATCGACGGGGACTCGCCCTTCATGCTGACGGGCGGCGGGGATGAGTACTACGAGCTGAGGACGACGGCGGCGCTGGACAGGGAGCGGGCGGCAGAGTATAACGTGACGGTGAGAGCCGCGGACCGGGGCAGGAGGCGGCTGAGCTCCCGGGCGAGCCTGCGGGTGCAGGTGTCGGACGTGAACGACAACGCGCCCGAGTTCACGCAGGCGGTTTACACGGCGTCGGTGTCGGAGAACGAGGGCCCCATGGTCCGCATCGGCAGCGTGAGCGCCACGGACGCCGACGCGGGAGCGAACGGGCGCGTGAGATACGCGCTGGTGCGGCAGGAGGGCGCGGAGCAGCCCGCGGTGTCGGTGAACGCCGAGAGCGGCGCCGTTTTCCTGCTGCGGCCGCTGGACTACGAGCAGGTGCGCGCCTTGGAGGTGGCGGTGCGCGCTGCCGACGGCGGCTCGCCGCCGCTGAGCGCCCAGGCGGTGCTGCGCGTGGTGGTGCGCGACGAGAACGACAACGCGCCCGTGGTGCTGCACCCGCCCGCCGAGAGCAGCGGCGCGGCGGCGGGCGAGCTGGTGCCGCGCTCGGCCGAGGCCGGGTACCTGGTGGCCAAGGTGGTGGCGGTGGACGCGGACGCGGGGCAGAACGCGTGGCTGTCGTACGAGCTGTGGAAGGCGACGGAGCCGGGGCTGTTCCGCGTGGGGCCGCACAGCGGCGAGGTGCGCACGGCGCGGGCCGTGGCGGAGCGGGACGCGCCCCGGCACAGGCTCGTCGTGCTGGTGCGAGACCGCGGGCGGCCGCCGCGCTCCGCCACCGCCACCCTCGGCATCGCCCTGGTCGGCGGCTTCTCCGACGCCCATCTGCGGGGCGCCGAGGAGGCGCCGGCCGCCGAGCCCGAGGGGCCGCTCACCCTCTCCCTCACCGTCTGCCTGGCCTGCGTGTCCGCCCTCTTCCTGGCCACGGCGGGGGCCGCCGTGGCGGCCAAGGTGCGGCGGGCCCGGCGCAGCGCGGCCGAGAGCTTGCCCGCCTTCCCGCAGTCCGCCCCGCCGAGCAGCGCGGGCTCCCTGCCCCGCAGCTCCGTCTACGACGTCTGCTTCGCCGCCGGCAGCCTCGACGGCGACTTGCGCTTCCTCGGGCCCCTCCTGCCCTGCTTCCCCGCCGGGCTGCCCCCCGGCCCGGCCGAGCAGCGGAGCTCGCTCTGCTCCACGGAGGCGGCCAACCTCGGCGACGACGGCGACCGGGCTGCAGAGGTGAGGGACCTGCCCGGGCCGGGGCGAGGCGGGGAGCGGGGAGGGAGCAGCGCGGGGGGCTCGGGGTGTCGCTCACGTGGGGAGTCTCGGTGTTGTGGCTCTGTGGGTGGAGGAGCCCCAGGGTCGGGAGGAGAGGGCGGAGAGGGTCTGAGAGCCGCTGGTGGGGGCGTCCCAGGAGGATCTGTTAAGGGTCAGCTGCTCCCCAAGTACTGACTTATGGGGGTCTTGGGCACCCAGTTCTCAGTGTTGCCCTTAGATCAAGTGTATCAGCGCAAAGGAGGAGGGCAGCTGCACCTCGACCTGGTTCTCAAAACCATCGAGGTTAAGGAAGAGAGGGGACTAACGTCTCGACCTCCTGGTTCCACCTCCTCTGTCTCTGGAAAGAGAACAGTAGCGTTCTCCGTACAGCAGTGACTGACGGGTCCTTTCAGTCCCTCGCTTTTGCCTCCCTCCAACGCCCAAATTACAACCCGCGCTCTCCGTTCTTGCAGGACAGAGCTCCCATCTCCGCAGACACGGCTCGCAGACGTGTCGAAGCAGCTTGCACTGCAGACAGGGGGAAGGAGCTCCATGGCAATTCTGATCCAAACCCTTGGCTCCCCACTCAGTAAACGAGGGGAAAGGCGAGAGTGTCTGTCGTCCCTGGCCAGCGTCCTCACAAGGAAAACACCGAAAAAAGGACCAGGGAAGAACAAGGTTTCTCTGTGAGAGAGCAAACCCATTCTCCTCTTCAGCATTGTTTTCTTCATATAAGTATTGTGTAATTGTGACATAGACGGAGGACGAGGACTGTGTTGCATGTTGATAAATCCGAGACTCCGTGCGTGACTGTGAGAGCCTTCTTCCTTCTAAATGTTAAGGGAAATCTTGAAACCTGGAAGCGTATCTTCAAGATAGCTTTTTCCTACATCACCTTTTCTGAGTTTATTTTTGTTTTGATAGCGTTCTGTAATCATGTCTCCATTCTCTGCACTCCGTTAAAACCGATTTAATTAGAAACGATTGACAGCGGCACTCCGCACATTTGAGCAGGAGTTCACTGATTCCTCAAACTGTAAAGCGTGGGCTTTGAGCAACGTATTCGTTTTCTTTTATAAGGTAAAGTGCAAGATAACATTTCCGGATTGTTGAGTATAAAGTAATAGAGAATTGAAAGTGCTGTTTGTTTTTTTGCAGTGAAACAGGCTTTTACACTCAGCTTGAGGCACTGTAGAGGACAGGGCGTAAAGTAGCTTTCTGTTTTCTTCTCCCTTACTTAATCGATAATGAGCTATGAAGTGTATGTGATATTTCCTATCTGTCGCACATTTAAACAATCAAATGCCTGATGTAAATGAACGCAATAAAAAAACCCTTGCAACTCCCTCGGGTTTGTGGAGGATCACTAGTCCAAGCAGAATTCCGAGAATCAACCCGTGCATTTTGCAGTAGATTTGATGCAGGGAAAATCAAAGCGACTTAGAAGCAGGACATTCTCAGAAGGCGAAGCAAGGTGGAGGGCGATTTTCTGTGGGAAGCAGAGGACCGAGAGATGCTGCTCAAAGCGCCGTCGAGCGGTCTCCCTGTTTGGAATCGGAGGGAACAAACTCGATCGATTCTTGTAGCAAGTTGCTCTTTCCTATGAGACCCTTTTTGTTCATCCAATGCAATGATTATATCACCTTCTAGTTTACAAAGATTTTGTTTGAACGTCTTCAAGGTGGTGCCTTTAATGTCCCATCGCTGAATGTCCTTAGACCTCTCGCTCTCCTCTTCTACCTCCATTTCCCCACAACTGCATCTCCAAGTACTCTCTTGTGTCCTCCCTTGAATGAAAATGATCTGTTTTTATTCACCCCACAACAGGCTTTGCCTATTCCTAGACTCCCTGTCAAAGGGCTCGTAAACACTTTAATCTTTCTACTGAGTCACTTTCTGATAATGTGGGATGATCTCTTTGGGCCCATTCGCGTTTACAAAGTTTCAGGAAGAACATCTTGCAGTTGAAACTTGAATGGTGACTTTAATGTCCCATCGCTGCATGTCCTTAGATCCCTGGGCTTTGCTGCTGACTCCGTTAGCTCCTGCTGGTCGGTGTTTGTGTATCTGGGGCTCTAATTAGTAACTTCGCTGTGTGTTTTCCTGCCTATCATCTCTCACTGCCTGGCCGCGCTCCCCACACCCTCCACCTCTCCATCAATATAGGATAAACTTCCCCCACGGAACTGCTTTACAAATTTGGGGCTTGAACCTCTTGCAGGTGACATTTGAATGGTGCCTTTAATGTCCCATCGCTGCGTGTCCTTAGATCCCTGGGCTTTGCTGCTGTCTCCGTTAGCTCCGGACCGTTAGCGTTTGCGTATCCGGGGCTCTAATTAGTGACCTCCCTGTGTGCTTCGCTGCCTTTTATCTCCCAGCCCTGCGGCGCCGCCTCCTCCCCCCGGGGCAGGAGCTCAGCCCGGTCGCTGAGCACAAAGCCCTCTGGAGCCCTTGCAAGGCCGCCGGGTGCGGCGAGCGGAGCGCGGAGCGTGTGTCTCGGCGAGAGGGAAGCGCGGTGGCGGTGGCGGTGGCGGGAGGCGCAGTCCCGCCGCGGCCCGCAGGGGGGAGCTCCCGGCCAAGGCGGCGCCGAGCGGCTGCGGGCGGGGAGGCGCCCGAGCCCGGCCCGGCCCTGCCCAGCGCAGCGCAGCCGGGCGGCGGCGAGCGGCGGCGAGCGGGGCCCCGGGCCAGCCGCTGCCGGGCCGCCAGCCGCACTCGGCCCCAGGGAGCCCGCCCGCCCTCGCCGCCGCCCTCGCCGCCGCCCTCGCCGCTGCCGGGCGCCGCTCGCCGCCGAGGACCGCGCGCCCGAGCCGCCCGCCGGAGCCCGCCCGCCGCCCCGCCATGGCGATCGCAAGGCAAGTGCTTTGTCTCTCTGCTCTCCTCTCGCTGCCGCACGCTCGCTCCCAGCCCCTGCGCTACTCCGTAGCCGAGGAGGCGCCGAGCGGCTCGCTCGTAGCCGACGTGGCCGAGGACGCGGGGCTGGCCCCGGCGCAGCTCTCGGCTCGCCGCGCCCGCCTGGCCTCGGAGGACGGCCGGCAGCGCTTGCGCTTGGACCGCGCCACCGGCCGCCTCGTCGTGGCCGAGAGGCTCGACCGGGAGGAGCTGTGCGCCCAGGCGCCCGCCTGCACGCTGCCCTTGGAGCTGCTGCTGGCCGACCCGCTGCAGTTCTTCCGCATCGAGGTGGCCGTGCGGGACGTCAACGACCACTCGCCTCGGTTCCCGGACGAGCAGGTCACGCTTAGAATCGCGGAGAACAGCAACCCGAGACTGCGTTTTCCTCTGGTGGGGGCTCGGGACCTGGATATTGGTAGCAACAGCGTCCAGTCTTACAGCATCTCTCCCGAGAACGAGTACTTCAGTGTCTCTTTTGGGACTCGAACTGAGGGGGACAAATATGTGGAACTGGCCTTGGAAAAGCCTCTAGACAGAGAGGAGCAGGCGGAGATGAGTTTCAGCCTCATTGCTGTGGACGGGGGCTCTCCCCCGAGGACTGGGACTACTCAAATCCACATTGTTGTTCAGGATGCAAATGACAATGCTCCAGTCTGCACGCAGGAACGCTACATTGGCCACGTTTTGGAAAATGCCCCTGAGGGCACCGTGGTTCTTAGTGTCGTGGCATCTGATCTGGATGCAGGTTCTAATGGGGACATCTCCTACCAGTTCAGTGAAGAGGTGGACCAAAGCGAATCAGCGTTTCTGATTGATGCCAAGACCGGTGAAATTAAATTGAAAAAGCCTCTGGACTTCGAGGCAGCACAGAAACACGAGCTCAGTGTTCGGGCGACAGACGGTGGGGGCCTCTCAGCTATCTGTAAAGTGTTGGTGGAGGTGGTAGATGTGAATGACAATGCACCAGAGCTGGCGGTGAGTTCCTTCAGCAGCCCCCTCCCTGAGAATGCATTACCTGGGACAGTGGTTGCCTTCTTCACTGTCAGGGACCGTGATGCTGGAGCCAACGGGAAGGTCACCTGTGCCCTTGAGGACCAGCTGTCATTCTCCCTGCGTCCAGCCTATAAGAATTACTATGAGCTGGTGACTGTGACCACACTGGACCGGGAGGAAATGGCACGGTATATCCTGACTGTCATAGCAGCAGACGTGGGCTCACCTCCTCTCACTACCACCCAGACGTTCACGGTGGACATCTCTGATGTCAACGACAATGCACCTGTCTTCAACCAGACATCATACACCATGTATGTGCATGAGAACAATATTCCCACGGTTCTTGTTGGAACCATCCATGCCTCAGATGCTGACATAGGCCCCAATGCCAAGGTGACCTATTCCCTGGCACCAGCTCACCTCACAGAGCAGCCTCCCTGTTCCTGCATTTCTGTGAACTCTGAGAACGGGCACGTGTTTGTGCTGCGACCTCTGGACTATGAGCAGCTGAAGCAGATTGAGGTCTTGGTGATTGCCTCTGATGCAGGATCTCCTCCCCTCAGGGACAACGTCACTGTCCGCGTTGTTGTGGTGGATGAGAATGACAACGCTCCACTGGTGCTGCATCCAGCCCAGGACAGCAGCCCAGCATCCAGCGAGCTGGTGCCCATGTCGGCTGAGGCGGGGTACCTGGTCACCAAAGTGGTGGCTATTGATGCTGACTCTGGACAGAACTCGTGGCTCTCGTACCACCTGCTGAAGGCCACTGACCCCGGTCTGTTTGTGGTGGGTGCCCAAAGTGGGGAGGTGCGTCTGAGGAGGCCAGTGACAGAGAGAGACACTGTGAAGCAGAAGCTCATCATCCTGGTGCGAGACAATGGGCGGCCACCGCTGTCGGCCACAGCAGCACTGAGTGCACTCCTGCTGAATGACTTCTCAGATGTGCGTCTACCACACAGCATCCCGGACCTAGTTGACGACAGCGACTTCTTGACAACCTATTTAATCATTTCCTTGGTCTTTGTCTCACTGCTCTTCCTTGCATCCATGGCAACCTTCATCACTTGCCAAGTGTGCAAGAGAAAGGAGCTGAAGGATGGACATGTGCTTTATGCTGCCAACAACTTGCCAAGCAGCCTGGCTGATGTAGCCTCTGCAGGGACCCTGCCCCATCCCTATTGCTATGAGATCAGCCTCACAACAGGTTCAGGCAACAGCGAGTTCAAGTTCCTGAAGCCCATCCTGCCCAGCCTGCCACCACAGCACTGTGCCCTGGGCGGGGACACTGGTGATGAACAGGTTTTTCCCCAAGGCCCTCTCACTGCTGAGGATGTGCTACCAGAGAACACAGGGATGCTCTCTGGGGAAGAGTTCAATAGTCTTTCCTTTAACTAGGATGGAGTGAGAAGTAGAGTCTTCAGGCCTCTATGATGCAGAGGATGCTGTGCTACAAACTGTGGCAATTTTTCCTCCAGAGTTCATCTGCATTTGCAATTAGTAGAAATGATCTCTGTCAAATTCTTAGTCCGCAGAAAGGTTGTCTTCCCCTCCAAAAACCAAGCGAAATGAACTAAAGGCTCCCTCAGACAGGTAACAAAGTTTCAGCTCTGTTACAGCTATTCCTAACCGCATTACCGCTTTGAGAAGAGATGGTAATTCCAGTGCTCCCGGCCTATGTCTTGTCTCCCTTGCTGTTGGGCAATGCTGGGGATCTCTTATTCTGTGCAAGGTGAATTTCGGGCAGCATTATCACATCCATGCTGAAATGCAGGTAGCCCTCATTCAGGTCTGAAAACCTAGGAAGTTGAGAGTGCTGTGTGACAACGTGATGCATGTCTGGGGGTGTATCTTCTCTGGGTTCTGGATGTCTCTATCTCTGAGATGTGTGGGCTCTGTATGATTTGCCTTCTGATTACTGTGTCTGCCCATCCAGATATTCTGTGACTGGAATAGAATATCATTGAACAGAATATGTTAATGTGAAGGTATCTACTAGGATCATTTTAGTCCAAGTGCCCGACCACTTCAGGACTGTCCAAACGTTAAAGCATATTATGAAGGGCATTGTCCAAATGGCTCTGAAGCATGGATAAGTGTGAGGCATCAACTCTGCAATCTTCCTCCAAAGTCTGAGAGCCTTCCAGAGATGACACAATTTATATTTTTCCCCCAGAGGACCCCGAGTAATTCCCTATTGGGCACAGATGGACTTCTGCCCCACTTTTAACATATTGCCATTGCCTGCTCATAGACTGTAAGTGTAGCGAGTTGTGAAAACTTGCTCATTGTCATTGGGTGGAGTGCATTGAAACTCAAGAGGTTGCTTCTGAGAGCCGTTGAATTTAGGTTCTACTTTTGTCATTATTATTCCTTAAGTGAGATGCTTCTTCATGAGAGTGGAAGGCTGCCTCGGTCTGATTTTCTGGGCTTGTGTTGGAGCATTTGCTTTCTCCTTTTTGCCCTTTCTCCTTCTGCTTTATGGACTGTATTTGACCACTATCTTGTCTCTTCCTCTGAAGAAGGACTGTTACACCATCTGTATTAACTGATTGTTTGGCTGGCATGGAAAAGTCCTCCCAGTGTGTTGTGCTGCAGTTATGAACTGTACCTTTGTAAACTGGGACAGCCTTGTGTGTAACAGTGAAATAAAGAGAACACAGTCCTTGTCGAGGCATTCATTCTGGGAAAGCTCTGTGAATGTTTTTTGCAAAGGTGGGAAAACTGTTTCTCCTGTTGTCCCTTGGCTGAGTTTGGTCTCATCATTGCTGTTGTTGAATTGAGAGTCTTCTTGTTGGGAGTGAAAATGTGTCCTGATTTGGTTTTCCTCTTAAGAAAGACTGTCACCGCAATTACACTAGAGGTTTGTTTTAATGAATGCGATGTGACTCAGAATACTCGGGAAGTGCATGCAGTGTGTTGTTTTCTCCTCCATTTTTTATCCTGTGAGAGACAGGCTGCTCTTGGAGGCAGCTGTGGGCATCTCCTGAGCATTGCGTGTGCATTTGCTGCAGCTCACTAAGAGGTCTGTGGGAGACCTTCTAACTCAGAAGGAAGTTTGTCTCCCTCTCCTAAATACAAATGAAAGTCATAAAATGCTCTCTCAGTCAGGTAACAACATTTCAGTTTTGCTACAACTGCTTCTGAGATGCTTCAAGAAATGGTTTATTTCCAGTGCTCCAGCCTAGTTATTATCTCCCTTGATGTTGGGCAAGGCTGTGGACCTCTTAATCTGTGCTGTAATGTGATGAACATGTTGTGCAGACAAATCACATCCTTGCTGAAATGCACATAGCCCCCTTTCTGGGTCAGAAAAGTAATGAGGTTGTGAGTCCTGTGTTTTAAAGTGATGCATGCTTGGGTATGTTTCTTCTCTGAGGTCTGGGTGCCTCTGTCCATGAGATGTGAGGGCTCTGTGTGTGTTTTTGCTTCTGGTCACTCTGTCTCCCCTTCTAGTCATTGTGTGAGTGCATATGATGCACAAAGTCTGCCCAGGGAAGCAGGGAGGTGCTCACATGCAGCTGTTGTTGTGCACAGCATTCCAGCTCAACAGGCAGGAATCACTGATCTTTTGAGTAACAAAATTTCATGTTCTTTAGCAGTAAAATGCATGGTATCTTTCTTGTGTGAGTAGAGCTGTGTCCTTTGGAGTTTATTTGAAATATATCAGTAATAATGGGGATGGGATGGGATGGGATGGGATAGGACAGGACAGGATACCATACAATATTTTAATTGGAAGGGACCTACAAAGATCATCTGATCCAACTCCCTGACCACTTCAGGGCTAACCAGACAGTCAAGAGTATAATGAAGGGCACTGTCCAAATGCCTGTTGAACACTGCCAGGTATGGGGCATAGACCATCTCTACAGGAACCCTTTTCTGGGGTTTGACCACCTCCTGTGTTAAGAAATGCTTCCTCATGTCAAGCCTGAACCTCCCCTGATGCTGCCTTGATCGATTCCCACATGTCATGTCACTGGATATGTGGAAGAAGAGATGAGCATCCTTTTCTCCAAACTAGGAAGACACAAGTCTTTAGCTACTCCTCAATGGACATTTCTTCCAGCCCTGTCACCAACCTTGTAGCTCCCCTCTGGATGCATTCCAGTATGTTAATGTCCTTCTTAGGTGGAGAACTGGACACAGGATTCAAGGCGAGGCTGTATCAATGCTGAATAGAGCAGGGTAATATGACTGGCTGGTTATGGTGTGTTTGATGCCCTCCCAAGGCATCTTGGCTGCCAGGGCACTGCTGATTCCAATTGAACTGCTGCCCACCAGATCCCTTTCCTCAGGGCTGCCCTCCATCCACTCCTTTCCCAGAATCCACATGCCTGGATTTACTAAGTCCCAGGTGCAGAATCTGGCATTTAAACCTGTTACATTTTGTGCCATTGATGACTGTCCCATGTTCCCATGTATCTAGATCCTTCTGCAAGGCCTCCTTTGCCTCAGAAGAGTCAACAGCACTTCCCAGTTTGCTGTCATCAGCAAATGGGATAATGGGATGTTCTACTCCTGCGTCTCCTTCTACTCTGTGAACTGTGTTTGAACATTGTCTTGCCTATTCCTCGGAAGAAGGACTGTCACCCCATGTCTAATAATGGATTGTTTAAACGAAGCCAGTGTGACATGAAATATGTGGAAACCCTCTTGCTGTGCTGTGCTGCAGTTATAAACTCTGCTGTTGTAAACTGGGATACCCCTGCGTTGAACAGTGAAATAAAGAGAACACACGAATGCCTTGTGTGGAGACAGCAGTCTTTGTAGAGATGTTCCTTCTGGGAAAGGTCTGTGAATGCTTTCCAAAAGCTGGTTTCTTTTCTCCCGTTGTCCCTTGGCTAAAATATGGTTGGTTGGGAACATTTCTTCTGTTTGGAGACATGGCCTATAGAGCCTTCAAGGAACATGTCGGGTGCAGGGATTTGTTGGCAGGCTTCAGCGTGTCTTCAGAACACTGAGCTTCTGGCTTCAACAGGGCTCTGCTCGATCTAGGTCAGGAGAATCAGTTTGTTCCCCTAACAGGGGCCCTGGGTGTGCAATGGCCTCTGCAAAGCTGTAACGTTTGGGGTGTCCTTTCCAACTCTCCTGACTGCTCCATCTGGGGATGGCATCTGTGAGGTGTTTGAGTACAAAGTATTTGTGAAATTAAAGGTGTAGGAGTTTCAGAGGATGGATGGCACAAAGAGAGGATACTTGTTCTTTGGGCAAGAATTTATGTGAGTGTGTTGAGGAGGGCATTCGTTGAGCAAATACTGGCACCAGGGAGAGACTTTGCTCTCCGGCAATGCAGGCAGATGCAGCTGTCCCTTCCCCAAAAGGTCCCTGATCAGAGCTAAGTACTGAGCCTGTTTATCAAAGGCTATTGCACACTAGAGGAATCATTTAGGTTGGAAAAGAGCCTTGACAACATTAAGTACAACAGTTACCATAGCACTGCTAAGTCCACCACAACACTTAAGTGCTATGTCCAGGGATGGTGACTCAGCCACCTCCCTGGGCAGCCTCATGAGCCACCCTTAGAGCCCTCAGCCAGTTCTTCGTCTCACAATTGGACAAAGTGTCCAGAAGGTTGCTGTGAGGAACGGTACCAAATGCTAAAACCCAGAAATACTACATTCACAACCTTCCCTTTGTCCATGAAGTGAGTGAACTGCCATAGAAGGATATCTAATTAATTTGAAGAGGACCTTGCTTTTTTGAGCACAATCTGACTCAATCCAGTATTCACATTATTCTTTAAATGCATTTCAATATTACCCATTATGAACTTCTCTTTGAGTTTTCCAGGCACTGAGGTTAGACTCACAGAACTGTAATTTCCGGGGTCTGTTCTAACGGTCCTCTTGTCAGCTGTAATTCCACTAGACAGTTTCCAGTCAGCAGGGTCCTCCCAAGACTCCCAAGTCTTTTTGTAGATGATCAAGAGCAGTCCTGCCATAGCGTCCGCTCGTTCACTCGGTACTCTGGGATGAATCCCATTAGGCCCCATGGAATTGTAAACATTCCTGGTCCTTTACAATTTCAGTGTACACCGAGGGAAAGTCACTGTTCATGCCCTCATAGTCCTCTGACTTAGTGGATCAGGCAGCCCAAGTTCTTTCAGTACTAGGAAGAGCAAGGCAAGAGAAGCATTGAGCTTTGCCCATAGCTGTCTTCTCCCTGTATACATGAACCAAAGCTCTACAATCTTCATGCAAAACCTGACCTTGCTTCCAGAGATGACACAATCTATTTCTCTGCTTGAGCTCCACGAGGAGTTCCCTGTTGGGCCCAGCTGGTCCTCTGCTGCTCTTGCTTGACTTTTGACCCACTGGCATTGCCTGCTCGTAGATGGTAAGTGTAGAGAGCTGTGGAAACATGTTCAGTATGTTTGGGTGGAGTGTGAGGAAACTCCAGGAGTTGCTTCGAAGGACTTAATCTGAAGGTGGAATTGAGATGAGCTTGGAAAAGGGTTGTTGTTCACTTTGGTCTTATCATTGCTGTTCCTGAATCGAGGGGCTTCTTGATGGGAGTGGAAACCTGTCATGATCTGATTGTCTGGGTTTGTCTTGTAGTACCTACCTTCTCCTTTTTGTCCCTCTCTCCTTCTACTCTGTGAACTGTGTTTAAGTATTGTTTTGGCTTTTCCTCTTAAGAAGGACTACCTCCCTAGCTGTAATACCGGCTTGTTTGAATGAAGGAAGCGTTGCACAGAATACTCGGAACATGCAAACTCTATGTTGTTTTTTATACCAAAAGAAGCAGACTGCTCTTGGAGGCAGCGGTGTGCATCTTGCGTGCATTGCATGTGCGTTTGCTGGAATCATTGCGGAAGTAGTCGCGATAGAAATCCATCCCCATGGACGGCGATGGGAGCCTGAGCCTGGAGTTTTAATCTGGTCTCGGCACGAATCCAGGCTCACGCTGCCCAGAGTCACTCCGGACCTGTCGATTTCTTCCCCTTTTTCCCACGGTTCTTCCTCCAGGTGAACTCTTGACCTTTCCCTTTTACCGAATCTAATCCTGCCTCTAATCATCCCTTAATAAGCTTTGCATGGTCCTAGAAACCCCGTCAAACTCGTCGTAATCCGTTTGCCCTTTTCTGTGAGACACCTTCTGAGAAAGCAGGATAAACTCTTCCCCCTCCCCTTCTCGTTTACAAAGTTTCCGATTGAACCTCTTGAGATTTACACTTGAATGGGGCATTTAATGTCCCATCGCTGCGTGTCCTTAGATCCCTGGGCTTTGCTGCTGTCTCCGTTAGCTCCTGCTGGTCGGTGTTTGTGTATCTGGGGCTCTAATTAGTGACCTCGCTGTGTGTTTTCCTGCCTATCATCTCTCACTGCCTGGCCGCGCTCCCCACACCCTCCACCTCTTCGTCAAAGTAGGATAAACTTCCCCCACGGAACTGCTTTACAATTTTGGGGCTTGGACCTCTTGCAGGTGACACTTGAATGGTGCCTTTAATGTCCCATCGCTGCGTGTCCTTAGATCCCTGGGCTTTCCTGCTGTCTCCGTTAGCTCCGGACCGTTAGCGTTTGTGTATCAGGGGCTCTAACTAGTGACCTCCCTGTGCGCTTCGCTGCCTTTTATCTCCCAGCCCTGCGGCGCCGCCTCCTCCCCCCGGGGCAGGAGCTCAGCCCGGTCGCTGAGCACAAAGCCCTCTGGAGCCCTTGCAAGGCCGCCGGGTGCGGCGAGCGGAGCGCGGAGCGTGTGTCTCGGCGAGAGGGAAGCGCGGTGGCGGTGGCGGTGGCGGGAGGCGCAGTCCCGCCGCGGCCCGCAGGGGGGAGCTCCCGGCCAAGGCGGCGCCGAGCGGCTGCGGGCGGGGAGGCGCCCGAGCCCGGCCCGGCCCTGCCCAGCGCAGCGCAGCCGGGCGGCGGCGAGCGGCGGCGAGCGGGGCCCCGGGCCAGCCGCTGCCGGGCCGCCAGCCGCACTCGGCCCCAGGGAGCCCGCCCGCCCTCGCCGCCGCCCTCGCCGCCGCCCTCGCCGCTGCCGGGCGCCGCTCGCCGCCGAGGACCGCGCGCCCGAGCCGCCCGCCGGAGCCCGCCCGCCGCCCCGCCATGGCGATCGCAAGGCAAGTGCTTTGTCTCTCTGCTCTCCTCTCGCTGCCGCACGCTCGCTCCCAGCCCCTGCGCTACTCCGTAGCCGAGGAGGCGCCGAGCGGCTCGCTCGTAGCCGACGTGGCCGAGGACGCGGGGCTGGCCCCGGCGCAGCTCTCGGCTCGCCGCGCCCGCCTGGCCTCGGAGGACGGCCGGCAGCGCTTGCGCTTGGACCGCGCCACCGGCCGCCTCGTCGTGGCCGAGAGGCTCGACCGGGAGGAGCTGTGCGCCCAGGCGCCCGCCTGCACGCTGCCCTTGGAGCTGCTGCTGGCCGACCCGCTGCAGTTCTTCCGCATCGAGGTGGCCGTGCGGGACGTCAACGACCACTCGCCCCGCTTCCCGGACGAGCAGATCACGCTTAGGATCGCAGAAACAATAAACAGTCCCGGCTCGCGTTTCCCGGTGGTGGGGGCTGTGGACCTGGATATTGGTAGCAATAGCGTCCAGTCTTACAGCATCTCTCCCGAGAACGAGTACTTTAGTGTCTCCTTTAGGAGTCAGAGTGAGGAAGAGAAATATGTGGAACTGGTTTTGGAAAAGCCCTTAGACAGAGAGGAGCAGGCAGAGATGAGTTTCAGTCTCATTGCTGTGGATGGGGGCTCTCCCCCGAGGAGTGGAACAACTCAAATCCACATTGTTGTTCTGGATGTAAACGACAACTCTCCCATCTTCACACAGAAGCTCTATGTTGGTCAGATTTTGGAAAATGCCCCCGAGGGCACCGTGGTTCTGAGGGTAATGGCAACTGATCCGGATGTGGGTACTAATGGGGACATCTCCTACCAGTTTATTGAAGAGGTTGGCCAGAGACACTTGGCATTTGAGATTGATGCCAAGAGCGGTGAAATTAAACTCAGAAAGCCTCTGGACTTTGAGACAGCACAGAAACACGAACTCAGTGTGCAAGCCACGGATGGGGGAGGCCTCTCAGCAATCTGCAAGGTATTGGTGGAGGTGCTGGATGTGAATGACAATGCACCAGAGCTGGTGGTGAGTTCCTTCAGCAGCCCCCTCCCCGAGAACGTGTCACCTGGGACAGTGGTTGCCTTCTTCTCTGTCAGGGACCGTGATGCAGGAGCAAATGGGAAGATTACCTGTGCCCTTGAGGACCAGCTGTCATTCTCCCTGCGGCCAGCCTATAAGAATTACTATGAGCTGGTGACTGTGACCACACTGGACCGGGAGGAAATGGCACGGTACATTGTAACTGTCACAGCAGCAGACGCAGGGTCACCTCCTCTCACTACCACCCAGACCTTCACGGTGGACATCTCTGATGTCAATGACAATGCACCTGTCTTCAACCAGACATCATACATCATGTATGTGCGTGAGAACAATGTCCCCACCATGCTCGTTGGAACTGTCCATGCATCAGATGTTGACATTGGGCCCAATGCCAAGGTGACTTATTCCCTGGCACCACCTCTCACCACAGAGCAGCCTCCCTGCTCCTGCATCTCTGTGAACTCTGAGAATGGGCACGTGTTTGTGCTGCGACCTCTGGACTATGAGCAGCTGAAGCAGATTGAGGTGTTGGTGATTGCCTCTGATGCAGGATCTCCTTCCCTCAGTGCCAATGTCACTGTCCACCTTGTTGTGGTGGATGAGAATGACAATGCGCCGCTGGTGCTGCATCCAGCCCAGGACAGCAGCCCAGCAACCAGCGAGCTGGTGCCCATGTCAGCTGAGGCGGGGTACCTGGTCACCAAAGTGGTGGCTGTTGATGCCGACTCTGGGCAGAACTCGTGGCTCTCGTACCACCTGCTGAAGGCCTCTGACCCCGGTCTGTTTGTGGTGGGTGCCCAAAGTGGGGAGGTACGTCTGAGGAGGCCAGTGACGGAGAGAGACAGCGTGAAGCAGAAGCTCATCATCCTGGTGCGAGACAATGGGCGACCACCGCTGTCAGCCACAGCAGCACTGAGTGCACTCCTGCTCAATGACTTCTCAGATGTGCACCTCCCACACAGCAGCCTGGCCACAGAGGATGAGGGTGACTCCCTCACAACCTATTTAATCATTTCCTTGGTCTTTGTGTCTCTACTCTTCCTCGCATCCATGGCAGCATTCATCACTTGCAAAGCATGCAAGAGAAAGGAGCTGAAGGATGGACATGTGCTTTATGGTGACAACAACTTTCCGAGTAGCCTGGCTGATGCAGCCTCTGCAGGGACCCTACCCCATCCCTATTGCTACGAGATCAACCTCACAACAGGCTCGGGCAACAGCCAGTTCAAGTTCCTGAAGCCCATCCTGCCCAGCCTGCCACCACAGCACTGTGCCACAGGCAGGGGCACTGATGATGAACGGGATTTCCCCCATGATCCTCTCACCACTGAAGATGTGACACCAGAGAATACAGGAATGCTCTCTGCAGAACAGTTCAATAGTCTTTCCTTTAACTAGGGTGGATTCAGCACCGCCAGAGGTTTCAGGCCTTCGTGATAGGAAGCGCTCCAGACTATAACCTGTGGCAATGGTTTCCCTAGAGTTAATCTACCTTTACAATTGGCATCATTTTTCCCACCCTGAAGTTACCAAAATCAGAAGACAACGTCTCTCCAACTCCGAAACACCAAAAAAAACCCAGAAGAAACTATAGTCTCCTTAATTATCGTGATAAAATATTTTCGCTCTACTATAGGCATTTCTTAGATGCTTTCAGAGTGGGCTTCATTCCGTTGCTACCACTGTAGTTCTTCTATCACTTGCTGTTGGCCAAGGTCATGGATCTCTTGTTCTGTGGTGTATTTCAATTGCAAGGTCCTTGCTGAAATGTGTGTAGCCTTCATTCTGGGTCAGAAAAGGTCAGAAAAGAACTTGTGAGTATTGTGTTAGAAGGTGATGCGTGCACGGAGCTGTTTCTGCTCTGGGTACTGGATGCCTCCGCCTCTGAGATATGTGGAGTCTGTGTGTTTTGCCTCGTAATGTCTCTGTCTTTATGTCCAGTCATTGTGTGACTGCACATGCTGCACAAACGCAGCTGAGGGAAGCAGAAATATGCTTCTGTGGACACTTGGTTGTGCACAGCATTCCAGCTCAGCAGGTAAGAATGACATTTTGAGCCTCTAAGTAATGCTGTCTCATCTTGTGTAGTGAAGAGCAGTAAAGTGCACGAGATATTCTTTTGACCCATATGGGTGGTGTGGGTGGGCTGCCTGCTTGGGATTGCGTTGGAAATATGTAGCATGGCATTGCCGGTATGGAATGGAATGGCAAAGCTGAAGTTCTTATATGTTTCTACAGGACATTCCTTTCGGACCTTTCCACAGCTTCATTGCTATCTGCTGGAAGCAGACCTGATCTGTTTTTCTGGATTCGTGTTATAGCATTTGTATTTTTTGTTTTACCCTTTCTCCTTCTACTTTGTGAACTGTGTTTGGCCATTGTCTTGCCAATTCCTCTGAAGAAGGACTCTCACCCCTCTATAATAATGGATAGTTTAACTGGCAAGGAATGCTTAGAAGCCCTCCCACTGTGTTGTGTTGCAGTTATAATTTGCACCATTGTAAACAAGGATATTGTGTGCAGAAGTGAAATAAAGAGAACACCTGAATGCCTGTATGGAGACTGGGATCTTTGTAGAGATGTTCCTTCTGGGAAAGCTCTGCGAATGTTTTTCAAAGGCTGAGCAGTGTTTTCTCCTGTTGTCCCTTGGCTGATGTAAGGTTGATTGGGTCCATTTCTTCTGTTTGTAGAAATGCCCAATAGAGCATTGAGGGAACCTGTGTGGAGCAATAATTTGTTGTCAAGGCTCTGTGGGTCTTCAGAGCACTGAGTTTCTGGCTGTGACAGGGCCCCATTATATCCCGGTCAGGGGAACCTTGTCCCTCCCCTAACAGGAGCCCTGGGTGTGCAAAGGCCTCTTCATAGCCGTGCCCTTTGGTGCTGAAATTCCCAACTCTTCTGACTGCTCATGGATCCAAACTCTTGGCTTCCCGCTCTGTAAGCAATGGGAAAGCGAACGTGTCTGTCGTCCCTGGCCAACGTCCTCACAGAGACAACACCGAAAAAAGGACCAGGGAAGAACAAGGTTTCTCTGCGAGAGCAAACCCATTCTCCTCTTCAGCATTGTTTTCTTCATATAAATATTCTGTAATTGTGACATGGATGGAGGACGAGGACTGTGTTGCATGTTGATAGCTCTGAGACTCCGTGCATGACTGTGAGAGCGTTACTGCTTCTAAATATTAAGGGAAATACTGAAACCTGGAATCTCATCTTCAAGATGAGCTTTTTATTACATAATCTTTTTTGTGTTTATTTTTTCTTTGGAGACCGTACTGTAATCATGTCTCCGTTTTCTGTACTCCGTTAAAACCAATTTCATTAGAAACGACTGACACTGGCAGTCTTCACACTTTTGACCGGTAATTCACAGGTTCCTCAAACGATAAAGCTTGGGTTTTAAGAAATGTATTCGTTTTCTTTTATAATGTAAAGTGCAAGGTAACATTTGTGGATTGTTGAGTATAAAGTCGTAGGGAACTAAAAGTGCTGTTTATAGTTTTACAGTGAAACAAGTTTTACACTCGGCTTGAGTCACTGTAGAAGACGGGGCGTTGAGTATCTTTCTGTTTTCTTTTGTCTTCGTTAATCGATAAAGAGCTGTGAAGTGTATGTGATATTTCCTGTCCTAGCACATTTAAACAATCAAATGCCTGATGTCAATTAACGCAATAAAAACCCTCTTGGAAGTCGCTCGGGTGTGTGTGGTGTGTGGAAGATCACTAGTCAGTCCCCTAGCAGGATTTCGGGTATCAAACGGAGCATTCGGAGTGGATTTTATGCAGGTGAAAAAGCGCGATCTGAGGACAGGTCTCGGTGCCCCGAGAGGAGAAGAGCGAGGCTTCGCGAGAGGAAAGAGTGCAAAGAGCAGAATTTCGAAAATCAATCCGTGCATTGTGGAGTAGTTTTTATGCAGGGGAAATCAGTGCGACTTGGAAGCATGACATTCTCAGAAGGCAGAGAAGGGTGGAGGGCGATTTTTTGTGGGAAGCTGAGGTCCGAGAGATGCTGCTTATGGAGCCTTCAAAGTGGTCTCTCTGTTTGGAATCGGGGGGAACAATTCCGGTGCAATTCAGAAAAAAAATCCCCTTTCCCATGAGACCCTTTCTGTTCATCCAAGGCAATGTTTATGCCGCCTTCTAGTTTAAAAAGATTTTCTCTGAACCTCTTCCCATTGTCTATTAGAATGGTCCCTTTAATGTGCCATCGCTGCGTGTCCTTAGATCCCTGGGCTTTGCTGCTGTCTCCGTTAGCTCCGGACCGTTAGCGTTTGTGTATCCGGGGCTCTAATTAGTGACCTCCCTGTGTGCTTCGCTGCCTTTTATCTCCCAGCCCTGCGGCACCGCCTCCTCCCCCCGGGGCAGGAGCTCAGCCCGGTCGCTGAGCACAAAGCCCTCTGGAGCCCTTGCAAGGCCGCCGGGTGCGGCGAGCGGAGCGCGGAGCGTGTGTCTCGGCGAGAGGGAAGCGCGGTGGCGGTGGCGGTGGCGGGAGGCGCAGTCCCGCCGCGGCCCGCAGGGGGGAGCTCCCGGCCAAGGCGGCGCCGAGCGGCTGCGGGCGGGGAGGCGCCCGAGCCCGGCCCGGCCCTGCCCAGCGCAGCGCAGCCGGGCGGCGGCGAGCGGCGGCGAGCGGGGCCCCGGGCCAGCCGCTGCCGGGCCGCCAGCCGCACTCGGCCCCAGGGAGCCCGCCCGCCCTCGCCGCCGCCCTCGCCGCCGCCCTCGCCGCTGCCGGGCGCCGCTCGCCGCCGAGGACCGCGCGCCCGAGCCGCCCGCCGGAGCCCGCCCGCCGCCCCGCCATGGCGATCGCAAGGCAAGTGCTTTGTCTCTCTGCTCTCCTCTCGCTGCCGCACGCTCGCTCCCAGCCCCTGCGCTACTCCGTAGCCGAGGAGGCGCCGAGCGGCTCGCTCGTAGCCGACGTGGCCGAGGACGCGGGGCTGGCCCCGGCGCAGCTCTCGGCTCGCCGCGCCCGCCTGGCCTCGGAGGACGGCCGGCAGCGCTTGCGCTTGGACCGCGCCACCGGCCGCCTCGTCGTGGCCGAGAGGCTCGACCGGGAGGAGCTGTGCGCCCAGGCGCCCGCCTGCACGCTGCCCTTGGAGCTGCTGCTGGCCGACCCGCTGCAGTTCTTCCGCATCGAGGTGGCCGTGCGGGACGTCAACGACCACTCGCCCCGCTTCCCGGACGAGCAGATCACGCTTAGGATCCCTGAGACCAGCAACCCCGGCTCGCGTTTCCCGGTGGTGGGGGCTGAGGACCTGGATATTGGTAGCAATAGCGTCCAGTCTTACAGCATCTCTCCCGAGAACGAGTACTTTAGTGTCTCCTTTAGGAGTCAGAGTGAGGAAGAGAAATATGTGGAACTGGTTTTGGAAAAGCCCTTAGACAGAGAGGAGCAGGCAGAGATGAGTTTCAGTCTCATTGCTGTGGATGGGGGCTCTCCCCCGAGGAGTGGAACAACTCAAATCCACATTGTTGTTCTGGATGTAAACGACAACTCTCCCATCTTCACACAGAAGCTCTATGTTGGTCAGATTTTGGAAAATGCCCCCGAGGGCACCGTGGTTCTGAGGGTAATGGCAACTGATCCGGATGTGGGTACTAATGGGGACATCTCCTACCAGTTTATTGAAGAGGTTGGCCAGAGACACTTGGCATTTGAGATTGATGCCAAGAGCGGTGAAATTAAACTCAGAAAGCCTCTGGACTTTGAGACAGCACAGAAACACGAACTCAGTGTGCAAGCCACGGATGGGGGAGGCCTCTCAGCAATCTGCAAGGTATTGGTGGAGGTGCTGGATGTGAATGACAATGCACCAGAGCTGGTGGTGAGTTCCTTCAGCAGCCCCCTCCCCGAGAACGTGTCACCTGGGACAGTGGTTGCCTTCTTCTCTGTCAGGGACCGTGATGCAGGAGAAAATGGGAAGATTACCTGTGCCCTTGAGGACCAGCTGTCATTCTCCCTGCGGCCAGCCTATAAGAATTACTATGAGCTGGTGACTGTGACCACACTGGACCGGGAGGAAATGGCACGGTACATTGTAACTGTCACAGCAGCAGACGCAGGGTCACCTCCTCTCACTACCACCCAGACCTTCACGGTGGACATCTCTGATGTCAATGACAATGCACCTGTCTTCAACCAGACATCATACATCATGTATGTGCGTGAGAACAATGTCCCCACCATGCTCGTTGGAACTGTCCATGCATCAGATGTTGACATTGGGCCCAATGCCAAGGTGACTTATTCCCTGGCACCACCTCTCACCACAGAGCAGCCTCCCTGCTCCTGCATCTCTGTGAACTCTGAGAATGGGCACGTGTTTGTGCTGCGACCTCTGGACTATGAGCAGCTGAAGCAGATTGAGGTGTTGGTGATTGCCTCTGATGCAGGATCTCCTTCCCTCAGTGCCAATGTCACTGTCCACCTTGTTGTGGTGGATGAGAATGACAATGCTCCAGTGGTGCTGCATCCAGCCCAGGACAGCAGCCCAGCATCCAGTGAGCTGGTGCCCATGTCAGCTGAGGCAGGGTACCTGGTCACCAAAGTGGTGGCTATTGATGCCGACTCTGGGCAGAACTCGTGGCTGTCGTACCACCTGCTGAAGGCCAGTGACCCCGGTCTGTTTGTGGTGGGTGCCCAAAGTGGGGAGGTGCGTCTGAGGAGGCCAGTGACGGAGAGAGACACTGTGAAGCAGAATCTCATCATCCTGGTGCGAGACAATGGGCAGCCACCACTGTCGGCCACAGCAGCACTGAGTGCACTTTTGCTCAATGACTTCTCAGATGTGCGCCTACCACACAGCAGCCTGGACACAGAGGAGGAGGGCAACTCCCTGACAACCTATTTAGTCATTTCCCTGGTCTTTGTCTCACTGCTTTTCCTCGCATCCATTTCAACCTTCATCGCTTTCAAGTTTTGCAAGAGAAAGGAGCTGAAGGATGGACATGTGCTTTATGCTACCAGCAACTTTCCGAGTAGCCTGGCTGATGCAGCCTCTGCAGGGACCCTGCCCCATCCCTACTGCTACGAGATCAACCTCACAACCGGCTCGGGCAACAGTGAGTTCAAGTTCCTGAAGCCCATCCTGCCCAGCCTGCCACCACAGCACTGTGCCCTGGGCGGGGACACTGATGGTGAACAGGATTTTCCCGAAGGCCCTCTCACCACTGAGGATGTGGCACCAGAGAACTCAGGGATGCTCTCTGCGGAACAGTTCAATAGTCTTTCCTTTAACTAGCATAGAGTCAGCACAGCCAGAGGCTTCGGGCCTTGTGATAAGAAATGCTCCAGGGTATAACCTGTGGCAATGGTTTCCCTAGAGTTAATCTGCCTTTACAATTGGCATCAATTTTCCTACCCTGAAATTACCAAAATCAGAAGACAACGTCTCTCCTCCAAAACACTAAAAAAACTGAAAGAAGCTAAAGTCTCCTTAATTATGATGATAAAATATTTCAGCTCTATTACAGGCATTTCTTAGATGCTTTCAGAGTGGGCTTCATATCACTTGCTGTTGGCCAAGGTCATGGATCTCTTTTTCTGTGGTGTATTTCAATAGCAAGGTCCTTGCTAGAAATGCATGTAGCCTTCATTCTGGGTCAGAAAAGCAAGAAATTTCTGAGTATTGTGATAGAAGGTGATGCATGCATGGAGCTGTTTCTGCTCTGGGTTCTGGATGTTTCTGCATCTGAGATGCATGGACTCTGTGTGTTTTGCCTTGTGATGTCTCTGTCTTTCTGTCCAGCCATTGTGTGACTGCATACGCTGCAAAAGTCTGCGAAGGGAAGCAGGAGGGCGCTCGCATGCACACATTGAGGTGCACAGCATTCCAGGTCCGCAGGCAAGAGTGACATGTTGAGCCTTAGTTATGCTGTCTCATCTTGCATAGTGAAGAGCAGGAAAGGGTACGAGATATTCCTTTGACCTATATGGGTGGTGTGGGTATGCTGCCTCCTTGGGATTGCCTTGGAAATACGTAGCATGGCCTTGTTGGAATGGAATGGAATGGCAAAGCTGAAGTCCTTACATGCTTTTACACGACCTTTCACCAGCTTCATTGTTGTCCTCTGAAAGCAGACCTGATCTGATTTTGTGGGTTTGTGTTACAGCTTTGGCAATTTTGGATTTGCTCTTTCTCCTTCCACTGTCTGAAGCTGTGTAGATTCGTAGAATCATTTACTTTGGAAAAAATCCTTGAGAGTAAAGATTCCAACTGTTAACGTTGCACAACCTACTCCACCACTACGTATGTCCCTATATCCACCCAGGGCCATGTTCAGGGACGGTGCCTCAGCCACTTCCCTGGGCAGCCTGTGCCAATGCTTGACAGCCCTTTTGGTGTTACAAAATCCTTTGCAGAAGGGTTAACTCTACTCACTGTAACCGCAGAGCCTGCTGGCAGCACCAACTTGCTGCTGCTGGTGAGAAAGTCACCTAAGAGCAAGAAGTCTGCGTGTGAACATCTTTTACTATGGCACCAGTAATGAGGAACAGAATTGTTCATTTGCAGGAAGGTCCTAAAAGGGCTTGAATGACTGAAGCAGGTGGGACTCTTTCTTTCTATGACCAAGATCTGCATGGCTGCAGTCCTGCCTGGAGCGATTCTATTCATCGTTCTCAGCATTTAAAGGGATTAAATAGGGATTTCCTTGGAAATATATCAGCAGTAACGATGTTGAGATGGAAGAGGATGGAATGGAATAGAATAGAGTAGAATACTTTAGTTGGAAGGGAGATATAAGGATCATCTAAGTCCAACTGCCTGAGCACTTCAGGGCTGACAAAATGTTAAACAATATTTTCCTTGTTGGACAGCTGGAATACCTCTGGCCAGCTTCATTAGATGATCTAGAATGGTCCTGCTGTAACATTTGCAGGCTCCTTCAGTACTCTGTGAGGGCCCCCATCAGGCCAAATGGATTTGTGAATATTCAGCTGATACAGCTGATCTCTGACAATTTCAGCATCCATGAAGGAAAAGTCACTGTTCCCACCCTCATGGTCCTCCACCTCAGTGGACTAGGCAGCCCAGGGTTAGGTGACCATCTTCAACAAGTATCAATCCAAATTTTCTTAGACAGCGTTCTACTATAAACATATTGAAAATGTCTGTCTTGGTGCCTGACACAGCACTGGCCAGTTTTGCCTCTAACTGAGCTTTGGCCTATGGTGTGTTCTCCCTGCATACACAAGCCACAGGTCTGCAATCTTCCTGCAACGTCTCATCTTGCTTCCAGAGATGATAGAATTTATTTCTCCGCTTGAGCTCCACGAGATTCCTGTAGGGCCCAGATGGACTTCTGCCCCTCTTGCTTGGCTTTTGGCACAGTGGCGTAGCCTGTTCATTGGCTGTAAGTGTAGAGTTGTGAAAACATGTTTGTTGTCTTTGTGTGGAGAGTGAGGAAACACCAGGAATTGCTTCAAAGGATTTTGTCTGAAGGTAGCATGGAGATGAACTTGGAAACAGGCCATTGGGTTTACTCTTGTCATTGTTGTTCTGAGTTGAGAGGCTTCTTGTAGTAAGTGGAAAGCTATCCCACTATGATTTTCTGGGTTTGTGTTACAGCATTTGCTTTCTCCCTTTGGCCCTTTCTCTTTCTACTTTGTGAACTGTGTTTGAGCTTTATCTTGCCAATTCCTCTTAAGAGGGACTGTAACCTCATGTATAGTAAGAAAATGTTTGACTGGCAGAGAGTATTTGGAAACCCTCTCACAGTGTTGTGCTGTAGTTATGAACTGTACAGTTGTAATCTGGGACAGCTTTGTGTGTAAAAGTGAAATAAAGAGAACACGTGTATGCCTTGTGTGGAGACAGTAGTCTGTGGGGTTGTTCATTCTGGGAAAGCTCTGTGAATATTTTTCAAAAACTTTTTTCCTTCTATTGTCCCTTGGTTGAATTAAGGTTGAGCAGGGGCCTTTCTTCAGTTTGGAGACACATTCGGTAGAGCATTCAGGAAAGTTGTGGGAACAGGGATTTGCTGTCAGGCCTCTGTGGCTCTTCCAGGCACTGAGCTTCTGGCTGTAACAGGGCTAAGTTAGATCCAGGTCAGGGGGACCTGGTCCCTCCTCGAAGAGTGGCCTTGGGTGTGCAAAGGCCCTGCAAATCAGTAAGGTTGAGGAGTGAAATTTCCAACTCTTTTGACAGCTCTGGTTGTGGATGTAACTGTTTGTTTTTTCAACACCAAATGTTTTGATGCTAAATATTTAGAGGTGTGGATATCACAAAGACAACAGACATCTTCCTTTTGCGTCATCAGGAGGTGGGCATTTGGTGGGTGAAAACTGTAGCCAGGAAGAGGCTTTGCTGTCAGGAAATGTAGAGGACTGGAGCTGTGCCTTCTGCAAGGCCCCCATAAAAAGATAAGTCCTGAACCTGGTCTGATGAAGTGATTCTGAGCAGAAGACCATTGTATGTGGAGAACTGAGTGATCTACAGTCCAATTAATGTGGAAAGGCACAGACCTTTGCTGTGCTGTGTTGTGCTCCAAAATCCCCGGTCAGCAGCAGAAACTCAGCCAGCTCACTGGAACCATGGAACCTGCAGGCAGCACCCACTTGCTGCTAGAGAGAAAGCCACATGTGAACAAGAGCTCTACCTCCAAACTTCTTTTAGTGTGACAGCTGAAGTGAGGAGTAGAATCAAGTTCTTGCATGAAAGTCTTAAAATGGCTTGAATGACTGAAACGGGGTCAATCTTTCTTTTCTTTGATGGGGGTCTGCATGGCTGCTGTGCACCTGCCACCACGGCACTGTGCCCTGGGCGGAGACGCTGATGGTGAACAGGATTTTCCCCAAGGCCCTCTCACTGCTGAGGATGTGCTACCAGAGAACACAGGGATGCTCTCTGGGGAAGACTTCAATAGTCTTTCCTTTAACTAGGATGGAATCCGCACAGCCAAAAGCTTCAGGCTTATTGACAGGATGGGATCTCTGGCTATTTTTCCTGCACAGTTCATCTGCATTGGAAACTGCCTTCATTGGTTCTCCTCAAATTCTATCTCAGAAAAAATATTTTCTCCTCCTCAAAACAACAATCGAAACAAAAGGCACCCTCAGTCACTTAATAATGTTTCAGAGGTTTTATACCCATGTGTGACTCCTCCAAAAATATATTTACTTCCAGTGCTCCCAGCCTAGTTCTTGTGTCACTTGCTGTTGTTCAAAGTTGTGGGCCTCTTATTCTGTGTTGTAATACAATGGGAAGGTCGGGCTGACAAATTAAATCCTCACTGAAATGCATGTAGTGGTCATTCTGGTCAGGAAATTTCTTCACTATGAGAGTGATGAGGCACAGCAACAGGTTGCCCAGGGAAATTGTGGCTCCCCCATCCCTGGATGTGCTTTGAACAGGTTGAATGGGGCCTTGGGCAGCGTGATCTACTGGGACATGTCCCTGCCCATGGTAGGGAAGTTGGAACTAGATGATCTTTAAGGTCCCTTCCAACCCAAAGTATTCTATGATTCTATGAAATCAAGGGAGTTGTGAGTACTGTGTTACAACATGGTTCGTGCATAGAGCTGTTTCTTCTCTGGGTTCAGGATGTCTCTGTCTGAGATATGTGGGTTGTGTGTGTTTTGCATTCTGGTCACTCTGTCTGTCTGTACAGCCCTTGTGTGACTGTATACACTGCACAAAGGCTGCCCAGGAAGCAGGGGGCTGATCATTTCCAGGCATTGTGGTGCACAGCATTGCAGCTCAGCTCGCAAGATAGACACTTAGAGCCTTTGTGTACAGAAGTCTCATCTTCTCTGGGGGAGGGCTGTATTTGGCACGAGGTCTTCCTTGGTCTCGTAAGAGAGTTGTATCCTTGGAATTTCCTTGGAAATATGCCATCATTAATGATGGTGGAATGGGATGGGACCGAATAGAATGTTTTAGTTGGAGGGGACCTGCCAATATCCTCTTAGACCAACTGCTTGAACCTCCCCTGAGGCAGCTTTGAAACATTCCCCCATGTCCTGTTGTTTGATGTGAGAGGGAAGAGATCACCCCCTCCTTCTCTCAGACTCCTTTTCTCCAAACTAGGCAGACCCTCAGTCCTTAGGTGCTCCTCACAGAACATTCCTTGCAGACCCATCACCAGCCTTGTAGCTGCCCTCTGGAAGCATTCCAGTAACTTAACATCCTTCATAAATGGTGGGGCCCAGAACTGCACACAGGACTCAAGGTGAGGCTGCACCAAGACTGAATTGAGCTGGAGACTCTCTTGACTGGCTGGTTATTCTGTGTTTATGCTTCCCAGGATGTGGTTTGCCCTTTTGTCTGTCATTATGAAATATATTTAACCAAACTGGCCCTAGAATTGAACCCTGAGAACACCACTGCTGAGCAGTCACCAGGTAGATGTAGCCCAAGTAACTACACAGCTTTGAATCATAGAATCATAGAATAACCAGGCTGGAAGAGACCCACTGGATCATCGAGTCCAACCATTCCTATCAAACACTGAACCATGTCCCTTAGCACCTTGTCCACCCGTGCATTAAACCCCTCCAGGGAAGGTGACTCAACCACCTCCCTGGGCAGCCTGTTCCAGTGCCCAATGACCCTTTCTGTGAAGAATTTTTTCCTAATGTCCAGCCTAAACCTCCGCTGGTGGAGCTTGAGGCCATTCCCTCTTGTCCTGTCCCCTGTCACTTCGGAGAAGAGGCCAGCACCCTCCTCTCTACCACCTCCTTTCAGGTAGTTTGAGAGCAATGAAGTCTCCCCTCAGCCTCCTCTTCTCCAGGCTAAACAACTCCAGCTCTCTCAGCCGCTCCTCGTAAGCGGAGCCCTGCAATTCAGGCAGTTCATGTCATAGTTGGACACAATTTCAAGAAGATTGCTGGAACAGTATAACAAATGTTAATACAATCCAAAAATACAAAATCCACTGACCATCCCAGATGCACGAGCCAGGTGATGTAGAAGGACATTGAATTGATTTAAAGAGACTTTGCCCTGGTGAACAAGTTGATTGTGCCTGACAAGTGCATTATTCGTTAAATGACTTTCAATAGTACTCAGTCCTTGTTGGACAGGTGGAATAGCTCTGGCCAGCTTCCAGTCAGCAGGGACCTATCAAATCCCTTAAAATCTTCAGTAGATGATCTAGAGGGGTCCTACTGTAACATCCGCAAGCTCCTTCAGTACTCTGTGAGGGCCCCCATCAGGCCAAATGGACTTGTGAATATTCAGCGGATACAGCTGTTCTCTGACAATTTCAGCGTCCATGAAGGAAAAGTCGCTGTTCCCACCCTCATGGTCCTCCAACACAGTGGACTGGGCAGCCTAAGGTCAGGTGACTGTCTTCAACAAGTATCAATCCATTCTTTTCTTTAGAACTCCTTCTGCTATAAACAAATTGAAAAAGTCTTTCTCGGTGACTGACACAGCACTGGTGAATTTTGCCTCTAACTGAGCTTTGGTCTATGGTGTGTTCTCCCTGCATACACAAGCCACAGGTCTGCAATCTTCCTGCAAAGCCTGATCTTGCTTCTAGAGAAGATAGCATTTATTTCCCGACTTGAGCTCTTTAAGGAGTTCCCTGTAGTCCAGATGGACTTCTGCTCCTCTTGCTTGGCTTTTGGCACAGTGGCATTGCCTGTTCATAGACTGTAAGTGTAGAGTTGTGAAAACACATTCATTGTCTTTTGGTGCAGCAATTGCTTTCTCCTTTTTACTGTTTCTCCTTCTAATTTGTGGACTGTGTTTGAGCATTGTCTTGCCAATTCCTCTTAAGAAGGACTGTCCCCCCATCTATAATAAGGGAATGTTTGAGTGGCAGAGAATATTTGGGAACACTCCCACAGTGTTGTGCTGCAGTTTTGAACTGTACTCTTGTAATCTGGAACAGCTTTGTGTGTAAAAGTGAAATAAACAGAACACATGAATGCCGCGTGTGGAGACAGCAGTATTTGTGGAGTGTTCATTCTTGGAAAGGTCTGTGAATATTTTTCAAAAGGCTGGGACCTTTTTTCTCCTGTTACCCTTGGCTGAATTAAGGTTTAGCAGGGGCATTTCTTCAGTTTGGAGACACAGCCAGTAGATAATTCAGGAAAATGTTGGGGAACAGGGATTTGCTGTCAGGCCTCTGTGGCTCTTCTGAGCACTGAGCTTCTGATGGGGCCTAGTTAGATCCAGGTCAGGGGAACCTGGTTGCTCCTCAAAGAGTGGCCTTGGGTGTGCAAAGGCCCCGCAAATCAGTAAGGTTGAGGAGTGAAATTTCCAACTCTTCTGACAGCTCTGGCTGTGGATGACAACTGTTTGTTTTTTCAGCACAAAGTGTTTTGATTCTAAATATTTTCAGCCATTGATTTCACAAAGACAACAGACATTTTCCTTTCAGGAGGTGCTTGGGGGTCACCAGGAGGTGGGCATTTGGTGGGTGAAAACTGCAGTCAGGAGGAGGCTTTGCTGTCAGGAAGTGCAGAGGACTGGATCTGTGCCTTCTGCAAGGCCCCCATAAAAATATAGGTCCTGAGCCAGGGCTGGTGTATTGATTCTGAGCAGAAGACCATTGTACATGGAGAACTGAGTGATCCACAATCCAATTAATGTGGAAAGGCACAGACCTTTGCTGTGCTGTGTTGTGCTAGAAAATCCCTGGTCAGCAGGAGAAACTCAGCCAGCTCACTGGAACCATGGAACCTGCAGGCAGCACCCACTTGCTGCTGAAGAGAAGGCCACATTTGAACAAGAGGTCTACCTCCAAACTTCTTTTAGCATGACAGCCGAAGTGAGGAGTAGAATCACTTTCCTGCATGAAAGTCTTAAAATGGCTTGAATGACTGAAACGGGGGCAATCTATCTTTTCTTTGATGGGGGTCTGCATGGCTGCTGTGTATGGCTGGAGCCCTGTCTGAAGTAACTGCCCAGAGTTTTCCTCATCTACAGGGACAGAGTGGTATCTATGCAGATCTCCAATAGCATGAGCAACAATGAATGAGGAGTGAATGACATCTGTCTCTCTCAGTCTCACTGAGACCCCGAGGAACCAGCACTTCTTGGTCTAAGTCAGCTGCTTCTGGGATCATTTCATCTGGAGGGTCCAGGTGTCTGATGCAGTTCCTAACCAGATGGTTTATTATGTTTATTACCATGTGAGAGGGGGAATGTTGAGGCCCTCCAATACAGGAAACAACACACTGCTGAGCTTCCCGAGGTGCTCGTCAGAGTAGGATGTGTGGGTGGGTAGGACTTGTGTGAGAGACTACCCTGAATGAGTGCTGTGGGATAGTCTCCTGTTACAGCTGGAGAGATCATCTGAGAGTTGATGCAGTGTGGTGAGGATTGGAGCTGGAGACGGTGTGGGAGTCCAATGTGTGGGTGCAGCTGGAGATTGTGTATGAAAATTACAACATGCCACAGGTGCTGCACCCGCCATCGGTGGGCACAGGCTTGGCGGTGTCAGGCATGGATCTAGCATCACCATCATGGGAGCCCGGCTCGCTGGTGGCCAAGGTGGTGACGGTGGATGCAGGTCAGAACACTTGTCTGTTGTATGAGCTGTGGAAGTTGATGGAGCTGACTAGCTTCCAGAGATGACATGATACTTTTTTCTCTTTGAAGTCTATCAGGAGTTCCCTGTTGGGCTCAGCTGGTCTTCTCTGCTTGCTTGAGTTATGACACAGCAGCATAGACTGTGAGTGTAGAGAACAGTGAAACCACTTTCATGGTTGTCACATCCCAATGGAGACAGAGTAGGACTCAGGACTGCACTTAAACAGCTTATTACCTATAATGCTACAATTCTATGTCAAGAGTATGAGCTCAAGTCTAGACCAATATTAATATCCTCTAGAGGTTTGTGAGAGGCTCTACGACCTGTCCAGAGTTCAGTGATAAAGTCTTTATAGATGTTTCCACAAAGTTCCTGCGAGTGGAGCTTCTGCAGACTCTCTCATGTATGGACTCAAAGAACTGCAGAATCATAGCTCAGGCCACTTCCAACACACAAAACGTATAGTTTCTACATTTATATTCCATCAAAATACAACATATGTTGTTTTCTATTCACAAATCTTAGTACTTCTGCATTAAGGATGGCGTCCCAGACTTTGTTCTGTGCTTATGGTGTAACTCTGCTATATGTGATATGCGGGGGCGGGGGATACTCAGGAGCCAGTTTGGTCATCCTGATCGGCAAATGGGTGGTGAGACCTAATGGACCCCTCACTCTCCCATATCCCCTCGGTTTCCCCATGTTAGTGCCTCCCAGGTGCAATCTTGAACTCTCCCTTTTACCGAGTTTGATCCTGCCTCTAATGATCACATAGTGAACTTTACACATTCCTTCAATCCCCCTAAAACAGGTCATAATCCATCTGCATTTTTCTGTGAGATCCTTTGTGATGATCAAGTATAATCTCTTCTCCTTCCCTTTCTCATTTACAAATTGCTGGTTGTACCTCTTGAGATTGTCTTGAATGGTGCCTTTAATGGACCATCACTCAGTGTTCTTCGATATTTAGCCTTTGCTGTTTCCTCCGTTAGCTCCTGATCGTTAGCGTTTGAGTATCTGGGCGTTTAATTTGTGACCTCTCCTCTTTGATTCCTTGCATTTTATGCTAAGTCTCTGTGTTCATGAATCGTTACCCAGGTGATGGAGTTCGAGCTTGTTCTCCTATAGAAGCAGTTTTGTGTCCTTTGGGCGAGGTGTGATCCACAATGCGAAGAAAACAGAATGAGGATGTTGTGTCCTAGAGCAGCAGTGTCATTCTGGGCTGGTGGTGAGCGAAGGTGATGGGGAAGCATTTCCTTATAGAAACTTTCCCCTCTGGCACCAGCTCTCACATCCTATAGAGGTTCTTCTCGGACCCGCCCCACTCGCTAAGGGTCCTGTGCTGATGAACAAGCTTAGAAGAGGAGGAACAAGCCCTCAATGTGTCCCGTGGAAGTGGAGGATCTTGCACTGCCCACTCAGAGGAAAACCCCGAGCTGCGGATGAGGAGCTGGCGTTTAGGAGCCGGGCAGTGCTGCCCAGAGCCGCGCTCTGTCTGCGGGGAGGGAGCTGCTTCCTAGCAAAGAGAGAGCGTTCCCACTGCGCCTTTTGGCTCCGGTGGGCACGGGGAGCGCAGCCTCCAGCAGCAAAGGCCGGGCTGGCGGCTCTGCCGCGGCTGAGCAGCAGAGGAAATATTCCCCCGTGCGACGCTGGGTGGGGGTGTTGGCCGCGAACCGGCGGGTTCCTGTGCCCGCCCCGGCTTTGCAGGCACCGGCGGAGAGAAAGAGCCGCGGGAGCCGCTCGGGAAGGGCGGCGGCACACGGAGTCGGGGAGCTCGGGGGCTTTCAGGCCCCTCAGCCCGGGATTGCTGACCAAATCCGCCTCGGACGCGGCTGGACGATGCTGGGAACGACGGAGGACGGGGAATGGCTTTTGTGGCGAGTGCGAGCGAGTGGGAGACGGAGCGGAGAGCAGCAGAGGCGAGTGATCTTGTTGCTTGTGTGCGTTTGCGTGTGTCAGAGCGGGGCCGAACCCCTCCGCTATTCCCTGGCGGAGGAGATGGAGAGGGAGTCGTTTGTGGGCAATATTGCAGAGGACCTGGGGCTTTCTCCGAGCCAGCTGGCGGCTCGCAAGGCGCGCGTTGTGTCCGAGGGGAACGAGCGGCTTTTCCACCTCAATCGAAACACGGGAGCGCTGACGGCAAAGGAGTCTCTGGACCGAGAGGAGATGTGTCCGAGGAGAGACACCTGCACCGTCTTCTTTAAGATAGTCTTTGAAAATCCCTTGGAGCTGATCCGAGGGGAGTTGGAGGTTCTTGACGTGAACGACAACTCTCCCGTCTTCCCGGAGAAGGAGGTGGTTTTAGAGATTCCCGAAACGACATCTCCTGGGTCCCGTTTCCCTCTGCAAAGTGCCAGGGACAGGGACGTGGGCAGCAACGGATTGCAGAACTACAGTCTCGGGACAAATTCGCATTTCTCCCTCGATTTCGGAACAGGGAATGATGAAGTTAGATACCTGGAACTGGTCTTAGAACGGCACCTGGACCGGGAAGAGCAGCCGCAGCTGAGTCTACTCCTCATCGCCACAGATGGTGGCTCCCCACCGAGGTCGGGAACTGCTCAGGTGCGGATTATCGTGGTGGATGCTAATGACAACACCCCGGTCTTCAGTCGGGAGGTCTACGAGGTGCAACTGGCCGAGAACAGCCCCCCGGGGCAGCTGGTGCTCAGAGTCGCGGCCGCGGATCCCGACGAAGGGTCCAACGGGAAAGTGCGATACAGCTTCACCGAAACATCAGAGGGGTCCCGGCAGCTCTTCCAGCTGAACCCTGACACCGGGGAGATCCGGGTGGCGGGAAACGTCGACTTCGAGGAAGCGGAACGCCACGAGTTGGCGGTGAGAGCCACCGACGGCGGGAGCCTGTCTGCGCATTGCAAAGTGCGGGTGGAGGTGCTGGACGTGAACGACAACGCCCCGGAGATAACGCTCACCTCCCAGTCGGTCTCCATTCCCGAGGACGCGCCGCCCCGCACCGTGGTGGCCCTGTTGAGCGTGCGGGACCGCGACTCCGGCGACAACGGCAGGACGGAGTGCTCCATCGACGGGGACTCGCCCTTCATGCTGACGGGCGGCGGGGATGAGTACTACGAGCTGAGGACGACGGCGGCGCTGGACAGGGAGAGGGCGGCAGAGTATAACGTGACGGTGAGAGCCGCGGACCGGGGCAGGAGGCGGCTGAGCTCCCGGGCGAGCCTGCGGGTGCAGGTGTCGGACGTGAACGACAACGCGCCCGAGTTCACGCAGGCGGTTTACACGGCGTCGGTGTCGGAGAACGAGGGCCCCATGGTCCGCATCGGCAGCGTGAGCGCCACGGACGCCGACGCGGGAGCGAACGGGCGCGTGAGATACGCGCTGGTGCGGCAGGAGGGCGCGGAGCAGCCCGCGGTGTCGGTGAACGCCGAGAGCGGCGCCGTTTTCCTGCTGCGGCCGCTGGACTACGAGCAGGTGCGCGCCTTGGAGGTGGCGGTGCGCGCTGCCGACGGCGGCTCGCCGCCGCTGAGCGCCCAGGCGGTGCTGCGCGTGGTGGTGCGCGACGAGAACGACAACGCGCCCGTGGTGCTGCACCCGCCCGCCGAGAGCAGCGGCGCGGCGGCGGGCGAGCTGGTGCCGCGCTCGGCCGAGGCGGGGTACCTGGTGGCCAAGGTGGTGGCGGTGGACGCGGGGCAGAACGCGTGGCTGTCGTACGAGCTGTGGAAGGCGACGGAGCCGGGGCTGTTCCGCGTGGGGCCGCACAGCGGCGAGGTGCGCACGGCGCGGGCCGTGGCGGAGCGGGACGCGCCCCGGCACAGGCTCGTCGTGCTGGTGCGAGACCGCGGGCGGCCGCCGCGCTCCGCCACCGCCACCCTCGGCATCGCCCTGGTCGGCGGCTTCTCCGACGCCCATCTGCGGGGCGCCGAGGAGGCGCCGGCCGCCGAGCCCGAGGGGCCGCTCACCCTCTCCCTCACCGTCTGCCTGGCCTGCGTGTCCGCCCTCTTCCTGGCCACGGCGGGGGCCGCCGTGGCGGCCAAGGTGCGGCGGGCCCGGCGCAGCGCGGCCGAGAGCTTGCCCGCCTTCCCGCAGTCCGCCCCGCCGAGCAGCGCGGGCTCCCTGCCCCGCAGCTCCGTCTACGACGTCTGCTTCGCCGCCGGCAGCCTCGACGGCGACTTGCGCTTCCTCGGGCCCCTCCTGCCCTGCTTCCCCGCCGGGCTGCCCCCCGGCCCGGCCGAGCAGCGGAGCTCGCTCTGCTCCACGGAGGCGGCCAACCTCGGCGACGACGGCGACCGGGCTGCAGAGGTGAGGGACCTGCCCGGGCCGGGGCGAGGCGGGGAGCGGGGAGGGAGCAGCGCGGGGGGCGCGGGGTGTCGCTCACGTGGGGATTCTCGGTGTTGTGGCTCCTCTCGGTGTTGTAGAGTTGTCCTTAGAGTCAGCTTTAGTTTGTCCCAGCTGAGGTCAGAGCCCCACCGATTTGTCCCAAATTCTCTGTCTCTGGACAGAGGAGAGTAACATCCTCCATGCAGCAGTGTCCCACGGGTCCTCTCAGCCCCTCGCTCTTCTTGCCTCCCTTCAACGCCCAAATGACAGCCTGCGCTCTCCGTTCTTGCAGGACAGAGCTCCCATCTCCGCAGACACGGCTCGCAGACGTGCGGAAGCAGCTTGCACTGCAAACAGGGGGAAGGAGCTCCATGGCAATTCTGATGCAAACCCTTGGCTCCCCACTCAGTAAACGAGGGGAAAGGCGAGCGTGTCTGTCGTCCCTGGACAGCGTCCTCCCAGGGAAAACACCGAAAAAAGGACAGGGAAGAGCAAGGTTTCTCTGTGAGAGAGCAAACCCATTCTCCTCTTCAGTATTGTTTTCTTCATATAAATGTTGTGTAATTGTGACATGGACGGAGGACGAGGACTGTGTTGCATGTTGACTACCCCGAGACTCAGTGCATGACTATGAGAGCATTATTACTTCTCAATGTTAAGTGTAATACTGAAACCTGGAAGCATATCTTCAAGATAGCTTTTTCCTACATCACCTTTTCTGAGTTTATTTTTCTTCTGAGAGCATTCTGGAATCGTGTCTCCAGTCACTGCACTCCGTTATAACCGATTTAATTAGAAACTACTGACACCGGCACTCTCCGCACATTTGACCAGGAGTTCGCTGGTTCCTCAAACTGTAAAGCGTGGGCTTTGAGCAATGTATTTGTTTTCTTTTATTAGGTAAAGTGCAAGATAACATTTCCGGCTTGTTGAGTATAAAGTAGTAGAGAATTGAAAGTGCTGTTTGTCATTTTACAGTGAAACAGGCTTTTACACTCTGCTTGACGAACTCTAGAAGACAGAGCGTAGAGCAGCTTTCTGTTTTCTTCTTTCATTAATCGGTAATGGGCTATAAAGTGTATGTGATATTTCCTGTCGCTCGCACATTTAAGCAATCAAATGCCTGAAGTCAATTAACCCAATAAAACCCACCTTGCAACTCCCTCGTGTGTGTGTGTTGTGTGTGTGATCACTAGTCAGTCTCCAAGCAGGATTTCAGGAATCTGTCGATGCATTTGGAGGGGATTTTATGCAGGGGAAAAAGCGTGATCTGAGGTCAGCTCTCGGTGCAATGAGAGGAGCAGCGCGAGTCTCCGCGAGAGGGAAGGGCACCGAAGAGCAGAATTTCGAGACTCAGGGCGTGCATTGTGGAGTAGACTTTATGCAGGGGAAATCAGAGCGACTTGGACATCCTCTGAAGGCAGAGAAGGGTGGAGGGCGATTTTCTGTGGGAAGCAGAGGTCCGAGACATGCTGCTTAAAGCGCCTCCGAGCAGTCTCTCTCTTTGGAATCGGGAGGAACAATCCCGGTGCATTTCAGAAAAAAATTGCCCTTTGCCATGGGACACATTTCTGGCAATGTTTATGCCAGCTTCTAGTTTAGAGAGTGTCTGAGAGCTGCTGCTGCGGGCCTCCTAGGAGGATCAGGCTCGTCTCAGCTGCCCTCCAAGTCCTCACTTCTCGCGCTCCTCTGCATCCAGCTCTGAGCGTTTCCCTTAGATCAAGCCTATCAATGTAAAGGAGGAGGGCAGCTGGACCTCGACCTGGTTCTCAAAACCGTAGAGGTTAAGGAACAGTGGGGAGTAACGGCCCCACCGCCTGGTTTTCTTCATATAGGTGTTCTATAATTGTGACATGGATGGAGGGCGAGGACTGTGTTGCATGTTGATACCTCATAGATTCCGTGCATGACTGTGAGAGCGTTATTACTTGTGGAGACATTTTACAGAGAAGAAGGCCTTGCTGCTGTGGGCCTAGTTGATACCGAGCAACCCCGAGAAGTCCCTGAAACAGAGACAGTCTTCTGATAAAGAAAAGCCAGCTGAAAGGAATACAAGAGCTAGTTCGGTGGAATCAGGTACGAACTGACAGAAAAACAACGTATGAGAACTATCAACTTAGTCAGTTTTTGTCTAACTTGTTTTTTTTAGCATGCGCGGTAGTTTAGCCAATAATATAGGTTTGTGGCCACTTACCTTTAGCTAATAATACACTGTGGATACCCCCGTGGGCACCCGGTTATGTAACCAAAAAGGGCTATAAAGAAACATCTAAGTCAATAAAATGTCTTCAATACATCTGGTTGAAGTCCGTGGCTTCAATCCCCTCAATTACTTCTAAATATTAAGGGAAATACTGAAACCTGGATGCTCATCTTTAAGATAGCTTTTTCCTACATCACCTTTTCTGTGTTTATTTTTCTTCAGTGGTACCTTGAATGGTACCTTTTCTTGAATGATACCTTGAATACACATCGCTGAGTGTCCTTAGATCCCTGGGCTTTGCTGCTGTCTCCGTTAGCTCCGGACCGTTAGCGTTTGTGTATCCGGGGCTCTAATTAGTGACCTCCCTGTGCGCTTCGCTGCCTTTTATCTCCCAGCCCTGCGGCGCCGCCTCCTCCCCCCGGGGCAGGAGCTCAGCCCGGTCGCTGAGCACAAAGCCCTCTGGAGCCCTTGCAAGGCCGCCGGGTGCGGCGAGCGGAGCGCGGAGCGTGTGTCTCGGCGAGAGGGAAGCGCGGTGGCGGTGGCGGGAGGCGCAGTCCCGCCGCGGCCCGCAGGGGGGAGCTCCCGGCCAAGGCGGCGCCGAGCGGCTGCGGGCGGGGAGGCGCCCGAGCCCGGCCCGGCCCTGCCCAGCGCAGCGCAGCCGGGCGGCGGCGAGCGGCGGCGAGCGGGGCCCCGGGCCAGCCGCTGCCGGGCCGCCAGCCGCACTCGGCCCCAGGGAGCCCGCCCGCCCTCGCCGCCGCCCTCGCCGCCGCCCTCGCCGCTGCCGGGCGCCGCTCGCCGCCGAGGACCGCGCGCCCGAGCCGCCCGCCGGAGCCCGCCCGCCGCCCCGCCATGGCGATCGCAAGGCAAGTGCTTTGTCTCTCTGCTCTCCTCTCGCTGCCGCACGCTCGCTCCCAGCCCCTGCGCTACTCCGTAGCCGAGGAGGCGCCGAGCGGCTCGCTCGTAGCCGACGTGGCCGAGGACGCGGGGCTGGCCCCGGCGCAGCTCTCGGCTCGCCGCGCCCGCCTGGCCTCGGAGGACGGCCGGCAGCGCTTGCGCTTGGACCGCGCCACCGGCCGCCTCGTCGTGGCCGAGAGGCTCGACCGGGAGGAGCTGTGCGCCCAGGCGCCCGCCTGCACGCTGCCCTTGGAGCTGCTGCTGGCCGACCCGCTGCAGTTCTTCCGCATCGAGGTGGCCGTGCGGGACGTCAACGACCACTCGCCCCGCTTCCCGGACGAGCAGATCACGCTTAGGATCCCTGAGACCAGCAACCCCGGCTCGCGTTTCCCTTTAATGGGGGCTCGGGACCTGGATATTGGTAGCAACAGTGTCCAGTCTTACAGCATCTCTCCCGAGAACGAGTACTTTTCTGTCTCCTTTGGGAGTCAGAGTGAGGAAGAGAAACATGTGGATTTGGTTTTGGAAAAGCCTCTAGACAGAGAGGAGCAGGCAGAGATGAGTTTCAGTCTCATTGCTGTGGACGGGGGCTCTCCCCCGAGGAGTGGAACATCTCAGATCCACGTCGTTGTTTTAGATGTAAATGATAATGCTCCCATCTTCACACAGAAGCTCTATGTCGGTCAGGTTTTGGAAAATGCCCCCGAGGGCACCGTGGTTCTGAGTGTGCTGGCAACTGATCAGGATGCAGGTTCTAATGCGGACATCTCCTACCAGTTTAGGCAAGAGGTGGACCAGAGCGAATCAGTTTTAGAGATTGACCCCGTGAGTGGTGAAATTAAACTCGCAAAGCCTCTGGACTTTGAGGTGGCTCAGAGATATGAGCTCAGTGTTCGGGCAACAGATGGTGGGGGCCTCTCAGCAATCTGCAAGGTATTGGTGGAGGTTCTGGATGTGAATGACAATGCACCAGAGCTGGTGGTGAGTTCCTTCAGCAGCCCCCTCCCTGAGAATGCGTTACCTGGGACAGTGGTTGCCTTCTTCTCTGTCAGGGACCGTGATTCTGGAGCCAACGGGAAGGTCACCTGTGCCCTTGAGGACCAGCTGTCATTCTCCCTGCGGCCAGCCTATAAGAATTACTATGAGCTGGTGACTGTGACCACAGTGGACAGGGAGGAGACCTCACGGTACATCCTGACTGTCACAGCAGCAGATGCGGGGTCACCTCCTCTCACCACCACCCAGACCTTCACCGTGGACATCTCTGATGTCAACGACAATGCACCTGTCTTCAACCAGACATCATACACCATGTACGTGCATGAAAACAATGTCCCCACTGTTCTTGTTGGAACCGTGTATGCCTCAGATGCTGACATAGGACCCAATGCCAAGGTGACCTATTCCATGGCACCAGCTCACCCCACAGGGCAGCCTCCCTGTTCCTGCATTTCTGTGAATTCTGAGAATGGGCACGTGTTTGTGCTGCGACCTCTGGACTACGAGCAGCTGAAGCAGGTTGAGGTCTTGGTGATTGCCTCTGATGCAGGATCTCCTCCCCTCAGTGCCAACGTCACTGTCCACCTCCTTGTGGTGGATGAGAATGACAATGCTCCACTGGTGCTGCATCCAGCCCAGGACAGCAGCCCAGCATCCAGCGAGCTGGTGCCCATGTCGGCTGAGGCGGGGTACCTGCTCACCAAAGTGGTGGCTGTTGATGCCGACTCTGGGCAGAACTCATGGCTCTCGTACCACCTGCTGAAGGCCAGTGACCCCGGTCTGTTTGTGGTGGGTGCCCAAAGTGGGGAAGTGCGTCTGAGGAGGCCAGTGACGGAGAGAGACACTGTGAAGCAGAAGCTCATCATCCTGGTGCGAGACAATGGGCGACCACCGCTGTCGGCCACAGCAACACTGAGTGCACTTCTGCTCAATGACTTCTCAGATGTGCGTCTACCACATGGCAGCCCGGACATGGAGGATGAAGAAGACTCTCTGACAGTCTATTTAATCATTTCCTTGGTCTTTGTCTCGTTGCTCTTTCTCGCATCCATGGTAACCTTCATCGCTTGCAAAGTGTGCAAGAGAAAGGAGCTGAAGGATAGACGTGTGCTTTATGCTGCCAGCAACTTTCCAAGCAGCCTGGCTGATGCAGCCTCTACAGGGACCCTGCCCCATCCCTATTGCTACGAGATCAACCTCACAACCGGCTCGGGCAACAGTGAGTTCAAGTTCCTGAAGCCCATCCTGCCCAGCCTGCCACCACAGCACTGTGCCCTGGGCAGAGACACTGATGGTGAACAGGATTTTCCACATGGTCCTCTCACCACTGCGGATGTGGCACCAGAGAATGCAGGGATGCTCTCTGGGGAACAGTTCAATAGTCTTTCCCTTAACTAGCACGGAGTCAGCACAGGCAGAGGCTTCAGGCCCTGGTGATAGGAAGCACTCCAGGCTATAACCTGTGGCAATGGTTTCCCTAGAGTTAATCTGCCTTTACAGTTGGCATCATTTTTCCCACCCTGTAGTTACTGATATTAGCAGAAAAATTGCCTCTCCTCCAAAACTCAAAAAAACCTCAAAAAGCTAAAATCTCCTTAATTATGATGATAAAATATTTCAGCTCTATTACAGGCGTTTCCTAGATGCTTTCAGATTGGGCTTCATTCCATTGCTACCACTGTAGGTCAAGGTCATCAATCTCTTTCTGTGCTGTAACGTACTGGCAAGGTCCTTGCTGAAATGCGTGTAGCCCTCATTCTGAGTCAGGAAAGCAAGAAATTTGTGAGTATTGTGTTACAAGGTGATGCGTGCATGGAGCTGTTTCTGCTCTGGGTTCTGGATGCCTCTGCCTCTGAGATGCATGAAATCTGTGTTTTGCCTTCTGGTGTCTCTGTCTTTCTGTCCAGCCATTGTGTGACTGCATAGCTGCATAAAGGCTGCCAAGGGAAGCAGGAGGGTGCTCCCATGCACACATTGTGGTGCACAGAATTCCAGCGCAGCAGGCAAGAGTGACATGTTGAGCTCAACTACATGTTGAGTAGTGCTGTCTCATCTTCAGTAGTAAAGTGCACGAGATCTTCCTTTGACCCATAGTCAAAGTGTGGGTGGGCTGCCTCCTTGGGATTGCCTTAGAAATATGTATCATAGTGGTTTTGGTATTGATGGAATGGCAAAGCTGAAGTCCTTATATGCTTCTACAGGACATTCCTTTCAGAGCTTTCACCAGTTTCACTGCTGTCCGCTGGAAGCAGACCTGGTCTGTTTTTCTGGATTTGTGTTACAGCATTTGTATTTTTGGTTTTACCCTTTCTCCTTCTACTCTCTGAACTGTGTTTGACCATTGTCTTGTGGATTCCTCTGAAGAAGGACTCTCACCCCTCTATTATAATGGATAGTTTAGCTGGCATGGAATGCTTGGAAGAACTGCTTGTACTGCAGTTATCAACTGTACCATTGTAAACCAGGATATTGTTGTGTGCAAAAGTGAAATAAAGGGAACACCCGAATGCCTGTATGGAGACTGGGGTCTTTGTAGAGATGTTCCTTCTGGGAAAGGTCTGTGAATGTTTTTCAAAGGCTGAGCACTGTTTTCTCCTGTTGTCCCTTGGCTGATATAGAGTTGATTCGGTCCATTTCTTCTGTTTGGAGATGTGCCTGATAGAGCCTTGAGGGAACCTGTGTGGAGCAATGATTTGTTGGCAAGGCTCTGTGGGTCTTCAGGGCACTGAGCTTCTGGCTGTGACAGGGCCCCATTATATCCAGGTCAGGGGAACCTTGACCCTCCCCTAACAGGAGCCCGGGGTGTGCAAAGGCCTCTTCATAGCTGTGACCTTTATGAATGAAATTCCCAACTGTCCTGACTGCTGTGTCTGGTGATGGCACTGGTGAGATGTTGGAGCACAAATTGTTTGTGGCGCTTAAGGCGTAGGAGTTTCAGAAGATGGATGGCACAAAAGGAGCATACTTGTTCCTTTGGGGCAGTATTTGGGAGAGTGTCAGGATGTGGGCATTTGGTGATGAAAAACTGCTACCAGGAAGAGGGAAATGAGAGGACTACAGCCATCCCTTCTGCCAAGGTTCTGAGAAAACCTAAGTCCTGAGGGCAGGCTGCTGTAGTGAAGACCATTGTACAGTGAATAGTAAATGATTTCTTGTCCATTTAACCTGTGTAGATTCATAGAATCATTAAGGTTGGAAAAGATCCTAGAGAGCAAAGATTCCAACCGTTAACCTAACACGACCAATTCCACCACTACATATGTCCTTATGTCCACTCAGGGCCATGTCCAGGGACGGTGCCACAGCCACTTCCCTGGGAAGCCTGTGCCAATACTTGACAGCCCTTTCGGTGTCGCAAAATCCTTTGCAGAAGGGTTAACTCAACTCACTGTAACCGCAGAGCCTGTAGGCAACACCAACTTGCTGCTGGTGGTGAGAAAGTCACCTAATAGCAAGAAGGCTGTGTGTGAACATCGTTTACTATGGCACCAGAAATGAGGAATAGAATTGTTTATTTGCAGGAATGTCCTAAAAAGGCTTGAATGGCTGAAGCAGGGGCACTCTTCCTTTTCTATGACCAAGATCCGTGTGGCTGCTGTGCATGGCTGCAGTCCTGCCTGGAGCGATTCTACTCATCGCTCTCAGCATTTAAAGGGATTAAATAGGGATTTCCTTGGAAATATATCAGCAGTAATGGTGTTGAGATGGAAGAGGATGGAATGGAATAGAATAGAGTAGAATACTTTAGTTGGAAGGGATCTACAAGGATCATCTGCCAAATCCAACTGCCTGAGCACTTCAGGGCTGACAAAATGTTAAACAATATTTCCCTTGTTGGACAGCTGGAATAACTCTGGCCAGCTTCAGTAGGTGATCTAGAGGGGTCCTGCTTTAACATTTGCAGGCTCCTTCAGTACTCTGTGAGGGCCCCCATCAGGCCAAATGCACCTGAGAATATTCAGCTGATACAGCTGATCTCTGACAATGTCAGCATCCATGAAGGAAAAGTCACTGTTCCCACTCTCATGGTCCTCTACCTCAGTGGACTGGGCAGCCCAGGCTTAGGTGACCATCTTCAACAAGCATCAATCCAAATTTTCTTAGACAGCGTTCTACTATAAACATATTGAAAAAGTCTGTCTTGGTGTCTGACACAGCACTGGCCAGTTTTGCCTCTAAATGAGCTTTGGCCTATGATGTGTTCTCCCTGCATACACAAGCCACAGGTCTGCAATCTTCCTGCAAAGCCTGATCCTGTTTCCAGAGATGATAGAATTTATTTCTCCACTTGAGCTCCACAAGATTCCTGTAGGGCCCAGATGGACTTCTGCCCCTCTTGCTTGGCTTTTGGCACAGTGGCGTTGCCTGTTCATTGGCTGAAAGTGTAGAGTTGTGAAAACATGTTTGTTGTCTTTGTGTGGAGAGTGAGGAAGCACCAGGAATTGTTTCAAAGGGTTTTGTCTGCAGGTAGCATGGAGATGAACTTGGAAACAGGCCATTGGGTTTCGTCTTGTCATTGTTGTTTTGAATTGAGAGGCTTCTTGTAGTAAGTGGAAAGCTGTCCCACTATGATATTCCGGGTTTGTGTTAGAGCATTTGCTTTCTCCCTTTGGCCCTTTCTCTTTCTACTTTGTGAACTGTGTTTGAGCATTGTCTTGCCAATTCCTCTTAAGAAGGACTGTAACCTCATGTATAGTAAGAAAATGTTTGACTGGCAGAGAGTATTTGGAAACCCTCTCACAGCGTTGTGCCGCAGTTATGAACTGTACTGTTGTAATCTGGGACGGCTTTGTGTGTAAAAGTGAAATAAAGAGAACACATGTATGCCTTGTGTGGAGACAGTAGTCTGTGGGGATGTTCATTCTGGGAAAGCTCTGTGAATATTTTTCAAAAACCTTTTTCCTTCTATTTCTCCCTTGGCTGAATTAAGGTTGAGCAGGGGCATTTCTTCAGTTTGGAGTCACATTCGGTAGAGCATTCAGGAAAGTTGTGGGAACAGGGATTTGTTGTCAGGCCTCTGTGGCTCTTCTGAGCACTGAGCTTCTGGCTGTGACAGGGCTAAGTTAGATCCAGGTCAGGGGAACCTGGTCCCTCCTCGAAGAGTGGCCTTGGGTGTGCAAAGGCCCTGCAAATCAGTAAGGTTGGGGAGTGAAATTTCCAACTCTTCTGACAGTTCCGGTTGTCTGGTGCAGTTCCTAATCAGACGGTTTATTATATTGTTTACCATGTGAGAGGGGAAATGTTGTCTCCTGTATTGGAGGGCCTCAACAGGCTGCTGAACTTTCCCAAGGTGCTCGTCAGAGGTGCCATTCAGGAAGCAATGTGGTGGGTAGGACTTGTCTGAGAGACTGCTTTTAGGGCCCCTTCCCCTGTGTTGAGCAGCTGGACCAGCGTGTGTCTCATCTTCTGTAGGGGAACGCAGTAAAGCACACTAGACTTTCCTTGGCCACTTAGAAGTCTGTGTGGGAGCTGTGTCCTTGGGATTTCCTTGGAAATATGTCAGCAGTACTGTGTTGAGGTGGAATGGAATGGAATGGAATGGAATGGAATGGAATGGAATGGAATGGAATGGAATGGAATGGAATGGACTACTTTAGTTGGGAGGGTTCTACATGAATCTTCTTGATCCAACGGCCTGAGCAATTAAGGGCAGGTCAAATATCAAAGAATATTATGAAGGGCATTTTCCAAATTGCTCTGAAACACTAGCAGGTGTGGGGCACTGACTCTGCGATCTTTCTAGAAAGTTTGACCTTGCTTCCAGGGTTGACACAATACATTTTTCCCCTTGAAATCCACAGGGAGTTCCCTGTTGGGCTCAGCTCATCTTCTCTGCTTGCTTGACTTTTGACACAGTGACTTTGCTTGCAAATAGAGAGTAAGTGTAGAGAACTATGAAACCACAGTCATTGTTGTCACATCCCAATGGAGACATAGTAGGACTCCGGGCTGCACTTAAACAGTTAGTGTATTACCTGTGATGTTGCAATTCCAAGTCAAGAGTATAAGCTAAAGTCTAGACCAATATTAATACCCTCTAAGGGTTTGGGATGGACTCTATGACCTGTCTGCATCTCAGTGATAGAGTCTTTATAGATGTTTCCACAAAGTTGCTGTGAGTGAAATTTTGCAGATGTTTCAGTGTTCGTATGATAACAACATCGGTGCGGAATCTCTGACCAGCTGAGAGGGAGTTCTGATTATGACCCACTCCTCTCATTCTCATGTAGTCCGTTCTGGAGGGATACCATCTGGGGTATCACTCGATCCGGCTCCTTATCTTCTTCACCTTTTATCAGTGGCGCCTCTAGTAAGGGACATGGTGTGTTGCTCCAGCCCTGCTGTGGGAAAAACCCTCACCAAAATGTACAGAACCAAAGAACTCCAGAATCATACATCTGGCCATTTCTGACACACAAAACTTATAGTTACTAAATTTATAAACCATCCAAATACAGCATAGAAGGATTTCTATTCACAGATCTTCTTAATACTTCTTTGAGGATCACCTCTGAGTCTTTGTTCTGTGGTTATGTTGTGATATGCGGAGGGGATACTCAGGGGCCAATTTGGTCATCCCGATAGGCAAACGAGTGGCAAAGACATAATGGACCCCTTGCTCTACCATCTCCCTTCGGTTTCCCCATGGTGGTGCCTCCCAGATCCACTCTAGAACTCTCCCTATAATCACCACAGATCAAGGAAAATGTCTTCTCCCTCCCCTTCTGATCGTTATTGTTTGTGTAACTGTGGGTTTAATTTGTGACCTCTCCTCTTTGATTCCTTGCATTTTATGTTAATCGCTGTGTCCGTGAATCCTTCCCCAAGTGCAGGACTTCGGGTTTGATCTCCTAGAGCAGCAGCGTCATTCTCGAGTGGTGTTGAGCGAAGGTGGTGGGGAAGCATTTTCTAGGGAACCTTTCCCCTCTGGCACCAGCTCTCACATCCTATAGAGGTTCTTCTCGGACCCACCCGACTCCCTAAGGGTCCTGTGCTGATGAGCAAGCGGAGAAGAGGAGGAACAAGTCCTCAAAGTGTCCGAGCTGCGGATGAGGAGCTGGCGTTTAGGAGCCGGGCAGTGCTGCCCAGAGCCGCGCTCTGTCTGCGGGGAGGGAGCTGCTTCCTAGCAAAGAGAGAGCGTTCCCACTGCGCCTTCTGGCTCCGGCTGGGCACGGGGAGCGCAGCCTCCAGCAGCAAAGGCCGGGCTGGCGGCTCTGCCGCGGCTGAGCAGCAGAGGAAATATTCCCCCGTGCGACGCTGGGTGGGGGTGTTGGCCGCGAACCGGCGGGTTCCTGTGCCCGCCCCGGCTTTGCAGGCACCGGCGGAGAGAAAGAGCCGCGGGAGCCGCTCGGGAAGGGCGGCGGCACACGGAGTCGGGGAGCTCGGGGGCTTTCAGGCCCCTCAGCCCGGGATTGCTGACCAAATCCGCCTCGGACGCGGCTGGACGATGCTGGGAACGATGGAGGACGGGGAATTGCTTTTGTGGCGAGTGCGAGCGAGTGGGAGACGGAGCGGAGAGCGGCAGAGGCGAGTGATCTTGTTGCTTGTGTGCGTTTGCGTGTGTCAGAGCGGGGCCGAACCCCTCCGCTATTCCCTGGCGGAGGAGATGGAGAGGGAGTCGTTTGTGGGCAATATTGCAGAGGACCTGGGGCTTTCTCCGAGCCAGCTGGCGGCTCGCAAGGCGCGCGTTGTGTCCGAGGGGAACGAGCGGCTTTTCCACCTCAATCGAAACACGGGAGTGCTGACGGCAAAGGAGTCTCTGGACCGAGAGGAGATGTGTCCGCAGAGCGATACCTGCACCGTCTTCTTTAAGACAGTCTTTGAAAATCCCTTGGAGCTGATCCGAGGGGAGTTGGAGGTTCTTGACGTGAACGACAACTCTCCCGTTTTCCCGGAGAAGGAGGTGGTTTTAGAGATTCTGGAAACGACACCACCTGGGTTCCGTTTCCTCCTGCAAAGCGCCAGGGACAGGGACGTGGGCAGCAACGGTTTGCAGAACTACAGTCTCGGGACAACTTCATATTTCTCCCTCGCTCTCCAAAAAGAGAAAGATGAAATTAAATACTTGGAACTGGTCTTAGAACGGCACCTGGACCGGGAAGAGCAGCCGCAACACAATTTAGTCCTCACCGCCACCGATGGGGGCTCCCCGCCCAGGTCAGGAACGGCTCAGGTGCGGATCTTGGTGCTGGATGCCAATGACAACATCCCGGTCTTCAGTCGGGAGGTCTACGAGGTGCAAGTGGCCGAGAACAGCCTCCCGGGGCAGTTGGTGGTCAGAGTCGCGGCCGCGGATCCCGACGAAGGGTCCTACGGGAAAGTGCGATACAGCTTCATCCAAACGTCAGAGAGGTCCCGGCAGCTCTTCCAGCTGAACCCTGACACCGGCGAGATCCGGGTGGCGGGAAACGTCGACTTCGAGGAAGCGGAGCACCACGAGTTGGCGGTGAGAGCCACCGACGGCGGGGGTCTGTCTGCGCACTGCAAAGTGCGGGTGGAGGTGCTGGACGTGAACGACAACGCCCCGGAGATAACGCTCACCTCCCAGTCGGCCTCCATTCCCGAGGACGCGCCGCCCCGCACCGTGGTGGCCCTGTTGAGCGTGCGGGACCGCGACTCCGGCGACAACGGCAGGACGGAGTGCTTCATCGACGGGGACTCGCCCTTCATGCTGACGGGCGGCGGGGATGAGTACTACGAGCTGAGGACGACGGCGGCGCTGGACAGGGAGCGGACGGCAGAGTATAACGTGACGGTGAGAGCCGCGGACCGGGGCAGGAGGCGGCTGAGCTCCCGGGCGAGCCTGCGGGTGCAGGTGTCGGACGTGAACGACAACGCGCCCGAGTTCACGCAGGCGGTTTACACGGCGTCGGTGTCGGAGAACGAGGGCCCCATGGTCCGCATCGGCAGCGTGAGCGCCACGGACGCCGACGCGGGAGCGAACGGGCGCGTGAGATACGCGCTGGTGCGGCAGGAGGGCGCGGAGCAGCCCGCGGTGTCGGTGAACGCCGAGAGCGGCGCCGTTTTCCTGCTGCGGCCGCTGGACTACGAGCAGGTGCGCGCCTTGGAGGTGGCGGTGCGCGCTGCCGACGGCGGCTCGCCGCCGCTGAGCGCCCAGGCGGTGCTGCGCGTGGTGGTGCGCGACGAGAACGACAACGCGCCCGTGGTGCTGCACCCGCCCGCCGAGAGCAGCGGCGCGGCGGCGGGCGAGCTGGTGCCGCGCTCGGCCGAGGCCGGGTACCTGGTGGCCAAGGTGGTGGCGGTGGACGCGGACGCGGGGCAGAACGCGTGGCTGTCGTACGAGCTGTGGAAGGCGACGGAGCCGGGGCTGTTCCGCGTGGGGCCGCACAGCGGCGAGGTGCGCACGGCGCGGGCCGTGGCGGAGCGGGACGCGCCCCGGCACAGGCTCGTCGTGCTGGTGCGAGACCGCGGGCGGCCGCCGCGCTCCGCCACCGCCACCCTCGGCATCGCCCTGGTCGGCGGCTTCTCCGACGCCCATCTGCGGGGCGCCGAGGAGGCGCCGGCCGCCGAGCCCGAGGGGCCGCTCACCCTCTCCCTCACCGTCTGCCTGGCCTGCGTGTCCGCCCTCTTCCTGGCCACGGCGGGGGCCGCCGTGGCGGCCAAGGTGCGGCGGGCCCGGCGCAGCGCGGCCGAGAGCTTGCCCGCCTTCCCGCAGTCCGCCCCGCCGAGCAGCGCGGGCTCCCTGCCCCGCAGCTCCGTCTACGACGTCTGCTTCGCCGCCGGCAGCCTCGACGGCGACTTGCGCTTCCTCGGGCCCCTCCTGCCCTGCTTCCCCGCCGGGCTGCCCCCCGGCCCGGCCGAGCAGCGGAGCTCGCTCTGCTCCACGGAGGCGGCCAACCTCGGCGACGACGGCGACCGGGCTGCAGAGGTGAGGGACCTGCCCGGGCCGGGGCGAGGCGGGGAGCGGGGAGGGAGCAGCGCGGGGGGCTCGGGGTGTCGCTCACCTGGGGAGTCTCGGTGTTGTGGCTCTGTGGGTGGAGGAGCCCCAGGGTCGGGAGGAGAGGGCGGAGAGGGTCTGAGAGCTGCTGGTGGGGGCGTCCCAGGAGGATCTGTTAAGGCTCAGCTGCTCCCCAAGTACTGACTTATTGGGGTCTTGGGCATCCAGTTCTGAGGGTTTCTCTTAGATCAAGTGTATCAGCGCAAAGGAGGAGGGCAGCTGCACCTCGACCAGGTTCTCAAAACCATCGAGGTTAAGGAAGAGAGGGGACTAACGTCTCGACCTCCTGTTTCCACCTCCTCTGTCTCTGGAAAGAGAACAGTAGCGTTCTCCGTACAGCAGTGACTGACGGGTCCTCTCAGTCCCTCGCTTTTGCCTCCCTCCAACGCCCAAATGACAACCCGCGCTCTCCGTTCTTGCAGGACAGAGCTCCCATCTCCGCAGACACGGCTCGCAGACGTGCGGAAGCAGCTTGCGCTGCAAAGATGGGGAAGGAGATCCATGGCAATTCTGATGCAAACCCTTGGCTCCCCACTCAGTAAACGAGGGGAAAGGCGAGCGTGTCTGTCGTCCCTGGCCAGCGTCCTCCCAGGGAAAACACCGAAAAAAAAGGACCAGGGAAGAACAAGGCTTCTCTGTGAGAGAGCAAACCCATTCTCCTCTTCAGCATGGTTTTCTTCATTTAAGTGTTCTGTAATTGTGACATAGATGGAGGACGAGGACTGTGTTGCATGTTGATTACCCCGGGACTCGGTGCACGACAATGAGAACATTATTACTTCTCAATGTTAAGGGTAATACTGAAACGTAGAAGCATATCTTCAAGATAGATTTTTCCTACGTCACCTTTTCTGTGTTTATGTTTCTTCTGAGAGCGTTCTGGAATCGTGTCTCCATTCTCTGCTGACACTTTCACTCTCCGCGCTTTTGGCCAGGAGTTCAATGGTTCATCAAAATGTAAAGCGTGGATGTAAAGAGTAATGTATCCGGTTTTGTTTATAACGCAAAGCCCAACATAACATTTCCGGCTTGTTGAGTATAAGGTAGTAGAGAATTGAAAGTGTTGTTTCTGGTTTTACAGTGAAACAGGCTTTTACACTCAGCTTGAGGCACTGTAGAAGACAGGGCGTAGAGTAGCTTGCTGTTTTCTTCTCCCTTCATTAATAAGTAACAATCAAATGCCTGATGTCAATGAACCCAATAAAAACCCCGTTGGAACTCCACCGTGTGTGTGTGGTGTGTGGAAGGTCACTTGTCACTGTCGTCGCCGAGGAAATAGCCACAAAAAGAGCAGGATTTCGGAAATCAGTCCTTGAAATATGGAGTAGATTTTATACAGAGGAAATCAGAGCGACTTGGAAGCAGGACATTGTCAGAAGGCAGAGAAGGGTGGAGGGCGATATTCTGTGGGAAGGAGAGGACCGAGAGATGCTGCTCAAAACGCCTTCGTATGGTATCTCTGTGTTTGGAATCGGGGGGAACAACCTCGGTCGATTCCATAAAAAAAGTTGCTCTTTCCCATGAGAACCTTTCTGTTCAGCCAAAGCAATGTTTATGCCACCTTCTAGTTTACAGAGCTTTTGTTCGAACCTCTTTTCATTGCCAAATGAATGGTGCCTATAACGGCCCGCAGGTGAGCGTCCGTAGATCCCTGGGCTTTGCTGTTTTCTCCGTTAGCTCGTGCTGGTTGGCGATTTTCTATCTGAGGCTCTAATTGCTGACATTCCTGCTTGTTTCTCTGCCTGTTATCTCGCACTGCCTGGCTGCGCTCTGGACCCTTCACTCTCCACACCCTTTACTTTACATCAATCCAGAACAAATTTCCCCCGTGGAACATTCACCTTTACAAAATTTGTGCTTGAAGCTCTGGCTGGAGACACTTGAATGGTGCCTTTAATGTGCCATCGCTGCGTGTCCTTAGATCCCTGGGCTTTGCTGCTGTCTCCGTTAGCTCCGGACCGTTAGCGTTTGTGTATCCGGGGCTCTAATAAGTGACCTCCCTGTGTGCTTCGCTGCCTTTTATCTCCCAGCCCTGCGGCGCCGCCTCCTCCCCCCGGGGCAGGAGCTCCGCCCGGTCGCTGAGCACAAAGCCCTCTGGAGCCCTTGCAAGGCCGCCGGGTGCGGCGAGCGGAGCGCGGAGCGTGTGTCTCGGCGAGAGGGAAGCGCGGTGGCGGTGGCGGTGGCGGGAGGCGCAGTCCCGCCGCGGCCCGCAGGGGGGAGCTCCCGGCCAAGGCGGCGCCGAGCGGCTGCGGGCGGGGAGGCGCCCGAGCCCGGCCCGGCCCTGCCCAGCGCAGCGCAGCCGGGCGGCGGCGAGCGGCGGCGAGCGGGGCCCCGGGCCAGCCGCTGCCGGGCCGCCAGCCGCACTCGGCCCCAGGGAGCCCGCCCGCCCTCGCCGCCGCCCTCGCCGCCGCCCTCGCCGCTGCCGGGCGCCGCTCGCCGCCGAGGACCGCGCGCCCGAGCCGCCCGCCGGAGCCCGCCCGCCGCCCCGCCATGGCGATCGCAAGGCAAGTGCTTTGTCTCTCTGCTCTCCTCTCGCTGCCGCACGCTCGCTCCCAGCCCCTGCGCTACTCCGTAGCCGAGGAGGCGCCGAGCGGCTCGCTCGTAGCCGACGTGGCCGAGGACGCGGGGCTGGCCCCGGCGCAGCTCTCGGCTCGCCGCGCCCGCCTGGCCTCGGAGGACGGCCGGCAGCGCTTGCGCTTGGACCGCGCCACCGGCCGCCTCGTCGTGGCCGAGAGGCTCGACCGGGAGGAGCTGTGCGCCCAGGCGCCCGCCTGCACGCTGCCCTTGGAGCTGCTGCTGGCCGACCCGCTGCAGTTCTTCCGCATCGAGGTGGCCGTGCGGGACGTCAACGACCACTCGCCCCGCTTCCCGGACGAGCAGATCACGCTTAGAATCCCAGAGAGGACCGACCCCGGCTCGCGTTTCCCTTTAATGGGGGCTCGGGACCTGGATATTGGTAGCAACAGTGTCCAGTCTTACAGCATCTCTCCCGAGAACGAGTACTTTTCTGTCTCCTTTGGGAGTCAGAGTGAGGAAGAGAAACATGTGGATTTGGTTTTGGAAAAGCCTCTAGACAGAGAGGAGCAGGCAGAGATGAGTTTCAGTCTCATTGCTGTGGACGGGGGCTCTCCCCCGAGGAGTGGAACATCTCAGATCCACGTCGTTGTTTTAGATGTAAATGATAATGCTCCCATCTTCACACAGAAGCTCTATGTCGGTCAGGTTTTGGAAAATGCCCCCGAGGGCACCGTGGTTCTGAGTGTGCTGGCAACTGATCAGGATGCAGGTTCTAATGCGGACATCTCCTACCAGTTTAGGCAAGAGGTGGACCAGAGCGAATCAGTTTTAGAGATTGACCCCGTGAGTGGTGAAATTAAACTCGCAAAGCCTCTGGACTTTGAGGTGGCTCAGAGATATGAGCTCAGTGTTCGGGCAACAGATGGTGGGGGCCTCTCAGCAATCTGCAAGGTATTGGTGGAGGTTCTGGATGTGAATGACAATGCACCAGAGCTGGTGGTGAGTTCCTTCAGCAGCCCCCTCCCTGAGAATGCGTTACCTGGGACAGTGGTTGCCTTCTTCTCTGTCAGGGACCGTGATTCTGGAGCCAACGGGAAGGTCACCTGTGCCCTTGAGGACCAGCTGTCATTCTCCCTGCGGCCAGCCTATAAGAATTACTATGAGCTGGTGACTGTGACCACAGTGGACAGGGAGGAGACCTCACGGTACATCCTGACTGTCACAGCAGCAGATGCGGGGTCACCTCCTCTCACCACCACCCAGACCTTCACCGTGGACATCTCTGATGTCAACGACAATGCACCTGTCTTCAACCAGACATCATACACCATGTACGTGCATGAAAACAATGTCCCCACTGTTCTTGTTGGAACCGTGTATGCCTCAGATGCTGACATAGGACCCAATGCCAAGGTGACCTATTCCATGGCACCAGCTCACCCCACAGGGCAGCCTCCCTGTTCCTGCATTTCTGTGAATTCTGAGAATGGGCACGTGTTTGTGCTGCGACCTCTGGACTACGAGCAGCTGAAGCAGGTTGAGGTCTTGGTGATTGCCTCTGATGCAGGATCTCCTCCCCTCAGTGCCAACGTCACTGTCCACCTCCTTGTGGTGGATGAGAATGACAATGCTCCACTGGTGCTGCATCCAGCCCAGGACAGCAGCCCAGCATCCAGCGAGCTGGTGCCCATGTCGGCTGAGGCGGGGTACCTGCTCACCAAAGTGGTGGCTGTTGATGCCGACTCTGGGCAGAACTCATGGCTCTCGTACCACCTGCTGAAGGCCACTGACCCCGGTCTGTTTGTGGTGGGTGCCCAAAATGGGGAAGTGCGTCTGAGGAGGCCAGTGACGGAGAGAGACACTGTGAAGCAGAAGCTCATCATCCTGGTGCGAGACAATGGGCGACCACCGCTGTCGGCCACAGCAACACTGAGTGCACTTCTGCTCAATGACTTCTCAGATGTGCGTCTACCACATGGCAGCCCGGACATGGAGGATGAAGAAGACTCTCTGACAGTCTATTTAATCATTTCCTTGGTCTTTGTCTCGTTGCTCTTCCTCGCATCCATGGTAACCTTCATCGCTTGCAAAGTGTGCAAGAGAAAGGAGCTGAAGGATAGACGTGTGCTTTATGCTGCCAGCAACTTTCCAAGCAGCCTGGCTGATGCAGCCTCTACAGGGACCTTGCCCCATCCCTATTGCTACGAGGTCAACCTCACAACGGGTTCGGGCAACAGTGAGTTCAAGTTCCTGAAGCCCATCCTGCCCAGCCTGCCACCACAGCACTGTGCCCTGGGCGGAGACACTGATGGTGAACAGGATTTTCCACATGGTCCTCTCACCACTGCGGATGTGGCACCAGAGAATGCAGGGATGCTCTCTGGGGAACAGTTCAATAGTCTTTCCCTTAACTAGCATGGAGTCAGCACAGGCAGAGGCTTCAGGCCCTGGTGATAGGAAGCACTCCAGGCTATAACCTGTGGCAATGGTTTCCCTAGAGTTAATCTGCCTTTACAGTTGGCATCATTTTTCCCACCCTGTAGTTACTGATATTAGCAGAAAAATTGCCTCTCCTCCAAAACTCAAAAAAACCTCAAAAAGCTAAAATCTCCTTAATTATGATGATAAAATATTTCAGCTCTATTACAGGCGTTTCCTAGATGCTTTCAGATTGGGCTTCATTCCATTGCTACCACTGTAGGTCAAGGTCATCAATCTCTTTCTGTGCTGTAACGTACTGGCAAGGTCCTTGCTGAAATGCGTGTAGCCCTCATTCTGAGTCAGGAAAGCAAGAAATTTGTGAGTATTGTGTTACAAGGTGATGCGTGCATGGAGCTGTTTCTGCTCTGGGTTCTGGATGCCTCTGCCTCTGAGATGCATGGAATCTGTGTTTTGCCTTCTGGTGTCTCTGTCTTTCTGTCCAGCCATTGTGTGACTGCATAGCTGCATAAAGGCTGCCAAGGGAAGCAGGAGGGTGCTCCCATGCACACATTGTGGTGCACAGAATTCCAGCGCAGCAGGCAAGAGTGACATGTTGAGCCTCTGAGTAGTGCTGTCTCATCTTCAGTAGTAAAGTGCACGAGATCTTCCTTTGACCCATAGTCAAAGTGTGGGTGGGCTGCCTCCTTGGGATTGCCTTAGAAATATGTATCATAGTGGTTTTGGTATTGATGGAATGGCAAAGCTGAAGTCCTTATATGCTTCTACAGGACATTCCTTTCAGAGCTTTCACCAGTTTCACTGCTGTCCGCTGGAAGCAGACCTGGTCTGTTTTTCTGGATTTGTGTTACAGCATTTGTATTTTTGGTTTTACCCTTTCTCCTTCTACTCTCTGAACTGTGTTTGACCATTGTCTTGTGGATTCCTCTGAAGAAGGACTCTCACCCCTCTATTATAATGGATAGTTTAGCTGGCACGGAATGCTTGGAAGAACTGCTTGTACTGCAGTTATCAACTGTACCATTGTAAACCAGGATATTGTTGTGTGCAAAAGTGAAATAAAGGGAACACCCGAATGCCTGTATGGAGACTGGGGTCTTTGTAGAGATGTTCCTTCTGGGAAAGCTCTGTGAATGTTTTTCAAAGGCTGAGCACTGTTTTCTCCTGTTGTCCCTTGGCTGATATAGAGTTGATTCGGTCCATTTCTTCTGTTTGGAGATGTGCCTGATAGAGCCTTGAGGGAACCTGTGTGGAGCAATGATTTGTTGGAAAGGCTCTGTGGGTCTTCAGGGCACTGAGCTTCTGGCTGTGACAGGGCCCCATTATATCCAGGTCAGGGGAACCTTGACCCTCCCCTAACAGGAGCCCGGGGTGTGCAAAGGCCTCTTCATAGCTGTGACCTTTATGAATGAAATTCCCAACTGTCCTGACTGCTGTGTCTGGTGATGGCACTGGTGAGATGTTGGAGCACAAATTGTTTGTGGCGCTTAAGGCGTAGGAGTTTCAGAAGATGGATGGCACAAAAGGAGCATACTTGTTCCTTTGGGGCAGTATTTGGGAGAGTGTCAGGATGTGGGCATTTGGTGATGAAAAACTGCTCCCAGGAAGAGGGAAATGAGAGGACTACAGCCATCCCTTCTGCCAAGGTTCTGAGAAAACCTAAGTCCTGAGGGCAGGCTGCTGTAGTGAAGACCATTGTACAGTGAATAGTAAATGATTTCTTGTCCATTTAACCTGTGTAGATTCATAGAATCATTAAGGTTGGAAAAGATCCTAGAGAGCAAAGATTCCAACCGTTAACCTAACACGACCAATTCCACCACTACATATGTCCTTATGTCCACTCAGGGCCATGTCCAGGGACGGTGCCACAGCCACTTCCCTGGGAAGCCTGTGCCAATACTTGACAGCCCTTTCGGTGTCGCAAAATCCTTTGCAGAAGGGTTAACTTAACTCACTGTAACCGCAGAGCCTGTAGGCAACACCAGCTTGCTGCTGGTGGTGAGAAAGTCACCTAATAGCAAGAAGGCTGTGTGTGAACATCGTTTACTATGGCACCAGAAATGAGGAATAGAATTGTTTATTTGCAGGAATGTCCTAAATAGGCTTGAATGGCTGAAGCAGGGGCACTCTTCCTTTTCTATGACCAAGATCCGTGTGGCTGCTGTGCATGGCTGCAGTCCTGCCTGGAGCGATTCTACTCATCGCTCTCAGCATTTGAAGGGATTAAATAGGGATTTCCTTGGAAATATATCAGCAGTAATGGTGTTGAGATGGAAGAGGATGGAATGGAATAGAATAGAGTAGAATACTTTAGTTGGAAGGGATCTACAAGGATCATCTGCCAAATCCAACTGCCTGAGCACTTCAGGGCTGACAAAATGTTAAACAATATTTCCCTTGTTGGACAGCTGGAATAACTCTGGCCAGCTTCAGTAGGTGATCTAGAGGGGTCCTGCTTTAACATTTGCAGGCTCCTTCAGTACTCTGTGAGGGCCCCCATCAGGCCAAATGCACCTGAGAATATTCAGCTGATACAGCTGATCTCTGACAATGTCAGCATCCATGAAGGAAAAGTCACTGTTCGCACTCTCATGGTCCTCCACCTCAGTGGACTGGGCAGCCCAGGCTTAGGTGACCATCTTCAACAAGCATCAATCCAAATTTTCTTAGACAGTGTTCTACTATAAACATATTGAAAAAGTCTGTCTTGGTGTCTGACACAGCACTGGCCAGTTTTGCCTCTAAATGAGCTTTGGCCTATGATGTGTTCTCCCTGCATACACAAGCCACAGGTCTGCAATCTTCCTGCAAAGCCTGATCTTGTTTCCAGAGATGATAGAATTTAGTTCTCCACTTGAGCTCCACAAGATTCCTGTAGGGCCCAGATGGACTTCTGCCCCTCTTGCTTGGCTTTTGGCACAGTGGCGTTGCCTGTTCATTGGCTGAAAGTGTAGAGTTGTGAAAACATGTTTGTTGTCTTTGTGTGGAGAGTGAGGAAGCACCAGGAATTGTTTCAAAGGGTTTTGTCTGCAGGTAGCATGGAGATGAACTTGGAAACAGGCCATTGGGTTTCGTCTTGTCATTGTTGTTTTGAATTGAGAGGCTTCTTGTAGTAAGTGGAAAGCTGTCCCACTATGATATTCCGGGTTTGTGTTAGAGCATTTGCTTTCTCCCTTTGGCCCTTTCTCTTTCTACTTTGTGAACTGTGTTTGAGCATTGTCTTGCCAATTCCTCTTAAGAAGGACTGTAACCTCATGTATAGTAAGAAAATGTTTGACTGGCAGAGAGTATTTGGAAACCCTCTCACAGCGTTGTGCCGCAGTTATGAACTGTACTGTTGTAATCTGGGACGGCTTTGTGTGTAAAAGTGAAATAAAGAGAACACGTGTATGCCTTGTCTGGAGACAGTAGTCTGTGGGGATGTTCATTCTGGGAAAGCTCTGTGAATATTTTTCAAAAACCTTTTTCCTTCTATTTCTCCCTTGGCTGAATTAAGGTTGAGCAGGGGCATTTCTTCAGTTTGGAGTCACATTCGGTAGAGCATTCAGGAAAGTTGTGGGAACAGGCATTTGCTGTCAGGCCTCTGTGGCTCTTCTGAGCACTGAGCTTCTGGCTGTGACAGGGCTAAGTTAGATCCAGGTCAGGGGAACCTGGTCCCTCCTCGAAGAGTGGCCTTGGGTGTGCAAAGGCCCTGCAAATCAGTAAGGTTGGGGAGTGAAATTTCCAACTCTTCTGACAGTTCCGGTTGTCTGGTGCAGTTCCTAATCAGACGGTTTATTATATTGTTTACCATGTGAGAGGGGAAATGTTGTCTCCTGTATTGGAGGGCCTCAACAGGCTGCTGAACTTTCCCAAGGTGCTCGTCAGAGGTGCCATTCAGGAAGCAACGTGGTGGGTAGGACTTGTCTGAGAGACTGCTTTTAGGGCCCCTTCCCCTGTGTTGAGCAGCTGGACCAGCGTGTGTCTCATCTTCTGTAGGGGAACGCAGTAAAGCACACTAGACTTTCCTTGGCCACTTAGAAGTCTGTGTGGGAGCTGTGTCCTTGGGATTTCCTTGGAAATATGTCAGCAGTACTGTGTTGAGGTGGAATGGAATGGAATGGAATGGACTACTTTAGTTGGGAGGGTTCTACATGAATCTTCTTGATCCAACGGCCTGAGCAATTAAGGGCAGGTCAAATATCAAAGAATATTATGAAGGGCATTTTCCAAATTGCTCTGAAACACTAGCAGGTGTAGGGCACTGACTCTGCGATCTTTCTAGAAAGTTTGACCTTGCTTCCAGGGTTGACACAATACATTTTTCCCCTTGAAATCCACAGGGAGTTCCCTGTTGGGCTCAGCTCATCTTCTCTGCTTGCTTGACTTTTGACACAGTGACTTTGCTTGCAAATAGAGAGTAAGTGTAGAGAACTATGAAACCACAGTCATTGTTGTCACATCCCAATGGAGACATAGTAGGACTCCGGGCTGCACTTAAACAGTTAGTGTATTACCTGTGATGTTGCAATTCCAAGTCAAGAGTATAAGCTAAAGTCTAGACCAATATTAATACCCTCTAAGGGTTTGGGATGGACTCTATGACCTGTCTGCATCTCAGTGATAGAGTCTTTATAGATGTTTCCACAAAGTTGCTGTGAGTGAAATTTTGCAGATGTTTCAGTGTTCGTATGATAACAACATCGGTGCGGAATCTCTGACCAGCTGAGAGGGAGTTCTGATTATGACCCACTCCTCTCATTCTCATGTAGTCCGTTCTGGAGGGATACCATCTGGGGTATCACTCGATCCGGCTCCTTATCTTCTTCACCTTTTATCAGTGGCGCCTCTAGTAAGGGACATGGTGTGTTGCTCCAGCCCTGCTGTGGGAAAAACCCTCACCAAAATGTACAGAACCAAAGAACTCCAGAATCATACATCTGGCCATTTCTGACACACAAAACTTATAGTTACTAAATTTATAAACCATCCAAATACAGCATAGAAGGATTTCTATTCACAGATCTTCTTAATACTTCTTTGAGGATCACCTCTGAGTCTTTGTTCTGTGGTTATGTTGTGATATGCGGAGGGGATACTCAGGGGCCAATTTGGTCATCCCGATAGGCAAACGAGTGGCAAAGACATAATGGACCCCTTGCTCTACCATCTCCCTTCGGTTTCCCCATGGTGGTGCCTCCCAGATCCACTCTAGAACTCTCCCTATAATCACCACAGATCAAGGAAAATGTCTTCTCCCTCCCCTTCTGATCGTTATTGTTTGTGTAACTGTGGGTTTAATTTGTGACCTCTCCTCTTTGATTCCTTGCATTTTATGTTAATCGCTGTGTCCGTGAATCCTTCCCCAAGTGCAGGACTTCGGGTTTGATCTCCTAGAGCAGCAGCGTCATTCTCGAGTGGTGTTGAGCGAAGGTGGTGGGGAAGCATTTTCTAGGGAACCTTTCCCCTCTGGCACCAGCTCTCACATCCTATAGAGGTTCTTCTCGGACCCACCCGACTCCCTAAGGGTCCTGTGCTGATGAGCAAGCGGAGAAGAGGAGGAACAAGTCCTCAAAGTGCTCGAGCTGCGGATGAGGAGCTGGCGTTTAGGAGCCGGGCAGTGCTGCCCAGAGCCGCGCTCTGTCTGCGGGGAGGGAGCTGCTTCCTAGCAAAGAGAGAGCGTTCCCACTGCGCCTTTTGGCTCCGGTGGGCACGGGGAGCGCAGCCTCCAGCAGCAAAGGCCGGGCTGGCGGCTCTGCCGCGGCTGAGCAGCAGAGGAAATATTCCCCCGTGCGACGCTGGGTGGGGGTGTTGGCCGCGAACCGGCGGGTTCCTGTGCCCGCCCCGGCTTTGCAGGCACCGGCGGAGAGAAAGAGCCGCGGGAGCCGCTCGGGAAGGGCGGCGGCACACGGAGTCGGGGAGCTCGGGGGCTTTCAGGCCCCTCAGCCCGGGATTGCTGACCAAATCCGCCTCGGACGCGGCTGGACGATGCTGGGAACGACGGAGGACGGGGAATGGCTTCTGTGGCGAGTGCGAGCGAGTGGGAGACGGAGCGGAGAGCGGCAGAGGCGAGTGATCTTGTTGCTTGTGTGCGTTTGCGTGTGTCAGAGCGGGGCCGAACCCCTCCGCTATTCCCTGGCGGAGGAGATGGAGAGGGAGTCGTTTGTGGGCAATATTGCAGAGGACCTGGGGCTTTCTCCGAGCCAGCTGGCGGCTCGCAAGGCGCGCGTTGTGTCCGAGGGGAACGAGCGGCTTTTCCACCTCAATCGAAACACGGGAGTGCTGACGGCAAAGGAGTCTCTGGACCGAGAGGAGATGTGTCCGCAGAGCGATACCTGCACCGTCTTCTTTAAGATAGTCTTTGAAAATCCCTTGGAGCTGATCCGAGGGGAGTTGGAGGTTCTTGACGTCAACGACAACTCCCCCGTCTTCCCGGAGAAGGAGGTGGTTTTAGAGATTCTGGAAACGACATCTCCTGGGTCCCGTTTCCTCCTGCAAAGCGCCCGGGATAAGGACGTGGGTATCAATGGCTTGCAGAATTACAGCCTCGGGTCCAATTCGCATTTCTCCCTCAATGTTGGAACAGAGAAAGGTGTGGAGCTCGTCCTGGAGCGTCAACTGGACCGGGAAGAACAGCCGCAGCTGAATTTAATCCTCACTGCTAGCGATGGGGGCTCCCCACCAAGGTCGGGAACAGCTCACGTGCAGATCGTGGTGCTGGATTCCAATGACAACACCCCGGTGTTCAGTCGGGAGGTCTACGAGGTGCAACTGGCCGAGAACAGCCCCCCGGGGCAGCTGGTGGTCAGAGTCTCGGCCGCGGATCCCGACGAAGGGTCCAACGGGAAAGTGCGATACAGATTCACCCAGATATCGGAGCGGTCCCAGCAGCTCTTCGAGCTGAACCCTGACACCGGGGAGATCCGGGTGGCGGGAACTGTGGATTTCGAGGAAGAGAAGCACCATGAGATGGCAGTGAGAGCCACCGACGGCGGGGGTCTGTCTGCGCACTGCAAAGTGCGGGTGGAGGTGCTGGATGTGAACGACAACGCCCCGGAGATAACGCTCACCTCCCAGTCGGTCTCCGTTCCCGAGGACGCGCCGCCCCGCACCGTGGTGGCCCTGTTGAGCGTGCGGGACCGCGACTCCGGCGACAACGGCAGGACGGAGTGCTCCATCGACGGGGACTCGCCCTTCATGCTGACGGGCGGCGGGGATGAGTACTACGAGCTGAGGACGACGGCGGCGCTGGACAGGGAGCGGGCGGCAGAGTATAACGTGACGGTGAGAGCCGCGGACCGGGGCAGGAGGCGGCTGAGCTCCCGGGCGAGCCTGCGGGTGCAGGTGTCGGACGTGAACGACAACGCGCCCGAGTTCACGCAGGCGGTTTACACGGCGTCGGTGTCGGAGAACGAGGGCCCCATGGTCCGCATCGGCAGCGTGAGCGCCACGGACGCCGACGCGGGAGCGAACGGGCGCGTGAGATACGCGCTGGTGCGGCAGGAGGGCGCGGAGCAGCCCGCGGTGTCGGTGAACGCCGAGAGCGGCGCCGTTTTCCTGCTGCGGCCGCTGGACTACGAGCAGGTGCGCGCCTTGGAGGTGGCGGTGCGCGCTGCCGACGGCGGCTCGCCGCCGCTGAGCGCCCAGGCGGTGCTGCGCGTGGTGGTGCGCGACGAGAACGACAACGCGCCCGTGGTGCTGCACCCGCCCGCCGAGAGCAGCGGCGCGGCGGCGGGCGAGCTGGTGCCGCGCTCGGCCGAGGCCGGGTACCTGGTGGCCAAGGTGGTGGCGGTGGACGCGGACGCGGGGCAGAACGCGTGGCTGTCGTACGAGCTGTGGAAGGCGACGGAGCCGGGGCTGTTCCGCGTGGGGCCGCACAGCGGCGAGGTGCGCACGGCGCGGGCCGTGGCGGAGCGGGACGCGCCCCGGCACAGGCTCGTCGTGCTGGTGCGAGACCGCGGGCGGCCGCCGCGCTCCGCCACCGCCACCCTCGGCATCGCCCTGGTCGGCGGCTTCTCCGACGCCCATCTGCGGGGCGCCGAGGAGGCGCCGGCCGCCGAGCCCGAGGGGCCGCTCACCCTCTCCCTCACCGTCTGCCTGGCCTGCGTGTCCGCCCTCTTCCTGGCCACGGCGGGGGCCGCCGTGGCGGCCAAGGTGCGGCGGGCCCGGCGCAGCGCGGCCGAGAGCTTGCCCGCCTTCCCGCAGTCCGCCCCGCCGAGCAGCGCGGGCTCCCTGCCCCGCAGCTCCGTCTACGACGTCTGCTTCGCCGCCGGCAGCCTCGACGGCGACTTGCGCTTCCTCGGGCCCCTCCTGCCCTGCTTCCCCGCCGGGCTGCCCCCCGGCCCGGCCGAGCAGCGGAGCTCGCTCTGCTCCACGGAGGCGGCCAACCTCGGCGACGACGGCGACCGGGCTGCAGAGGTGAGGGACCTGCCCGGGCCGGGGCGAGGCGGGGAGCGGGGAGGGAGCAGCGCGGGGGGCTCGGGGTGTCGCTCACGTGGGGAGTCTCGGTGTTGTGGCTCTGTGGGTGGAGGAGCCCCAGGGTCGGGAGGAGAGGGCGGAGAGGGTCTGAGAGCCGCTGGTGGGGGCGTCCCAGGAGGATCCGTCGAGGCTTAGATGCTCTTCAAGCGCTGACTTATCGGGCTCCTCTGCATCCATCTCTGAACTTTGTCCTTCGATTCAGCTTTAGGTTGTCCCAGCTGAGGTCAGAGCCCCACTGCTTTGTCCCAACTTCTCTGTCTCTGGACAGAGGAGAGTAACATCCTCCATGCAGCATTGTCCGACGGGTCCTCTCAGCCCCTCGCTCTTGCCTCCCTTCAACGCCCAAATGACAACCTGCGCTCTCCGTTCTTGCAGGACAGAGCTCCCATCTCCGCAGACACGGCTCGCAGACGTGTGGAAGCAGCTTGCACTGCAAAGATGGGGAAGGAGCTCCATGGCAATTCTGATGCAAACCCTTGGCTCCCCACTCAGTAAACGAGGGGAAAGGCGAGCGTGTCTGTCGTCCCTGGCCAGCGTCCTCCCAGGGAAAACACGGAAAAAAGGACCAGGGAAGAACAAGGTTTCTCTGTGAGAGAGTAAACCCGTTCTCCTCTTCAGTATTTTTTTCTTCATCTAAGTGTTCTGTAACTGTGACACGGACGGCAGACGAGGACTGTGTTGCATGTTGATTACCCCGGGACCCCGTGCACGACAATGAGAGCGCTATTACTTCTAAATATTAAGGGTAATACTGAAACCTGGAAGCATATCTTCAAGACAGCTTTTTCCTACATCACCTTTTCTGTATTTATGTTTCTTCTGAGAGCGTTCTGGAATCGTGTCTCCATTCTCTACTGACACTTTCACTCTCCACGCTTTTGGCCAGGAGTTCGCTGGTTCCTCAAACTGTAAAGGGAGCGGGGAGGGAGCAGCGCGGGGGGCTCGGGGTGTCGCTCACCTGGGGAGTCTCGGTGTTGTGGCTCTGTGGGTGGAGGAGCCCCAGGGTCGGGAGGAGAGGGCGGAGAGGGTCTGAGAGCCGCTGGTGGAGGTCCCAGGAGGATCTGTTAATGCTCAGCTGCTCCCCAAGTACTGACTTATGGGGGTCTTGGGCATCCAGCTCTGAGGGTTGCCCTTAGATCAAGTGTATCAGCGCAAAGGAAGAGGGCAGCTGCACCTCGACCAGGTTCTCAAAACCATCGAGGTTGAGGAAGAGAGTGTCCCCACCTCCTGGTTCCACCTCCTCTGTCTCTGGAAAGAGAACAGTAGCGTTCTCCGTACAGCAGTGTCCGACGGGTCCTTTCAGCCCCTCGCTTTTGTCTCCCTCCAACGCCCAAATGACAACCGGCGCTCTCCGTTCTTGCAGGACAGAGCTCCCATCTCCGCAGACACGGCTCGCAGACGTGCGGAAGCAGCTTGCACTGCAAAGAGGGGGAAGGAGCTCCATGGCAATTCTGATGCAAACCCTTGGCTCCCCACTCAGTAAACGAGGGGAAAGGAGAGCGTGTCTGTCGTCCCTGGCCAGCGTCCTCACAAGGAAAACACCGAAAAAAGGACCAGGGAAGAGCAAGGTTTCTCTGTGAGAGAGCAAACCCATTCTCCTCTTCAGCATTGTTTTCTTCATATAAGTGTTGTGTAATTGTGACATGGACGGAGGACGAGGACTGTGTTGCATGTTGATAAATCCGAGACTCCGTGCATGACTGTGAGAGCCTTCTTCCTTCTAAATGTTAAGGGAAATCTTGAAACCTGGAAGCGTATCTTCAAGATAGCTTTTTCCTACATCACCTTTTCTGAGTTTATTTTTGTTTTGAGAGCGTTCTGTAATCATGTCTCCATTCTCTTTACTCCGTTAAAACCGATTTAATTAGAAACGACTGCCAGCGGCACTCCGCACATTTGAGCAGGAGTTCACTGATTCCTCAAACTGTAAAGCGTGGGCTTTGAGCAATGTATTCGTTTTCTTTTATAAGGTAAAGTGCAAGATAACATTTCCGGATTGTTGAGTATAAAGTAATAGAGAATTGAAAGTGCTGTTTGTTTTTTTACAGTGAAACAGGCTTTTACACTCAGCTTGAGGCACTGTAGAGGACAGGACATAGAGTAGCTTTCTGTTTTCTTCTCCCTTACTTAATCGATAATGAGCTATGAAGTGTATGTCATATTTCCTATCTGTCGCACATTTAAACAATCAAATGCCTGATGTAAATGAACGCAATAAAAAAACCCTTGCAACTCCCTCGGGTTTGTGGAAGATCACTAGTCCAAGCAGAATTTCGAGAATCAACCCGTGCATTTTGCAGTAGATATGATGCAGGGAAAATCAAAGCGACTTAGAAGCAGGACATTCTCAGAAGGCGGAGCAAGATGGAGGGCGATTTTCTGTGGGAAGCAGAGGACCGAGAGATGCTGCTCAAAGCGCCGTCGAGCGGTCTCCCTGTTTGGAATCGGAGGGAACAAACTCGATCGATTCTTGTAGCAGGTTGCTCTTTCCTATGAGACCCTTTTTGTTCACCCCACAACAGGCTTTGCCTATTCCTAGACTCCCTGTCAAAGGGCTCGTAAACACTTTGATCTTTCTACTGAGTCACTTTCTGATAATGTGGGATGATCTCTTTTGGCCCATTCGCGTTACAAAGTTTCAGGAAGAACATCTTGCAGTTGAAACTTGAATGGTGACTTTAATGTCCCATCGCTGCATGTCCTTAGATCCCTGGGCATTGTTGCTTTCTCCGATAGCTCCTGCTGGGCTTTGCTGTTGTCTCCGTTAGCTCCTGCTGGTCGGTGTTTGTGTATCTGGGGCTCTAATTAGTGACTTCGCTGTGTGTTTTCCTGCCTATCATCTCTCACTGCCTGGCCGCGCTCCCCACACCCTCCACCTCTCCGTCAATATAGGATAAACTTCCCCCACGGAACTGCTTTACAAATTTGGGGCTTGGACCTCTTGCAGGTGACATTTGAATGGTGCCTTTAATGTCCCATCGCTGCGTGTCCTTAGATCCCTGGGCTTTGCTGCTCTCTCCGTTAGCTCCGGACCGTTAGCGTTTGTGTATCCGGGACTCTAATTAGTGACCTCCCGGTGTGCTTCGCTGCCTTTTATCTCCCAGCCCTGCGGCGCCGCCTCCTCCCCCCGGGGCAGGAGCTCAGCCCGGTCGCTGAGCACAAAGCCCTCTGGAGCCCTTGCAAGGCCGCCGGGTGCGGCGAGCGGAGCGCGGAGCGTGTGTCTCGGCGAGAGGGAAGCGCGGTGGCGGTGGCGGTGGCGGGAGGCGCAGTCCCGCCGCGGCCCGCAGGGGGGAGCTCCCGGCCAAGGCGGCGCCGAGCGGCTGCGGGCGGGGAGGCGCCCGAGCCCGGCCCGGCCCTGCCGAGCGCAGCGCAGCCGGGCGGCGGCGAGCGGCGGCGAGCGGGGCCCCGGGCCAGCCGCTGCCGGGCCGCCAGCCGCACTCGGCCCCAGGGAGCCCGCCCGCCCTCGCCGCCGCCCTCGCCGCCGCCCTCGCCGCTGCCGGGCGCCGCTCGCCGCCGAGGACCGCGCGCCCGAGCCGCCCGCCGGAGCCCGCCCGCCGCCCCGCCATGGCGATCGCAAGGCAAGTGCTTTGTCTCTCTGCTCTCCTCTCGCTGCCGCACGCTCGCTCCCAGCCCCTGCGCTACTCCGTAGCCGAGGAGGCGCCGAGCGGCTCGCTCGTAGCCGACGTGGCCGAGGACGCGGGGCTGGCCCCGGCGCAGCTCTCGGCTCGCCGCGCCCGCCTGGCCTCGGAGGACGGCCGGCAGCGCTTGCGCTTGGACCGCGCCACCGGCCGCCTCGTCGTGGCCGAGAGGCTCGACCGGGAGGAGCTGTGCGCCCAGGCGCCCGCCTGCACGCTGCCCTTGGAGCTGCTGCTGGCCGACCCGCTGCAGTTCTTCCGCATCGAGGTGGCCGTGCGGGACGTCAACGACCACTCGCCCCGCTTCCCGGACGAGCAGATCACGCTTAGGATCCCTGAGACCAGCAACCCCGGCTCGCGTTTCCCGCTAATGGGGGCACGAGACCTGGATATTGGCAGCAACAGTATTCAGGGTTACAGCATCTCTCCCGAGAACGAGTACTTTAGTGTCTCCTTTGGGAGTCGGAATGACGACGATCAATATGTGGAATTGGTTTTGGAAAAGCCTCTAGACAGGGAGGAGCAGGCAGAGATGAGTTTCAGTCTCATTGCTGTGGACGGGGGCTCTCCCCCGAGGAGTGGGACCACCGAAATCCGCATTGTCATACTAGATGCAAATGACAACGCTCCCGTCTTCACACAGGAGCTGTATGTCGGTCAGGTTTTGGAAAATGCCCCTGAGGGCACGGTGGTTCTGAGCGTGGTGGCAACTGATCTGGATGCAGGTTCTAATGGTGAAATTTTCTACCAGTTCCGCCAAGAGGTTGGCCAGAGTGAAACAATGTTTGTTATTGATGCCAGGAGCGGTGAAATTAAACTCAGAAAGCCTCTGGACTTTGAGACAGCACAGAAACACGAGCTCAGAGTGCAGGCTACAGATGGTGGGGGCCTCTCAGCGATCTGCAAGGTATTGGTGGAGGTGCTGGATGTGAATGACAATGCACCAGAGCTGGTGGTGAGTTCCTTCAGCAGCCCCCTCCCTGAGAACGCATTACCTGGGACAGTGGTTGCCTTCTTCACTGTCAGGGACCGTGATGCTGGAGCCAACGGAAAGATCATCTGTGCCCTCGAGGGCCAGCTGTCATTCTCCCTGCGGCCAGCCTATAAGAATTACTATGAGCTGGTGACTGTGAGCTCACTGGACCGGGAGGAAATGGCACGGTACATTGTAACTGTCACAGCAGCAGACGCGGGTTCACCTTCTCTCACCACCACCCAGACCTTCACGGTGGACATCTCTGATGTCAACGACAATGCACCTGTCTTCAACCAGACATCATATACCATGTATGTGCGTGAGAATAATATTCCCACCATGCTGGTTGGAACCGTGTATGGGGCAGATGCTGACGTAGGACCCAATGCCAAGGTGACCTATTCCCTGGCACCAGCTCACCCCACAGGGCAGCCTCCCTGTTCCTGCATTTCTGTGAACTCTGAGAATGGGCACGTGTTTGTGCTGCGGCCTCTGGACTATGAGCAGCTGAAGCAGATTGAGGTCTTGGTGATTGCCTCTGATGCAGGATCTCCTCCCCTCAGTGCCAACGTCACTGTCCGCGTTGTTGTGGTGGATGAGAATGACAATGCCCCACTGGTGCTGCATCCAGCCCAGGACAGCAGCCCAGCATCCAGCGAGCTGGTGCCCATGTCGGCTGAGGTGGGGTACCTGGTCACCAAAGTGGTGGCTGTTGATGCTGACTCTGGGCAGAACTCATGGCTCTCATACCACCTGCTGAAGGCCACTGACCCCGGTCTGTTTGTGGTGGGTGCCCAAAGTGGGGAGGTGCATCTGAGGAGGCCAGTGACGGAGAGAGACACCGTGAAGCAGAAGCTCATCATCCTGGTGCGGGACAACGGGCGACCACCACTGTCGGCCACAGCAGCACTGAGTGCACTCCTACTCAATGACTTCTCAGATGTCCAACTACCACGCAGCAGCCTGGACATGGAGGATGAAGAAGACTCTCTGACATTCTATTTAATCATTTCCCTGGTCTTTGTCTCATTGCTCTTCCTCGTGTCCATGGCAACCTTCATCGCTTGCAAAGTGTGCAAGAGAAAGGAGCTGAAGGATGGGCATGTGGTTTATGCTGCCAGCAACTTGCCAAGCAGCCTGGCTGATGCAGCCTCTGCAGGGACCCTGCCCCATCCCTATTGCTATGAGATCAACCTCACAACGGGTTCGGGCAACAGCGAGTTCAAGTTCCTGAAGCCCATCCTGCCCAGCCTGCCACCACAGCACTGTGCCCTGGGCGGGGACACTGATGGTGAACAGGATTTTCCCCATGGTCCTCTCACCACTGAGGATGTGCTACCAGAGAACATAGGGATGTTCTCTGGGGAAGAGTTCAATAGTCTTTCCTTTAACTAGGATGGAGTCAGCACAGCCAGAGGCTTCGAGCCTTGTGATAGGAAATGGTCCAGGCTATAACTTGTGGCAATGGCTTCCCTAGAGTTAATCTGCCTTTACATTTAGCATCATTTTTCCTGCCCTGAAGTTGCCGAAACCAGAAGAAAAGTTGTCTCTTCCTCCAAAACACCAGAAAAAGCCCCAAAATAAACTTAAGTCTCCTTAATTATGATGATATAATTGTTCAACTCTATTAAAGGCATCTTAGATGCTTTCAGAGTGGGTTTCATTCCGTTGCTACCACCGTAGTTCTTCTATCACTTGCTGTTGGCCAAGTTCATGGATCTCTTTCTGTGCCGTAATGCAATGGCAAGGTATTGTGTTACAAGGTGATGCATGCATGGAGCTGTTTCTGCTCTGGGTTCTCAATGCCTCTGTCTGAGATGCATGGACTCTGTGTATTTTGCCTTCTGGTGTCTCTGTCTTTCTGTCCAGCCATAGTGTGACTGCACACGCCTCACAAAGGCTGCTGAGGGAGGCAGGAGGGTGCTCCCATGGACACATTGCCATGCACAGGATTCCAGCTCTGCAGGCAAGAGTGAGATGTCAAGCCTCTAAGTAATGCTGTCTCATCTCATGTAGTGAAGAGCAGTAAAGTGCATGAGATCTTCCTTTGACCCATAAGAGGGGTGTGCGTGGGCTGCTTCCTTGGGATTGCCCTGGAAATACCTAGCATGGCATTGTAGGTATGGAACAGAATGGTAAAGCTAAAGTCCTTATATGCTTCTACAGGACATTCCTTTCAGACCTTTCACCAGCTTCACTGCTGTCCTCTGAAAGCAGATCTGATCTGTTTTCCTGGATTTGTGTTATAGCATTTGCATTTTTGTTTTGCCCTTTCTCCTTCTAATTTGTGAACTGTGTTTGACTGCTGTATTGCTGATTCCTTTGAAGAAGGACTGTCACCCCTCTCTAATAATGGATAGTTTAACTGACATGAAATGCTTAGAAGCCCTCCCACTGTTTTGTGCTGCAGTTATAATTTTCACCATTGTAAACCAGGTTATTGTTGTGTGCAAAAGTGAAATAAAGAGAACACCTGAATGCCTGTATGGAGACTGGGGTCTTGGTAGAGGTGTTCCTTCTGGGAAAGCTCTGTGAATGTTTTTCAAAGGCTGAGCAGCGTTTTCTCCTGTTGTCCCTTGGCTGATGTAAGGTTGATTGGGTCCATTTCTTCTATTTGGAGACATGCCTGATAGAGCATTGAGGGAACCTGTGTGGAGCAATGATTTGTTGGCAAGGCTCTTTGGGTCATCAGGGCACTGAGCTTCTGGCTGTGACAGGGTCCCATTAGATCCAGGTCAGGGGAACCATGTCCCTCCCCAACAGAAGCCCTGGGTGTGCAAAGGGCTCTGCATAGCCATGACCTTTTGGAGTGACATTCCCAACTTTCCTGACTGCTCTGTTTTGTATTGGCACTGGTGAGGTTTTGGAGCACAAATTGTTTGTGGTGCTTAAGGCGTAGGAGTTTCAGAAGATGGATGGCACAAAAGGAGCATACTTGTTCCTTTGGGGCAGTATTTGGGAGAGTGTCAGGATGTGGGTATTTGGTGATGAAAAACTGCTACCAGGAAGAGGGAAATGAGAGGACTACAGCCATCCCTTCTGCCAAGGGTCTGAGAAAACCGTTTAGTCCTGAGGACAGGCTGCTGTAGTGAAGACCATTGTACAGTGAATAGTAAATAGTTTATTGTCCATTTAACCTGTGTATATTCATAGAATCATTTAGGTTGGAAAAGATCCTAGAGAGCAAAGATTCCAATCGTTAACCTAACATGACCAATTCCACCACTACATATGTCCTTACGTCCACCCAGGGCCATGTCCAGGGACGGTGCCTCAGCCACTTCCCTGGGCAGCCTGTGCCAATGCTTGACAGCCCTTTTGGTGTTGCAAAATCCTTTGCAGAAGGGTTAACTCAACTCACTGTAACCGTGGAGCCTGCAGGCAGCACCAACTTGCTGCTGCTGGTGAGAAAGTCACCTAAGAGCAAGAAATCTGCATGTGAATGTCTTTTACTGTGACACTAGAAAATGTTTATTTGCAGGAAGGTCCTAAAAGGGCTTGAATGACTGAAGTGGGGACACTGTTTCTTTTCTATGACCATGATCTGTATGGCTGTAGTCCTGCCTGGAGCAATTCTACTCATCATTCTTGGTATTTAAAGGGATTAAATAGGGATTTCCTTGGAAATACATCAGCAGTAACGGTGTTGGAATGGAATAGAATAGAGTAGAATACTTTAGTTGTAAGGGATCTACAAGGATCATCTTAGTCCAACTTCCTGAACACTTCAGGGCTGACCAAATGTTAAAAAATATTACGAATGGCGTTGTTCAAAAGATGAAACTGGCACTCTGGCGTTAACTATTCCAAGGACCAGTCAATTGGGAATGAACTCTATTCCCTTTATGAGGGCTGAAGGTTTGCCAGCCCAGCTGAGGTGCATTTTCACCAATGCACGCAGCATGGGTAATAAGAAGGAAGAGTTGGAAGCTGTCGTAGGGCAAGGAGACTACGGTGTTGTTGCCATCATGGAAGCGTGGTGGTATGACTCGTATAACTGGAGTGCAGCTATGCTGGGGTATAAACTCTTCATGTGGGACAGGAAGAGTAGGAGAGGAGGTGGGGTAGCCCTCTATGTTAGAGAGTGCTTTGATACGCTCGAGGTCGAGTATGGTGATGACAAGATCTAGTGCCTGTGTGTTAAAATCAGAGAAGCCCACAAGAAGGTAGATATTGTGTTGGGAGTCTGTTACAGACCACCCAGCCAAGAAGAAGCAGCTGATGAGCTCTTCTATAAACAACTGGGGTTAATCTCTAGATCGCTGCCTCTTGTCCTCGTGGGAGACTTCAGTCTTCCAGATATCTGCTGGAAGTACAATACAGCAGAAAGGAAGCAGTCTAGGAGGTTTCTGGAGTGTGTGGAAGGTAACTTCCTCACACAACTGGTGAGTGAACCGACAAGGGAAGGTGCCCTCCTGGACCTGCTGTTCATAAACAGAGAAGGCCTTGTGGGGGATGTGCCTGGGTCAAAGCGATCACGAGATGGTAGGGTTTTCAGTTCTAGGTGAGATGAGGAGGGGGGTTAGCAGGACAGTCTCATTAAACTTCCAAAGGGTAGACTTCAGACTGTTCAGAAGGCTGGTTGGCAAAGTCCCATGGGAGACAGTCCTTAAGGGCAAGGGAGCCCATGAAGGCTGGGCGCTCTTCCAAAAGGAAATCCTAGAAACTCAGGAGAAAGCCACCCCTGTGTTCCAGAAAAAGAGTCAGCCGGGGGAAAGAAACAGCTTGGTTGAGTAGGGAGATCTTGAGAGATACCAAAAAGAACAGAAATGTCTCTGAGCTTTGGAAGAAGGGACAGGCATCTTGGGTGGACTACAGGAAGGAAGTGAGATCACGCAGGAAAAAAATCAAGAGGGCTAAGGCCCACCTAGAAATCAGATTGGACAAGTCTGTGAAAGATAATAAAAAATCTTTCTATAAATATATTAACAATAAAAGGAAGACTAGAGAGAATATACAATCTCTATTGGATGCAGAAGGAATAACAATGACAGTGGATGAGGACAAGGCTGAGGTACTTCTTTGCCTCAGTCTTTAATAGTAAGGGAAGTTGTTCCCTCTGTGTACAAACCCAGGAGTTAGAGGATCAGAACAAAGCTCCCATGATCCAAGAGGAGGTGGTTAGAGCCTTGCTTGCCCAGCTAGACACGCACAAGTCTATGGGGTCAGATGGGATCCACCCAAGGGTATTGAAGGAGCTGGCAGATGTGCTGGCCGAAACCCTTTCCATCATCTTCCAGCAGTCCTGGAAGACTGGGGAAGTTCCACTGGACTGGAGGCTGGCTGATGTTGTGCCCATCTACAAGAAGGGTCACAGGGAGGATCCAGGGAACTACAGGCCTGTCAGTCTGACCTCAGTGCCATGGAAAGTCATGGAACAGGTGATCTTGAGTGCTATCATGAAGCACATGCAAGAGAACCGGGTGATGAGGCCCAGTCAACATGGGTTCACAAAAGGCAGGTCTTGCCAAACTAACCTGATCGCCTTCTATGATAAAGTGACTCGACTACTGGACAAGAAAGGCTGTGGATGTATCTTCCTGGACTTCAGTAAAGCCTTTGACACAGTTTCTCACAGCATTCTGCTTTGGAAACTGTCACCTCTGGCCTGGACAGGCAAAAAGTCTCCTGGAAAACTGGTTGGATGTCCGGGCCCAGAGAGTGGTGGGAAATGGAGTTAACTCCAGCTGGAGGCCAGTTACAAGTGGTGTCCCCAGGGCTCGGTGCTGGGTCCAGCCCTGTTCAATGTCTTTATCAATGACCTGGATGAAGGCATTGAGTGCTCCGTTAGCAAGTTTGCGGATGCCACTAAGCTGGGTGGAAGTGTTGATCTGCTGGAGGGTAGGGAGGCTCCAAAGGGATCTGAACAGGCTGGACTGCTGGGCAGAGTCGAATGGCATGAGGTTTAACAAGGCCAAATGCCGGGTCCTGCACTTGGGGCACAACAACCCTGTGCAGCTCCAGACTAGGAAAAATCTGGCTGGAAACTGCCTGGAGGAGAAGGACCTGGGGGTCTTGGTTGACAGCGACTGGACATGAGCCAGCAGTGGCCCAGGTGGCCAAGAAGGCCAATGGCATCTTGGCTTGTATCAGAAACAGCAACACGAGCAGGTCCAGGGAGGTTCTTCTCCCTCTGTACTCAGCACTGGTGAGACCGCTCCTCGAATCCTGTGTTCAGTTCTGGGCCCCTCACCAGAAGAAGCATGTTGAGGCTCTGGAGTGAGTCCAGAGAAGAGCCACAAAGCTGGTGAAGGGGCTGGAGAACAGGCCTTATGAGGAGCGGCTGAGAGAGCTGGGGTTGTTTAGCCTGGAGAAGAGGAGGCTAAGGGGAGACCTCATTGCTCTCTACAACTACCTAAAGGGAGGTTGTAGAAAGGAGGGAGCTGGGCTCTTCTCCCAAGTGACAGGGGCCAGGACAAGAGTGAATGGCCTCAAGTTCTGTCAGGGGAGGTTTACGCTGGATGTTAGGAAAAAATTTGTCCCAGAAAGGGTCATTGGGCGCTGGAACAGGCTGCCCAGGGAGGTGGTTGAGTCACCTTCCCTGGAGGTGTTTAATGCATGGATGGATGAGGTGCTGAGGGGCATGATTTAGTGTTTGATAGGAATGGTTGGACTCGATGACCCAGTGGGTCTTTTCCAACCTAGTGATCCTATGATTCTATGAAATGGCTCTGAAATACCTGCAGGTGTGGGGCATCAACTCTGTGATCTTCCTACAAAGCCTGACCTTGTTTCCAGAGGTGACACAATTCATTTCTCCCCTTGAAGTCCATGAGGAGTTCCCTTTTGGGCTCACCTGGTCTTCTCTGCTTGCTTGACTTTTGACACAGTGACATTGCATGCTTGTAGACTTTAAGTGTAGAGAGCTGTGAAAGCACATTCATTGTTGTCACATCCCGACGGAGACAGAGTAGGACTCAGAACTGCACTTAAACAGTTAGCTTATTACCTGTAATGTTACAATTCTAAATCATGACTATAAGCTTAATTCTTGACCAATATTAATATCCTCTAAGGGTTTGTGAGGGACTTTATGGCTTGTCAAGAGTTCAGTTTCCACTAAGTTGCTGCGAGTTGCAGGTGCTCCGGTGTTCCTAGGACGTCAACGTCTGTGGGGGTTTCAGACCAGCTGAGAGGGAGCTCCTATTATGACCCATTCCTCTCATTATACTATAGTCTGTTCTGGAGTGAGAACTTCTGGGGTATAACTCGGTCTTGTTCCGTATCTTCTTTACTTTCCATCAGTCGCACCACCAGTAAGGGACACAGTGGGTTGCTCCAGTCCCGCTGCCGGAGCAATCCCCACCATCGTGTAGGGACCTGAAAAAATCTAGAATCATACACCAGACCATTTCCAAGACACAAAGCATATAGTTTCTACATTTATAAGCCATTCAAGTACAATACATTGATTTTTTTATTCACAAATCTTCTTAATACATATGCTTTGAGGATCACCTCCGAGTCTTTGTTCTGTGTCTATGGAGTAACTCTGCTATATGTGATGTGTGGAAGGCAGTGACCCAGGGCCAGCTTGGTCATCCCGTCAGGCAAACGGGTGGCAAAGACATAATGATTAGATCATTCTCCCCTACTCATACTCGCTGCACACATGGTCTTTGATGTGGCCGCTGATATGGAGTGGCCACCAGACCTCCGTCTCGATCACCTCCACCCCGCGACTCAGCAAAGCAGTAGCCCTTCTTCAGCAGCTTCAGGAGGAGGGGGATTAATTGTCTGCGTGGAAACTCCAGGTGTTCCTTTAAAGAGGCTTTGAGTTCTGCAGAGTGCTCGTGGGGGCAGCTGTGTGCATCTCCGTGCGTTGCGTGTGCACTTGCCGGATCTCGCCTCGGGGTCGGCGAGAGAAGCCGCGGGTGAAGTCGATCGGCAGGACTGGCGGTTGGTGCCTGACCTTGGGGTTTTTCTCCAGTCTCAGCACGGATCTTGGCTCACACTTCCCGGCCGGCTCGGGACGCCTCGCTCTGCCATCTCCCCTCGGTTTCCCCACGGTATTTCATCCCAGGTCCACTCTTAACCTTTCCCTTTTACCGAATTTGATCCTACCTTTAATCATCCCATAATAAGCTTTGCTTATTCCTATAATAGCGCTCGAACACCTCGCAATCCATTTGCACTTTTCTGTGAAAGCCTTTCTGATAAACCAGGATAATATTTTCCCCCCTTGCCTTCTCTCTTACAAAGTTTCTGGTTGAACCTCTTGAGATGGAATGGCGCATTTGATGTCCCCTCAGCTCAGTGTTCTTTATATCACTGCGCTTTGCCCTTCTCACCACTAGCTCCTGATCGTTAGTGTACTTGGGGTTTAATTTGTGACCTTTCCTCTTTGATTCCTGGCATTTTATGTATAATCGCTGTGTCCGTGAATCCTTCCCCAAGTGCAGGACTTCGGGTTTGATCTCCTAGAGCAGCAGCGTCATTCTCGAGTGGTGTTGAGCGAGGGTGGTGGGGAAGCATTTTTTAGGGAACCTTTCTCCTCTGGCACCAGCTCTCACATCCTATAGAGGTGCTGCTTGGACCCGCCCCACCCGCTAAGGGTCCTGTGCTGATGAACAAGCGGAGAAGAGGACGAACAAGCCCTCAAAGTGCTCGAGCTGCGGATGAGGAGCTGGCGTTTAGGAGCCGGGCAGTGCTGCCCAGAGCCGCGCTCTGTCTGCGGGGAGGGCGCTGCTTCCTAGCAAAGAGAGAGCGTTTCCACTGCGCCTTTTGGCTCCGGTGGGCACGGGGAGCGCAGCCTCCAGCAGCAAAGGCCGGGCTGGCGGCTCTGCCGCGGCTGAGCAGCAGAGGAAATATTCCCCCGTGCGACGCTGGGTGGGGGTGTTGGCCGCGAACCGGCGGGTTCCTGTGCCCGCCCCGGCTTTGCAGGCACCGGCGGAGAGAAAGAGCCGCGGGAGCCGCTCGGGAAGGGCGGCGGCACACGGAGTCGGGGAGCTCGGGGGCTTTCAGGCCCCTCAGCCCGGGATTGCTGACCAAATCCGCCTCGGGCGCCGCTGGACGATGCTGGGAACGACGGAGGACGGGGAATGGCTTCTGTGGCGAGTGCGAGCGAGCGGGAGACGGAGCGGAGAGCGGCAAAGGCGAGTGATCTTGTTGCTTGTGTGCGTTTGCGTGTGTCAGAGCGGGGCCGAACCCCTCCGCTATTCCCTGGCGGAGGAGATGGAGAGGGAGTCGTTTGTGGGCAATATTGCAGAGGACCTGGGGCTTTCTCCGAGCCAGCTGGCGGCTCGCAAGGCGCGCGTTGTGTCCGAGGGGAACGAGCGGCTTTTCCACCTCAATCGAAACACGGGAGTGCTGACGGCAAAGGAGTCTCTGGACCGAGAGCAGATGTGTCCGCAGAGCGATACCTGCACCGTCTTCTTTAAGATAGTCTTTGAAAATCCCTTGGAGCTGATCCGAGGGGAGTTGGAGGTTCTTGACGTGAACGACAACTCCCCCGTCTTCCCGGAGAAGGAGGTGGTTTTAGAGATTCTGGAAACGACATCTCCTGGGTCCCGTTTCCCTCTGCAAAGTGCCAGGGACAAGGACGTGGGCAGCAACGGTTTGCAGAACTACAGCCTCGAGTCCAATTCGCATTTCTCCCTCGATATCGGAATCGGTAAAGGTGGAACAAAATACGCAGAGCTCGTCCTAGAGCGTCAGCTGGACCGGGAAGAACAGCCTCAACTGAATCTTCTCCTCACCGCTAGCGATGGGGGCTCACCACCCAGGTCGGGCACAGTCCAAGTGCGGGTCGTGGTGGTGGATGCCAATGACAACACCCCGGTGTTCCGCCGGGAGGTCTACGAGGTGCAACTGGCCGAGAACAGCCCCCCGGGGCAGCTGGTGGTCAGAGTCGCGGCCGCGGATCCCGACGAAGGGTCCAACGGGAAAGTGCGATACAGATTCACCCAGATATCGGAGAGGTCCCGGCAGCTCTTCCAGCTGAACCCTGACACCGGGGAGATCCGAGTGGCGGGCAACGTCGACTTCGAGGAAGGGAAGCACCACGACTTGGTGGTGAGAGCCACCGACGGCGGGGGTCTGTCTGCGCACTGCAAAGTGCAGGTGGAGGTGCTGGACGTGAACGACAACGCCCCGGAGATAACGCTCACCTCCCAGTCGGCTTCCATTCCCGAGGACGCGCCGCCCCGCACCGTGGTGGCCCTGTTGAGCGTGCGGGACCGCGACTCCGGCGACAACGGCAGGACGGAGTGCTCCATCGACGGGGACTCGCCCTTCATGCTGACGGGCGGCGGGGATGAGTACTACGAGCTGAGGACGACGGCGGCGCTGGACAGGGAGCGGGCGGCAGAGTATAACGTGACGGTGAGAGCCGCGGACCGGGGCAGGAGGCGGCTGAGCTCCCGGGCGAGCCTGCGGGTGCAGGTGTCGGACGTGAACGACAACGCGCCCGAGTTCACGCAGGCGGTTTACACGGCGTCGGTGTCGGAGAACGAGGGCCCCATGGTCCGCATCGGCAGCGTGAGCGCCACGGACGCCGACGCGGGAGCGAACGGGCGCGTGAGATACGCGCTGGTGCGGCAGGAGGGCGCGGAGCAGCCCGCGGTGTCGGTGAACGCCGAGAGCGGCGCCGTTTTCCTGCTGCGGCCGCTGGACTACGAGCAGGTGCGCGCCTTGGAGGTGGCGGTGCGCGCTGCCGACGGCGGCTCGCCGCCGCTGCGCGCCCAGGCGGTGCTGCGCGTGGTGGTGCGCGACGAGAACGACAACGCGCCCGTGGTGCTGCACCCGCCCGCCGAGAGCAGCGGCGCGGCGGCGGGCGAGCTGGTGCCGCGCTCGGCCGAGGCCGGGTACCTGGTGGCCAAGGTGGTGGCGGTGGACGCGGACGCGGGGCAGAACGCGTGGCTGTCGTACGAGCTGTGGAAGGCGACGGAGCCGGGGCTGTTCCGCGTGGGGCCGCACAGCGGCGAGGTGCGCACGGCGCGGGCCGTGGCGGAGCGGGACGCGCCCCGGCACAGGCTCGTCGTGCTGGTGCGAGACCGCGGGCGGCCGCCGCGCTCCGCCACCGCCACCCTCGGCATCGCCCTGGTCGGCGGCTTCTCCGACGCCCATCTGCGGGGCGCCGAGGAGGCGCCGGCCGCCGAGCCCGAGGGGCCGCTCACCCTCTCCCTCACCGTCTGCCTGGCCTGCGTGTCCGCCCTCTTCCTGGCCACGGCGGGGGCCGCCGTGGCGGCCAAGGTGCGGCGGGCCCGGCGCAGCGCGGCCGAGAGCTTGCCCGCCTTCCCGCAGTCCGCCCCGCCGAGCAGCGCGGGCTCCCTGCCCCGCAGCTCCGTCTACGACGTCTGCTTCGCCGCCGGCAGCCTCGACGGCGACTTGCGCTTCCTCGGGCCCCTCCTGCCCTGCTTCCCCGCCGGGCTGCCCCCCGGCCCGGCCGAGCAGCGGAGCTCGCTCTGCTCCACGGAGGCGGCCAACCTCGGCGACGACGGCGACCGGGCTGCAGAGGTGAGGGACCTGCCCGGGCCGGGGCGAGGCGGGGAGCGGGGAGGGAGCAGCGCGGGGGGCTCGGGGTGTCGCTCACGTGGGGAGTCTCGTTGTTGTGGCTCTGTGGGTGGAGGAGCCCCAGGGTCGGGAGGAGAGGGCGGAGAGGGTCTGAGAGCCGCTGGTGGGGGCGTCCCAGGAGGATCTGTTAAGGCTCAGCTGCTCCCCAAGTACTGACTTACCGGGGTCTTGGGCATCCAGCTCTGAGTGTTGCCCTTAGATCAAGTGTATCAGCGCAAAGGAGGAGGGCAGCTGCACCTCGACCAGGTTCTCAAAACCATCGAGGTTAAGGAAGAGAGGGGACATGAGACATCTCCTGGTTCCACCTCCTCTGTCTCTGGAAAGAGAACAGTAGCGTTCTCCGTACAGCAGTGTCCGACGGGTCCTTTCAGCCCCTCGCTCTTGCCTCCCTTCAAAGTCCGAATGACAACCCGCGCTCTCCGTTCTTGCAGGACAGAGCTCCCATCTCCGCAGACACGGCTCGCAGACGTGCGGAAGCAGCTTGCACTGCAAACAGGGGGAAGGAGCTCCATGGCAATTCTGATCCAAACCCTTGGCTCCCCACTCAGTAAACGAGGGGAAAGGCGAGAGTGTCTGTCATCCCTGGCCAGCGTCCTCCCAGGGAAAACACCGAAAAAAGGACCAGGGAAGAACAAGGTTTCTCTGTGAGAGAGCAAACCCATTCTCCTCTTCAGCATTGTTTTCTTCATATAAGTGTTGTGTAATTGTGACATGGACGGAGGACGAGGACTGTGTTGCATGTTGATTATCCAAGGACTCCGTGCATGACTATGAGAGCATTATTACTTCTCAATGTTAAGGGTAATACTGAAATCTAGAAGCCTATCTTCAAGATAGCTTTTTCCTACATCACCTTTTCTGTGTTTATGTTTCTTCTGAGAGCGTTCTGGAATCGTGTCTCCAGTCTCTGCACTCCGTTAAAACCGATTAAATTAGAAACGACTGACACTGGCACTCTCTGCACATTTGACCAGGAGTTCACTGGTTCCTCAAACTGTAAAGCGTGGTCTTTGAGCAATGTATTCGTTTTCTCTTATAAGGTAAAGTGCAAGGTAACGTTTCCGGATTGTTGAGTATAAAGTAGTAGAGAATTAAAAGTGCTGTTTGTGATTTTACAGTGAAACAGGCTTTTACACAATGCTTGACGAACTGTAGAAGGCAGAGCGTAGAGCAGCTTTCTGTTTTCTTCTCCTTTCATTAATCGGTAATGAGCTATAAAGTGCATGTGATATTTCCCGTCGCTCGCACATTTAAGCAATCAAATGCCTGAAGTCAATTAACCCAATAAAACCCACCTTGCAACTCCCTCGTGTGTGTGTGGTGTCTGTGCGATCACTAGTCAGTCTCCAAGCAGGATTTCAGGAATCTGTCGATGCATTTGGAGGGGGTTTTATGCAAGGGAAAAAGCGTGATCTGAGGTCAGCTCTCGGTGCAAAGAGAGGAGCAGCGCGACGCTTCGCGAGAGGGAAGGGTGCCGAAGAGCAGAATTTCGAGACTCAATGCGTGCATTGTGGAGTAGACTTTATGCAGGGGAAATCAGAGCGACTTGGACATCCTCTGAAGGCAGAGAAGGGTGGAGGGCGATTTTCTGTGGGAAGCAGAGGTCCGAGAGATGCTGCTTAAAGCGCCTTCGAGCAGTCTCTGTCTTTGGAATCGGGAGGAACAATCCCGGTGCATTTCAGAAAAAAATTGCCCTTTGCCATGGGACACTTTCTGTCCATCCAAGGCAATGTATATGCCAGCTTCTAGTTTAGAGAGTGTCTGAGAGCTGCTGCTGCGGGCCTCCTAGGAGGATCAGGCTCGTCTCAGCTGCCCTCCAAGTCCTCACTTCTCGCGCTCCTCTGCATCCAGCTCTGAGCGTTGCCCTTAGATCAAGCCTATCAATGTAAAGGAGGAGGGCAGCTGGACCTCGACCTGGTTCTCAAAACTGTAGAGGCTAAGGAACAGAGGGGAGTAACGGCCCCACCGCCTGGTCTTCTTCATATAAGCGTTCTGTAATTGTGGCATGGACGGAGGGCGAGGGCTGTGTTGCATGTTGATAACTCAGAAATTCCGTGCACGACTGTGAGAGCGTTATTACTTGTGGAGACATTTTACAGAGAAGAAGGCCTTGCTGCTATGCGCCTAGTTGATACCGAGCAACCCTGAGAAGTCCCTGAAATAGAGACAGACTTCTGATAAAGAAAAGCCAGCTGAAAGGAACACAAGAGCTAGTTCGGCTGGATCGAGTAACAACTGACAGAAAAACGACGTATGAGAACTATCAACTTAGTCAATTTTTGTGTAACTTGTTTTTTTAGCATGCGCGGTAGTTTAGCCAATAATATAGGTTTGTGGCCAGTTACCTTTGGCTAATAATACACTGTAGATACCCTCGTGGGCACCCGGTTATGTAACCAAAAAGAGTATATAAAGAAACAGCTAAGTCAATAAAATGTCTTCGATCCATCAGTTCGAAGTCCGTGGTATCAATCCCCTCAATTACTTCTAAATATTAAGGGAAATACTGAAACCTGGATGCTCATCTTTAAGATAGCTTTTTCCTACATCACCTTTTCTGTGTTTATTTTTCTTAAATGGTGCCTTCAAGGTCCCAACGCTGCGTGTGCTTCGATCCCTGGGCTTTGCTGCTGTCTCCGTTAGCTCCGGACCGTTAGCGTTTGTGTATCCGGGGCTCTAATTAGTGACCTCCCGGTGTGCTTCCCTGCCTTTTATCTCCCAGCCCTGCGGCACCGCCTCCTCCCCTCGGGGCAGGAGCTCAGCCCGGTCGCTGAGCACAAAGCCCTCTGGAGCCCTTGCAAGGCCGCCGGGTGTGGCGAGCGGAGCGCGGAGCGTGTCTCTCGGCGAGAGGGAAGCGCGGTGGCGGTGGCGGTGGCGGGAGGCGCAGTCCCGCCGCGGCCCGCAGGGGGGAGCTCCCGGCCAAGGCGGCGCCGAGCGGCTGCGGGCGGGGAGGCGCCCGAGCCCGGCCCGGCCCTGCCCAGCGCAGCGCAGCCGGGCGGCGGCGAGCGGCGGCGAGCGGGGCCCCGGGCCAGCCGCTGCCGGGCCGCCAGCCGCACTCGGCCCCAGGGAGCCCGCCCGCCCTCGCCGCCGCCCTCGCCGCCGCCCTCGCCGCTGCCGGGCGCCGCTCGCCGCCGAGGACCGCGCGCCCGAGCCGCCCGCCGGAGCCCGCCCGCCGCCCCGCCATGGCGATCGCAAGGCAAGTGCTTTGTCTCTCTGCTCTCCTCTCGCTGCCGCACGCTCGCTCCCAGCCCCTGCGCTACTCCGTAGCCGAGGAGGCGCCGAGCGGCTCGCTCGTAGCCGACGTGGCCGAGGACGCGGGGCTGGCCCCGGCGCAGCTCTCGGCTCGCCGCGCCCGCCTGGCCTCGGAGGACGGCCGGCAGCGCTTGCGCTTGGACCGCGCCACCGGCCGCCTCGTCGTGGCCGAGAGGCTCGACCGGGAGGAGCTGTGCGCCCAGGCGCCCGCCTGCACGCTGCCCTTGGAGCTGCTGCTGGCCGACCCGCTGCAGTTCTTCCGCATCGAGGTGGCCGTGCGGGACGTCAACGACCACTCGCCCCGCTTCCCGGACGAGCAGATCACGCTTAGGATCCCCGAAACCAGCAACCCCGGCTCGCGTTTCCCGCTGATGGGGGCACGAGACCTGGATATTGGTAGCAACAGTGTCCAGTCTTACAGCATCTCTCCCGAGAATGAATACTTTAGCGTGTCCTTTAGGAGTCAGAGTGAGGAAGAGAAATATGTGGAACTGGTATTGGAAAAGCCTCTAGACAGGGAGGAGCAGGCGGAGATGAGTTTCAGCCTCATTGCTGTGGACGGGGGCTCTCCACCGAGAAGTGGAACAGCTCTAATCGACGTTGTTGTTTTAGATGCAAATGACAACGCTCCCATCTTCACACAGAAGATGTATGTCGGTCAGGTTTTGGAAAATGCCCCCGAGGGCACCGTGGTTCTGAGTGTGGTGGCAACTGATCTGGATGCAGGTTCTAATGGGGACATCTCCTACCAGTTCAGGCAAGAGGTGGACCAGGGAGAATCAGCGTTTGTGATTGATGCCAAGAGCGGTGAAATCAAACTCTCAAAGCCTCTGGACTTTGAGGCAGCACAGAAACACGAGCTCAATGTGCAAGCCACAGATGGGGGAGGCCTTTCAGCAATCTGCAAGGTATTGGTGGAGGTGCTCGATGTGAATGATAACGCACCAGAGCTGGTGGTGAGTTCCTTCAGCAGCCCCCTCCCTGAAAACGCATTACCTGGGACAGTTGTTGCCTTCTTTAATGTTAAAGATCGTGATTCTGGTGCTAGTGGGAAGATCACCTGTGCCCTTGAGGACCAGCTGTCATTCTCGCTGCGGCCAGCCTATAAGAATTACTATGAGCTGGTGACTGTGACCACACTGGACCGGGAGGAGACCGCAGGCTACATTGTAACTGTCACAGCAGCAGATGCGGGGTCACCTCCTCTCACCACCACCCAGACCTTCACGGTGGACATCTCTGATGTCAACGACAATGCACCTGTCTTCAACCAGACATCATACACAATGTATGTCCGTGAGAACAATATTCCGACAATGCTGGTTGGAACCGTGTATGCCTCAGATGCTGACATAGGCCCCAATGCCAAGGTGACTTATTCCCTGGCACCAGCTCAACGCACAGAGCAGCCTCCCTGTTCCTGCATCTCTGTGAACTCTGAGAATGGACACGTGTTTGTGCTGCGACCTCTGGACTATGAGCAGCTGAAGCAGGTTGAGGTGTTGGTGATTGCCTCTGATGCAGGATCTCCTTCCCTCAGTGCCAACGTCACTGTCCGTCTTGTTGTGGTGGATGAGAATGACAATGCCCCACTGGTGCTGCATCCAGCCCAGGACAGCAGCCCAGCATCCAGCGAGCTGGTGCCCATGTCGGCTGAGGCGGGGTACCTGGTCACCAAAGTGGTGGCTGTTGATGCCGACTCTGGGCAGAACTCATGGCTCTCGTACCACCTGCTGAAGGCCACTGACCCCGGTCTGTTTGTGGTGGGTGCCCAAAGTGGGGAGGTGTGTCTGAGGAGGCCGGTGACTGAGAGAGACACCGTGAAGCAGAAGCTCATCATCCTGGTGCGAGACAATGGGCGACCACCGCTGTCGGCCACAGCAGCACTGAGTGCACTTCTGCTCAATGACTTCTCAGATGTGCGTCTACCACACAGCATCCCGGACATAGTGGACGACAATGACTCCTTGACAACCTATCTAATCATTTCCCTGGTCTTTGTCTCACTGCTCTTCCTCGCATCCATGGCAGCATTCATCACTTGCAAGATATGCAAGAGAAAGGAGCTGAAGGATGGGCTTGTGCTTTATGGTGCCAGCAACTTTCCGAGCAGCCTGGCTGATGCAGCCTCTGCAGGGACCCTGCCCCATCCCTATTGCTATGAGATTAACCTCACAACCGCCTCGGGCAACAGCGAGTTCAAGTTCCTGAAGCCCATCCTGCCCAGCCTGCCACCACAGCACTGTGCCCTGGGCGGGGACGCTGGTGATGTACAAGTTTTTCCCCAAGGCCCTCTCACTGCTGAGGATGTGGCACCAGAGAACACAGGGATGCTTTCTGGGGAAGAGTTCAATAGTCTATCTTTTAACTAGGATGGAGTCAGCACAGCCAGACCCTTTGGGCCTTGTGACAGGAAATGCTCCAGGGTATAACCTGTGGCAATGGTTTCCCTAGAGTTCATCTGACTTTACATTTGGCATCATTTTCCCCCTCTAAAGTTACCGATATTAGAAGAAAAGTTGTCTCTTCCTCCAAAACACCAGAAGAAAAGACCAAAAGAAACTAGAGTCTCCTTAAGTATGATGATAATATATTTCAGCTCTATTACAGGCATTTCTCAAATGCTTTCAGCGTGGGCTCCATTCCATTCCTACCACCATAATTCTTATATCACTTGCTATTGGCCAGGGGAATGGATCTCTTATTTTGTGCTGTAATTCAGTAGCAAGGTCCTTGCTGAAATGTGTGTAGCCCTTATTCTGGGTCAGAAATGCAAGAAATTTGTGAGTATTGTGTTAGAAGGTAATGCCTCTGTCTCTGAGATGCATGTACTCCATGTGTTTTGCCTTCTGGTGTCTCTGTCTTTCTGTCCAGCCATTGTGTGACTGCACATGCTGCACAAAGGCTGCCCAGGGAAGCAGGAGGATGCTCCATGTACGCATTGTGGTGCCCACCATTCCAGCTCAGCAGGCAAGACTGACCTGTTGAGCCTCTGAGTAATGCTGTCTCATCTTGTGTAGTGAAGAACAGTAAGGGGTACAAGATATTCCTTTGACCCATATGGGGGATGTGGGTGGGCTGCCTCCTTGGGATTGCCTTGGAAATATGTAGCATGGCCTTGTTGGTATGGAACGGAATGGCAAAGCTAAAGTCCTTATATGCTTCTACAGGACCTTCCTTTCAGAGCTTTCACCAGGTTCTTTGCTGTCCTTTAAAGTAGACCTGATCTGATTTTGTGGGTTCCTGTTATAGCATTTGTATTTTTGGTTTTGCCCTTTCTCCTTCTACTCTCTGAACTGTGTTTAACCACTGTCTTTCCAATTCCTCTGAGGAAGGACTGTCACTCCTTTATAATAATGGGTAGTTGAACTGGCACGGAATGACTGGAAACCCTCCCACTGTGTTGTGCTGCAGTTATAAACTGTACCATTGTAAACCAGGATATTGTTGTGTGCAAAAGTGAAATAAAGAGAACACCTGAATGCCTATATGGAGACTGGGGTCTTTGTAGAGATGTTCCTTCTGGGAAAGCTCTGTGAATGTTTTTCAAAGGCTGAGCAGTGATTTCTCCTGTTGCCCCTTGGCTGATGTAAGGTTAATTGGGTCCATTTCTCCTGTTTGGAGACATGCCTGAGAGAGCATTGAGGGAACCTGTGTGGAACAATGATTTGTTGTCAAGCCTCTTTGGGTCTTCAGGGCACTGAGCTTCTGGCTGTGACAGGGCCCCATTATATCCAAGCCAGAGGAGCCATGTCCCTCCCCTAACAGGATCCCTGAGTGTGCAAAGGCCTCCACGTAGCCATGACCTTTGTGAGTGAAATTCCCAACTGTCCTGACTGCTCTTTCTGGGGATGGCACTGGTGAGGTGTTGGAGGACAAATTGTCTGTGGCACTAAAGGTGTAGAAGTTTCCGAAGATGGGTGGCACAAAAAGAGCATAGTTGTTCCTTTGGGGCAGAATTTGGGGAAGTGTCAGGATGTGGGTATTTGGTGATGAAAACTGCTACCAGGAAGAGGGAAATTGGAGGACTACAGGCATCCCTTCTGCCAAGGGTCTGAGAAAACCGTTTAGTCCTGAGGGCCGGCTGCTGTAGTGAAGACCATTGTGCAGTGAATAGTAAGTGATTTATTGTCCATTTAACCTGTGTAAATTCATAGAATCATTTAGGTTGGAAAAGATCCTTGAGCACCACGAGCCTAACTGTGAACCTAACACCTAGCCACTATGTATGTCCCTATATCCACCCAGGGCCATGTCCAGGGACGTTGCCTCGGCCACTTCCCTGGGCAGCCTGTGCCAATGCTTGACAGCCCTTTCGGTGTTGCAAAATCCTTTGCAGAAGGATTAACTCAACTCACTGTAACTGCAGAGCCTGCTGGCAGCACCAGCTTGCTGCTGCTGTTGAGAAAGTCACCTAAGAGCAAGAAGGCTGTGTGTGAACATCGTTTACTATGGCAACAGAAATGAGGAATAGAATTGTTTATTTGCAGGAAGGTCCTAAAAGGGCTTGAATGACTGAAGCAGGTGGGACTCTTTCTTTTCTATGACCAAGATCTGCATGGCTGCAGTCCTTCCTGGAGTGATTCTACTCATCGTTCTCAGCATTTAAAGGGATTAAATAGGGATTTCCTTGGAAATATATCGGCAGTAATGGTGTTGAGATGGAAGAGGATGGAATGGAATAGAATGGAGTAGAATACTTTAGTTGGAAGGGATCTACAAGGATCATCTAAGTCCAACTGCCTGAGCACTTCAGGGCTGACAAAATGTTAAACAATATTGTCCTTGTTGGACAGCTGGAATACCTCTGGACAGCTTCAGTAGATGATCTAGAAGGGCCCTGCTGTAACATTTGCAAGCTCCTTCATTACACTTTGAGGGCCCCCATCAGGCTAAATGCACCTGAGAATATTCAGCTGATACAGCTGATCTCTGACAATTTCAACATCCATGAAGGAAAAGTCACTGTTCCCACCCTCATGGTCCTCCACCTCAGTGGACTGGGCAGCCCAGGGTTAGGTGACCATCTTCAACAAGCATCAGTCCAAATTTTCTTAGACCGCGTTCTACTATAAACATATTGAAAAAGTCTGTCTTGGTGTCTGACACAGCACTGGTGAATTTTGCCTCTAACTGAGCTTTGACCTATGATGTGTTCTCCCTGTATACACAAGCCACAGGTCTGCAATCTTCCTGCAAAGCCTGATCTTGCTTCCAGAGATGATAGAATTTATTTCTTCACTTGAACTCCACAAGTTCCCTGTAGGGCCCAGATGGACTTCTGCCCCTCTTGCTTGGCTTTTGGCACAGTGGCGTTGCATGTTCATTGGCTGTAAGTGTAGATTTGTGAAAACATGTTTGTTGTCTTTGTGTGGAGAATGAGGAAGCACCAGGAATTGCTTCAAAGGACTTTGTCTGAAGGTAGCATGGAGATGAAGTTGGAAACAGGCCATTGGGTTTCGTCTTGTCATTGTTGTTCTGAGTAGAGAGGCTTCTTGATGGTAGTGGAAAGCTGTCCCACTATGATTTTCTATGTTCATGTTAGAGCATTTGCTTTGTCCATTTGGCCCTTTCTACTTTGTGAACTGTGTTTGAGCATTGTCTTGCCAATTCTTCTTAAGAAGGACTGTAACCTCATGTATAGTAAGAAAATGTTTGACTGGCAGAGAGTATTTGGAAACCCTCCCACAGCGTTGTGCCGAAGTTATGAACTGTACTGTTGTAATCTGGGACGGCTTTGTGTGTAAAAGTGAAATAAAGAGAACACGTGAATGCCTTGTGTGGAGACAGCAGTCTTTGTGGAGATGTTCTGGGAAAGCTCTGAGAATATTTTTCAATAACATTTTTCCTTCTATTTCTCCCTTGGCTGAATTAAGGTTGAGCCTGGGCATTTCTTCAGTTTGGAGACACATTTGGTAGAGCATTCAGGAAAGTTGTGGGAACAGGGATTTGTTGTCAGGCCTCTGTGGCTCTTCTGAGCACTGAGCTTCTGGCTGTAACAGGGCTAAGTTAGATCCAGGTCAGGGGACCTGGTCCCTCCTCGAACAGTGGTGTTGGGTGTGCAAAGGCCCTGCAAATCAGTAAGGTTGAGGAGTGAAATTTCCAACTCTTCTGACAGCTCTGGTTTGTGGATATCAACTGTTTGTTTTTTCAACACCAAATGTTTTGATGCTAAATGTTTTGAGGTGTGGATATCACAAAGACAACAGACATCTTCCTTTTGCGTCATCAGGAGGTGGGCATTTGGTGGGTGAAAACTGTAGCCAGGAAGAGGCTTTGCTGTCAGGAAATGCAGAGGACTGGAGCTGTGCCTTCTGCAAGGCCCCCATAAAAAGATAAGTCCTGAGCCTGGTCTGATGAAGTGATTCTGAGCAGAAAACCATTGTACATGTAGAACTGAGTGATCTACCATCCAATTAATGTGGAAAGGCACAGGCCTTTGCTGTGCTGTGTTGTGCTACAAAATCCCTGGTCAGCAGGAGAAACTCAGCCAGCTCACTGGAACCATGGAACCTGCAGGCAGCACCCACTTGCTGCTAGAGAGAAAGCCACATTTGAACAAGAGGTCTACCTCCAAACTTCTTTTAGTGTGACAGCCGAAGTGAGGAGTAGAATCACTTTCTTGCATGAAAGTCTTAAAATGGCTTGAATGACTGAAACGGGGGCAATCTATCTTTTCTTTGATGGGGGTCTGCATGACTGCTGTGCATGGCTGGAGCCCTGTCTGAAGTGTCTGCCCAGGGTTCTCCTTATCTACAGGGACAGAGCATTATCTCTGGAGATCTCTGATAGCATGAGCGACAATGAAGAAGGTGTGCTTGACATCTGAGACAGTGGCTGTGTCTCTCTCAGTCTCACTGAGACCCCGAGGAACCAGCACCTCTTGGTCTAACTCAGCTGCTTCTGGGATCATTTGATCTCGAGCATCCAGGTGTCTGATGCAGTTCCTAACCAGACGATTTATTATGGTTTTTACCATGTGAGAGGGGAAATGTTGCCTCCTGTATTGGAGGGCCTCAACATAGTGCCGGACTTTCCTGAGGTGCTCATCAGAGGTGCTGTTCAGGAAGCAATGTGGTGGGTAGGACTTGTGTGAGGTCTGTGGGCCCCTCCCCTGTGAGAGCGGCTGGACCAGCATATGTCTCATCTTCTGTAGGGGAAAACAGTAAAGCACACTAGACTTTCCTTGGGCATTTAGATGGCTGTGTGGAAGCTGTGTCCTTGGGATTTCCTTGGAAATATGCCAGCAGTACCGTGTTGAGGTGGAATGGAATGGAATATTTTAGTTGGCAGGACTCTACCTGAATCTTCTTAGTCCAACTGCCTGGGCACTTCAGGACAGGTCAGACATCAAAGAATATTACGAAGGGCATTGTCCAAATGGCTCTGCAACACCAGCAGGTGTACGGTGCCACGATTAAGAGACGGGACATAGCCTGATACAATCAAAGTGTCCGATTTATTGCGTTTAAAGGACATTCTTATAGTAGTTACAAGAGGCGTGTTTCAAACTGATTGGTTTTTACACTAAACTAGGCAATCACAGATTGGTTAATACAAATGAGCCTTTTTTAAGCATCTACTTGCTTTTAGCAACAGCAGCAGCTCCTCTCATCAAGGCCACTGTTTCGCAACCACAGACACCTGTGCTCATCCGCACGGAGCCAGTAGTCTCTATTTCTTTCTAAACAAAAGCCTTACCTCACTCCTCCCAGGGTCTCTGACTGACAAGTTCCAGCACGTCCTGTCCTATATCTCCCCCTTCCTGTTGCACAACAAGAATCTTATCCACCCATTCTTTGGAGAATCGATCACCCAGGGACATCCTTTAACTACCACCCATAAGATTAAGAGCATCCGTAATGTTAACGTCCTCCTCATTCTTGTCAACTGCTTTCGTGGCTGGGGCTCAACAGTTGTCACACAGCAATGCGGGCTTGATCCACCTCACAGGTGCCCAAAGTGGTCCTGTATCTGTTAAAATACAAGCTTAACCTCGTCTCCATGTTAGCAGCTTATACAGACCTGTCCATTGCCCATAATAACTGTTTTTCAATAGCACTTTCACATTGTCTTATGTTTGCTCTAATTTTGATGACATGGTTTGTACATGCTTCAACTTTGGCACAATTTGATTATCTCCTGCTAATCGCAAAAAAATCATTACATATTGCTCCATTGCTCCTTGGCGTTTCTCCTGATTCCCCCCTTTTTCTGTTTTGCTAACAATGTTTTTATTACTTGATGGGTACGTTCAATAATGACATGACTCGGTAAATGGATATCAATACTTTCTGAATAATCTATTAGATCTACTTATAACTTCAAAATATTTACCATGCACCACTTAGCACATTCTTTTGTCATTGGGATATAAATGATTGTCAAGCCTTGGCCTAATAACTGAACACTTCTTTTTCTTCCCTCGGTGATTATCGTTGTAATCATTTCAAATTTAGTGAGTATGGTTTTGGAGGTTAGTGTGGTAAAATATCCACTCAATAATTTGTAATGTATCTTTTGAATTTTCCTCTATCATTGCCTCAATTATCCCTAAAGGTTGTCTGCACTAAGACCCAGCAGTTTCTGACAGTAACATTGGAATGCAGAGTGTTCTCACAACATTTTCCTGGAGAGATAACACCGTTAACTCCTTTGGACTTCTTCAAGGCTGAGAGAAAAGAAAAAACTTAGAAAGGAAGGAGAAGGGGGGCGGGGGGCACTCACACACATACAGCTGCATGTTTTGCTAGGTGTTTTAAAACTTTTCCTTCTGAAGCCTTTCATTCCAAAGATCCCCAGGTAAATCTACCTGTTTGCCGGCTTAGTGGACATTTGAGATTGAAAGGTCCCAGAAATATATTTTCAAGGTTAATCAAAACCAATTTTTAAGTCTTACAAACGTCTGAAGCGCTTCAAACACACACACACATATGCACACGACCACTCATTTCTCAGCTAGCCGAATACATTCATACAATGTTGGTTATCACTATTGGATCCACAATTTTTCCATGTTAGGGATATTTAAACTACATACGGTACTGGGAACATACAACACTTAAGATATGTACATGCTTTATCTAGTAAGGCTTATATCAATTGTCTAACAAATATTTCACTTATGGTAGACTTTTGTAGTTTCTGCATTGATAGAATCACGGACTGGTCAGTTGAACCACAGCCTCTGTCTCTTCATGGGGTACAATTGCTGAAAAACAAATCAGATCAGTGATCCTAGTGCCCTTTGATATAAAGTCAGAAGGCATAGGCATCCAAACTATTCCTTGCATCGCTCTCGTAAAGTTGGCATTGGTCAATTCTGGTAAAACAAGCAATCTTTGTAACAGATGATGATGCAATTAACAGTGCAGTAAGTCCATTATCCGTTTTTATTTGAGAGGGTATACCCAAAGTGGCAAAGGCACGCATCAAATATTTACGGACGTCACGTGCTTTTTCTCCTGTGTGACAAGAAGCAAATAAGGCGCCGGAAAAGGTGTCTATAGAAGAGTGAATATATTTCAGTTTGCCAAATTCCAGAAAGTGAGTTACATCCGTTTGCCATAGCTGTAAATTTTGTAGTCCTCTGGGATTAACTCCTCCTGCTATCGACGGAAAAGAATGTCTTTGGCAGTCAGGGCATACAGCAACGATATTAGATGCTTGCTGAGAGGTGAGGCCAAACTGTCGTTTGAGACCTCCAGCATTCTGGTGAAAAAAGGAATGGCTAAGTCTAGCCTGTGCTATGCGATCGGGCAATACCTGTACTGGTAATGTCAATAAATCGGCCCATCGATTCACTTCTGCAATAAAGCCAGGTAGAGAAGTGTGTGACCTAACATGCATAACAAAATAGGGGTGAGGGCGAGAGTCCAAAAGAAAAATAAGCTCCTGTAACAAGGCAAATAAGTTAGGATGTGAGAGGTCACGCAATAAAGATGCTTTGGCTCTCTCTACAATCCCTGCAACATAAGCAGAATCAGTAACAAGATTAAGTGGTGTGGTCCACTTCCAGAAAACTCGAACTACTGCAGTCAGTTCCACTATTTGGGGGGATCCAAGAACGGTGTCTATGTCCGAGTTCCATCGTTCATGTTGGTCATCCCACCGTAGAATAACTGACTTATGCATTTTTCCAGACCCATCTGTAAATACGGTAAGGGCCTGTAATGGCTGATCACTCCTTTTCGGCTTAGGCATTAAATGAAAGTCTGCATTAAGTAACTTAGGTGAAGGTGGATGGGATGTAAGTTGACATGCATAGTCAGCTAGTGCCATAACAAAGGCATCTGATTGTTGATAGAGCCGCTGTAAATACATATTTGTTACAGGTAAGCAAATACAAGTAAAATCTACTCCTGATAATGCTAGCAAACTTTGCCTGGCCTTAATTATCATACAGGCAAACATTTCATGCTGAGTCAAAATAGTTTTTGATGATTGATTTGGCAAAAAAATCCATTCAATAATTAACAGTGGGTCTGATTTTTCAAAATCCCATTGAAATATCAGGGCATGAGGCTGTCGAGCGGGATTTAAAATGATCAGGTAAAAAGGTAACTCAGGAGCCCACCGATGTGCTTGTTTAAAGCTGATTGCCGTAGCAACCTTCTGTAAGGAGTTAATGGCCTCAGGGCCAAGACTGTGGTGGGAACACAAGTCAGTATCACCCTTGAGCAGTTTGAACAAGGGGCCTAAATCCGTGTTAGAAATTCTCAACAGCGGCCAGACCCAATTGATTGTGCCTAATAGTTTCTGTACATCATGTAAATTTTTTACATCTGTTCATATCTGTAAAGGTTGCAGAATTACGGATTGAGCCCTTATACGCCAGCCCAAGTATTTCCATGGTGGTGTTTTTTGAATTTTTTCCGGCGCAATACAAAGGCCTGCCGAATCGACGGCGGTCATGACAAGGGCTACGGCTTCCTCCATGACTTCGTGGCATTGTGCAGCCACTAGAATATCATCCATATAATGATATAGTAAAGCATTGGGCACAGCGGCCCTGACAGGGCTAAGCACTTTAGCCACATACCACTGACAGATTGTAGGACTACTTTTCATACCTTGTGGTAGCACAACCCACTGATATCTTTGCAACGGAGCTTGCATGTTAACGCTAGGAACGGAAAAAGCGAATTTAGGAGCATCATTTGGATGCAGGGGGACATTGAAAAAACAATCTTTGAGATTGATAACAGTCAAATGCCAATCCCGAGGTATCATAGTAGGGAACGGAAGGCCGGGTTGTAGGGCTCCCATGTCTTCCATAGCGTCATTAATTTTTCTAAGATCATGGAGCAAGCGCCATTTGCCAGACTGTTTTTTGATGACAAAAATAGGTGAATTCCAAGGACTGGTAGAAGGCACAATATGTCCTTTCAGCAATTGTTCATCAACTAATTCTTGAAGGGCGCAAGGCTTTTCCAGTGGAAGGGGCCATTGATCAACCCAAACAGGGGTATCAGTTCTCCAAGTCATTTTCAGGGTGTCACACACTTCAATGGCCCCATCTAAAAATGGGTCCGAATAGACATTCCCCACTGGGACAACACATCACGCCCCCACAAAATCATGGGAACTGGCAATACAAAAGTCTTAATGGAGGCTATGTGTCCCTCTGGACCTTGAATTTGGATTAATTCTAGACTCTGGTGGCTGCTACCAGTCCCACCAATTCCAGCTAATGTTTGGGAAACATTGGCTAAAGGCCATTGTGGTGGCCATTTGGCCTGTGATATTACAGTAGCATTAGCTCCCGTGTCAATAATCCCACTGAGTACTATTTGTTGTTTCCCACGAATGAGGGTACATTGACATAGGGGTCATTTTTGAGAGATAGACTGCACCCACAAAATTTGTGGGTCTCCTGTAGACCCAAACCCTCCCTTCCTTTGATAGGGTTGGCGAGAGTCAGGGGGATCTGTTCCCATGGGAATCAACACCAATTGCGCTATACAGCTACCTTTCGGTACCGTACAGGGAGGAAGTGGGGTCCATGCCATGATTTTAATTTCATTAACGCTGTCAGAGTCAATGACCCCCGGCAATACAAAAAGTCCCGACAAGGTAGTAGATGACCTTCCTAGCAATAGCGCCTGTGTCCTGGGGGGTAAAGGTCCCGAAACATTTGTCGATAATAAGTGAACCGAGGAATCTAATAATGTTACTGTGTGTGAGGTTGCCAGGTCCAATCTGGCACTACCTGCTGTTGCTGGGCAAAGACTTGAGGTGGTGCTGTTTCCCTCCGGAGGTTTTGAAAAGTTGGCTGCGGTATTTGTGTCCGCACGCGTCGCTGCCCCGCGCTCCATGGTCAGTTTCCCTGTATCGGTTGTTCCTGAAAATCATACTTGGAGCGACATTGATTAGCGTAATGACGCCCTCTCCGACATTTGGGACAAATTCCAGGTGTTTGGAATTGAGTTCCAGTGTTAGTACTTAGACAATTTCTTTTCAAATGACCAGGTTTACCACAACCATAACAATTCCCCAGTCCTGTTTGATTCGTTGGGGCACGCATGGCTGCGAAAGCAGCAGCTGCGAAAGCCGCAGCCATAGTTTCAAATTTATGATCTATAGTGCCAATTCTATTACAAGCCTCTACCATTTCAATTAATGTAGGATTCGGGTTCGGGAGAGATTTTAACAGTTTCTTACAATCCGCATTAGCATTTTCAATGGCTAATTTCAACAATAAAATTTCCTGGGCCTGTACGTTATCTACTTGTCGTTCCAAAGCCTGTTTTAATCTGTCTATAAATTGCATATAAGGCTCTTGGGGTTCCTAGGTAATAGTAGTAAATGCTTTTTGCGGGTTTTGAAAGTCAGTGACTTTCAAAAAAGCCTTTTAAGCCTTTTCATGGGTCGCCTCAAGGGCCTCCCGTGGGATTCGAACCTGATCCACGGGGTTAATATGTTGGCCTGTGCCTGTGAGATGTTCTATGGTTAGCGCGGCTATATCAGCATTACTGTGACCCTCATAAGTCAAAAGAAGTGCCTGTAGTCCCCTCCTCCCGTGAGCTTCCCATAAAGAATATTGTGTAGGCGTCAGTAACAATTGTGCCAGAGATTTTAAATCATGTGGAGTCATGACATGGGTATCAAAAACAGAAGATAATAAACTCGCAAAATACGGAGAAGAAAGTCCATGTTCGGTTACCGTACGGCACAATTCCTTAACAACTGGGAAAGAAAGAACCTCCCACTGAGCCTCCCGACCTTGATAGATAACAGGGGCCACTATGGTTTTTGCAATTTCTAATTCCCCTTCTTTTAAGGCTTGGCACCTTACGTTAATCCACACATCATGTGGATCGGGGGGGTAGAGGTCTGGTTCCTTTTCAGGATCCACCGGTCCTGGATCAAAGGGATCGTCAGCCCCCCCCATCGGGGTGTGCAGAGACAAGCACAGCCAGTTTAGGGAGGTGAGGGGTTAGTATAGTTGTTGACGATCCTGGGATCCTGGAAAGCTGGGAGCCCCCAGCTTTTTCGCTCTTTTTTTTTCTCTGTCGTAGCATCCCACAGTTTCACCTCCACTTCATCCCAGAATTTCCGCGTAAAGATAGTGGATGCAGTTACAGTGGGTATTTTTCCCTGTACCCATTTAAGTATTACTTTAAGATCATGTCCAGAAATATTTTTCCCATGCTTTTGAAGAAGGGCTTTCATAAGTTCATATACATCTCTTTCAGGGGAAGAAAACTGATTCCCCATTTTTCCCACAACTCACCTCTATGTTCCAGAGGGATTTTTGACCGGTCGGTTCCTGCTTCGTTTCAGCAATTTATTCAATATTCCGTGGGACTCTCAGCATGCCACTCAGCCAGGTGGTTCTCCGACCCTTTGGTAATCTCATCCGTATCACGTCGGGGTCACCAATTTGCCATGATTAAGAGACGGGACATAGCCTGATACAAGCAAAGTGTCCGATTTATTGCGTTTAAAGGACATTCTTATAGTAGTTACAAGAGGCACATTTCAAACTGATTGGTTTTTACACTAAACTAGGCAATCACAGATTGGTTAATACAAATGAGCCTTTTTTAAGCATCTACTTGCTTTTAGCAACAGCAGCAGCTCCTCTCATCAAAGCCACTGTTTCGCAACCACAGACACCCATGCTCATCTGCAAGGAGCCAGTAGTCTCTATTTCTTTCTAAACAAAAGCCTTACCTCACTCCTCCCAGGGTCTCCGACTGACAAGTTCCAGCACGTCCTGTCCTACAGTAGGGCACTGATTTTGCAGTCTTTCTAGAAAGCTTGACCTTGCTTCCAGGGTTGACACAATACATTCTTCCCCTTGAAGTCCACGAGGAGTCCCCTGTTTGGCTTAACTGATCTTCTCTGCTTGCTTGATTTTTGACACAGTGGCATTGCCTGCTCATAGACTGTGAGTGTAGAGAACTGTGAAACCACACCCCGATGGAGACATAGTAGGACTTAGGACTGTACTTAAACAGTTAATGTAGTGCCTATAATGTTACAGTTCTAAATCAGGAGTATAACCTTAAGTCTAGACCAATATTAATATCCTCTAAGGGTTTGGGAGAGACTCTATGCCCTGTCCGCAGCTCAGTGATAAAGTCTTTATAGATGTTTCCACAAAGTTGCTGTGAATTAAGTTTTTGCAGATGTTTTTGCAGAAGTTCTGTTTGCAGAAGTTTTTGCGGTATTCGTATGATGTCAACATCAGTGCAGAATCTCAGACCAGCTGAGAGGAAGCTCCAATTATGACCCACTCCTCTCATTCTCATGTAGTCCATTCCGGAGGGATACCATCTGGGGTATCACTCGATCCAGCTCCTTCAATTCTTCGCCTTTTATCAGTGGTGCCTCTAGTAAGGGACATGGTGTGTTACTCCAGCCCTGCTGCTGGGAAAACCCTCACCAAAATGTACAGACCCAAAGAACTCCAAAATCATACATCTGGCCATTTCCAACACACAAATCATATAGTTACTACATTTATAAGCCATCCAAATACAACATACAATGATTTCTATTCACAGATCTTCCTAATACTTCTGCTTTGAGGATCACCTCCGAGTCTTTGTTCTGTGGTTATGGTGTGATATGTGGAGGGGATACTCAGGGGCCAATTTAGTCATCCCGATAGGCAAGCGAGTGGCAAAGATATAACGGACCCCTTGCTCTCCCATCTCCCCTCGCTTTCCCCGTGGTAGTTCCTCCCAGATCCACTCTTGAACTCTCCCTCTAATCATCACATAATTAACTTCTCACATTCCTGGAATCCCCTCAAACAGATTAAGGACAATCTGTTCTCCCGCCCCTTCTGACCGTTACTGTTTGTGTATCTGGGGGTCGAATTTGTGACCTCCTCCTATTTGATTTCCTCCCCTATTCCCTAGAAGTTCTTCTCGGACCCGCCCCACTCGCTAAGGGTCCCGTGCTGATGAACAAGCGGAGAAGAGTTGGTAAAAGCCCTCAAAGCGTCCTGTGGAAGTGGAGGATCTTGCAATGCCCACCCAGAGGAAAACCCCGAGCTGCGGATGAAGAGCTGGCGTTTAGGAGCCGGGCAGTGCTGCCCAGAGCCGCGCTCTGTCTGCGGGGAGGGAGCTGCTTCCTAGCAAAGAGAGAGCGTTCCCACTGCGCCTTCTGGCTCCGGTGGGCACGGGGAGCGCAGCCTCCAGCAGCAAAGGCCGGGCTGGCGGCTCTGCCGCGGCTGAGCAGCAGAGGAAATATTCCCCCGTGCGACGCTGGGTGGGGGTGTTGGCCGCGAACCGGCGGGTTCCTGTGCCCGCCCCGGCTTTGCAGGCAGCGGCGGAGAGAAAGAGCCGCGGGAGCCGCTCGGGAAGGGCGGCGGCACACGGAGTCGGGGAGCTCGGGGGCTTTCAGGCCCCTCAACCCGGGATTGCTGACCAAATCCGCCTCGGACGCCGCTGGACGATGCTGGGAACGACGGAGGACGGGGAATGGCTTTTGTGGCGAGTGCGAGCGAGTGGGAGACGGAGCGGAGAGCGGCAGAGGCGAGTGATCTTGTTGCTTGTGTGCGTTTGCGTGTGTCAGAGCGGGGCCGAACCCCTCCGCTATTCCCTGGCGGAGGAGATGGAGAGGGAGTCGTTTGTGGGCAATATTGCAGAGGACCTGGGGCTTTCTCCGAGCCAGCTGGCGGCTCGCAAGGCGCGCGTTGTGTCCGAGGGGAACGAGCGGCTTTTCCACCTCAATCGAAACACGGGAGCGCTGACGGCAAAGGAGTCTCTGGACCGAGAGGAGATGTGTCCGCAGAGCGATACCTGCACTGTCTTCTTTAAGATATTCTTTGAAAATCCCTTGGAGCTGATCCGAGGGGAGTTGGAGGTTCTTGACGTGAACGACAACTCCCCCGTCTTCCCGAAGAAGGAGGTGGTTTTAGAAGTTCTGGAAACGACAGCTCCTGGATCCCGTTTCCCTCTGCAAAGCGCCCGGGACAAGGACGTGGGCCAGAACGGATTGCAGACCTACAGCCTCGAGTCTAATTCACATTTCTCCCTCGATGCGGGAACAGAGAAAGGTGAAGTAGCTTATGTGGACCTTGTCCTAGAACGGCAACTGGATCGGGAAGAACAGCCACGACTGAATTTACTCCTTATCGCCACAGATGGGGGCTCCCCACCCAGGTCGGGAACTGCTCAGGTGCGGATTATCGTGGTGGATGCTAATGACAACACCCCGGTGTTCAGTCGGGAGGTCTACGAGGTGCAATTGGCCGAGAACAGCCCCCCGGGGCAGCTGGTGGTCAGAGTCGCGGCCGCGGATCCCGACGAAGGGTCCAACGGGAAGGTGCGATACAGTTTCAGCCACATATCGGAGCCGTCCCAGCAGCTTTTCGAGCTGAACCCTGACACCGGGGAGATCCGGGTGGCCGGAAACGTAGATTTCGAGGAAGAGAAGCATCACAAGATGGTGGTGACAGCCACCGACGGCGGGGGTCTGTCTGCGCATTGCAAAGTGCGGGTGGAGGTGCTGGACGTGAACGACAACGCCCCGGAGATAACGCTCACCTCTCAGTCGGCTTCCATTTCCGAGGACGCACCGCCCCGCACCGTGGTGGCCCTGTTGAGCGTGCGGGACCGCGACTCCGGCGACAACGGCAGGACGGAGTGCTCCATCGACGGGGACTCGCCCTTCATGCTGACGGGCGGCGGGGATGAGTACTACGAGCTGAGGACGACGGCGGCGCTGGACAGGGAGCGGGCGACAGAGTATAACGTGACGGTGAGAGCCGCGGACCGGGGCAGGAGGCGGCTGAGCTCCCGGGCGAGCCTGCGGGTGCAGGTGTCGGACGTGAACGACAACGCGCCCGAGTTCACGCAGGCGGTTTACACGGCGTCGGTGTCGGAGAACGAGGGCCCCATGGTCCGCATCGGCAGCGTGAGCGCCACGGACGCCGACGCGGGAGCGAACGGGCGCGTGAGATACGCGCTGGTGCGGCAGGAGGGCGCGGAGCAGCCCGCGGTGTCGGTGAACGCCGAGAGCGGCGCCGTTTTCCTGCTGCGGCCGCTGGACTACGAGCAGGTGCGCGCCTTGGAGGTGGCGGTGCGCGCTGCCGACGGCGGCTCGCCGCCGCTGCGCGCCCAGGCGGTGCTGCGCGTGGTGGTGCGCGACGAGAACGACAACGCGCCCGTGGTGCTGCACCCGCCCGCCGAGAGCAGCGGCGCGGCGGCGGGCGAGCTGGTGCCGCGCTCGGCCGAGGCCGGGTACCTGGTGGCCAAGGTGGTGGCGGTGGACGCGGACGCGGGGCAGAACGCGTGGCTGTCGTACGAGCTGTGGAAGGCGACGGAGCCGGGGCTGTTCCGCGTGGGGCCGCACAGCGGCGAGGTGCGCACGGCGCGGGCCGTGGCGGAGCGGGACGCGCCCCGGCACAGGCTCGTCGTGCTGGTGCGAGACCGCGGGCGGCCGCCGCGCTCCGCCACCGCCACCCTCGGCATCGCCCTGGTCGGCGGCTTCTCCGACGCCCATCTGCGGGGCGCCGAGGAGGCGCCGGCCGCCGAGCCCGAGGGGCCGCTCACCCTCTCCCTCACCGTCTGCCTGGCCTGCGTGTCCGCCCTCTTCCTGGCCACGGCGGGGGCCGCCGTGGCGGCCAAGGTGCGGCGGGCCCGGCGCAGCGCGGCCGAGAGCTTGCCCGCCTTCCCGCAGTCCGCCCCGCCGAGCAGCGCGGGCTCCCTGCCCCGCAGCTCCGTCTACGACGTCTGCTTCGCCGCCGGCAGCCTCGACGGCGACTTGCGCTTCCTCGGGCCCCTCCTGCCCTGCTTCCCCGCCGGGCTGCCCCCCGGCCCGGCCGAGCAGCGGAGCTCGCTCTGCTCCACGGAGGCGGCCAACCTCGGCGACGACGGCGACCGGGCTGCAGAGGTGAGGGACCTGCCCGGGCCGGGGCGAGGCGGGGAGCGGGGAGGGAGCAGCGCGGGGGGCTCGGGGTGTCGCTCACGTGGGGAGTCTCGTTGTTGTGGCTCTGTGGGTGGAGGAGCCCCAGGGTCGGGAGGAGAGGGCGGAGAGGGTCTGAGAGCCGCTGGTGGCGGCGTCCCAGGAGGATCTGTTAAGGCTCAGCTGCTCCCCAAGTACTGACTTACCGGGGTCTTGGGCATCCAGCTCTGAGTGTTGCCCTTAGATCAAGTGTATCAGCGCAAAGGAGGAGGGCAGCTGCACCTCGACCAGGTTCTCAAAACCATCGAGGTTAAGGAAGAGAGGGGACATGAGACATCTCCTGGTTCCACCTCCTCTGTCTCTGGAAAGAGAACAGTAGCGTTCTCCGTACAGCAGTGTCCGACGGGTCCTTTCAGCCCCTCGCTCTTGCCTCCCTTCAAAGTCCGAATGACAACCCGCGCTCTCCGTTCTTGCAGGACAGAGCTCCCATCTCCGCAGACACGGCTCGCAGACGTGCGGAAGCAGCTTGCACTGCAAACAGGGGGAAGGAGCTCCATGGCAATTCTGATCCAAACCCTTGGCTCCCCACTCAGTAAACGAGGGGAAAGGCGAGAGTGTCTGTCATCCCTGGCCAGCGTCCTCCCAGGGAAAACACCGAAAAAAGGACCAGGGAAGAACAAGGTTTCTCTGTGAGAGAGCAAACCCATTCTCCTCTTCAGCATTGTTTTCTTCATATAAGTGTTGTGTAATTGTGACATGGACGGAGGACGAGGACTGTGTTGCATGTTGATTATCCAAGGACTCCGTGCATGACTATGAGAGCATTATTACTTCTCAATGTTAAGGGTAATACTGAAATCTAGAAGCCTATCTTCAAGATAGCTTTTTCCTACATCACCTTTTCTGTGTTTATGTTTCTTCTGAGAGCGTTCTGGAATCGTGTCTCCAGTCTCTGCACTCCGTTAAAACCGATTAAATTAGAAACGACTGACACTGGCACTCTCTGCACATTTGACCAGGAGTTCACTGGTTCCTCAAACTGTAAAGCGTGGTCTTTGAGCAATGTATTCGTTTTCTCTTATAAGGTAAAGTGCAAGGTAACGTTTCCGGATTGTTGAGTATAAAGTAGTAGAGAATTAAAAGTGCTGTTTGTGATTTTACAGTGAAACAGGCTTTTACACAATGCTTGACGAACTGTAGAAGGCAGAGCGTAGAGCAGCTTTCTGTTTTCTTCTCCTTTCATTAATCGGTAATGAGCTATAAAGTGCATGTGATATTTCCCGTCGCTCGCACATTTAAGCAATCAAATGCCTGAAGTCAATTAACCCAATAAAACCCACCTTGCAACTCCCTCGTGTGTGTGTGGTGTCTGTGCGATCACTAGTCAGTCTCCAAGCAGGATTTCAGGAATCTGTCGATGCATTTGGAGGGGGTTTTATGCAAGGGAAAAAGCGTGATCTGAGGTCAGCTCTCGGTGCAAAGAGAGGAGCAGCGCGACGCTTCGCGAGAGGGAAGGGTGCCGAAGAGCAGAATTTCGAGACTCAATGCGTGCATTGTGGAGTAGACTTTATGCAGGGGAAATCAGAGCGACTTGGACATCCTCTGAAGGCAGAGAAGGGTGGAGGGCGATTTTCTGTGGGAAGCAGAGGTCCGAGAGATGCTGCTTAAAGCGCCTTCGAGCAGTCTCTGTCTTTGGAATCGGGAGGAACAATCCCGGTGCATTTCAGAAAAAAATTGCCCTTTGCCATGGGACACTTTCTGTCCATCCAAGGCAATGTATATGCCAGCTTCTAGTTTAGAGAGTGTCTGAGAGCTGCTGCTGCGGGCCTCCTAGGAGGATCAGGCTCGTCTCAGCTGCCCTCCAAGTCCTCACTTCTCGCGCTCCTCTGCATCCAGCTCTGAGCGTTGCCCTTAGATCAAGCCTATCAATGTAAAGGAGGAGGGCAGCTGGACCTCGACCTGGTTCTCAAAACTGTAGAGGCTAAGGAACAGAGGGGAGTAACGGCCCCACCGCCTGGTCTTCTTCATATAAGCGTTCTGTAATTGTGGCATGGACGGAGGGCGAGGGCTGTGTTGCATGTTGATAACTCAGAAATTCCGTGCACGACTGTGAGAGCGTTATTACTTGTGGAGACATTTTACAGAGAAGAAGGCCTTGCTGCTATGCGCCTAGTTGATACCGAGCAACCCTGAGAAGTCCCTGAAATAGAGACAGACTTCTGATAAAGAAAAGCCAGCTGAAAGGAACACAAGAGCTAGTTCGGCTGGATCGAGTAACAACTGACAGAAAAACGACGTATGAGAACTATCAACTTAGTCAATTTTTGTGTAACTTGTTTTTTTAGCATGCGCGGTAGTTTAGCCAATAATATAGGTTTGTGGCCAGTTACCTTTGGCTAATAATACACTGTAGATACCCTCGTGGGCACCCGGTTATGTAACCAAAAAGAGTATATAAAGAAACAGCTAAGTCAATAAAATGTCTTCGATCCATCAGTTCGAAGTCCGTGGTATCAATCCCCTCAATTACTTCTAAATATTAAGGGAAATACTGAAACCTGGATGCTCATCTTTAAGATAGCTTTTTCCTACATCACCTTTTCTGTGTTTATTTTTCTTAAATGGTGCCTTCAAGGTCCCAACGCTGCGTGTGCTTCGATCCCTGGGCTTTGCTGCTGTCTCCGTTAGCTCCGGACCGTTAGCGTTTGTGTATCCGGGGCTCTAATTAGTGACCTCCCGGTGTGCTTCCCTGCCTTTTATCTCCCAGCCCTGCGGCACCGCCTCCTCCCCTCGGGGCAGGAGCTCAGCCCGGTCGCTGAGCACAAAGCCCTCTGGAGCCCTTGCAAGGCCGCCGGGTGTGGCGAGCGGAGCGCGGAGCGTGTCTCTCGGCGAGAGGGAAGCGCGGTGGCGGTGGCGGTGGCGGGAGGCGCAGTCCCGCCGCGGCCCGCAGGGGGGAGCTCCCGGCCAAGGCGGCGCCGAGCGGCTGCGGGCGGGGAGGCGCCCGAGCCCGGCCCGGCCCTGCCCAGCGCAGCGCAGCCGGGCGGCGGCGAGCGGCGGCGAGCGGGGCCCCGGGCCAGCCGCTGCCGGGCCGCCAGCCGCACTCGGCCCCAGGGAGCCCGCCCGCCCTCGCCGCCGCCCTCGCCGCCGCCCTCGCCGCTGCCGGGCGCCGCTCGCCGCCGAGGACCGCGCGCCCGAGCCGCCCGCCGGAGCCCGCCCGCCGCCCCGCCATGGCGATCGCAAGGCAAGTGCTTTGTCTCTCTGCTCTCCTCTCGCTGCCGCACGCTCGCTCCCAGCCCCTGCGCTACTCCGTAGCCGAGGAGGCGCCGAGCGGCTCGCTCGTAGCCGACGTGGCCGAGGACGCGGGGCTGGCCCCGGCGCAGCTCTCGGCTCGCCGCGCCCGCCTGGCCTCGGAGGACGGCCGGCAGCGCTTGCGCTTGGACCGCGCCACCGGCCGCCTCGTCGTGGCCGAGAGGCTCGACCGGGAGGAGCTGTGCGCCCAGGCGCCCGCCTGCACGCTGCCCTTGGAGCTGCTGCTGGCCGACCCGCTGCAGTTCTTCCGCATCGAGGTGGCCGTGCGGGACGTCAACGACCACTCGCCCCGCTTCCCGGACGAGCAGATCACGCTTAGGATCTTAGAAAGGAGCGACCCCGGCTCGCGTTTCCCAGTGGTGGGGGCTGTGGACCTGGATATTGGTAGCAACAGCGTCCAAGGTTACAGCATCTCTCCCGAGAACGAGTACTTTAGTGTCTCCTTTGGGAGTCGGAATGACGACGATCAATATGTTGAACTTGTTTTGGAAAAGCCTCTAGACAGAGAGGAGCAGGCAGAGATGAGTTTCAGTCTCATTGCTGTGGACGGGGGCTCTCCACCAAGGAGTGGGACAACCCAAATCCACATTGTCATTCTAGATGTAAATGACAATGCTCCCGTCTTCACACAGAAGCTCTATGTCGGTCAGATTTTGGAAGATGCCCCCGAGGGCACCGTGGTTCTGAGGGTAATGGCAACTGATCTCGATGTGGGTACTAATGGGGACATCTTCTACCAGTTCAGCCAAGAGGTGGGACAGCGTGAATCAGCATTTGCAATAGACCCCATGAGTGGTGAAATTAAACTGACAAAGCCTCTGGACTTCGAAGAAGCTGAGAAACATGAGCTGAGAGTGCAAGCGACAGATGGTGGGGGCCTCTCAGCAATATGCAAGGTGTTGGTGGAGGTTCTGGATGTGAATGACAATGCTCCAGAGCTGGTGGTGAGCTCCTTCAGCAGCCCCTCCCTGAGAACGTGTCACCTGGGACAGTGGTTGCCTTCTTCACTGTCAGGGACCGTGATGCTGGAGCCAACGGGAAGGTCACCTGTGCCCTTGAGGACCAGTTGTCATTCTCCCTGCGGCCAGCCTATAAGAATTACTATGAGCTGGTGACTGTGACCACACTGGACCGGGAGGAGATGGCACGTTACATCCTGACTGTCACAGCAGCAGATGCGGGGTCACCTCCTCTCACCACCACCCAGACCTTCACGGTGGACATCTCTGATGTTAACGACAATGCACCTGTCTTCAACCAGACATCATACACTATGTATGTCCATGAGAACAATATTCCGATGATGCTGGTTGGAACCGTGTATGCCTCAGATGGTGACATATGCCAAGGTGACTTATTCCCTGGCACCACCTCTCACCACAGAGCAGTCTCCCTGTTCCTGCATTTCTGTGAACTCTGAGAATGGGCATGTATTTGTGCTGCGACCTCTGGACTATGAGCAGCTGAAACAGATCGAGGTCTTGGTGATTGCCTGTGATGCAGGATCTCCTCCCCTCAGGGCCAACGTCACTGTCCACCTTGTTGTGGTGGATGAGAATGACAATGCGCCACTGGTGCTGCATCCAGCCCAGGACAGCAGCCCAGCATCCAGCGAGCTGGTTCCCATGTCAGCTGAGGCGGGGTACCTGGTCACCAAAGTGGTGGCTGTTGATGCTGACTCTGGGCAGAACTCGTGGCTCTCGTACCACCTGCTGAAGGCCACCGACCCCAGTCTGTTTGTGGTGGGTGCCCAAAATGGGGAGGTGTGTCTGAGGAGACAAGTGATGGAGAGAGACACCGTGAAGCAGAAGCTCATCATCCTGGTGCGGGACAATGGGCGACAACCGCTGTCGGCCACAGCAGCACTGAATGCACTTCTGCTCAATGACTTCTCAGATGTGCGACTACCACACAGCAGCCTGGACATGGAGGATGAAGAAGACTCTCTGACAATCTGTTTAATCATTTCCTTGGTCTTCGTCTCACTGCTCTTCCTCGCATCCATGGCAACCTTCATTGCTTGCAAAGTGTGCAAGAGAAAGGAGCTGAAGGATGGACATGTGCTTTATGCTGCCAGCAACTTTCCGAGCAGCCTGGCTGATGCAGCCTCTGCAGGGACCCTGCCCCATCCCTATCGCTACGAGATCAACCTCACAACCGGCTCGGACAACAGCGAGTTCAAGTTCCTGAAGCCCATCCTGCCCAGCCTGCCACCACAGCACTGTGCCCTGGGCAGAGACACTGATGGTGAACAGGATTTTCCACATGGTCCTCTCACCACTGCGGATGTGGCACCAGAGAACGCAGGGATGCTCTCTGCAGGACAGTTCAATAGTCTTTCCCTTAACTAGCATGGAGTCAGGACAGGCAGAGGCTTCAGGCCTTGGTGATAGGACGCGCTCCAGGCTATAACCTGTGGCAATGGTTTTCCTAGAGTTAATCTGCCTTTACAGTTGGCATCATTTTTCCCACCCTGTAGTTACTGATATCAGCAGAAAAGGTGTCCCTCCTCCAAAAGACAGAAAAAACTCAAAGGAGCTAAAGTCTCCTTAATTATGGTGGTAAAATATTTCAGCTCTATTACAGGCGTTTCTCAGATGCTTTCAGAGTGGGCTTCATTCCATTGCTACCACTGTAGGCCAAGGTCATCAATCTCTTTCTGTGCTGTAACGCACTGGCAAGGTCCTTACTGAAATGCGTGTAGCCCTCATTCTGGGTCAGAAAAGCAAGGAATTTGTGAGTATTGTGTCACAAGGTGATGCGTGCACGGAGCTGTTTCTGCTCTGGGTTCTGGATGCCTCTGCCTCTGAGATGCATGAAATCTGTGTTTTGCCTTCTGGTGTCTCTGTCTTTCTGTCCAGACATCGTGTGACTGCATAGCTGCATAAAGGCTGCCAAGGGAAGCAGGAGGGCGCTCCCATGCACACATTGTGGTGCACAGAATTCCAGCTCAGCAGGCAAGAGTGACATGTTGAGCGTCTGAGTACTGCTGTCTCATCTTCAGTAGTAAAGTGTACAAGATCTTCCTTTGACCCATAGTCAAAGTGTGGGTGGGCTGCCTCCTTGGGATTGCCTTGGAACTATGTATCATAGTGGTTTTGGTATCGATGGAATGGCAAAGCTGAAGTCCTTATATGCTTCTACAGGACATTCCTTTCAGAGCTTTCACCAGTTTCACTGCTGTCTGCTGGAAGCAGACCTGGTCTGTTTTTCTGGATTTGTGTTACAGCATTTGTATTTTTGGTTTTACCCTTTCTCCTTCTACTCTCTGAACTGTGTTTGACCATTGTCTTATGGATTCCTCCAAGAAGGACTCTTACCCCTCTATTGTAATGGATAGTTTAAGTGGTACGGAATGCTTGGAAGCCCTCCCACTGTGTTGTGCTGCAGTTATCAACTGTACCATTGTAAACCAGGATATTGTTGTGTGCAAAAGTGAAAAAGAGAGAACACCTGAATGCCTGTATGGGGACTGGGGTCTTTGTAGAGATGTTCCTTCTGGGAAAGCTCTGTGAATGTTTTTCAAAGGCTGAGCAGTGTTTTCTCCTGTTGTCCCTTGGCTGATGTAAGGTTGATTGGGTCCATTTCTTCTGTTTGGAGACATGCCCGATAGAGCCTTGAGGGAACCTGTGTGGAGCAATGATTTGTTGGAAAGCCTCTGTGGGACTTCAAGGCACTGAGTTTCTGTCTGTGACAGGGCCCTATTATATCCAGGTCAGGGGAACCTTGTCCCTCCCCTAACAGAAGCCCTGGGTGTGCAAAGGACTCTGCATAGCCGTGACCTTTGTGAGTGAAATTCCCAACTGTCCTGTCTGCTCTGTCTGGGGATGGCACTGGTGAGGTGTTGGAGCACAGTTTGTCTGTGGCACTAAAGGTGTAGGGGTTTCAGAAGATGGATGGCACAAAAAGAGCATAGTTGTTCCCTTGGGGCAGTATTTGGGAGAGTGTCAGGATATGGGCATTTTGTGGTGAAAAACTGCTACCAGGAAGAGGGAAATGAGAGGACTACAGCCATCCCTTCTGCCAATGGTCTGAGAAAACTGTTTAGCCCTGAGGGCCGGCTGCTGTAGTGAAGACCATTGTACAGTGAATAGTAAATGATTTCTTGTCCATTTAACCTGTGTAGATTCATAGAATCATTTAGGTTGGAAAAGATCCTAGAGAGCAAAGATTCCGGCCATTAACCTAACACAACCAATTCCACCACTACATATGTCCTTATGTCCACCCAGGGCCATGTCCAGGGACGTTGCCTCAGCCACTTCCCTGGGCAGCCTGTGCCAATGCTTGACAGCCCTTTCAGTGTTGCAAAATCCTTTGCAGAAGGGTTAACTTAACTCACTGTAACCGCAGTGCCTGGGGGCAACACCAGCTTGCTGCTGGTGGTGAGAATGTCACCTAATAGCAAGAAGTCTGTGTGTGAACATCTTTTACTATGGCACCAGAAATGAGGAATAGAATTGTTTATTTGCAGGAAGGTCCTAGAAGCGCTTGAATGGCTGAAGCAGGGGCACTCTTCCTTTTCTATGACCAAGATCCGTGTGAAGGCTGTGTATGGCTGCAGTCTTGCCTGGAGCAATTCTACTCATCGTTCTCAGCATTTAAAGGGATTAAATTGGGATTTCCTTGGAAATATATCTGTGAAATATATCTGTGAGGGCCCCCATCAGGGCAAATGCACCTGAGAATATTCAGCTGATACAGCTGATCTCTGACAATTTCAGCATCCATGAAGGAAAAGTCACTGTTCCCACCCTCATGGTCCTCCACCTCAGTGGACTGGACAGCCCAGGGTTATGCGAACATCTTCAACAAGCATCAATCCAATTTTTCTTAGACCGCGTTCTACTATAAACATATTGAAAAAGTTTATCTTGGTGTCCGACACAGCACTGGCCTGTTTTGCCTCTAACTGAATTTTGGCCTATGATGTGTTCTCCCTGCATACACAAGCCACAGGTCTGCAATCTTCCTGCAAAGCCTGATCTTGCTTCCAGAGATGATAGAATTTATTTCCCACCTTGAGCTCCATGAGATTCCTGTAGGGCCCAGATGGACTTCTGCCCCTCTTGACTGGATTTTGCCACAGTGGCGTTGCCTGTTCGTTGGCTGTAAGTGTAGAGTTGTGAAAACATGTTAGTTGTCTTTGTGTGGAGAGTGAGGAAGCACCAGGAATTGCTTCAAAGGATTTTGTATGAAAGTAGCATGGAGATGAACTTGGAAACAGGCCATTGAGTTTCCTCTTGTCGTTGTTGTTTTGAATAGAGAGGCTTCTTTCTTAATGGTAGTGGAAAGCTGTCCCACTATGATTTTCTGGGTTTGTGTTACAGCATTTGCTTTCTCCCTTTGGCCCTTTCTCTTTCTACTTTGTGAACTGTGTTTGAGCATTGTCTTGCCAATTCCTCTTAAGAAGGACTGTAACCCCATGTATAGTAAGAAAATGTTTGACTGGCAGAGAGTATTTGGAAACCCTCTCACAGTGTTGTGCTGCAGTTATGAACTGTACTGTTGTAATCTGGGACGGCTTTGTGTGTAAAAGTGAAATAAAGAGAACACGTGAATGCCTTGTGTGGAGACAGTAGTCTGTGGGGATGTTCATTCTGGGAAAGCTCTGTCAATATTTTTCAAAAACCTTTTTCCTTCTATTGTCCCTTGGCTGAATTAAGGTTGAGCCTGGGCATTTCTTCAGTTTGGAGACACATTTGGTAGAGCATTCAGGAAAGTTGTGGGAACAGGGATTTGTTGTCAGGCCTCTGTGGCTCATCCGAGCACTGAGCTTCTGGCTGTAACAGGGCTAAGTTAGATCCAGGTCAGGGGGACCTGGTCCCTCCTCGAACAGTGGTGTTGGGTGTGCAAAGGCCCTGGAAATCAGTAAGGTTGAGGAGTGAAATTTCCAACTTTTCTGACCCCTCTGGTTGTGGATGTTAACTGTTTGTTTTTTTCAACACCAAATGTTTTGATGCTAAATGTTTTGAGGTGTGGATATCACAAAGACAACAGACATCTTCCTTTTGCGTCATCAGGTGGTGGGCATTTGGTGGGTGAAAACTGTAGCCAGGAGGAGGCTTTGCTGTCAGGAAATGCAGAGGACTGGAGCTGTGCCTTCTGCAAGGCCCCCGTAAGAAGATAAGTCCTGAGCCTGGTCTGATGAAGTGATTCTGAGCAGAAGACCACTGTACATGGAGAACTGAGTGATCTACTATCCAATTAATGTGGAAAGGCACAGGCCTTTGCTGTGCTGTGTTGTGCTCCAAAATCCCTGGTCAGCAGGAGAAACTCAGCCAGCAGCTCACTGGAACCATGGAACCTGCAGGCAGCACCCACTTGCTGCTAGAGAGAAAGCCACATGTGAACAAGAGCTCTACCTACAAACTTCTTTTAATGTGACAGCCAAAGTGAGGAGTAGAATCACTTTCTTGCATGGAAGTCTTAAAATGGCTTGAATGACTGAAACGGGGTCAATCTTTCTTTTCTTTGACGGGGGTCTGCATGGCTGCTGTGCATGGCTGGAGCCCTGCCTGAAGTGTCTGCCCAGGGTTCTCCTCATCTACAGGGACAGAGCATTATCTCTGGAGATCTCTGATAGCATGAGCGACAATGAAGAAGGTGTGATTGACATCTGAAACAGTGTCTGTGTCTCTCTCAGTCTCACTGAGACCCCGAGGAACCAGCACCTCTTGGTCTAACTCAGCTGTTCTGGGATCATTTGATCTCGATCATCCAGGTGTCTGATGCAGTTCCTAACCAGACGATTTATTATGGTTTTTACCATGTGAGAGGGGAAATGTTGTCTCCTGTATTGGAGGACCTCAACACACTGCCGGACTTTCCTGACGTGCTCATCAGAGGTGCCGTCCAGGAAGCAATGTGGTGGGTAGGACTTGTGTGAGAGGGTGGTCTGTTTGAGAGCAGCTGGACCAGTGGTGAGGGGCAACCCTCACCAAAATGTACGGACCCAAAGAACTCCAAAATCACACATCTGGCCATTTCCAACATACAAAACATATAGTTACTACATTTAAAAGCCATCCAAATACAACATACAATGATTTCTATTCACACATCTTCTTAATACTTCTTTGAGGATCACCTCTGAGTAGCAAAACCATAATGGACCCCTTGCTCTCCCACCTCCCCTCGGTTTCCCCATGGTGGTGCCTCCCAGATCCACTCCTGAACCACTATTATCCACTATAATCATCACAGATCAAGGACAATGTCTTCTACCTCGCCTTCTGACCGTTATTGTTTGTGTAACTGGGGGTTTAATTTGTGACCTCTCCTCTTTGATTCCTTGCATTTTATGTTAATCGCTGTGTCCGTGAATCCTTCCCCAAGTGCAGGACTTCGGGTTTGATCTCCTAGAGCAGCAGTGTCATTCTCGAGTGGTGTTGAGCGAAGGTGATGGGGAAGCATTTTTTAGGGAACCTTTCCCCTCTAGCATCAGGTCTCATATCCCATAGAGGGTCTTCTCGGACCCGCCCGACTCGCTAAGGGTCCTGGGCTGATGAACAAGCGGAGAAAAGGAGGAACAAGCCCTCAAAGTGTCCCGTGGAACTGGCAGATCTTGCACTGCCCACTCAGAGGAAAACCCCGAGCTGCGGATGAGGAGCTGGCGTTTAGGAGCCGGGCAGTGCTGCCCAGAGCGGCGCTCTGTCTGCGGGGAGGGAGCTGCTTCCTAGCAAAGAGAGAGCGTTCCCACTGCGCCTTTTGGCTCCGGTGGGCACGGGGAGCGCAGCCTCCAGCAGCAAAGGCCGGGCTGGCGGCTCTGCCGCGGCTGAGCAGCAGAGGAAATATTCCCCCGTGCGACGCTGGGTGGGGGTGTTGGCCGCGAACTGGCGGGTTCCTGTGCCCGCCCCGGCTTTGCAGGCACCGGCGGAGAGAAAGAGCCGCGGGAGCCGCTCGGGAAGGGCGGCGGCACACGGAGTCGGGGAGCTCGGGGGCTTTCAGGCCCCTCAGCCCGGGATTGCTGACCAAATCCGCCTCGGACGCCGCTGGACGATGCTGGGAACGACGGAGGACGGGGAATGGCTTTTGTGGCGAGTGCGAGCGAGTGGGAGACGGAGCGGAGAGCGGCAGAGGCGAGTGATCTTGTTGCTTGTGTGCGTTTGCGTGTGTCAGAGCGGGGCCGAACCCCTCCGCTATTCCCTGGCGGAGGAGATGGAGAGGGAGTCGTTTGTGGGCAATATTGCAGAGGACCTGGGGCTTTCTCCGAGCCAGCTGGCGGCTCGCAAGGCGCGCGTTGTGTCCGAGGGGAACGAGCGGCTTTTCCACCTCAATCGAAACACGGGAGCGCTGACGGCAAAGGAGTCTCTGGACCGAGAGGAGATGTGTCCGCAGAGCGATACCTGCACCGTCTTCTTTAAGATATTCTTTGAAAATCCCTTGGAGCTCATCCGAGGGGAGTTGGAGGTTCTTGACGTGAACGACAACTCCCCCGTCTTCCCGGAGAAGGAGGTGGTTATAGAGATTGTGGAAACAACACCTCCTGGGTCCCGTTTCCCTTTGCAAAGCGCCAGGGACAAGGACGTGGGCCAGAACGGTTTGCAGAACTACAGCCTCGAGTCTAATTCGCATTTTTCCCTCGATATCGGAAAAAGGATAGGTGGAGCAAATTACGCGGAGCTTGTCCTAGAACAGCAACTGGATCGTGAAGACAAGCCGCAACTGAATTTACTCCTCTCTGCTAGCGATGGGGGCTCACCACCAAGGTCGGGCACAGTCCAGGTGCGGATCGTGGTCCTAGACGCCAATGACAACATCCCGGTTTTCAGTCGGGAGGTCTACGAGGTGCAACTGGCCGAGAACAGCCCCCCGGGGCAGCTGGTGGTCAGAGTCGCGGCCGCGGATTCCGACGAAGGGTCCTACGGGAAAGTGCGATACAGATTCACCCAGATATCGGAGAGGTCCCGGCAGCTCTTCCAGCTGAACCCTGACACCGGCGAGATCCGGGTGGCGGGAAACGTCGACTTCGAGGAAGGGAAGCATCACGAGTTGGCGGTGAGAGCCACCGACGGCGGGGGTCTGTCTGCGCACTGCAAAGTGCAGGTGGAGGTGCTGGACGTGAACGACAACGCCCCGGAGATAACGCTCACCTCCCAGTCGGTCTCCATTCCCGAGGACGCGCCGCCCCGCACCGTGGTGGCCCTGTTGAGCGTGCGGGACCGCGACTCCGGCGACAACGGCAGGACGGAGTGCTTCATCGACGGGGACTCGCCCTTCATGCTGACGGGCGGCGGGGATGAGTATTACGAGCTGAGGACGACGGCGGCGCTGGACAGGGAGCGGGCGGCAGAGTATAACGTGACGGTGAGAGCCGCGGACCGGGGCAGGAGGCGGCTGAGCTCCCGGGCGAGCCTGCGGGTGCAGGTGTCGGACGTGAACGACAACGCGCCCGAGTTCACGCAGGCGGTTTACACGGCGTCGGTGTCGGAGAACGAGGGCCCCATGGTCCGCATCGGCAGCGTGAGCGCCACGGACGCCGACGCGGGAGCGAACGGGCGCGTGAGATACGCGCTGGTGCGGCAGGAGGGCGCGGAGCAGCCCGCGGTGTCGGTGAACGCCGAGAGCGGCGCCGTTTTCCTGCTGCGGCCGCTGGACTACGAGCAGGTGCGCGCCTTGGAGGTGGCGGTGCGCGCTGCCGACGGCGGCTCGCCGCCGCTGAGCGCCCAGGCGGTGCTGCGCGTGGTGGTGCGCGACGAGAACGACAACGCGCCCGTGGTGCTGCACCCGCCCGCCGAGAGCAGCGGCGCGGCGGCGGGCGAGCTGGTGCCGCGCTCGGCCGAGGCGGGGTACCTGGTGGCCAAGGTGGTGGCGGTGGACGCGGACGCGGGGCAGAACGCGTGGCTGTCGTACGAGCTGTGGAAGGCGACGGAGCCGGGGCTGTTCCGCGTGGGGCCGCACAGCGGCGAGGTGCGCACGGCGCGGGCCGTGGCGGAGCGGGACGCGCCCCGGCACAGGCTCGTCGTGCTGGTGCGAGACCGCGGGCGGCCGCCGCGCTCCGCCACCGCCACCCTCGGCATCGCCCTGGTCGGCGGCTTCTCCGACGCCCATCTGCGGGGCGCCGAGGAGGCGCCGGCCGCCGAGCCCGAGGGGCCGCTCACCCTCTCCCTCACCGTCTGCCTGGCCTGCGTGTCCGCCCTCTTCCTGGCCACGGCGGGGGCCGCCGTGGCGGCCAAGGTGCGGCGGGCCCGGCGCAGCGCGGCCGAGAGCTTGCCCGCCTTCCCGCAGTCCGCCCCGCCGAGCAGCGCGGGCTCCCTGCCCCGCAGCTCCGTCTACGACGTCTGCTTCGCCGCCGGCAGCCTCGACGGCGACTTGCGCTTCCTCGGGCCCCTCCTGCCCTGCTTCCCCGCCGGGCTGCCCCCCGGCCCGGCCGAGCAGCGGAGCTCGCTCTGCTCCACGGAGGCGGCCAACCTCGGCGACGACGGCGACCGGGCTGCAGAGGTGAGGGACCTGCCCGGGCCGGGGCGAGGCGGGGAGCGGGGAGGGAGCAGCGCGGGGGGCTCGGGGTGTCGCTCACGTGGGGAGTCTCGTTGTTGTGGCTCTGTGGGTGGAGGAGCCCCAGGGTCGGGAGGAGAGGGCGGAGAGGGTCTGAGAGCTGCTGGTGTGGGCGTCCCAGGAGGATCTGTTAAGGCTCAGCTGCTCCCCAAGTACTGACTTATGGGGGTCTTGGGCATCCAGCTCTGAGGGTTTCCCTTAGATCAAGTGTATCAGCGCAAAGGAGGAGGGCAGCTGCACCTCGACCAGGTTCTCAAAACCATCGAGGTTAAGGAAGAGAGGGGACTAACGTCCCCACCTCCTGGTTCACCCTCCTCTGTCTCTGGAAAGAGAACAGTAACATTCTCCGTACAGCGGTGTCCGACGGGTCCTTTCAGTCCCTCGCTGATGCCTGATTAACTTCACGGCCAAATGACAACCCGCGCTCTCCGTTCTTGCAGGACAGAGCTCCCATCTCCGCAGACACTGCTCGCAGACGTGCGGAAGCAGCTTGCACTGCAAAGAGGGGGAAAGAGCTCCATGGCAATTCTGATCCAAACCCTTGGCTCCCCACTCAGTAAACGAGAGGAAAGGCGAGAGTGTCTGTCGTCCCTGGCCAGCGTCCTCCCAGGGAAAACACCGAAAAAAGGACCAGGGAAGAACAAGGTTTCTCTGTGAGAGAGCAAACCCATTCTCCTCTTCCGCATTGTTTTATTTATATAAGTGTTGTGTAATTGTGACATGGACGGAGGGCGAGGACTGTGTTGCATGTTGATAAATTCGAGACTCCGTGCATGACTGTGAGAGCGTTCGAAATATTAAGGGAAATCCTGAAACCTGGAAGCATATCTTCAAGATAGCTTTTTCCTACATCACCTTTTCTGTATTTATGTTTCTTCTGAGAGCGTTCTGTAATCGTGTCTCCAGTCTCTGCACTCCGTTAAAACCGATTTAATTAGAAAGGACTGACACTGGCACTCTGCGCACATTTGACCAAGAGTTCGCTGGTTCTGAGCAATGTATTCGTTTTCTCTTATAAGGAAAAGTGCAAGGTAGCATTTCGGCCTTGTTGAGTATGAAGTAGTAGAGAATTGAAAGTGCTGTTTGTGGTTTTACAGTGAAACAGGCTTTTACACTCAGCTTGAGGCACTGTAGAGGACAGGGTGTAGCGTAGCTTTCTGTTTTCTTCTCCCTTACTTAATCGATAATGAGCTGTGAAGTGTATGTGATATTTCCTGTCGCTCGCACATTTAAACAATCAAATGCCTGATATAAAAGAACGCAATAAAAAAATCCTTGCAATTCCCTCGGGTTTGTGGAAGATCACTAGTCCAAGCAGAATTTCGAGAATCAACCCGTGCATTTTGGAGTTGATATGATGCAGGGAAAATCAGAGCGACTTAGAAGCAGGACATTCTTAGAAGGCGGAGCAAGGTGAATGGCGATTTTCTGTGGGAAGTAGAGGACCGAGAGATGCTGCTCAAAGCGCCTTCGACCGGTCTCGCTGGAATCGGAGGAAACAATTTCAATCGATTCCTGTAGAAAGTTACTTATTCCTATGAGACCCTTTTTGTTCATCCAATGCAATGATTGTACCACCTTCTAGTTTACAAAGATTTTGTTTGAACCTCTTCAAGGTGGTGCCTTTAATGTCCCATCGCTGAATGTCCTTAGACCTCTCGCTCTCCTCTTCTACCTCCATTTCCCCACAACTGCATCTCCAAGTACTCTCTTGTGTCCTCCCTTGAATGAAAATGATCTGTTTTTATTCACCCCACAACAGGCTTTGCCTATTCCTAGACTCCCTGTCAAAGGGCTCGTAAACAATTTAATCTTTCTACTGAGTCACTTTCTGATAATGTGGGATGATCTCTTTGGGCCCATTCGCGTTTACAAAGTTTCAGGAAGAACATCTTGCAGTTGAAACTTGAATGGTGACTTTAATGTCCCATCGCTGCATGTCCTTAGATCCCTGGGCTTTGCTGCTGACTCCGTTAGCTCCTGCTGGTCGGTGTTTGTGTATCTGGGGCTCTAATTAGTAACTTCGCTGTGTGTTTTCCTGCCTATCATCTCTCACTGCCTGGCCGCGCTCCCCACACCCTCCACCTCTCCATCAATATAGGATAAACTTCCCCCACGGAACTGCTTTACAAATTTGGGGCTTGAACCTCTTGCAGGTGACATTTGAATGGTGCCTTTAATGTCCCATCGCTGCGTGTCCTTAGATCCCTGGGCTTTGCTGCTGTCTCCGTTAGCTCCGGACCGTTAGCGTTTGCGTATCCGGGGCTCTAATTAGTGACCTCCCTGTGTGCTTCGCTGCCTTTTATCTCCCAGCCCTGCGGCGCCGCCTCCTCCCCCCGGGGCAGGAGCTCAGCCCGGTCGCTGAGCACAAAGCCCTCTGGAGCCCTTGCAAGGCCGCCGGGTGCGGCGAGCGGAGCGCGGAGCGTGTGTCTCGGCGAGAGGGAAGCGCGGTGGCGGTGGCGGGAGGCGCAGTCCCGCCGCGGCCCGCAGGGGGGAGCTCCCGGCCAAGGCGGCGCCGAGCGGCTGCGGGCGGGGAGGCGCCCGAGCCCGGCCCGGCCCTGCCCAGCGCAGCGCAGCCGGGCGGCGGCGAGCGGCGGCGAGCGGGGCCCCGGGCCAGCCGCTGCCGGGCCGCCAGCCGCACTCGGCCCCAGGGAGCCCGCCCGCCCTCGCCGCCGCCCTCGCCGCCGCCCTCGCCGCTGCCGGGCGCCGCTCGCCGCCGAGGACCGCGCGCCCGAGCCGCCCGCCGGAGCCCGCCCGCCGCCCCGCCATGGCGATCGCAAGGCAAGTGCTTTGTCTCTCTGCTCTCCTCTCGCTGCCGCACGCTCGCTCCCAGCCCCTGCGCTACTCCGTAGCCGAGGAGGCGCCGAGCGGCTCGCTCGTAGCCGACGTGGCCGAGGACGCGGGGCTGGCCCCGGCGCAGCTCTCGGCTCGCCGCGCCCGCCTGGCCTCGGAGGACGGCCGGCAGCGCTTGCGCTTGGACCGCGCCACCGGCCGCCTCGTCGTGGCCGAGAGGCTCGACCGGGAGGAGCTGTGCGCCCAGGCGCCCGCCTGCACGCTGCCCTTGGAGCTGCTGCTGGCCGACCCGCTGCAGTTCTTCCGCATCGAGGTGGCCGTGCGGGACGTCAACGACCACTCGCCCCGCTTCCCGGACGAGCAGATCACGCTTAGGATCCCTGAGACCAGCAACCCCGGCTCGCGTTTCCCTCTAATGGGGGCACGAGACCTGGATATTGGCAGCAACAGTATTCAGGGTTACAGCATCTCTCCCGAGAACGAGTACTTTAGTGTCTCCTTTGGGAGTCGGAATGACGACGATCAATATGTGGAATTGGTTTTGGAAAAGCCTCTAGACAGGGAGGAGCAGGCAGAGATGAGTTTCAGTCTCATTGCTATGGACGGGGGCTCTCCCCCGAGGAGTGGGACCACCGAAATCCGCATTGTCATACTAGATGCAAATGACAACGCTCCCGTCTTCACACAGGAGCTGTATGTCGGTCAGGTTTTGGAAAATGCCCCTGAGGGCACGGTGGTTCTGAGCGTGGTGGCAACTGATCTGGATGCAAGTTCTAATGGTGAAATTTTCTACCAGTTCCGCCAAGAGGTTGGCCAGAGTGAAACACTGTTTGTTATTGATGCCAAGAGCGGTGAAATTAAACTCAGAAAGCCTCTGGACTTTGAGACAGCACAGAAACACGAGCTCAGAGTGCAGGCTACAGATGGTGGGGGCCTCTCAGCAATCTGCAAGGTATTGGTGGAGGTGCTGGATGTGAATGACAATGCACCAGAGCTGGTGGTGAGTTCCTTCAGCAGCCCCCTCCCTGAGAACGCATTACCTGGGACAGTGGTTGCCTTCTTCACTGTCAGGGACCGTGATGCTGGAGCCAACGGAAAGATCATCTGTGCCCTCGAGGGCCAGCTGTCATTCTCCCTGCGGCCAGCCTATAAGAATTACTATGAGCTGGTGACTGTGAGCTCACTGGACCGGGAGGAAATGGCACGGTACATTGTAACTGTCACAGCAGCAGACGCGGGTTCACCTTCTCTCACCACCACCCAGACCTTCACGGTGGACATCTCTGATGTCAACGACAATGCACCTGTCTTCAACCAGACATCATATACCATGTATGTGCGTGAGAATAATATTCCCACCATGCTGGTTGGAACCATCCATGCCGCAGATGCTGACGTAGGACCCAACGCCAAGGTGACCTATTCCCTGGCACCAGCTCAACGCACAGAGCAGCCACCCTGTTCCTGCATTTCTGTGAACTCTGAGAATGGGCACGTATTTGTGCTGCGGCCTCTGGACTATGAGCAGCTGAAGCAGATTGAGGTCTTGGTGATTGCCTCTGATGCAGGATCTCCTCCCCTCAGGGCCAACGTCACTGTCCGCGTTGTTGTGGTGGATGAGAATGACAATGCCCCACTGGTGCTGCATCCAGCCCAGGACAGCAGCCCAGCATCCAGCGAGCTGGTGCCCATGTCAGCTGAGGCGGGGTACCTGGTCACCAAAGTGGTGGCTGTTGATGCCGACTCTGGGCAGAACTCATGGCTCTCATACCACCTGCTGAAGGCCACTGACCCCGGTCTGTTTGTGGTGGGTGCCCATAGTGGGGAGGTGCATCTGAGGAGGCCAGTGACGGAGAGAGACACCGTGAAGCAGAAGCTCATCATCCTGGTGCGGGACAACGGGCGACCACCACTGTCGGCCACAGCAGCACTGAGTGCACTCCTACTCAATGACTTCTCAGATGTCCAACTACCACACAGCAGCCTGGACATGGAGGATGAAGAAGACTCTCTGACATTCTATTTAATCATTTCCCTGGTCTTTGTCTCATTGCTCTTCCTCGTGTCCATGGTAACCTTCATCGCTTGCAAAGTGTGCAAGAGAAAGGAGCTGAAGGATGGGCATGTTCTTTATGCTGCCAGCAACTTTCCGAGCAGCCTGGCTGATGCAGCCTCTGCAGGGACCCTGCCCCATCCCTATTGCTATGAGATCAACCTCACAACGGGTTCGGGCAACAGCGAGTTCAAGTTCCTGAAGCCCATCCTGCCCAGTCTGCCACCACAGCACTGTGCCCTGGGCGGGGACACTGATGGTGAACAGGATTTTCCCCATGGTCCTCTCACCACTGAGGATGTGCTACCAGAGAACATAGGGATGTTCTCTGGGGAAGAGTTCAATAGTCTTTCCTTTAACTAGGATGGAGTCAGCACAGCCAGAGGCTTCGAGCCTTGTGATAGGAAATGGTCCAGGCTATAACTTGTGGCAATGGCTTCCCTAGAGTTAATCTGCCTTTACATTTAGCATCATTTTTCCTGCCCTGAAGTTGCCGAAACCAGAAGAAAAGTTGTCTCTTCCTCCAAAACACCAGAAAAAGCCCCAAAATAAACTTAAGTCTCCTTTATTATGATGATATAATTGTTCAACTCTATTAAAGGCATCTTAGATGCTTTCAGAGTGGGTTTCATTCCTTTGCTACCACCGTAGTTCTTCTATCACTTGCTGTTGGCCAAGTTCATGGATCTCTTTCTGTGCCGTAATGTAATGGCAAGGTGTTGTGTTACAAGGTGATGCATGCATGGAGCTGTTTCTGCTCTGGGTTCTCAATGCCTCTGTCTGAGATGCATGGACTCTGTGTATTTTGCCTTCTGGTGTCTCTGTCTTTCTGTCCAGCCATAGTGTGACTGCACACGCCTCACAAAGGCTGCTGAGGGAGGCAGGAGGGTGCTCCCATGGACACATTGCCATGCACAGGATTCCAGCTCTGCAGGCAAGAGTGAGATGTCAAGCCTCTAAGTAATGCTGTCTCATCTCATGTAGTGAAGAGCAGTAAAGTGCATGAGATCTTCCTTTGACCCATAAGAGGGGTGTGCGTGGGCTGCTTCCTTGGGATTGCCCTGGAAATACCTAGCATGGCATTGTAGGTATGGAACAGAATGGTAAAGCTAAAGTCCTTATATGCTTCTACAGGACATTCCTTTCAGACCTTTCACCAGCTTCACTGCTGTCCTCTGAAAGCAGATCTGATCTGTTTTCCTGGATTTGTGTTATAGCATTTGCATTTTTGTTTTGCCCTTTCTCCTTCTAATTTGTGAACTGTGTTTGACCGCTGTATTGCTGATTCCTTTGAAGAAGGACTGTCACCCCTCTCTAATAATGGATAGTTTAGCTGACATGAAATGCTTAGAAGCCCTCCCACTGTTTTGTGCTGCAGTTATAATTTTCACCATTGTAAACCAGGTTATTGTTGTGTGCAAAAGTGAAATAAAGAGAACACCTGAATGCCTGTATGGAGACTGGGGTCTTGGTAGAGGTGTTCCTTCTGGGAAAGCTCTGTGAATGTTTTTCAAAGGCTGAGCAGCGTTTTCTCCTGTTGTCCCTTGGCTGATGTAAGGTTGATTGGGTCCATTTCTTCTATTTGGAGACATGCCTGAGAGAGCATTGAGGGAACCTGTGTGGAGCAATGATTTGTTGTCAAGCCTCTTTGGGTCTTCAGGGCACTGAGCTTCTGGCTGTGACAGGGTCCCATTAGATCCAGGTCAGGGGAACCATGTCCCTCCCCAACAGAAGCCCTGGGTGTGCAAAGGGCTCTGCATAGCCATGACCTTTTGGAGTGACATTCCCAACTTTCCTGACTGCTCTGTTTTGTATTGGCACTGGTGAGGTTTTGGAGCACAAATTGTTTGTGGTGCTTAAGGCGTAGGAGTTTCAGAAGATGGATGGCACAAAAGGAGCATAGTTGTTCCTTTGGGGCAGTATTTGGGAGAGTGTCAGGATGTGGGTATTTGGTGATGAAAAACTGCTACCAGGAAGAGGGAAATGAGAGGACTACAGCCATCCCTTCTGCCAAGGGTCTGAGAAAACCGTTTAGTCCTGAGGGCAGGCTGCTGTAGTGAAGACCATTGTACAGTGAATAGTAAATAGTTTATTGTCCATTTAACCTGTGTATATTCATAGAATCATTTAGGTTGGAAAAGATCCTAGAAAGCAAAGATTCCAATCGTTAACCTAACATGACCAATTCCACCACTACATATGTCCTTACGTCCACCCAGGGCCATGTCCAGGGACGGTGCCTCAGCCACTTCCCTGGGCAGCCTGTGCCAATGCTTGACAGCCCTTTTGGTGTTGCAAAATCCTTTGCAGAAGGGTTAACTCAACTCACTGTAACCGTGGAGCCTGCAGGCAGCACCGACTTGCTGCTGCTGGTGAGAAAGTCACCTAAGAGCAAGAAATCTGCATGTGAATGTCGTTTACTGTGACACTAGAAAATGTTTATTTGCAGGAAGGTCCTAAAAGGGCTTGAATGACTGAAGTGGGGACACTGTTTCTTTTCTATGACCATGATCTGTATGGCTGTAGTCCTGCCTGGAGCAATTCTACTCATCATTCTTGGTATTTAAAGGGATTAAATAGGGATTTCCTTGGAAATACATCAGCAGTAACGGTGTTGAGATGGAAGAGGTTGGAATGGAATAGAATAGAGTGGAATACTTTAGTTGTAAGGGATCTACAAGGATCATCTTAGTCCAACTTCCTGAACACTTCAGGGCTGACCAAATGTTAAAAAATATTACGAATGGCGTTGTTCAAAAGATGAAACTGGCACTCTGGCGTTAACTATTCCAAGGACCAGTCAATTGGGAATGAACTCTATTCCCTTTATGAGGGCTGAAGGTTTGCCAGCCCAGCTGAGGTGCATTTTCACCAATTCATGCAGCATGGGTAATAAGAAGGAAGAGTTGGAAGCTGTCGTAGGGCAAGGAGACTACGGTGTTGTTGCCATCATGGAAGCGTGGTGGTATGACTCGTATAACTGGAGTGCAGCTGTGCTGGGGTATAAACTCTTCATGTGGGACAGGAAGGGTAGGAGAGGAGGTGGGGTAGCCCTCTATGTTAGAGAGTGCTTTGATACGCTCGAGGTCGAGTATGGTGATGACAAGATCTAGTGCCTGTGTGTTAAAATCAGAGAAGCCCACAAGAAGGTAGATATTGTGTTGGGAGTCTGTTACAGACCACCCAGCCAAGAAGAAGCAGCTGATGAGCTCTTCTATAAACAACTGGGGTTAATCTCTAGATCGCTGCCTCTTGTCCTCGTGGGAGACTTCAGTCTTCCAGATATCTGCTGGAAGTACAATACAGCAGAAAGGAAGCAGTCTAGGAGGTTTCTGGAGTGTGTGGAAGGTAACTTCCTCACACAACTGGTGAGTGAACCGACAAGGGAAGGTGCCCTCCTGGACCTGCTGTTCATAAACAGAGAAGGCCTTGTGGGGGATGTGCCTGGGTCAAAGCGATCACGAGATGGTAGGGTTTTCAGTTCTAGGTGAGATGAGGAGGGGGATTAGCAGGACAGTCTCATTAAACTTCCAAAGGGTAGACTTCAGACTGTTCAGAAGGCTGGTTGGCAAAGTCCCATGGGAGACAGTCCTTAAGGGCAAGGGAGCCCATGAAGGCTGGGCGCTCTTCCAAAAGGAAATCCTAGAAACTCAGGAGAAAGCCACCTCCGTGTTCCAGAAAAAGAGTCAGCCGGGGGAAAGAAACAGCTTGGTTGAGTAGGGAGATCTTGAGAGATACCAAAAAGAACAGAAATGTCTCTGAGCTTTGGAAGAAGGGACAGGCATCTTGGGTGGACTACAGGAAGGAAGTGAGATCACGCAGGAAAAAAATCAAGAGGGCTAAGGCCCACCTAGAAATCAGATTGGACAAGTCTGTGAAAGATAATAAAAAATCTTTCTATAAATATATTAACAATAAAAGGAAGACTAGAGAGAATATACAATCTCTATTGGATGCAGAAGGAATAACAATGACAGTGGATGAGGACAAGGCTGAGGTACTTCTTTGCCTCAGTCTTTAATAGTAAGGGAAGTTGTTCCCTCTGTGTACAAACCCAGGAGTTAGAGGATCAGAACAAAGCTCCCATGATCCAAGAGGAGGTGGTTAGAGCCTTGCTTGCCCAGCTAGACACGCACAAGTCTATGGGGTCAGATGGGATCCACCCAAGGGTATTGAAGGAGCTGGCAGATGTGCTGGCCGAAACCCTTTCCATCATCTTCCAGCAGTCCTGGAAGACTGGGGAAGTTCCACTGGACTGGAGGCTGGCTGATGTTGTGCCCATCTACAAGAAGGGTCACAGGGAGGATCCAGGGAACTACAGGCCTGTCAGTCTGACCTCAGTGCCATGGAAAGTCATGGAACAGGTGATCTTGAGTGCTATCATGAAGCACATGCAAGAGAACCGGGTGATGAGGCCCAGTCAACATGGGTTCACAAAAGGCAGGTCTTGCCAAACTAACCTGATCGCCTTCTATGATAAAGTGACTCGACTACTGGACAAGAAAGGCTGTGGATGTATCTTCCTGGACTTCAGTAAAGCCTTTGACACAGTTTCTCACAGCATTCTGCTTTGGAAACTGTCACCTCTGGCCTGGACAGGCAAAAAGTCTCCTGGAAAACTGGTTGGAGGTCCGGGCCCAGAGAGTGGTGGGAAATGGAGTTAACTCCAGCTGGAGGCCAGTTACAAGTGGTGTCCCCAGGGCTCGGTGCTGGGTCCAGCCCTGTTCAATGTCTTTATCAATGACCTGGATGAAGGCATTGAGTGCTCCTTTAGCAAGTTTGCGGATGCCACTAAGCTGGGTGGAAGTGTTGATCTGCTGGAGGGTAGGGAGGCTCCAAAGGGATCTGAACAGGCTGGACCGCTGGGCAGAGTCGAATGGCATGAGGTTTAACAAGGCCAAATGCCGGGTCCTGCACTTGGGGCACAACAACCCTGTGCAGCTCCAGACAAGGAAAAATCTGGCTGGAAACTGCCTGGAGGAGAAGGACCTGGGGGTCTTGGTTGACAGCGACTGGACATGAGCCAGCAGTGGCCCAGGTGGCCAAGAAGGCCAATGGCATCTTGGCTTGGATCAGAAACAGCAACACGAGCAGGTCCAGGGAGGTTCTTCTCCCTCTGTACTCAGCACTGGTGAGACCGCTCCTCGAATCCTGTGTTCAGTTCTGGGCCCCTCACCAGAAGAAGCATGTTGAGGCTCTGGAGTGAGTCCAGAGAAGAGCCACAAAGCTGGTGAAGGGGCTGGAGAACAGGCCTTATGAGGAGCGGCTGAGAGAGCTGGGGTTGTTTAGCCTGGAGAAGAGGAGGCTAAGGGGAGACCTCATTGCTCTCTACAACTACCTAAAGGGAGGTTGTAGAAAGGAGGGAGCTGGGCTCTTCTCCCAAGTGACAGGGGCCAGGACAAGAGTGAATGGCCTCAAGTTCTGTCAGGGGAGGTTTACGCTGGATGTTAGGAAAAAATTTGTCCCAGAAAGGGTCATTGGGCGCTGGAACAGGCTGCCCAGGGAGGTGGTTGAGTCACCTTCCCTGGAGGTGTTTAATGCATGGATGGATGAGGTGCTGAGGGGCATGATTTAGTGTTTGATAGGAATGGTTGGACTCGATGACCCAGTGGGTCTTTTCCAACCTAGTGATCCTATGATTCTATGAAATGGCTCTGAAATACCTGCAGGTGTGGGGCATCAACTCTGTGATCTTCCTACAAAGCCTGACCTTGTTTCCAGAGGTGACACAATTCATTTCTCCCCTTGAAGTCCATGAGGAGTTCCCTTTTGGGCTCACCTGGTCTTCTCTGCTTGCTTGACTTTTGACACAGTGACATTGCATGCTTGTAGACTTTAAGTGTAGAGAGCTGTGAAAGCACATTCATTGTTGTCACATCCCGACGGAGACAGAGTAGGACTCAGAACTGCACTTAAACAGTTAGCTTATTACCTGTAATGTTACAATTCTAAATCATGACTATAAGCTTAATTCTTGACCAATATTAATATCCTCTAAGGGTTTGTGAGGGACTTTATGGCTTGTCAAGAGTTCAGTTTCCACTAAGTTGCTGCGAGTTGCAGGTGCTCCGGTGTTCCTAGGACGTCAACGTCTGTGGGGGTTTCAGACCAGCTGAGAGGGAGCTCCTATTATGACCCATTCCTCTCATTATACTATAGTCTGTTCTGGAGTGAGAACTTCTGGGGTATAACTCGGTCTTGTTCCGTATCTTCTTTACTTTCCATCAGTCGCACCACCAGTAAGGGACACAGTGGGTTGCTCCAGTCCCGCTGCCGGAGCAATCCCCACCATCGTGTAGGGACCTGAAAAAATCTAGAATCATACACCAGACCATTTCCAAGACACAAAGCATATAGTTTCTACATTTATAAGCCATTCAAGTACAATACATTGATTTTTTTATTCACAAATCTTCTTAATACATATGCTTTGAGGATCACCTCCGAGTCTTTGTTCTGTGTCTATGGAGTAACTCTGCTATATGTGATGTGTGGAAGGCAGTGACCCAGGGCCAGCTTGGTCATCCCGTCAGGCAAACGGGTGGCAAAGACATAATGATTAGATCATTCTCCCCTACTCATACTCGCTGCACACATGGTCTTTGATGTGGCCGCTGATATGGAGTGGCCACCAGACCTCGTCTCGATCACCTCCACCCCGCGACTCAGCAAAGCAGTAGCCCTTCTTCAGCAGCTTCAGGAGGAGGGGGATTAATTGTCTGCGTGGAAACTCCAGGTGTTCCTTTAAAGAGGCTTTGAGTTCTGCAGAGTGCTCGTGGGGGCAGCTGTGTGCATCTCCGTGCGTTGCGTGTGCACTTGCCGGATCTCGCCTCGGGGTCGGCGAGAGAAGCCGCGGGCGAAGTCGATCGGCAGGACTGGCGGTTGGTGCCTGACCTTGGGGTTTTTCTCCAGTCTCAGCACGGATCTTGGCTCACACTTCCCGGCCGGCTCGGGACGCCTCGCTCTGCCATCTCCCCTCGGTTTCCCCACGGTATTTCATCCCAGGTCCACTCTTAACCTTTCCCTTTTACCGAATTTGATCCTACCTTTAATCATCCCATAATAAGCTTTGCTTATTCCTATAATAGCGCTCGAACACCTCGCAATCCATTTGCACTTTTCTGTGAAAGCCTTTCTGATAAACCAGGATAATATTTTCCCCCCTTGCCTTCTCTCTTACAAAGTTTCTGGTTGAACCTCTTGAGATGGAATGGCGCATTTGATGTCCCCTCAGCTCAGTGTTCTTTATATCACTGCGCTTTGCCCTTCTCACCACTAGCTCCTGATCGTTAGTGTACCTGGGGGTTTAATTTGTGACCTTTCCTCTTTGATTCCTTGCATTTTATGTATAATCGCTGTGTCCGTGAATCCTTCCCCAAGTGCAGGACTTCGGGTTTGATCTCCTAGAGCAGCAGCGTCATTCTCGAGTGGTGTTGAGCGAGAGTGATGGGGAAGCATTTTTCAGGGAACCTTTCTCCTCTGGCACCAGCTCTCACATCCTATAGAGGTGCTGCTTGGACCCGCCCCACCCGCTAAGGGTCCTGTGCTGATGAACAAGCGGAGAAGAGGACGAACAAGCCCTCAAAGTGCTCGAGCTGCGGATGAGGAGCTGGCGTTTAGGAGCCGGGCAGTGCTGCCCAGAGCGGCGCTCTGTCTGCGGGGAGGGAGCTGCTTCCTAGCAAAGAGAGAGCGTTCCCACTGCGCCTTTTGGCTCCGGTGGGCACGGGGAGCGCAGCCTCCAGCAGCAAAGGCCGGGCTGGCGGCTCTGCCGCGGCTGAGCAGCAGAGGAAATATTCCCCCGTGCGACGCTGGGTGGGGGTGTTGGCCGCGAACCGGCGGGTTCCTGTGCCCGCCCCGGCTTTGCAGGCACCGGCGGAGAGAAAGAGCCGCGGGAGCCGCTCGGGAAGGGCGGCGGCACACGGAGTCGGGGAGCTCGGGGGCTTTCAGGCCCCTCAGCCCGGGATTGTTGACCAAATCCGCCTCGGGCGCCGCTGGACGATGCTGGGAACGACGGAGGACGGGGAATGGCTTCTGTGGCGAGTGCGAGCGAGCGGGAGACGGAGCGGAGAGCGGCAGAGGCGAGTGATCTTGTTGCTTGTGTGCGTTTGCGTGTGTCAGAGCAGGGCCGAACCCCTCCGCTATTCCCTGGCGGAGGAGATGGAGAGGGAGTCGTTTGTGGGCAATATTGCAGAGGACCTGGGGCTTTCTCCGAGCCAGCTGGCGGCTCGCAAGGCGCGCGTTGTGTCCGAGGGGAACGAGCGGCTTTTCCACCTCAATCGAAACACGGGAGTGCTGACGGCAAAGGAGTCTCTGGACCGAGAGCAGATGTGTCCGCAGAGCGATACCTGCACCGTCTTCTTTAAGATAGTCTTTGAAAATCCGTTGGAGCTGATCCGAGGGGAGTTGGAGGTTCTTGACGTGAACGACAACTCCCCCGTCTTCCCGGAGAAGGAGGTGGTTTTAGAGATTCTGGAAACGACATCTCCTGGGTCCCGTTTCCCTCTGCAAAGTGCCAGGGACAAGGACGTGGGCCAGAACGGTTTGCAGAACTACAGCCTCGAGTCCAATTCGCATTTCTCCCTCGATATCGGAATCGGTAAAGGTGGAACAAAATACGCAGAGCTCGTCCTAGAGCGTCAGCTGGACCGGGAAGAACAGCCTCAACTGAATCTTCTCCTCACCGCTAGCGATGGGGGCTCCCCGCCCAGGTCGGGAACCACACAGGTGCGGATCGTGGTGCTGGATGCCAATGACAACACCCCGGTCTTCAGTCGGGAGGTCTACGAGGTGCAACTGGCCGAGAACAGCCCCCCGGGGCAGCTGGTGGTCAGAGTCGCGGCCGCGGATCCCGACGAAGGGTCCAACGGGAAAGTGCGATACAGATTCACCCAGATATCGGAGAGGTCCCGGCAGCTCTTCCAGCTGAACCCTGACACCGGGGAGATCCGAGTGGCGGGCAACGTCGACTTCGAGGAAGGGAAGCACCACGACTTGGTGGTGAGAGCCACCGACGGCGGGGGTCTGTCTGCGCACTGCAAAGTGCAGGTGGAGGTGCTGGACGTGAACGACAACGCCCCGGAGATAACGCTCACCTCCCAGTCGGTCTCCATTCCCGAGGACGCGCCGCCCCGCACCGTGGTGGCCCTGTTGAGCGTGCGGGACCGCGACTCCAGCGACAACGGCAGGACTGAGTGCTCCATCGACGGGGACTCGCCCTTCATGCTGACGGGCGGCGGGGATGAGTACTACGAGCTGAGGACGACGGCGGCGCTGGACAGGGAGCGGGCGGCAGAGTATAACGTGACGGTGAGAGCCGCGGACCGGGGCAGGAGGCGGCTGAGCTCCCGGGCGAGCCTGCGGGTGCAGGTGTCGGACGTGAACGACAACGCGCCCGAGTTCACGCAGGCGGTTTACACGGCGTCGGTGTCGGAGAACGAGGGCCCCATGGTCCGCATCGGCAGCGTGAGCGCCACGGACGCCGACGCGGGAGCGAACGGGCGCGTGAGATACGCGCTGGTGCGGCAGGAGGGCGCGGAGCAGCCCGCGGTGTCGGTGAACGCCGAGAGCGGCGCCGTTTTCCTGCTGCGGCCGCTGGACTACGAGCAGGTGCGCGCCTTGGAGGTGGCGGTGCGCGCTGCCGACGGCGGCTCGCCGCCGCTGAGCGCCCAGGCGGTGCTGCGCGTGGTGGTGCGCGACGAGAACGACAACGCGCCCGTGGTGCTGCACCCGCCCGCCGAGAGCAGCGGCGCGGCGGCGGGCGAGCTGGTGCCGCGCTCGGCCGAGGCCGGGTACCTGGTGGCCAAGGTGGTGGCGGTGGACGCGGACGCGGGGCAGAACGCGTGGCTGTCGTACGAGCTGTGGAAGGCGACGGAGCCGGGGCTGTTCCGCGTGGGGCCGCACAGCGGCGAGGTGCGCACGGCGCGGGCCGTGGCGGAGCGGGACGCGCCCCGGCACAGGCTCGTCGTGCTGGTGCGAGACCGCGGGCGGCCGCCGCGCTCCGCCACCGCCACCCTCGGCATCGCCCTGGTCGGCGGCTTCTCCGACGCCCATCTGCGGGGCGCCGAGGAGGCGCCGGCCGCCGAGCCCGAGGGGCCGCTCACCCTCTCCCTCACCGTCTGCCTGGCCTGCGTGTCCGCCCTCTTCCTGGCCACGGCGGGGGCCGCCGTGGCGGCCAAGGTGCGGCGGGCCCGGCGCAGCGCGGCCGAGAGCTTGCCCGCCTTCCCGCAGTCCGCCCCGCCGAGCAGCGCGGGCTCCCTGCCCCGCAGCTCCGTCTACGACGTCTGCTTCGCCGCCGGCAGCCTCGACGGCGACTTGCGCTTCCTCGGGCCCCTCCTGCCCTGCTTCCCCGCCGGGCTGCCCCCCGGCCCGGCCGAGCAGCGGAGCTCGCTCTGCTCCACGGAGGCGGCCAACCTCGGCGACGACGGCGACCGGGCTGCAGAGGTGAGGGACCTGCCCGGGCCGGGGCGAGGCGGGGAGCGGGGAGGGAGCAGCGCGGGGGGCTCGGGGTGTCGCTCACGTGGGGAGTCTCGGTGTTGTGGTTCTGTGGGTGGAGGAGCCCCAGGGTCGGGAGGAGAGGGCGGAGACGGTCTGAGAGCCGCTGGTGGGGGCGTCCCAGGAGGATCTGTTAATGCTCAGCTGCTCCCCAAGTACTGACTTATGGGGGTCTTGGGCACCCAGTTCTCAGTGTTGCCCTTAGATCAAGTGTATCAGCGCAAAGGAGGAGGGCAGCTGCACCTCGACCAGGTTCTCAAAACCATCGAAGTTAAGGACGAGAGGGAACTAACGTCCCCACTTCCTGGTTCCACCTCCTCTGTCTCTTGATAGAGGAGAGTAACATCCTCCATGCAGCAGTGTCCCACGGGTCCTTTCAGCCCCTCTTTCTTGCCTCCCTCCAACGCCCAAATGACAGCCTGCGCTGTCCGTTCTTGCAGGACAGAGCTCCCATCTCCGCAGACACGGCTCGCAGACGTGCGGAAGCAGCTTGCACTGCAAACAGGGGGAAGGAGCTCCATGGCAATTCTGATCCAAATCCTTAGCTCCCCACTCCGTAAACGAGGGGAAAGGCGAGCGTGTCTGTCGTCCCTGGCCAGCGTCCTCCCAGGGAAAACACCGAAAAAAGGACCAGGGAAGAACAAGTTTTCTCTGTGAGAGAGCAAACCCATTCTCCTCTTCCGCATTGTTTTATTTATATAAGTGTTGTGTAATTGTGACATGGACGGAGGACGAGGACTGTGTTGCATGTTGATAGCTCTGAGACTCCGTGCATGACTATGAGAGCGTTACTGCTTCTCAATACGAAGGGAAATACTGAAACTTGGAAGCTCATCTTCAAGATAGTTTTTTTATTACATAATCTTTTTTGTGTTTATTTTTCTTTGGAGACCGTACTCTATTCAAGTCTCCATTTTCTGCACTCTGTTAAAACCGATTTCATTAGAAACGAGTGACACTGGCAGTCTTCGCACTTTTAACCGGTAGTTCACAGGTTCCTCAAACGATAAAGCTTTGGTTTTAAGAATTGTATTCGTTTTCTTTTATAATGTAAAGTGCAAGGTAACATTTGCGGATTGTTGAGTATAAAGTCGTAGGGAACTAAAAGTGCTGTTTATAGTTTTACAGTGAAACAAGCTTTTACACTCGGCTTGAGGCACTGTAGAAGACGGGGCGTTGAGTATCTTTCTGTTTTCTTTTGCCTTCATTAATCGATAATGAGCTGTGAAGTGTATGTGATATTTCCTATACTAGCACATTTAAACAATCAAATTCCTGATGTCAATTAACGCAATAAAAACCCTCTTGGAAGTCCTTTGGGTGTGTGTGGTGTGTGGAAGATCACTAGTCAGAATCCAAGCAGGATTTCAGATATCAAACGGAGCATTCGGAGTGGATTTTATGCAGGGGAAAAAGCGCGATCTGAGGACAGGTCTCGGTGCCCCGAGAGAAGAGCGAGGCTCCGCGAGAGGGAAGAGTGCAAAGAGCAGAATTTCGGAAACCAATCCGTGCATTGTGGAGTAGTTTTTAAGCAGGGGAAATCAGTGCGACTTGGAAGCAGGACATTCTCAGAAGGCAGAGAAGGGTGGAGGGCGATTTTCTGCGGGAAGCTGAGGTCCGAGAGATGCTGCTTAAGGAGCCTTCAAGCGGTCCCTCTGTTTGGAATCGGGGAGAACAATTCCGGTGCATTTCAGAAAAAAAATCCCCTTTCCCATGAGACCCTTTCTGTTCATCCAAGGCAATGTTTATGCCGCCTTCTAGTTTAAAAAGATTTTGTCTGAACCTATTCCCATTGTCTATTAGAATGGTCCCTTTAATGTCTCATCGCTGAGTGTCCTTAGATCCCTGGGCTTTGCTGCTGTCTCCGTTAGCACCGGACCGTTAGCGTTTGTGTATCCGGGGCTCTAATTGGTGACCTCCCGGTGTGCTTCGCTGCCTTTTATCTCCCAGCCCTGCGGCGCCGCCTCCTCCCCCCGGGGCAGGAGCTCAGCCCGGTCGCTGAGCACAAAGCCCTCTGGAGCCCTTGCAAGGCCGCCGGGTGCGGCGAGCGGAGCGTGTGTCTCGGCGAGAGGGAAGCGCGGTGGCGGTGGCGGTGGCGGGAGGCGCAGTCCCGCCGCGGCCCGCAGGGGGGAGCTCCCGGCCAAGGCGGCGCCGAGCGGCTGCGGGCGGGGAGGCGCCCGAGCCCGGCCCGGCCCTGCCGAGCGCAGCGCAGCCGGGCGGCGGCGAGCGGCGGCGAGCGGGGCCCCGGGCCAGCCGCTGCCGGGCCGCCAGCCGCACTCGGCCCCAGGGAGCCCGCCCGCCCTCGCCGCCGCCCTCGCCGCCGCCCTCGCCGCTGCCGGGCGCCGCTCGCCGCCGAGGACCGCGCGCCCGAGCCGCCCGCCGGAGCCCGCCCGCCGCCCCGCCATGGCGATCGCAAGGCAAGTGCTTTGTCTCTCTGCTCTCCTCTCGCTGCCGCACGCTCGCTCCCAGCCCCTGCGCTACTCCGTAGCCGAGGAGGCGCCGAGCGGCTCGCTCGTAGCCGACGTGGCCGAGGACGCGGGGCTGGCCCCGGCGCAGCTCTCGGCTCGCCGCGCCCGCCTGGCCTCGGAGGACGGCCGGCAGCGCTTGCGCTTGGACCGCGCCACCGGCCGCCTCGTCGTGGCCGAGAGGCTCGACCGGGAGGAGCTGTGCGCCCAGGCGCCCGCCTGCACGCTGCCCTTGGAGCTGCTGCTGGCCGACCCGCTGCAGTTCTTCCGCATCGAGGTGGCCGTGCGGGACGTCAACGACCACTCGCCCCGCTTCCCGGACGAGCAGATCACGCTTAGGATCCCTGAGACCAGCAACCCCGGCTCGCGTTTCCCGGTGGAGGGCGCTGTGGACCTGGATATTGGTAGCAACAGCGTCCAAGGTTACAGCATCTCTCCCGAGAACGAGTACTTTAGTGTCTCCTTTGGGAGTCGGAATGACGACGATCAATATGTTGAACTAGTTTTGGAAAAGCCTCTAGACAGGGAGGAGCAGGCGGAGATGAGTTTCAGTCTCATTGCTGTGGACGGGGGCTCTCCCCCGAGGAGTGGGACCACCCAAATTCACATTATCATTCTAGATGTAAATGACAATGCACCGATCTTCACACAGGAGCTGTATGTTGGTCAGGTTTTGGAAAATGCCCCGGAGGGCACCGTAGTTCTGAGTGTCGTGGCAACTGATCAGGATGCAGGTTCTAATGGTGAAATTTTCTACAGGTTCAGCCAAGAGGCTGGCAAGAGTGAATCAGCATTTGAGATTGATGCCAAGAGCGGTGAAATTAAACTCAGAAAGTCTCTGGACTTTGAGACAGCACAGAAACACGAGCTCAGAGTTCGGGTGACAGACGGTGGGGGCCTTTCAGCAATCTGCAAGGTGTTGGTGGAGGTGCTGGATGTGAATGATAATGCACCAGAGCTGGTGGTGAGCTCCTTCAGCAGCCCCCTCCCTGAAAGTGCGTTACCTGGGACAGTGGTTGCCTTCTTCACTGTCAGGGACCATGATGCTGGAGCCAACGGGAAGGTCACCTGTGCCCTTGATGACCAGTTGTCATTCTCCCTTCGGTCAGCCTATAAGAATTACTATGAGCTGGTGACTGTGACCACACTGGACCGGGAGGAGACAGCATGGTATATCCTGACTGTCACAGCAGCAGATGCGGGGTCACCTCCTCTCACCACCACCCAGACCTTCACAGTGGACATCTCTGATGTCAACGACAATGCACCTGTTTTCAACCAGACATCATACACCATGTACGTGCGTGAGAACAATGTCCCCACTGTTCTTGTCGGAGCTGTCCATGCCTCAGATGCTGACATAGGGCCCAATGCCAAGGTGACCTATTCCCTGATACCATCTCAACGAACAGAACGGCCTCCCTATTCCTGCATTTCTGTGAACTCTGAGAATGGGCACGTGTTTGTGCTGCAACCTCTGGACTATGAGCAGCTGAAGCAGGTTGAGGTGTTGGTGATTGCCTCTGATGCAGGGTCTCCTCCCCTCAGTGCTAACGTCACTGTCCGCCTTGTTGTGGTGGATGAGAATGACAATGCGCCACTGGTGCTGCATCCAGCCCAAGACAGCAGCCCCGCATCCAGCGAGCTGGTGCCCATGTCAGCTGAAGCGGGGTACCTGGTCACCAAAGTGGTGGCTGTTGATGCTGACTCAGGGCAGAACTCATGGCTCTCGTACCACCTGCTGAAGGCCACTGACCCCGGTCTGTTTGTGGTGGGTGCCCAAAGTGGGGAAGTGCGTCTGAGGAGGCCAGTGACAGAGAGAGACACTGTGAAGCAGAAGCTCATCATCCTGGTGCGAGACAACGGGCGACCACCGCTGTCGGCCACAGCAGCACTGAGTGCACTTCTGCTCAATGACTTCTCAGATGTGCGACTACCACACAGCAGCCTGGCCACAGAGGATGACAGTGACTCCTTGACAACCTATTTAATCATTTCCTTGGTCTTCGTCTCACTGCTCTTCCTTACATCTATGGCAGCCTTCATCACTTGCAAGGTGTGCAAGAGAAAGGAGCTGAAGGATGAGCATGTCATTTACTCTGCCAGCAACTTTCCAAGCAGCCTGGCTGATGCAGCCTCTGTAGTGACCCTGCCCCATCCCTATTGCTACGAGATCAACCTCACAACTGGCTCGGGCAACAGCGAGTTCAAGTTCCTGAAACCCATCCTGCCCAGCCTGCCACCACAGCACGGTGCTGTGGATGGGGACACCGATGAGGAGAAGGTTTTCCCCCATATCCCTCTCAGCGGCGAGGATGTGACACCAGACAACACAGGGATGCTCTCTGCAGAAGAGTTCAATAGTCTTTCCTTTAGCTAGGATGGAATCAGCACAGCCAGATGCTTCAGGCCTATTGACAGGAAGGGATCTGTGGCTATTTTTCCTGCACAGTTCATCTGCATTTAAAACTGGCATCAGTGATTTTCCTCAATTTCTAACTCACAAGAAAGTTTGTCTCCTCCTCCAAAAAAACCCAGTCCAAACAAAAGACACTCTCAGTCACTTAATAATGTTTCAGGACTTTTATAGCCTTTTCTGACTCCTTTGAGAACATATTTAATTCCAGTTCTCCCAGCCAAGTTCTTGTGTCACTTGCTGTTGTTCAAAGCTGTGGGCCTCTTATTCTGTGCTGTAATGCAATTGGAAGGTTGGGCCGACAAATCAAATCCTCCCTGAAATGCACGTAGCGGTCGTTCTGGTCAGGAAATTTCTTCACTATGAGAGTGGGGAGGCACTGCAACAGGTTGTACAGGGAAGTTGTGGCTCCCCACAAATGGAGGTGTTCAAAGCCAGGTTGGATGGGGCCTTGGGCAGCGTGATCTACTGGGACGTGTCCCTGCCTGTGGCAGGGAAGTTGGAACTAGATGATCTTTAAGGTCCCTTCCAACCCAAAGTATTCTATGATTCTATGAAATCAAGGGAATTGTGAGTACTGCGTTACAACATGGTGCATGCATAGAGCTGTTTCTTCTCTGGGTTCAGGATGTCTCTGTCTGAGATATGTAGGTTGTGTGTGTTTTGCATTCTGGTCACTCTGTCTGTCTGTACAGCCCTTGTGTGACTGTATACACTGCACAAAGGCTGCCCAGGAAGCAGGGGGCTGATCATTTCCAGGCATTGTGGTGCACAGCATTGCAGCTCAGCTCGCAAGATAGACACTTAGAGCCTTTGTGTACAGAAGTCTCATCTTCTCTGGGGGAGAGCTGTATTGGGCACGAGGTCTTCCTTTATCTCATAAGAGAGTTGTATCCTTGGAATTTCCTTGGAATTATGCCGTCATTAATGATGGTGGAATGGGATGGGACTGAATAGAATGTTTTAGCTGGAAGGGACCTGCCAATATCCTCTTAGACCAACTGCTTGAACCTCCCCTGAGGCAGCTTTGAAACATTCCCCCATGTCCTCTTGTTTGATGTGAGAGGGAAGAGATCACCCCCTCCTTCTCTCAGACTCCTTTTCTCCAAACTAGGCAGACCCTCAGTCCTTAGGTGCTCCTCACAGAACATTCCTTGCAGACCCACCACCAGCCTTGTAGCTGCCCTCTGGAAGCATTCCAGTAACTTAACATCCTTCATAAATGGTGAGGCCCAGATCTGCACACAGGACTCAAGGTGAGGCTGCACCAAGACTGAATTGAGCTGGAGACTCTCTTGACTGGCTGGTTATTCTGTGTTTATGCTTCCCAGGATGTGGTTTGCCCTTTTGTCTGTCATTCTGAAATATATTTAACCAAACTGGCCCTAGAATTGAACCCTGAGAACACCACTGCTGAGCAGTCACCAGGTAGATGTAGCCCAAGTAACTACACAGCTTTGAATCATAGAATCATAGAATCATAGAATAACCAGGTTGGAAGAGACCCACTGGATCATCAAGTCCAACCATCCCTATCAAACACTAAACCATTCCCATTAGCACCTCGTCCACCCGTGCATTAAACCCCTCCAGGGAAGGTGACTCAACCACCTCCCTGGGCAGCCTGTTCCAGTGCCCAATGACCCTTTCTGTGAAGAATTTTTTCCTAATGTCCAGCCTAAACCTCCGCTGGTGGAGCTTGAGGCCATTCCCTCTTGTCCTGTCCCCTGTCACTTGGGAGAAGAGGCCAGCACCCTCCTCTCTACCACCTCCTTTCAGGTAGTTATAGAACGCAATGAGGTCTCCCCTCAGCCTCCTCTTCTCCAGGCTAAACAACTCCAGCTCTCTCAGCCGCTCCTCGTAAGCGGAGCCCTGCAATTCAGGCAGTTCATGTCATAGTTGGACACAATGTCAAGAAGATTGCTGGAACAGTATAACAAATGTTAATACAATCCAAAAATACAAAATCCACTGACCATCCCAGATGCACGAGCCAGGTGATGTAGAAGGACATTGAATTGATTTAAAGAGACTTTGCCCTGGTGAACATGTTGATTGTGCCTGACAAGTGCATTATTCGTTAAATGACTTTCAATAGTACTCAATCCTTGTTGGACAGGTGGAATAGCTCTGGCCAGCTTCCAGTCAGCAGGGACCTATCAAATCCCTTAAAATCTTCAGTAGATGATCTAGAGGGGTCCTACTGTAACATCCGCAAGCTCCTTCAGTACTCTGTGAGGGCCCCCACCAGGCCAAATGGACTTGTGAATATTCAGCGGATACAGCTGTTCTCTGACAATTTCAGCGTCCATGAAGGAAAAGTCGCTGTTCCCACCCTCATGGTCCTCCAACACAGTGGACTGGGCAGCCCAAGGTCAGGTGACTGTCTTCAACAAGTATCAATCCATTCTTTTCTTTAGAACTCCTTCTGCTATAAACAAATTGAAAAAGTCTTTTTCGGTGACTGACACAGCACTGGTGAATTTTGCCTCTAACTGAGCTTTGGTCTATGGTGTGTTCTCCCTGCATAAACAAACCACAGGTCTGCAATCTTCCTGTAAAGACTGATCTTGCTTCCAGAGAAGATAGCATTTATTTCCCGACTTGAGCTCTTTAAGGAGTTCCCTGTAGTCCAGATGGACTTCTGCCCCTCTTGCTTGACTTTTGGCACAGTGGCATTGCCTGTTGATAGACTGTAAGTGTAGAGTTGTGAAAACACATTCATTGTCTTTTGGTGCAGCATTTGCTTTCTCCTTTTTACTGTTTCTCCTTCTAATTTGTGGACTGTGTTTGAGCATTATCTTGCCAATTCCTCTTAAGAAGGACTGTCCCCCCATCTATAATAAGGGTATGTTTGACTGGCAGAGAATATTTGGGAACGCTCCCACAGTGTTGTGCTGCAGTTTTGAACTGTTCTCTTGTAATCTGGAAGAGCTTTGTGTGTAAAAGTGAAATAAACAGAACACATGAATGCCATGTGTGGAGACAGCAGTCTTTGTGGAGTGTTCATTCTTGGAAAGGTCTGTGAATATTTTTCAAAAGGCTGGGACCTTTTTTCTCCTGTTATCTCTTGGCTGAATTAAGGTTTAGCAGGGGCATTTCTTCAGTTTGGAGACACAGCCAGTAGATAATTCAGGAAAATGTTGGGGAAGAGGGATTTGCTGTCAGGCCTCTGTGGCTCTTCTGAGCACTGAGCTTCTGATGGGGCCTAGTTAGATCCAGGTCAGAGGAACCTGGTTGCTCCTCGAAGAGTGGCCTTGGGTATGCAAAGGCCCTGCAAATCAGTAAGGTTGAGGAGTGAAATTTCCAACTCTTCTGACAGCTCTGGCTGTGGATGACAACTGTTTGTTTTTTCAGCACGAAGTGTTTTGATTCTAAATATTTTCAGCCATTGATTTCACAAACACAACAGACATTTTCCTTCCAGGAGGTGCTAGGGGATCGCCAGGAGGTGGGCATTTGGTGGGTGAGAACTGCAGTCAGGAGGAGGCTTTGCTGTCCGGAAACACAGAGGACTGGATCTGTGCCTTCTGCCAGGCCCCCATAAAAATATAAGTCCTGAGCCAGGGCTGGTGTATTGATTCTGAGCAGAAGACCATTGTACATGGAGAACTGAGTGATCCACAATCCAATTAATGTGGAAAGGCACAGACCTTTGCTGTGCTGTGTTGTGCTAGAAAATCCCTGGTCAGCAGGAGAAACTCAGCCAGCTCACTGGAACCATGGAACCTGCAGGCAGCACCCACTTGCTGCTAGAGAGAAAGCCACATGTGAACAAGAGCTCTACCTACAAACTTCTTTTAGCATGACAGCCGAAGTGAGGAGTAGAATCACTTTCTTGCATGAAAGTCTTAAAATGGCTTGAATGACTCAAATAGGACCAAGCTTTCTTTTCTTTGATGGGGTTCTGCATGGCTGCTGTGCATGGCTGGAGCCCTGCCTGAAGTAACTGCCCAGAGTTTTCCTCATCTACAGGGACAGAGCAGTATCTATGCAGATCTCCAATAGCATGAGCAACAATGAATGAGGAATGAATGACATCTGTCTCTCTCAGTCTCACTGAGACCCCGAGGAACCAGCACTTCTTGGTCTAAGTCAGCTGCTTCTGGGATCATTTCATCTGGAGGGTCCAGGTGTCTGATGCAGTTCCTAACCAGATGGTTTATTATGTTTTTTACCATGTGAGAGGGGGAATGTTGAGGCCCTCCAATACAGGAAACAACACACTGCTGAGCTTCCCGAGGTGCTCGTCAGAGTAGGATGTGTGGGTGGGTAGGACTTGTGTGAGAGACTACCCTGAATGAGAGCTGTGGGATAGTCTCCTATTACAGCTGGAGAGACCATCTGAGAGTTGCTGCAGCGTGGTGAGGATTGGAGCTGGAGACGGAGTGGGAGTCCAATGTGTGGGTGCAGCTGGAGATTGTGTATGAAAATTACAACATGCCACAGGTGCTGTACCTGCCATCGGTGGGCACAGGCTTGGCGGTGTCAGGCATGGATCTAGCATCACCATCGTGGGAGCCCGGCTCGCTGGTGGCCAAGGTGGTGAGGGTGGATGCAGGTCAGAAAGCTTGTCTGTTGTATGAGCTGTGGAAGTTGATGGAGCTGACTAGCTTCCAGAGATGACACGATACTTTTTTCCCTTTGAAGTCTATCAGGAGTTCCCTGTTGGGCTCAGCTGGTCTTCTCTGCTTGCTTGAGTTATGACCGGCAGCATAGACTGTGAATGTAGAGAACTGTGAAACCACTTTCATGGTTGTCACATCCCAATGGAGACAGAGTAGGACTCAGGACTGCACTTAAACAGTTAGCTTATTACCTATAATGCTACAATTCTATGTCAAGAGTATGAGCTTAAGTCTAGACCAATATTAATATCCTCTAGAGGTTTGTGAGGGGCTCTACGACCTGTCCAGAGTTCAGTGATTAAGTCTTTATAGATGTTTCCACAAAGTTCCTGCGAGTGGAGCTTCTGCGGACTCTCTCATGTATGGACTCAAAGAACTGCAGAATCATAGCTCAGGCCACTTCCAACACACGAATCGTACAGTTTCTACATTTCTATTCCATCAAAATACAACATATGTTGTTTTCTATTCACAAATCTTAGTACTTCTGCATTAAGTATAGCGTCCCAGTCTTTGTTCTGTGGTTATGGTGTAACTCTGCTATATGTGATATGCGGGGCAGGGGGGATACTAAGGAGCCAGTTTGATCATCCCGATTGGCAAATGGGTGGTGAGACCTAATGGACCCCTCACTCTCCCATCTCCCCTCGGTTTCCCCATGTTAGTGCCTCCCAGGTGCAATCTTGAACTCTCCCTTTTACCGAGTTTGATCCTGCCTCTAATGATCACATAGTGAACTTTACACATTCCTGGAATCCCCCTAAAACAGGTCGTAATCCGTCTGCATTTTTCTGTGAGATCCTTTGTGATGATCAAGTATAATCTCTTCTCCTTCCCCTTCTCATTTACAAATTGCTGGTTGTACCTCTTGAGATTGTCTTGAATGGTGCCTTTAATGGACCATCACTCAGTGTTCTTCGATATTTAACCTTTGCTATTTCCTCCATTAGCTCCTGATCGTTAGCGTTTGAGTATCTGGGCGTTTAATTTGTGACCTCTCCATTTTGATTCCTTGCATTTTATGCTAAGTCTCTGTGTTCATGAATCGTTACCCAGGTGATGGAGTTCGAGCTTGTTCTCCTATAGAAGCAGTTTTGTGTCCTTTGGGCGAGGTGTGATCCACAATGCGAAGAAAACAGAATGAGGATGTTGTGTCCTAGAGCAGCAGTGTCATTCTGGGCTGGTGGTGAGGGAGGGTGATGGGGAAGCATTTCCTTAGGGAACCTTTCCCCTCTGGCACCAGGTCTCCTATTCCATAGCGGTGCGGCTCGAACCCGCCCGACTCGCTAAGGGTCCCGTGCTGATGAACAAGCTTAGAAGAGGAGGAAAAAGCCCTCAATGTGTCCTTTGGAAGTAGCAGATCTTGCACTGCCCACCCAGAGGAAAACCCCGAGCTGCGGATGAGGAGCTGGCGTTTAGGAGCCGGGCAGTGCTGCCCAGAGCCGCGCTCTGTCTGCGGGGAGGGAGCTGCTTCCTAGCAAAGAGAGAGCGTTCCCACTGCGCCTTCTGGCTCCGGCTGGGCACGGGGAGCGCAGCCTCCAGCAGCAAAGGCCGGGCTGGCGGCTCTGCCGCGGCTGAGCAGCAGAGGAAATATTCCCCCGTGCGACGCTGGGTGGGGGTGTTGGCCGCGAACCGGCGGGTTCCTGTGCCCGCCCCGGCTTTGCAGGCACCGGCGGAGAGAAAGAGCCGCGGGAGCCGCTCGGGAAGGGCGGCGGCACACGGAGTCGGGGAGCTCGGGGGCTTTCAGGCCCCTCAGCCCGGGATTGCTGACCAAATCCGCCTCGGACGCCGCTGGACGATGCTGGGAACGACGGAGGACGGGGAATGGCTTCTGTGGCGAGTGCGAGCGAGTGGGAGACGGAGCGGAGAGTGGCAGAGGCGAGTGATCTTGTTGCTTGTGTGCGTTTGCGTGTGTCAGAGCGGGGCCGAACCCCTCCGCTATTCCCTGGCGGAGGAGATGGAGAGGGAGTCGTTTGTGGGCAATATTGCAGAGGACCTGGGGCTTTCTCCGAGCCAGCTGGCGGCTCGCAAGGCGCGCGTTGTGTCCGAGGGGAACGAGCGGCTTTTCCACCTCAATCGAAACACGGGAGTGCTGACGGCAAAGGAGTCTCTGGACCGAGAGGAGATGTGTCCGCAGAGCGATACCTGCACCGTCTTCTTTAAGATAGTCTTTGAAAATCCCTTGGAGCTGATCCGAGGGGAGGTAGAAGTTCTTGACGTCAACGACAACTCCCCCGTCTTCCCGAAGAAGGAGGTGGTTTTAGAGATTCTGGAAACGACATCTCCTGGATCCCGTTTCCCTCTGCAAAGTGCCAGGGACAAGGACGTGGGCAGCAACGGTTTGCAGAACTACAGCCTCGGGTCCAATTCGCATTTCTCCCTCGATATCGGAATCGGGATAGGTGGGACAAAATATGCACAGCTCGTCCTAGAGCGTCAGCTGGACCGGGAAGTGCAGCCGCAAATGAATTTACTCCTCACTGCCATCGACGGCGGCTTCCCACCAAGGTCGGGCACAGTCCAAGTACGGGTCGTGGTCGTAGATGCCAATGACAACACCCCGATCTTCAGTCGGGAGGTCTACGAGGTGCAACTGGCCGAGAACAGCCCCCCGGGGCAGCTGGTGGTCAGAGTCGCGGCCGCGGATCCCGACGAAGGGTCCTACGGGAAAGTGCGATACAGCTTCACCCAAACGTCAGAGAGGTCCCAGGATCTCTTCCAGCTGAACCCTGACACCGGGGAGATCCGGGTGGCAGGAACCGTGGATTTCGAGGAAGCGGAGCAGCACGAGTTAGTTGTGAGAGCCACCGACGGCGGGGGTCTGTCTGCGCACTGCAAAGTGCAGGTGGAGGTGCTGGACGTGAACGACAACGCCCCGGAGATAACGCTCACCTCCCAGTCGGTCTCCATTCCCGAGGACGCGCCGCCCCGCACCGTGGTGGCCCTGTTGAGCGTGCGGGACCGCGACTCCGGCGACAACGGCAGGACGGAGTGCTCCATCGACGGGGACTCGCCCTTCATGCTGACGGGCGGCGGGGATGAGTACTACGAGCTGAGGACGACGGCGGCGCTGGACAGGGAGCGGGCGGCAGAGTATAACGTGACGGTGAGAGCCGCGGACCGGGGCAGGAGGCGGCTGAGCTCCCGGGCGAGCCTGCGGGTGCAGGTGTCGGACGTGAACGACAACGCGCCCGAGTTCACGCAGGCGGTTTACACGGCGTCGATGTCGGAGAACGAGGGCCCCATGGTCCGCATCGGCAGCGTGAGCGCCACGGACGCCGACGCGGGAGCGAACGGGCGCGTGAGATACGCGCTGGTGCGGCAGGAGGGCGCGGAGCAGCCCGCGGTGTCGGTGAACGCCGAGAGCGGCGCCGTTTTCCTGCTGCGGCCGCTGGACTACGAGCAGGTGCGCGCCTTGGAGGTGGCGGTGCGCGCTGCCGACGGCGGCTCGCCGCCGCTGAGCGCCCAGGCGGTGCTGCGCGTGGTGGTGCGCGACGAGAACGACAACGCGCCCGTGGTGCTGCACCCGCCCGCCGAGAGCAGCGGCGCGGCGGCGGGCGAGCTGGTGCCGCGCTCGGCCGAGGCGGGGTACCTGGTGGCCAAGGTGGTGGCGGTGGACGCGGACGCGGGGCAGAACGCGTGGCTGTCGTACGAGCTGTGGAAGGCGACGGAGCCGGGGCTGTTCCGCGTGGGGCCGCACAGCGGCGAGGTGCGCACGGCGCGGGCCGTGGCGGAGCGGGACGCGCCCCGGCACAGGCTCGTCGTGCTGGTGCGAGACCGCGGGCGGCCGCCGCGCTCCGCCACCGCCACCCTCGGCATCGCGCTGGTCGGCGGCTTCTCCGACGCCCATCTGCGGGGCGCCGAGGAGGCGCCGGCCGCCGAGCCCGAGGGGCCGCTCACCCTCTCCCTCACCGTCTGCCTGGCCTGCGTGTCCGCCCTCTTCCTGGCCACGGCGGGGGCCGCCGTGGCGGCCAAGGTGCGGCGGGCCCGGCGCAGCGCGGCCGAGAGCTTGCCCGCCTTCCCGCAGTCCGCCCCGCCGAGCAGCGCGGGCTCCCTGCCCCGCAGCTCCGTCTACGACGTCTGCTTCGCCGCCGGCAGCCTCGACGGCGACTTGCGCTTCCTCGGGCCCCTCCTGCCCTGCTTCCCCGCCGGGCTGTCCCCCGGCCCGGCCGAGCAGCGGAGCTCGCTCTGCTCCACGGAGGCGGCCAACCTCGGCGACGACGGCGACCGGGCTGCAGAGGTGAGGGACCTGCCCGGGCGGGGCGAGGCGGGGAGCGGGAAGGGAGCAGCGCGGGGGGCTCGGGGTGTCGCTCACGTGGGGAGTCTCGGTGTTGTGGTTCTGGGGGTGGAGGTGTCCCAGGGTCGGGAGGAGAGGGCGGAGAGGGTCTGAGAGCCGCTGGTGGGGGCGTTAAGGGTCAGCTGCTCCCCAAGTACTGACTTATCGGGGTCTTGGGCATCCAGCTCTGAGGGTTGCCCTTAGATCAAGTGTATCAGCGCAAAGGAGGAGGGCAGCTGCACCTCGACCAGGTTCTCAAAGCCATCGAGGTTAAGGAAGAGAGGGGACTAACGTCCCCACCTCCTGGTTCCACCTCCTGTCTCTTGATAGAGGAGAGTAACATCCTCCATGCAGCAGTGTCCCACGGGTCCTTTCAGCCCCTCTTTCTTGCCTCCCTTCAACGCCCAGATGAGAACCTGCGCTCTCCGTTCTTGCAGGACAGAGCTCCCATCTCCGCAGACACGGCTCGTAGACGTGCGGAAGCAGCTTGCACTGCAAACAGGGGGAAGGAGCTCCATGGCAATTCTGATCCAAACCCTTGGCTCCCCACTCAGTAAACGAGAGGAAAGGCGAGCGTGTCTGTCGTCCCTGGCCAGCGTCCTCACAAGGAAAACACCGAAAAAAGGACAGGGAAGAGCAAGGTTTCTCTGTGAGAGAGCAGACCCATTCTCCTCTTCAGCATTGTTTTCTTCATATAAGTATTGTGTAATTGTGACATGGACGGAGGACGAGGACTGTGTTGCATGTTGATTACCCCGGGACTCCGTGCATGTCTATGAGAGCATTATTACTTCTCAATGTTAAGGGTAATACTGAAATCTGGAAGCATATCTTCAAGATAGCTTTTTCCTACATCACGTTTTCTGTGTTTGTGTTTCTTCTGAGAGCGTTCTGGAATCGTGTCTCCAGTCTCTGCACTCCGTTAAAACCGATTAAATTAGAAACGACTGACACTGGCACTCTCTGCACATTCGCTGGTTCCTCAAACTGTAAAGCGTCGTCTTTGAGCAATGTATTCGTTTTCTTTTATAAGGTGAAGTGCAAGGTAGCATTTCTGGCTTGTTGAGTATAAAGTAGTAGAGAATTGAAAGTGCTGTTTGTGGTTTTACAGTGAAACAGGCTTTTACACTCTGCTTGACGAGCTGTAGAAGAGAGAGCGTAGAGCAGCTTTCTGTTTTCTTCTTTCATTAATTCGTAATGAGCTATAAAGTGTATGTGATATTTCCCGTCGCTCGCACATTTAAGCAATCAAATGCCTGAAGTCAATTAACCCAATAAAACCCACCTTGCAACTCCCTCGTGTGTGTGTGGTGTCTGTGCGATCACTAGTCAGTCTCCAAGCAGGATTTCAGGAATCTGTCGATGCATTTGGAGGGGGTTTTATGCAGGGGGAAAAGCGTGATCTGAGGACAGCTCTCGGTGCAATGAGAGGAGCGGCGCGAGACTCCGCGAGAGGGAAGGGCGCCGAAGAGCAGAATTTCGAGACTCAATGCGTGCATTGTGGAGTAGACTTTATGCAGGGGAAATCAGAGCGACTTGGACATCCTCTGAAGGCAGAGAAGGGTGGAAGCGTCGCGCTAGCGGCCTCTGGCTCTCCTCTTCCACCTCCATTTCCCATCAGCAGCTTCTCCAAGTACACTCTTGAACACTCCCTTGAATGAAAATGATCTGTTTTTATTCACCCCACAATAGGCTTTGCCTATTCCTAGACTCCCCGTCAAAGGGCTTATAATCACCTTGATCTTTCTACTGAGTCACTTTCTCATAATGTGGGATGATCTCTTTGGGCCCACTCGCGTTTACAGAGTTTCAGGAAGAACGTATTGCACTTGAAACTTGAATGGTGCCTTTAATGTCCCATCGCTGAGTGTCCTTAGATCCCTGGGCTTCGCTGCTGTCTCCGTTAGCTCCGGACCGTTAGCGTTTGTGTATCCGGGGCTCTAATTAGTGACCTCCCGGTGTGCTTCGCTGCCTTTTATCTCCCAGCCCTGCGGCGCCGCCTCCTCCCCCCGGGGCAGGAGCTCAGCCCGGTCGCTGAGCACAAAGCCCTCTGGAGCCCTTGCAAGGCCGCCGGGTGCGGCGAGCGGAGCGCGGAGCGTGTGTCTCGGCGAGAGGGAAGCGCGGTGGCGGTGGCGGTGGCGGGAGGCGCAGTCCCGCCGCGGCCCGCAGGGGGGAGCTCCCGGCCAAGGCGGCGCCGAGCGGCTGCGGGCGGGGAGGCGTCCGAGCCCGGCCCGGCCCTGCCGAGCGCAGCGCAGTCGGGCGGCGGCGAGCGGCGGCGAGCGGAGCCCCGGGCCAGCCGCTGCCGGGCCGCCAGCCGCACTCGGCCCCAGGGAGCCCGCCCGCCCTCGCCGCCGCCCTCGCCGCCGCCCTCGCCGCTGCCGGGCGCCGCTCGCCGCCGAGGACCGCGCGCCCGAGCCGCCCGCCGGAGCCCGCCCGCCGCCCCGCCATGGCGATCGCAAGGCAAGTGCTTTGTCTCTCTGCTCTCCTCTCGCTGCCGCACGCTCGCTCCCAGCCCCTGCGCTACTCCGTAGCCGAGGAGGCGCCGAGCGGCTCGCTCGTAGCCGACGTGGCCGAGGACGCGGGGCTGGCCCCGGCGCAGCTCTCGGCTCGCCGCGCCCGCCTGGCCTCGGAGGACGGCCGGCAGCGCTTGCGCTTGGACCGCGCCACCGGCCGCCTCGTCGTGGCCGAGAGGCTCGACCGGGAGGAGCTGTGCGCCCAGGCGCCCGCCTGCACGCTGCCCTTGGAGCTGCTGCTGGCCGACCCGCTGCAGTTCTTCCGCATCGAGGTGGCCGTGCGGGACGTCAACGACCACTCGCCCCGCTTCCCGGACGAGCAGATCACGCTTAAAATCCCAGAGAGGACCGACCCTGGCTCTCGTTTTCCTCTGGTGGGGGCTCGGGACCTGGATATTGGTAGCAACAGTATCCAGGGTTACAGCATCTCTCCCGAGAACGAGTACTTTAGTGTCTCCTTTGGGAGTCGTGCTGGGGGGGACAAATATGTGGAACTTGTTTTGGAAAAGCCTTTAGACAGGGAAGAGCAGGCTGAAGTGGATTTCAGTCTCACTGCTGTGGATGGGGGCTTTCCCCCGAGGAGTGGGAGCACCCAAATCTGCATTGTCGTTCTGGACGTAAATGACAACGCTCCAGTCTTCACACAGGACCGCTACATTGGCCAGATTTTGGAAAATGCCCCTGAGGGCTCTGTGGTTCTCAGTGTCGTGGCATCAGATCTGGATACAGGACTTAATAGCGACATCTCCTACCAGTTTATTGAAGAGGTTGGCCAGAGACACTTGGCATTTGAGATTGATGCCAAGAGTGGTGAAATTAAGCTCACAAAGCCTCTTGATTTTGAGACAGCAGAGTCATACGAGCTCAGTGTGCAAGCCACGGATGGGGGAGGCCTCTCCGCTATCTGCAAGGTGTGGGTTGAAGTTCTGGATGTTAATGACAATGCACCAGAGCTGGTGGTGAGTTCCTTCAGCAGCCCCCTCCCTGAGAACGTGTCACCTGGGACAGTGGTTGCCTTCTTCACTGTCAGGGACCGTGATGCTGGAGCCAACGGGAAGGTCACCTGTGCCCTTGAGGACCAGTTGTCATTCTCCCTGCGGCCAGCCTATAAGAATTACTATGAGCTGGTGACTGTGACCACACTGGACCGGGAGGAGACCGCAGGCTACATTGTAACTGTCACAGCAGCAGACGCAGGGTCACCTCCTCTCACCACCACCCAGACCTTCACAGTGGACATCTCTGATGTCAACGACAATGCACCTGTCTTCAACCAGACATCATACACCATGTACGTGCGTGAGAACAGTGTCCCCACTGTTCTTGTTGGAACCGTCCATGCCTCAGATGCTGACATAGGCCCCAATGCCAAGGTGACCTATTCCCTGGCACCCGCTCACCTCACAGAGCAGCCTCCCTGTTCCTGCATTTCTGTGAACTCTGAGAACGGGCACGTATTTGTGCTGCGACCTCTGGACTACGAGGAGCTGAAGCAGGTTGAGGTGTTGGTGATTGCCTGTGATGCAGGATCTCCTCCTCTCAATGCCAACGTCACTGTTCGCCTTGTTGTGGTGGATGAGAATGACAATGCTCCACTGGTGCTGCATCCAGCCCAGGACAGCAGCCCAGCATCCAGTGAGCTGGTGCCCATGTCGGCTGAGGCGGGGTACCTGGTCACCAAAGTGGTGGCTGTTGATGCTGACTCAGGGCAGAACTCGTGGCTTTCGTACCACCTGCTGAAGGCCACTGACCCCGGTCTGTTTGTGGTGGGTGCCCAAAGTGGGGAGGTGCATCTGAGGAGGCCAGTGACGGAGAGAGACACCATGAAGCAGAAGCTCGTTATCCTGGTGCGAGACAACGGGCGGCCACCACTGTCGGCCACAGCAGCACTGAATGCACTTCTGCTCAATGACTTCTCAGATGTGCGACTGCCACACAGCAGCTTGGCCACAGAGGATGACAGTGACTCCTTGACAACTTATTTAATCATTTCCTTGGTCTTTGTCTCACTGCTCTTCCTTGCATCCATGGCAGCCTTCATCACTTGCAAGGTGTGCAAGAGAAAGGAGCTGAAGGATGGACATGTGCTTTATGCTGCCAGCAACTTGCCAGGGAGCCTGGCTGCTGCAGCCTCTGCAGGGACCCTGCCCCATCCCTATTGCTACGAGATCAACCTCACAACTGGCTCGGGCAACAGCGAGTTCAAGTTCCTGAAGCCCATTCTGCCCAGCCTGCCACCACAGCACTGTGCTGTGGATGGGGGCACCGATGAGGAGAAGGTTTTCCCCCATATCCCTCTCAGCAGCGAGGATGTGACACCAGACAACACAGGGATGCTCTCTGCAGAAGAGTTCAATAGTCTTTCCTTTAGCTAGGATGGAATCAGCACAGCCAGAAGCTTCAGGCCTAGTGACAGGAAGGGATCTGTTGCTATTTTTCCTGCACAGTTCATCTGCATTTAAAACTGGCATCAGTGATTTTCCTCAATTTCTAACTCACAAGAAAGTTTGTCTCCTCCTCCAAAAAACCCAATCCAAACAAAAGACACCCTCAGTCACTTAATAATGTTTCAGGACTTTTATAGCCTTTTCTGACTCCTTCGAGAACATATTTAATTCCAGTTCTCCCAGCCTAGTTCTTGTGTCACTTGCTGTTGTTCATAGCTGTGGGCCTCTTATTCTGTGCTGTAATGCAATGGGAAGGTTGGGCCGACAAATCAAATCCTCCCTGAAATGCACGTAGCGGTCATTCTGGTCAGGAAATTTCCTCACTATAAGAATGGTGATTCACTGCAACAGGTTGTACAGGGAAGTTGTGGCTCCCCCACAAATGGAGGTATTCAAAGCCAGGTTGGATGAGGCCATGGGCATCATGATCTAGTGGGACGTGTCCCTGCCTGTGGCAGGGAAGTTGGAACTAGATGATCTTTAAGGTCCCTTCCAACCCAAAGTGTTCTATGATTCTATGAAATCAAGGGAATTGTGAGTACTGCGTTACAACATGGTGCATGCATAGAGCTGTTTCTTCTCTGGGTTCAGGATGTCTCTGTCTGAGATATGTGGGTTGTGTGTGTTTTGCCTTCTGGTCACTCTGTCTGTCTGTACAGCCCTTGTGTGACTGTATACACTGCACAAAGGCTGCCCAGGAAGCAGGGGGCTGATCATTTCCAGGCATTGTGGTGCACAGCATTGCAGCTCAGCTCGCAAGATAGACACTTAGAGCCTTTGTGTACAGAAGTCTCATCTTCTCTGGGGGAGAGCTGTATTGGGCACGAGGTCTTCCTTGGTCTCGTAAGAGAGTTGTATCCTTGGAATTTCCTTGGAATTATGCCATCATTAATGATGGTGGAGTGGGATGGGACCGAATAGAATGTTTTAGTTGGAAGGGACCTGCCAATATCCTCTTAGACCAACTGCTTGAACCTCCCCTGAGGCAGCTTTGAAACATTCCCCCATGTCCTCTTGTTTGATGTGAGAGGGAAGAGATCACCCCCTCCTTCTCTCAGACTCCTTTTCTCCAAACTAGGCAGACCCTCAGTCCTTAGGTGCTCCTCACAGAACATTCCTTGCAGACCCATCACCAGCCTTGTAGCTGCCCTCTGGAAGCATTCCAGTAACTTAACATCCTTCATAAATGGTGGGGCCCAGAACTGCACACAGGACTCAAGGTGAGGCTGCACCAAGACTGAATTGAGCTGGAGACTCTCTTGACTGGCTGGTTATTCTGCGTTTATGCTTCCCAGGATGTGGTTTGCCCTTTTGTCTGTCATTATGAAATATATTTAACCAAACTGGCCCTAGAATTGAACCCTGAGAACACCACTGCTGAGCAGTCACCAGGTAGATGTAGCCCAAGTAACTACACAGCTTTGAATCATAGAATCATAGAATAACCAGGCTGGAAGAGACCCACTGGATCATCAAGTCCAACCATCCCTATCAAACACTGAACCATGTCCCTTAGCACCTTGTCCACCCGTGCATTAAACCCCTCCAGGGAAGGTGACTCAACCACCTCCCTGGGCAGCCTGTTCCAGTGCCCAATGACTCTTTCTGTAAAGAATTTTTTCCTAACGTCTAGCCTAAACCTCCGCTGGTGGAGCTTGAGGCCATTCCCTCTTGTCCTGTCCCCTGTCACCTGGGAGAAGAGGCCAGCACCCTCCTCTCTACAACATCCTTTCAGGTAGTTGTAGAGAGCAATGAGGTCACCCCTCAGCCTCCTCTTCTCCAGGCTAAACAACCCCAGCTCTCTCAGCCGCTCCTCATAAGGCCTGTTCTCCAGCCCCTTCACCAGCTTTGTTGCTCTTCTCTGGACTCATTCCAGAGCCTCAACATCCTTCTTGTGGTGAGGGGCCCAGAAATGAACACAGTATTCGAGGAGCGGTCTCACCAGTGCCGAGTACAGAGGGAGGATAACCTCCCTGGACCTGCTGGTCACGCCGTTTCTGATACAAGCCAAGATGCCATTGGCCTTCTTGGCCACCTGGGCACACTGCTGGCTCATATTCAGTTGGTTGTCAACCAACACCCCCAGGTCCCTCTCCTCCAGGCAGCTTTCTAGACAGACTTCTCCTAGTCTGTAGCACTGCATAGGGTTGTTGTGCCCCAAGTGCAGGACCCGGCATTTGGCCTTGTTAAACCTCATGCCATTGGACTCTGCCCAGCGGTCCAGCCTGTTCAGATCCCTTTGCAGAGCCTCCCGACCCTCCAGCAGATCAACACTTCCACCCAGCTTAGTGTCGTCCGCAAACTTGCTAAGGGTGCACTCGATGCCTTCATCCAGATCATTGATGAAGACATTGAACAGGGCTGGACCCAGCACTGAGCCCTGGGGAACCCCACTTGTCACTGACCTCCAGCTGGATTTCACAACATTTACCACCACTCTCTGGGCCCTCCATCCAACCAGTTTTCCACCCAGGAGAGTGTGCACCTGTCCAGGCCAGAGGCTGACAGTTTCTCAAGCAGAACGCTGTGAGAAACTGTGTCAAAGGCTTTGCTGAAGTCCAGGAAGACCACATCCACAGCCTTTCCCTCATCCAGCAGCCAAGTCATTTTGTCATAGAAGGCGATCAGGTTAGTTTGGCAAGACCTGCCTTTTGTGAACCCATGTTGACTGGACCTGATCACCCAGTTCTCTTGCATGTCCTTCATGATAGCATTCAAGATCACCTGCTCCATGACTTTACCTGGCACTGAGGTCAGACTGACAGGCCTGGAGTTTCCTGGATCCTCCCTGCGACCCATCTTGTAGATGGGCACCACATCAGCCAGCCTCCAGTCCAGTGGGACTTCCCCAGTCTTCCAGGACTGTTGGAAGATGATGGAAAGGGGTTTGGCCAGCACATCCGCCAGCTCCTTCAGTACCCTTGAGTGAATCCCGTCCGGCCCCATAGACTTGTGGCTGTCCAGTCGGGCTAGCAAGGCTCTGACCACCTCCTCTTGGATCATGGGAGCCTCATTATGCTCCTCTAGCTCCTGGGTTAGTACACAGACGGAACGACCCTCCTTACGACTAAAGACTGAGGCAAAGAAGGCATTAAGTACCTCAGCCTTTTCCTCATCCCCTGTTACTGTTGTTCCTTCTGTGTCCAATAGGGACTGTATGGTCTCCCTAGTCCGCCTTTTATTATTTATATATTTGTAGAAAGATTTTTTGTTATCTTTCACTGACTTGGCCAATCCAATTTCTAGCTGAGCCTTAGCCCTTCTGATTTTTTCCCTACACAATCTCACTTCCCTCCTGTAGTCCACCCAAGAGGCCTGTCCCTTCTTCCAGAGCCCATAAACATTTCTCTTCTTGATATCCCTCAAGATCTCTCTATTCAACCAAGCTGGCTTTCTCCCCTGCCGGCTTTTTTTCCAGACCACGGGGATGGCTTTCTCCTGAGCTGCTAGGACCACCCTTTAGAAGAGCTCCCAGCCCTCCTGGGCTCCCTTGCCCTTGAGTACTGTCTCCCATGAGACTTCACCAACCAGCCTGCTGAAGAGATCAAAGTCTGCCCTCTGGAAATTTAATGTTACCGTCTTGCTAACCACCCTCTTCACTTCACCTAGAACAGAAAACCCCATCATCTCATGATCACTTAGTCCTAGGCGTCCACCTACCGCCACATCCCCTACAAGGCCTTCTCTGTTCACCAACAGGAGGTCCAGGAGGGCACCTTCCCTTGTTGGTTCATTCACCAACTGTGCAAGGAAGTTGTCTCCCACGCACTCCAGGAACCTCCTAGACTGCTTCCTTTCTGCTGTGTTGTACACCCAGCAGATATCAGGCAGATTGAAGTCTCCCACCAGAACGAGAGGCATCGATCTAGAGATTGACCGCAGCTGTTCATAGAAGAGCTCATCAGCTGCTTCTCCTTGGTTGGGTGGTCTGTAACAGACTCCCATCACAAAATCTACCTTCTGGTGGGCTCCTCTGATTTTGACCCACAGGCACTCAACCTCCTGATCGCCACAATCCATCTCAGTGATGTCCAAGTCCTCCCTTACAAAGAGGGCTACCCCACCTCCTCTCCTACCCTTCCTGTCCTGCCTGAAAGGCTTATACCCCACCATAGCCATACTCCAGTTATATGAGTCGTCCCACCACGTTTCCGTGATGGCAACGACATCATAGGCCCCTTGCCCTACGACAGCTTCCAGTTCTTCCTTCTTATTCCCCATTGGTGTAAATGCACTTCAGCTGAGCTGCCGAGCTTTCAGCCCTCCTAGAGGGAACAGGGTTCGTTCCCAACTGCCTGGTAACTGGAGTAGTTAACACCAGCGTGCCTGCATCTCCCTTAGCACCCCGAGGTGTGTTCTCCCCCACTTTTTGTGCGGTGAGGTACTGGTGGTCCTCGCCCACGCACCCTCTCCCAATCACCAATTCCCCACATCCAGGCTCGTTCCTGTCTAGCCTGGGCTCAACCCCCTCCCCCTTCACATGTAGTTTAAAGCTCGATTTATGAGCTTGGCTAGGTTTCTGGCAAGGGCTTTAGCCCCCCTAGGAGACCCATGTGCCCCGCCCTTAGCGAGAAAGCCTGGGGGTGCGTGAGCCCCCCCATGATCAAAAAAGCCAAAGCCCCTCTCCTCGCACCAGGCTCGGAGCCAGGTATTAATCAAATTCCTCATCCTGGCTTCCCCCTCCTCTCTATTTAGCATTGGGATGGAGCAGAATACTACTTGTGCCCCAGAGCCCTCCATCATTCTCCCAATGGCCCTGAAGCCATTCTTGATGGCTATACTATAAACATATTGAAAAAGTCTGTCTTGGTGTCTGACACAGCACTGGCCAGTTTTGCCTATAACTGAGCTTTGGCCTATGGTGTGTTCTCCCTGCATACACAAGCCACAGGTCTGCAATTTTCCTGCAAAGCCTGATCTTGCTTCCAGAGATGATAGAATTTATTTCTCCACTTGAGCTCCACAAGTTCCCTGTAGGGCCCAGATGGACTTCTGCCCCTCTTGCTTGGCTTTTGGCACAGTGGCGTTGCCTGTTCATTGGCTGTAAGTGTAGAGTTGTGAAAACATGTTTGTTGTCTTTGTGTGGAGAGTGAGGAAGCACCAGGAATTGCTTCAAAGGATTTTGTCTGAAGGTAGCATGGAGATGAAGTTGGAAACAGGCCATTGAGTTTCCTCTTGTCATTGTTGTTCTGAGTAGAGAGGCTTCTTGTAGTAAGTGGAAAGCTGTCCCACTATGATTTTCTGGGTTTGTGTATAGAGCATTTGCTTTCTCCCTTTGGCCCTTTCTCTTTCTACTTTGTGAACTGTGTTTGAGCATTGTCTTGCCAATTCCTCTTAAGAAGGACTGTAACCCCATGTATAGTAAGAAAATGTTTGACTGGCAGAGAGTATTTGGAAACCCTCTCACAGTGTTGGGCTGCAGTTATGAACTGTACTGTTGTAATCTGGGACGGCTTTGTGTGTAAAAGTGAAATAAAGAGAACACGTGTATGCCTTGTCTGGAGACAGTAGTCTGTGGGGATGTTCATTCTGGGAAAGCTCTGTGAATATTTTTCAAAAACCTTTCTCCTTCTATTGTCCCTTGGCTGAATTAAGGTTGAGCAGGGGCGTTTCTTCAGTTTGGAGACACATTCGTTAGAGCATTCAGGAAAGTTGTGGGAACAGGGATTTGCTGTCAGGCCTCTGTGGCTTTTCTGAGCACTGAGTTTCTGGCTGTGACAGGGCTGAGTTAGATCCAGGTCAGGGGAACCTGGTCCCTCCTCAAAGAGTGATGTTGGGTGTGTAATGGCCCTGCAAATCAGTAAGGTTGAGGAGTGAAATTTCCAACTCTTCTGACAGCTCCGGCTGTCTGATGCAGTTCCTAATCAGACGGTTTATTATATTTTTTACCATGTGAGAGGGGAAATGTTGTCTCCTGTATTGGAGGGCCTCAACAGGCTGCTGAACTTTCCCAAGGTGCTCGTCAGAGGTGCCATTCAGGAAGCAATGTGGTGGGTAGGACTTGTCTGAGAGACTGCTCTTAGGGCCCCCTCTCCTGTGAGAGCGGCTGGACCAGCATGTGTCTCATCTTCTGTAGGTGAAAGCAGTAAAGCACACTAGACTTTCCTTGGTCATTTAGAAGGCTGTGTGGGAGCTGTGTCCTTGGGATTTCCTTGGAAATATGCCAGCAGTACCGTGTTGAGGTGGAGTAGAATGGAATGGAATGGAATGGAATGGAATGGAATGGAATGGAAAGGACTACTTTAGTTGGGAGGGTTCTACATGAATCATCTTAATCCAACTGCCTGAGCACTTCAGGGCAGATCAAATGTCAAAGAATATTATGAAGGGCATTTTCCAAATTGCTCTGAAACACTAGCAGGTGTGGGGCACTGACTCTGCGATCTTTCTAGAAAGCTTGACCTTGCTTCCAGGGTTGACACAATATTTATTTCCCCTTGAAGTCCAGGAGGAGTTCCGTATTGGGCTCAGCTCATCTTCTCTGCTTGCTTGACTTTTGACACAGTGACATTGCTTGCAAATAGAGTCTAAGTGTAGAGAACTATGAAACCACAGTCTTTGTTGTCACATCCCGATGGAGACATATTAGGACTCAGGGCTGCACTTAAACAGTTAGTGCATTACTGATGATGTTGCAATTCTAAGTCAAGAGTATAACCTTAAATCTAGACCAATCCTAATATCCTCTAAGAGTCTGAGAGGGACTGTCTGCATCTCAGAGATAAAGTCTTTATAGATGTTTCCACAAAGTTGCTGTGAGTGAAGTTTTTGCAGATGCTGCAGTGTTCGTATGATGTCAAGATACGTGCAGAATCTCAGACCAGCTGAGAGGGAGCTCTGATTATGACCCACTCCTCTCATTCTCGTGTAGTCCCTTCTGGAGGGATAACACCTGGGGTATCAGTCGATCCAGCTCCTTATCTTCTTCACCTTTTACCAGTGGCACCTCTGTTAAGGGACATGGTGTGTTGCTCCAGCCCTTCTGCTGGGAAAACCCTCACCAAAATGTACAGACCCAAAGAACTCCACAATCATACATCTAGCCATTTCAGACACACAGATCATATAGTTACTACATTTATTAGCCATCCAAATACAACATACAAGGATTTCTATTCACAGATCTTCTGTATACTTCTTCGAGTATCACCTCCGAGTCTTTGTTCTGTGGTTATGGTGTGATATGCAGAGGGTATACTCAGGGGCCAATTTGGTCATCCCAAAAAGAAAACGATTGGCAAAGACATAATGGACCACTTGCTCTCCCATCTCCCCTCGGTTTCCCCATGGTAGTTCCTCCAAGATCCACTCTTGAACTCTCCCTATAATCATCACAGATCATCACAGATCAAGGACAATGTCTTCTCCCTCCCCTTCTGAAAGTTAATGCTTGTGTAACTGTGGGTTTAATTTGTGACATCTCCTCTTTGATTCCTTGAATTTTATGTTAATCACTGTGTCCGTGAATCCTTCCCCAAGTGCAGGACTTCGGGTTTGATCTCCTAGAGCAGCAGCGTCATTCTCGAGTGGTGCTGAGCGAAGGTGGTGGGGAAGCATTTTTTAGGGAACCTTTCCCCTCTAGCACCAGCTCTCACATCCTATAGAGGTGCGGCTCGGACCCGCCCGACTCGCTAAGGGTCCTGTGCTGATGAACAAGCGGAGAAGAGGAGGAAAAAGACCTCAAAGTGTCCCGTGGAAGTGGAGGATTTTGCACTGCCGACCCAGAGGAAAACCCCGAGCTGCGGATGAGGAGCTGGCGTTTAGGAGCCGGGCAGTGCTGCCCAGAGCCGTGCTCTGTCTGCGGGGAGGGAGCTGCTTCCTAGCAAAGAGAGAGCGTTCCCACTGCGCCTTTTGGCTCCGGTGGGCACGGGGAGCGCAGCCTCCAGCAGCAAAGGCCGGGCTGGCGGCTCTGCCGCGGCTGAGCAGCAGAGGAAATATTCCCCCGCGCGACGCTGGGTGGGGGTGTTGGCCGCGAACCGGCGGGTTCCTGTGCCCGCCCCGGCTTTGCAGGCAGCGGCGGAGAGAAAGAGCCGCGGGAGCCGCTCGGGAGGGGCGGCGGCACACGGAGTCGGGGAGCTCGGGGGCTTTCAGGCCCCTCAGCCCGGGATTGCTGACCAAATCCGCCTCGGACGCCGCTGGACGATGCTGGGAACGACGGAGGACGGGGAATGGCTTCTGTGGCGAGTGCGAGCGAGTGGGAGACGGAACGGAGAGCGGCAGAGGCGAGTGATCTTGTTGCTTGTGTGCGTTTGCGTGTGTCAGAGCGGGGCCGAACCCCTCCGCTATTCCCTGGCGGAGGAGATGGAGAGGGAGTCGTTTGTGGGCAATATTGCAGAGGACCTGGGGCTTTCTCCGAGCCAGCTGGCGGCTCGCAAGGCGCGCGTTGTGTCCGAGGGGAACGAGCGGCTTTTCCACCTCAACCGAAACACGGGAGCGCTGACGGCAAAGGAGTCTCTGGACCGAGAGGAGATGTGTCCGAGGAGAGACACCTGCACCGTCTTCTTTAAGATAGTCTTTGAAAATCCCTTGGAGCTGATCCGAGGGGAGTTGGAGGTTCTTGACGTGAACGACAACTCCCCCGTCTTCCCGGAGAAGGAGGTGGTTTTAGAGATTCTGGAAACGACGTCTCCTGGGTCCCGTTTCCCTCTGCAAAGCGCCAGGGACAAGGACGTGGGTAGCAATGGATTGCAGAACTACAGTCTCGGGACAAATTCGCATTTCTCCCTCGATTTCGGAACAGGAAAGGATGACGTGAAATACTTGGAGCTGGTCTTAGAACAGCACCTGGACCGGGAAGTGCAGCCGCAAATGAATTTACTCCTCACTGCTGCCGATGGGGGTTCCCCACCAAGGTCGGGAACGGCTCAGGTGCGGATCGTGGTGCTGGATGCCAATGACAACACCCCTGTGTTCAGTCGGGAGGTCTACGAGGTGCAACTGGCCGAGAACAGCCCCCCGGGGCAGCTGGTGGTCAGAGTCGCGGCCGCGGATGCCGACGAAGGGTCCAACGGGAAAGTGCGATACAGCTTCATCCAAACGTCAGAGAGGTCCCAGGAGCTCTTCCAGCTGAACCCTGACACCGGGGAGATCCGGGTGGCGGGAACCGTGGATTTCGAGGAAGCGGAACGCCACGAGTTGGTTGTGAGAGCCACCGACGGCGGGAGCCTGTCTGCGCACTGCAAAGTGCGGGTGGAGGTGCTGGACGTGAACGACAACGCCCCGGAGATAACGCTCACCTCCCAGTCGGCTTCCGTTCCCGAGGACGCGCCGCCCCGCACCGTGGTGGCCCTGTTGAGCGTGCGGGACCGCGACTCCGGCGACAACGGCAGGACGGAGTGCTCCATCGACGGGGACTCGCCCTTCATGCTGACGGGCGGCGGGGATGAGTACTACGAGCTAAGGACGACGGCGGCGCTGGACAGGGAGCGGGCGGCAGAGTATAACGTGACGGTGAGAGCCGCGGACCGGGGCAGGAGGCGGCTGAGCTCCCGGGCGAGCCTGCGGGTGCAGGTGTCGGACGTGAACGACAACGCGCCCGAGTTCACGCAGGCGGTTTACACGGCGTCGGTGTCGGAGAACGAGGGCCCCATGGTCCGCATCGGCAGCGTGAGCGCCACGGACGCCGACGCGGGAGCGAACGGGCGCGTGAGATACGCGCTGGTGCGGCAGGAGGGCGCGGAGCAGCCCGCGGTGTCGGTGAACGCCGAGAGCGGCGCCGTTTTCCTGCTGCGGCCGCTGGACTACGAGCAGGTGCGCGCCTTGGAGGTGGCGGTGCGCGCTGCCGACGGCGGCTCGCCGCCGCTGAGCGCCCAGGCGGTGCTGCGCGTGGTGGTGCGCGACGAGAACGACAACGCGCCCGTGGTGCTGCACCCGCCCGCCGAGAGCAGCGGCGCGGCGGCGGGCGAGCTGGTGCCGCGCTCGGCCGAGGCGGGGTACCTGGTGGCCAAGGTGGTGGCGGTGGACGCGGACGCGGGGCAGAACGCGTGGCTGTCGTACGAGCTGTGGAAGGCGACGGAGCCGGGGCTGTTCCGCGTGGGGCCGCACAGCGGCGAGGTGCGCACGGCGCGGGCCGTGGCGGAGCGGGACGCGCCCCGGCACAGGCTCGTCGTGCTGGTGCGAGACCGCGGGCGGCCGCCGCGCTCCGCCACCGCCACCCTCGGCATCGCCCTGGTCGGCGGCTTCTCCGACGCCCATCTGCGGGGCGCCGAGGAGGCGCCGGCCGCCGAGCCCGAGGGGCCGCTCACCCTCTCCCTCACCGTCTGCCTGGCCTGCGTGTCCGCCCTCTTCCTGGCCACGGCGGGGGCCGCCGTGGCGGCCAAGGTGCGGCGGGCCCGGCGCAGCGCGGCCGAGAGCTTGCCCGCCTTCCCGCAGTCCGCCCCGCCGAGCAGCGCGGGCTCCCTGCCCCGCAGCTCCGTCTACGACGTCTGCTTCGCCGCCGGCAGCCTCGACGGCGACTTGCGCTTCCTCGGGCCCCTCCTGCCCTGCTTCCCCGCCGGGCTGCCCCCCGGCCCGGCCGAGCAGCGGAGCTCGCTCTGCTCCACGGAGGCGGCCAACCTCGGCGACGACGGCGACCGGGCTGCAGAGGTGAGGGACCTGCCCGGGCCGGGGCGAGGCGGGGAGCGGGGAGGGAGCAGCGCGGGGGGCTCGGGGTGTCGCTCACGTGGGGAGTCTCGGTGTTGTGGCTCTGTGGGTGGAGGAGCCCCAGGGTCGGGAGGAGAGGGCGGAGAGGGTCTGAGAGCTGCTGGTGGGGGCGTCCCAGGAGGATCTGTTAAGGCTCAGCTGCTCCCCAAGTACTGACTTATTGGGGTCTTGGGCATCCAGTTCTGAGGGTTTCTCTTAGATCAAGTGTATCAGCGCAAAGGAGGACGGCAGCTGCACCTCGACCAGGTTCTCAAAACCATCGAGGTTAAGGAAGAGAGGGGACTAACGTCTCGACCTCCTGTTTCCACCTCCTCTGTCTCTGGAAAGAGAACAGTAGCGTTCTCCGTACAGCAGTGACTGACGGGTCCTCTCAGTCCCTCGCTTTTGCCTCCCTCCAACGCCCAAATGACAACCCGCGCTCTCCGTTCTTGCAGGACAGAGCTCCCATCTCCGCAGACACGGCTCGCAGACGTGCGGAAGCAGCTTGCACTGCAAACAGGGGGAAGGAGCTCCGTGGCAATTCTGATGCAAACCCTTGGCTCCCCACTCAGTAAACGAGGGGAAAGGCGAGCGTGTCTGTCGTCCCTGGCCAGCGTCCTCCCAGGGAAAACACAGAAAAAAAAGGACCAGGGAAGAACAAGGCTTCTCTGTGAGAGAGCAAACCCATTCTCCTCTTCAGCATGGTTTTCTTCATTTAAGTGTTCTGTAATTGTGACATAGATGGAGGACGAGGACTGTGTTGCATGTTGATTACCCCGGGACTCGGTGCACGACAATGAGAACATTATTACTTCTCAATGTTAAGGGTAATACTGAAACGTAGAAGCATATCTTCAAGATAGATTTTTCCTACGTCACCTTTTCTGTGTTTATGTTTCTTCTGAGAGCGTTCTGGAATCGTGTCTCCATTCTCTGCTGACACTTTCACTCTCCGTGCTTTTGGCCAGGAGTTCAATGGTTCATCAAAATGTAAAGCGTGGATGTAAAGAGTAATGTATCCGGTTTTGTTTATAACGCAAAGCCCAACATAACATTTCCGGCTTGTTGAGTATAAGGTAGTAGAGAATTGAAAGTGTTGTTTCTGTTTTTACAGTGAAACAGGCTTTTACACTCAGCTTGAGGCACTGTAGAAGACAGGGCGTAGAGTAGCTTGCTGTTTTCTTCTCCATTCATTAATAAGTAACAATCAAATGCCTGATGTCAATGAACCCAATAAAAACCCCGTTGGAACTCCACCGTGTGTGTGTGGTGTGTGGAAGGTCACTTGTCACTGTCGTCGCCGAGGAAATAGCCACAAAAAGAGCAGGATTTCGGAAATCAGTCCTTGAAATATGGAGTAGATTTTATACAGAGGAAATCAGAGCGACTTGGAAGCAGGACATTGTCAGAAGGCAGAGAAGGGTGGAGGACGATATTCTGTGGGAAGGAGAGGACCGAGAGATGCTGCTCAAAACGCTTTCGTATGGTATCTCTGTGTTTGGAATCGGGGGGAACAACCTCGGTCGATTCCATAAAAAAAGTTGCTCTTTCCCATGAGAACCTTTCTGTTCAGCCAAAGCAATGTTTATGCCACCTTCTAGTTTACAGAGCTTTTGTTCGAACCTCTTTTCATTGCCAAATGAATGGTGCCTATAACGGCCCGCAGGTGAGCGTCCGTAGATCCCTGAGCTTTGCTGTTTTCTCCGTTAGCTCGTGCTGGTTGGCGATTTTCTATCTGAGGCTCTAATTGCTGACATTCCTGCTTGTTTCTCTGCCTGTTATCTCGCACTGCCTGGCTGCGCTCTGGACCCTTCACTCTCCACACCCTTTACTTTACATCAATCCAGAACAAATTTCCCCCGTGGAACATTCACCTTTACAAAATTTGTGCTTGAAGCTCTGGCTGGAGACACTTGAATGGTGCCTTTAATGTGCCATCGCTGCGTGTCCTTAGATCCCTGGGCTTCGCTGCTGTCTCCGTTAGCTCCGGACCGTTAGCGTTTGTGTATCCGGGGCTCTAATAAGTGACCTCCCTGTGTGCTTCGCTGCCTTTTATCTCCCAGCCCTGCGGCGCCGCCTCCTCCCCCCGGGGCAGGAGCTCCGCCCGGTCGCTGAGCACAAAGCCCTCTGGAGCCCTTGCAAGGCCGCCGGGTGCGGCGAGCGGAGCGCGGAGCGTGTGTCTCGGCGAGAGGGAAGCGCGGTGGCGGTGGCGGTGGCGGGAGGCGCAGTCCCGCCGCGGCCCGCAGGGGGGAGCTCCCGGCCAAGGCGGCGCCGAGCGGCTGCGGGCGGGGAGGCGCCCGAGCCCGGCCCGGCCCTGCCCAGCGCAGCGCAGCCGGGCGGCGGCGAGCGACGGCGAGCGGGGCCCCGGGCCAGCCGCTGCCGGGCCGCCAGCCGCACTCGGCCCCAGGGAGCCCGCCCGCCCTCGCCGCCGCCCTCGCCGCCGCCCTCGCCGCTGCCGGGCGCCGCTCGCCGCCGAGGACCGCGCGCCCGAGCCGCCCGCCGGAGCCCGCCCGCCGCCCCGCCATGGCGATCGCAAGGCAAGTGCTTTGTCTCTCTGCTCTCCTCTCGCTGCCGCACGCTCGCTCCCAGCCCCTGCGCTACTCCGTAGCCGAGGAGGCGCCGAGCGGCTCGCTCGTAGCCGACGTGGCCGAGGACGCGGGGCTGGCCCCGGCGCAGCTCTCGGCTCGCCGCGCCCGCCTGGCCTCGGAGGACGGCCGGCAGCGCTTGCGCTTGGACCGCGCCACCGGCCGCCTCGTCGTGGCCGAGAGGCTCGACCGGGAGGAGCTGTGCGCCCAGGCGCCCGCCTGCACGCTGCCCTTGGAGCTGCTGCTGGCCGACCCGCTGCAGTTCTTCCGCATCGAGGTGGCCGTGCGGGACGTCAACGACCACTCGCCCCGCTTCCCGGACGAGCAGATCACGCTTAGGATCCCCGAAACCATTAACAGTCCCAGTTTCCTCTGGCGGGGGCTCGGGACCTGGATATTGGCAGCAACAGTATTCAGGGTTACAGCATCTCTCCCGGGAACGAGTACTTTAGTGTCTCCTTTGGGAGTCGTGCTGGGGGGGACAAATATGTGGAACTTGTTTTGGAAAAGCCTCTAGACAGGGAGGAGCAGGCAGAGATGAGTTTCAGTCTCATTGCTGTGGACGGGGGCTCTCCACCGAGGAGCGGGACAACTCAGATCCGCATTGTTGTTCAGGATGTAAATGACAATGCTCCAGTCTTCATGCAGGAACGCTACATTGGCCACGTTTTGGAAAATGCCCCTGAGGGCACCGTGGTTCTTAGTGTCGTGGCATCTGATCTGGATGCATGTTCTAATGGGGACATCTCCTACCAGTTCAGTGAAGAGGTGGACCAAAGCGAATCAGCGTTTCTGATTGATGCCAAGACCGGTGAAATTAAATTGAAAAAGCCTCTGGACTTCGAGGCAGCACAGAAACACGAGCTCAGTGTTCGGGCAACAGACGGTGGGGGCCTCTCAGCTCTCTGTAAAGTGTTGGTGGAGGTGGTAGATGTCAATGACAATGCTCCAGAGCTGGTGGTGAGTTCCTTCAGCAGCCCCCTCCCTGAAAACGTGTCACCTGGGACAGTGGTTGCCTTCTTCTCTGTCAGGGACCATGATGCAGGAGCCAATGGGAAGGTCACCTGTGCCCTTGAGGACCAGCTGTCATTCTCCCTGCGGCCAGCCTATAAGAATTACTATGAGCTGGTGACTGTGACCACACTGGACCGGGAAGAAATGGCACGGAGCATTGTCACTGTCACAGCAGCAGACGCGGGTTCACCTCCTCTCACCACCACCCAGACCTTCACAGTGGACATCTCTGATGTCAACGACAATGCACCCGTTTTCAACCAGTCATCATACGTCATGTATGTGCATGAGAACAATATTCCCACCATGCTGGTTGGAACCGTGTATGCCTCAGATGCTGACATAGGCCCCAACGCCAAGGTGACTTATTCCCTGGCACCCGCTCGCCTCACAGAGCAGCCTCCCTGTTCCTGCATTTCTGTGAACTCTGAGAATGGGCACGTGTTTGTGCTGCGACCTCTGGACTATGAGCAGCTGAAGCAGGTTGAGGTGTTGGTGATTGCCTCTGATGCAGGGTCTCCTCCCCTCAGTACCAATGTCACTGTCCTCTTCATTGTGGTGGATGAGAATGACAATGCACCACTGGTGCTGCATCCAGCCCAGGACAGCAGCCCAGCATCCAGCGAGCTGGTGCCCATGTCGGCTGAGGCGGGGTACCTGGTCACCAAAGTGGTGGCTGTTGATGCCGACTCTGGGCAGAACTCGTGGCTCTCGTACCACCTGCTGAAGGCCACTGACCCCGGTCTGTTTGTGGTGGGTGCCGGAAGTGGGGAGGTACGTCTGAGGAGGCCAGTGACGGAGAGAGACACTGTGAAGCAGAAGCTCATCATCCTGGTGCGAGACAACGGGCGACCACCGCTGTCAGCCACAGCGGCACTGAGTGCACTTCTGCTCAATGACTTCTCAGATGTGTGACTACCACACAGCAGCCCGGACATGGAGGATGAAGACTCTCTGACAGTCTATTTAATCATTTCCTTGGTCTTCCTCGCATCCATGGCAACCTTCATCACTTGCAAAGCGTGCAAGAGAAAGGAGCTGAAGGATGGGCATGTGCTTTATGCTGCCAGCAACTTGCCAGGGAGCCTGGCTGATGCAGCCTCTGCAGGGACCCTGCCCCATCCCTATTGCTACCAACCTCACAACCGTCTCGGGCAACAGCGAGTTCAAGTTCCTGAAGCCCATCCTGCCCAGCCTGCCACCACAGCACTGTGCCCTGGGCAGAGACACTGATGGTGAACAGGATTTTCCTGAAGACCCTCTCACCACTGAGGATGTGGCACCAGAGAATGCAGGGATGCTCTCTGTGGAACAGATCAATAATCTTTCCTTTAACTAGCATGGAGTCAGCACAGGCAGAGGCTTCAGGCCTTGGTGATAGGAAGCACTCCAGGCTATAACCTGTGGCAATGGTTTTCCTAGAGTTAATCTGCCTTTACAGTTGGCATAATTTTTCCCACCCTGTAGTTGCTGATATCAACAGAAAAGTTTCTCTCCTCCAAAAGACAGAAAAAAACTCAAAGGAGCTAAAGTCTCCTTAATTATGATGATAAAATATTTCAGCTCTATTACAGGCATTTCTTAGATGCTTTCAGATTGGGCTTCATTCCATTGCTACCACCGTAGGCCTAGGTCATGAATCTCTTTCTGTGCTGTAACGCACTGGCAAGGTCCTTGCTGAAATGCGTGTAGCCCTCATCCTGGGTCAGAAAAGCAAGAAATTTGTGAGTATTGTGTTACAAGGTGATGCGTGCACGGAGCTGTTTCTGCTCTGGGTTCTGGATGCCTCTGTCTCCGAGATGCATGGAATCTGTGTGTTTTGCCTTCTGGTGTCTCTGTCTTTCTGTCCAGCCATTGTGTGACTGCATAGCTGCATAAAGGCTGCCAAGGGAAGCAGGAGGGCGCTCCCATGCACACATTGTGGTGCACAGAATTCCAGCGCAGCAGGCAACAGTGACATGTTGAGCCTCTGAGTAGTGCTGTCTCATCTTCAGAAGTAAAGTGCACGAGATCTTCCTTTGAGCCATAAGAGAAGCATGGGTGGGCTGCCTCCTTGGGATTGCCTTGGAACTATGTATCATGGTGGTTTTGGTATCGATGGAATGGCAAAGCTGAAGTCCTTATATGCTTCTACAGGACCTTCCTTTCAGAGCTTTCACTGGCTTCACTGCTGTCCGCTGGAAGCAGACCTGGTCTGTTTTTCTGGATTTGTGTTACAGCATTTGTATTTTTGGTTTTACCCTTTCTCCTTCTACTCTCTGAACTGTGTTTGACCATTGTCTTGTGGATTCCTCTGAAGAAGGACTCTCACCCCTCTATTATAATGGATAGTTTAACTGGCACGGAGTGCTTGGAAGCCCTCCCACTGTGTTGTGCTGCAGTTATCAACTGTACCATTGTAAACCAGGATATTGTTGTGTGCAAAAGTGAAATAAAGGGAACACCCGAATGCCTGTATGGAGACTGGGGTCTTTGTAGAGATGTTCCTTCTGGGAAAGCTCTGCGAATGTCTTTCAATGGCTGAGCAGTGTTTTCTCCTGTTGTCCCTTGGCTGATGTAGAGTTGATTGGGTCCATTTCTTCTGTTTGGAGACATGCCCAATAGAGCCTTGAGGGAACCTGTGTGGAGCAATGATTTGTTGGCAAGGCTCTGTGGGTCTTCAGGGCACTGAGCTTGTGGCTGTGACAGGGTCCCATTAGATCCAGGTCAGGGGAACCTTGTCCTTCCCCTAACAGGAGCCCTGGGTGTGCAAAGGGCTCTGCATAGACGTGACCTTTTGCAGTGAAATTCCCAACTGTCCTGACTGCTCTGTCTGGGGATGGCACTGGTGAGGGGCACTGTTCCTTTTTTATGACCAAGATCCATGTGTCTGCTGTGCATGGCTGCAGTCCTGCCTGGAGCAATTCTACTCATGGTTCTCAGCATTTAAAGGGATTAAATTGGGATTTCCTTGGAAATATATCTGTGAAATATATCTGTGAGAGCCCCCATCAGGCCAAATGCACTTGAGAATATTCAGCTGATACAGCTGATCTCTGACAATTTCAGCATCCATGAAGGAAAAGTCGCTGTTCCCACCCTCATGGTCCTCCACCTCAGTGGACTGGACAGCCCAGGGTTATGCGAACATCTTCAACAAGCATCAATTCAATTTTTCTTAGACCGCGTTCTACTATAAACGTATTGAAAAAGTCTGTCTTGGTGTCTGACACAGCACTGGCCAGTTTTGCCTCTAACTGAGCTTTGGCCTATGATGTGTTCTCCCTGCATACACAAGCCACAGGTCTGCAATCTTCCTGCAAAGCCTGATCTTGCTTCCAGAGATGATAGAATTTATTTCCCACCTTGAGCTCCATGAGATTCCTGTAGGGCCCAGATTGACTTCTGCCCCTCTTGACTGGCTTTTGGCACAGTGGCGTTGCCTGTTCATTGGCTGTAAGTGTAGAGTTGTGAAAACATGTTTGTTGTCTTTGTGTGGAGAGTGAGGAAGCACCAGGAATTGCTTCAAAGGATTTTGTCAGAAGGTAGCATGGAGATGAACTTGGAAACAAGCCATTGAGTTTCCTCTTGTCGTTGTTTTGAATTGAGAGGCTTCTTTCTTAATGGTAGTGGAAAGCTGTGGATATCACAAAGACAACAGACATCTTCCTTTTGCGTCATCAGGAGGTGGGCATTTGGTGGGTGAAAACTGCAGCCAGGAAGAGGCTTTGCTGTCAGGAAGTGCAGAGGACTGGATCTGTGCCTTCTGCAAGGACCCCATAAAAAGATAAGTCCAGAGCCAGGGCTGGTGTATTGATTCTGAGCAGAAGACTATTGTACTTGGAGAACTGAGTGATCTACAGTCCAATTAATGTGGAAAGGCACAGGCCTTTGCTGTGCTGTGTTGTGCTACAAAATCCCCAGTCAGCAGGAGAAACTCAGCCAGCTCACTGGAACCATGGAACCTGCAGGCAGCACCCACTTGCTGCTAGAGAGAAAGCCACATGTGAGCAAGAGCTCTACCTACAAACTTCTTTTAGTGTGACAGCCGAAGTGAGGAGTAGAATCACTTTCTTGCATGAAAGTCTTAAAATGCTTGAATGACTGAAACGGGGGCAATCTTTCTTTTCTTTGATGGGGGTCTGCATGACTGCTGTGTATGGCTGGAGCCCTGCCTGAAGTGTCTGCCGAGGGTTCTCCTCATCTACGGGGACAGAGCATTATCTCTGGAGATCTCTGATAGCATGAGCGACAATGAAGAAGGTGTGATTGACATCTGAGACAGTGGCTGTGTCTGTCTCAGTCTCACTGAGACCCCGAGGAACCAGCACTTCTTGGTCTAACTCAGCTGCTTCTGGGATCATTTGATCTCGAGCATCCAGGTGTCTGATGCAGTTCCTAACCAGAAGATATATTATGTTTTTTACCATGTGAGAGGGGAAATGTTGTCTCCTGTATTGGAGGGCCTCAACAGGCTGCTGGACTTTCCTGACGTGCTCATCAGAGGTGCCATTCAGGAAGCAATGTGGTGGGTAGGACTTGTGTGAGGGTGGTCTGTGTGAGAGCAGCTGGACCAGCATGTGTCTCATCTTCTGTAGGGGAAAGCTGTAAAGCACACTAGATTTTCCTTGGCCATTTAGAAGGATGTGTGGGAGCTGTGTCCTGGGATTTCCTTGGAAATATGTCAGTAGTACTGTGTTGAGGTGGAATGGAATGGAGTATTTTAGTTGGGAGGATTCTACCTGAATCTTCTTAGTCCAACTGCCTGAGCACTTCAGGACAGGTCAGACATCAAAGAATATTATGAAGGGCATTGTCCAAATGGCTCTGCAACACCAGCAGGTGTAGGGCACTGATTTTGCAGTCTTTCTAGAAAGCTTGACCTTGCTTCCAGGGTTGACACAATATATTTCTCCCCTTGAAATCCACGAGGAGTTCCCTGTTTGGCTTCCACAAAGTTGCTGTGAGTGAAATTTTGCAGATGCATCAGAGTTCATATGATGTCAACATCGGTGCAGAATCTCAGACAGGCTGAGAGGGAGCTCTGGTTATGACCCACTACTCTCATTCTCGTGTAGTCCATTCTGTAGGGGTAACATCTGGGGTATCCCTCGATCCAGCTCCTTGTCTTCTTCACCTTTTATCAGTGGTGCCTCTAGTAAGGGACATGGTGTGTTGCTCCAGCTCTGCTGCAGGGCAACCCTCGCCAAAAAGTACAGACCCAAAGAACTCCAAAATCATACATCTGGCCATTTCCAACACACAAAACATATAGTTACCTCATCTATAAGCTATCCAAATACAACATACAATGATTTCTATTCACAGATTTTCTTAATACTTCTTTGAGGATCACCTCTGAGTCTTTGTTCTGTGGTTATGGTGTGATATGCGGAGGGGATACTCAGGGGCCAATTTGGTCATCCCGATAGGCAAACGAGTGGCGAAGACATACTGGACCCCTTGCTCTCCCATCTCCCTTCGGTTTCCCCATGGTGGTGCCTCCCAGATCCACTCCTGAACCACTATTATCCACTATAATCATCACAGATCAAGGACAATGTCTTCTCCCTCCCCTTCTGAACGTTATTGTTTGCGTAACTGGGGGTTTAATTTGTGACCTCTCCTCTTTGATTCCTTGAATTTTATGTTAATCGCTGTGTCCGTGAATCCTTCCCCAAGTGCAGGACTTCGGGTTTGATCTCCTAGAGCAGCAGCATCATTCTCGAGTGGTGTTGAGCGAAGGTGATGGGGAAGCATTTCCTTACAGAAACTTTCCCCTCTGGCACCAGCTCTCATATCCCATAGAGGTTCTTCTCGGACCCGCCCGACTCGCTAAGGGTCCTGTGCTGATGAACAAGTGGAGAAGAGGAGGAACAAGCCCTCAAAGTGTCCTGTGGAAGTGGAGGATCTTGCACTGCCCACTCAGAGGAAAACCCCGAGCTGCGGATGAGGAGCTGGCGTTTAGGAGCCGGGCAGTGCTGCCCAGAGCCGCGCTCTGTCTGCGGGGAGGGAGCTGCTTCCTAGCAAAGAGAGAGCGTTCCCACTGCGCCTTTTGGCTCCGGCTGGGCACGGGGAGCGCAGCCTCCAGCAGCAAAGGCCGGGCTGGCGGCTCTGCCGCGGCTGAGCAGCAGAGGAAATATTCCCCCGTGCGACGCTGGGTGGGGGTGTTGGCCGCGAACCGGCGGGTTCCTGTGCCCGCCCCGGCTTTGCAGGCAGCGGCGGAGAGAAAGAGCCGCGGGAGCCGCTCGGGAAGGGCGGCGGCACACGGAGTCGGGGAGCTCGGGGGCTTTCAGGCCCCTCAGCCCGGGATTGCTGACCAAATCCGCCTCGGACGCGGCTGGACGATGCTGGGAACGACGGAGGACGGGGAATGGCTTTTGTGGCGAGTGCGAGCGAGTGGGAGACGGAACGGAGAGCGGCAGAGGCGAGTGATCTTGTTGCTTGTGTGCGTTTGCGTGTGTCAGAGCGGGGCCGAACCCCTCCGCTATTCCCTGGCGGAGGAGATGGAGAGGGAGTCGTTTGTTGGCAATATTGCAGAGGACCTGGGGCTTTCTCCGAGCCAGCTGGCGGCTCGCAAGGCGCGCGTTGTGTCCGAGGGGAACGAGCGGCTTTTCCACCTCAACCGAAACACGGGAGCGCTGACGGCAAAGGAGTCTCTGGACCGAGAGGAGATGTGTCCGCAGAGCGATACCTGCACCGTCTTCTTTAAGATAGTCTTTGAAAATCCCTTGGAGCTGATCCGAGGGGAGGTAGAGATTCGTGACATCAACGATAATTCCCCCGTCTTCCCGGAGAAGGAGGTGGTTTTAGAAGTTCTGGAAACGACATCTCCTGGGTCCCGTTTCCCTCTGCAAAACGCCCGGGACAAGGACGTGGGAAGCAACGGTTTGCAGAACTACAGTCTCGGGTCAAATTCGCATTTCTCCCTCCATGTTGGAACAGAGAAAGGTGTGGAACTTGTCCTGGATCGTCAGCTGGACCGGGAAGAACAGCCGCAGCTGAATTTAATCCTCACCGCTAGCGATGGGGGCTCCCCACCAAGGTCGGGAACAGCTCATGTGCAGATCGTGGTGCTGGATTCCAATGACAACACCCCTGTGTTCAGCCGGGAGGTCTACGAGGTGCAACTGGCCGAGAACAGCCCCCCGGGGCAGCTGGTGGTCAGAGTCGCGGCCGCGGATCCCGACGAAGGGTCCTACGGGAAAGTGCGATACAGATTCAGCCAGATATCGGAGCGGTCCCAGGAGCTCTTCCAGCTGAACCCTGACACCGGGGAGATCCAGGTGGTGGGAAACGTCGACTTCGAGGAAGCGAAGCATCACAAGATGGTGGTGAGAGCCACCGACGGCGGCGGTCTGTCTGCACACTGCAAAGTGCGGGTGGAGGTGCTGGACGTGAACGACAACGCCCCGGAGATAACGCTCACCTCCCAGTTGGTCTCCGTTCCCGAGGACGCGCCGCCCCGCACCGTGGTGGCCCTGTTGAGCGTGCGGGACCGCGACTCCGGCGACAACGGCAGGACGGAGTGCTCCATCGACGGGGACTCGCCCTTCATGCTGACGGGCGGCGGGGATGAGTACTACGAGCTGAGGACGACGGCGGCGCTGGACAGGGAGCGGGCGGCAGAGTATAACGTGACGGTGAGAGCCGCGGACCGGGGCAGGAGGCGGCTGAGCTCCCGGGCGAGCCTGCGGGTGCAGGTGTCGGACGTGAACGACAACGCGCCCGAGTTCACGCAGGCGGTTTACACGGCGTCGGTGTCGGAGAACGAGGGCCCCATGGTCCGCATCGGCAGCGTGAGCGCCACGGACGCCGACGCGGGAGCGAACGGGCGCGTGAGATACGCGCTGGTGCGGCAGGAGGGCGCGGAGCAGCCCGCGGTGTCGGTGAACGCCGAGAGCGGCGCCGTTTTCCTGCTGCGGCCGCTGGACTACGAGCAGGTGCGCGCCTTGGAGGTGGCGGTGCGCGCTGCCGACGGCGGCTCGCCGCCGCTGAGCGCCCAGGCGGTGCTGCGCGTGGTGGTGCGCGACGAGAACGACAACGCGCCCGTGGTGCTGCACCCGCCCGCCGAGAGCAGCGGCGCGGCGGCGGGCGAGCTGGTGCCGCGCTCGGCCGAGGCCGGGTACCTGGTGGCCAAGGTGGTGGCGGTGGACGCGGACGCGGGGCAGAACGCGTGGCTGTCGTACGAGCTGTGGAAGGCGACGGAGCCGGGGCTGTTCCGCGTGGGGCCGCACAGCGGCGAGGTGCGCACGGCGCGGGCCGTGGCGGAGCGGGACGCGCCCCGGCACAGGCTCGTCGTGCTGGTGCGAGACCGCGGGCGGCCGCCGCGCTCCGCCACCGCCACCCTCGGCATCGCCCTGGTCGGCGGCTTCTCCGACGCCCATCTGCGGGGCGCCGAGGAGGCGCCGGCCGCCGAGCCCGAGGGGCCGCTCACCCTCTCCCTCACCGTCTGCCTGGCCTGCGTGTCCGCCCTCTTCCTGGCCACGGCGGGGGCCGCCGTGGCGGCCAAGGTGCGGCGGGCCCGGCGCAGCGCGGCCGAGAGCTTGCCCGCCTTCCCGCAGTCCGCCCCGCCGAGCAGCGCGGGCTCCCTGCCCCGCAGCTCCGTCTACGACGTCTGCTTCGCCGCCGGCAGCCTCGACGGCGACTTGCGCTTCCTCGGGCCCCTCCTGCCCTGCTTCCCCGCCGGGCTGCCCCCCGGCCCGGCCGAGCAGCGGAGCTCGCTCTGCTCCACGGAGGCGGCCAACCTCGGCGACGACGGCGACCGGGCTGCAGAGGTGAGGGACCTGCCCGGGCCGGGGCGAGGCGGGGAGCGGGGAGGGAGCAGCGCGGGGGGCTCGGGGTGTCGCTCACGTGGGGAGTCTCGGTGTTGTGGCTCTGTGGGTGGAGGAGCCCCAGGGTCGGGAGGAGAGGGCGGAGAGGGTCTGAGAGCCGCTGGTGGGGGCGTCCCAGGAGGATCTGTTAAGGGTCAGCTGCTCCCCAAGTACTGACTTATGGGGGTCTTGGGCACCCAGTTCTCAGTGTTGCCCTTAGATCAAGTGTATCAGCGCAAAGGAGGAGGGCAGCTGCACCTCGACCTGGTTCTCAAAACCATCGAGGTTAAGGAAGAGAGGGGACTAACGTCTCGACCTCCTGGTTCCACCTCCTCTGTCTCTGGAAAGAGAACAGTAGCGTTCTCCGTACAGCAGTGACTGACGGGTCCTTTCAGTCCCTCGCTTTTGCCTCCCTCCAACGCCCAAATTACAACCCGCGCTCTCCGTTCTTGCAGGACAGAGCTCCCATCTCCGCAGACACGGCTCGCAGACGTGTCGAAGCAGCTTGCACTGCAGACAGGGGGAAGGAGCTCCATGGCAATTCTGATCCAAACCCTTGGCTCCCCACTCAGTAAACGAGGGGAAAGGCGAGAGTGTCTGTCGTCCCTGGCCAGCGTCCTCACAAGGAAAACACCGAAAAAAGGACCAGGGAAGAACAAGGTTTCTCTGTGAGAGAGCAAACCCATTCTCCTCTTCAGCATTGTTTTCTTCATATAAGTATTGTGTAATTGTGACATAGACGGAGGACGAGGACTGTGTTGCATGTTGATAAATCCGAGACTCCGTGCGTGACTGTGAGAGCCTTCTTCCTTCTAAATGTTAAGGGAAATCTTGAAACCTGGAAGCGTATCTTCAAGATAGCTTTTTCCTACATCACCTTTTCTGAGTTTATTTTTGTTTTGATAGCGTTCTGTAATCATGTCTCCATTCTCTGCACTCCGTTAAAACCGATTTAATTAGAAACGATTGACAGCGGCACTCCGCACATTTGAGCAGGAGTTCACTGATTCCTCAAACTGTAAAGCGTGGGCTTTGAGCAACGTATTCGTTTTCTTTTATAAGGTAAAGTGCAAGATAACATTTCCGGATTGTTGAGTATAAAGTAATAGAGAATTGAAAGTGCTGTTTGTTTTTTTGCAGTGAAACAGGCTTTTACACTCAGCTTGAGGCACTGTAGAGGACAGGGCGTAAAGTAGCTTTCTGTTTTCTTCTCCCTTACTTAATCGATAATGAGCTATGAAGTGTATGTGATATTTCCTATCTGTCGCACATTTAAACAATCAAATGCCTGATGTAAATGAACGCAATAAAAAAACCCTTGCAACTCCCTCGGGTTTGTGGAGGATCACTAGTCCAAGCAGAATTCCGAGAATCAACCCGTGCATTTTGCAGTAGATTTGATGCAGGGAAAATCAAAGCGACTTAGAAGCAGGACATTCTCAGAAGGCGAAGCAAGGTGGAGGGCGATTTTCTGTGGGAAGCAGAGGACCGAGAGATGCTGCTCAAAGCGCCGTCGAGCGGTCTCCCTGTTTGGAATCGGAGGGAACAAACTCGATCGATTCTTGTAGCAAGTTGCTCTTTCCTATGAGACCCTTTTTGTTCATCCAATGCAATGATTATATCACCTTCTAGTTTACAAAGATTTTGTTTGAACGTCTTCAAGGTGGTGCCTTTAATGTCCCATCGCTGAATGTCCTTAGACCTCTCGCTCTCCTCTTCTACCTCCATTTCCCCACAACTGCATCTCCAAGTACTCTCTTGTGTCCTCCCTTGAATGAAAATGATCTGTTTTTATTCACCCCACAACAGGCTTTGCCTATTCCTAGACTCCCTGTCAAAGGGCTCGTAAACACTTTAATCTTTCTACTGAGTCACTTTCTGATAATGTGGGATGATCTCTTTGGGCCCATTCGCGTTTACAAAGTTTCAGGAAGAACATCTTGCAGTTGAAACTTGAATGGTGACTTTAATGTCCCATCGCTGCATGTCCTTAGATCCCTGGGCTTTGCTGCTGACTCCGTTAGCTCCTGCTGGTCGGTGTTTGTGTATCTGGGGCTCTAATTAGTAACTTCGCTGTGTGTTTTCCTGCCTATCATCTCTCACTGCCTGGCCGCGCTCCCCACACCCTCCACCTCTCCATCAATATAGGATAAACTTCCCCCACGGAACTGCTTTACAAATTTGGGGCTTGAACCTCTTGCAGGTGACATTTGAATGGTGCCTTTAATGTCCCATCGCTGCGTGTCCTTAGATCCCTGGGCTTTGCTGCTGTCTCCGTTAGCTCCGGACCGTTAGCGTTTGCGTATCCGGGGCTCTAATTAGTGACCTCCCTGTGTGCTTCGCTGCCTTTTATCTCCCAGCCCTGCGGCGCCGCCTCCTCCCCCCGGGGCAGGAGCTCAGCCCGGTCGCTGAGCACAAAGCCCTCTGGAGCCCTTGCAAGGCCGCCGGGTGCGGCGAGCGGAGCGCGGAGCGTGTGTCTCGGCGAGAGGGAAGCGCGGTGGCGGTGGCGGTGGCGGGAGGCGCAGTCCCGCCGCGGCCCGCAGGGGGGAGCTCCCGGCCAAGGCGGCGCCGAGCGGCTGCGGGCGGGGAGGCGCCCGAGCCCGGCCCGGCCCTGCCCAGCGCAGCGCAGCCGGGCGGCGGCGAGCGGCGGCGAGCGGGGCCCCGGGCCAGCCGCTGCCGGGCCGCCAGCCGCACTCGGCCCCAGGGAGCCCGCCCGCCCTCGCCGCCGCCCTCGCCGCCGCCCTCGCCGCTGCCGGGCGCCGCTCGCCGCCGAGGACCGCGCGCCCGAGCCGCCCGCCGGAGCCCGCCCGCCGCCCCGCCATGGCGATCGCAAGGCAAGTGCTTTGTCTCTCTGCTCTCCTCTCGCTGCCGCACGCTCGCTCCCAGCCCCTGCGCTACTCCGTAGCCGAGGAGGCGCCGAGCGGCTCGCTCGTAGCCGACGTGGCCGAGGACGCGGGGCTGGCCCCGGCGCAGCTCTCGGCTCGCCGCGCCCGCCTGGCCTCGGAGGACGGCCGGCAGCGCTTGCGCTTGGACCGCGCCACCGGCCGCCTCGTCGTGGCCGAGAGGCTCGACCGGGAGGAGCTGTGCGCCCAGGCGCCCGCCTGCACGCTGCCCTTGGAGCTGCTGCTGGCCGACCCGCTGCAGTTCTTCCGCATCGAGGTGGCCGTGCGGGACGTCAACGACCACTCGCCTCGGTTCCCGGACGAGCAGGTCACGCTTAGAATCGCGGAGAACAGCAACCCGAGACTGCGTTTTCCTCTGGTGGGGGCTCGGGACCTGGATATTGGTAGCAACAGCGTCCAGTCTTACAGCATCTCTCCCGAGAACGAGTACTTCAGTGTCTCTTTTGGGACTCGAACTGAGGGGGACAAATATGTGGAACTGGCCTTGGAAAAGCCTCTAGACAGAGAGGAGCAGGCGGAGATGAGTTTCAGCCTCATTGCTGTGGACGGGGGCTCTCCCCCGAGGACTGGGACTACTCAAATCCACATTGTTGTTCAGGATGCAAATGACAATGCTCCAGTCTGCACGCAGGAACGCTACATTGGCCACGTTTTGGAAAATGCCCCTGAGGGCACCGTGGTTCTTAGTGTCGTGGCATCTGATCTGGATGCAGGTTCTAATGGGGACATCTCCTACCAGTTCAGTGAAGAGGTGGACCAAAGCGAATCAGCGTTTCTGATTGATGCCAAGACCGGTGAAATTAAATTGAAAAAGCCTCTGGACTTCGAGGCAGCACAGAAACACGAGCTCAGTGTTCGGGCGACAGACGGTGGGGGCCTCTCAGCTATCTGTAAAGTGTTGGTGGAGGTGGTAGATGTGAATGACAATGCACCAGAGCTGGCGGTGAGTTCCTTCAGCAGCCCCCTCCCTGAGAATGCATTACCTGGGACAGTGGTTGCCTTCTTCACTGTCAGGGACCGTGATGCTGGAGCCAACGGGAAGGTCACCTGTGCCCTTGAGGACCAGCTGTCATTCTCCCTGCGTCCAGCCTATAAGAATTACTATGAGCTGGTGACTGTGACCACACTGGACCGGGAGGAAATGGCACGGTATATCCTGACTGTCATAGCAGCAGACGTGGGCTCACCTCCTCTCACTACCACCCAGACGTTCACGGTGGACATCTCTGATGTCAACGACAATGCACCTGTCTTCAACCAGACATCATACACCATGTATGTGCATGAGAACAATATTCCCACGGTTCTTGTTGGAACCATCCATGCCTCAGATGCTGACATAGGCCCCAATGCCAAGGTGACCTATTCCCTGGCACCAGCTCACCTCACAGAGCAGCCTCCCTGTTCCTGCATTTCTGTGAACTCTGAGAACGGGCACGTGTTTGTGCTGCGACCTCTGGACTATGAGCAGCTGAAGCAGATTGAGGTCTTGGTGATTGCCTCTGATGCAGGATCTCCTCCCCTCAGGGACAACGTCACTGTCCGCGTTGTTGTGGTGGATGAGAATGACAACGCTCCACTGGTGCTGCATCCAGCCCAGGACAGCAGCCCAGCATCCAGCGAGCTGGTGCCCATGTCGGCTGAGGCGGGGTACCTGGTCACCAAAGTGGTGGCTATTGATGCTGACTCTGGACAGAACTCGTGGCTCTCGTACCACCTGCTGAAGGCCACTGACCCCGGTCTGTTTGTGGTGGGTGCCCAAAGTGGGGAGGTGCGTCTGAGGAGGCCAGTGACAGAGAGAGACACTGTGAAGCAGAAGCTCATCATCCTGGTGCGAGACAATGGGCGGCCACCGCTGTCGGCCACAGCAGCACTGAGTGCACTCCTGCTGAATGACTTCTCAGATGTGCGTCTACCACACAGCATCCCGGACCTAGTTGACGACAGCGACTTCTTGACAACCTATTTAATCATTTCCTTGGTCTTTGTCTCACTGCTCTTCCTTGCATCCATGGCAACCTTCATCACTTGCCAAGTGTGCAAGAGAAAGGAGCTGAAGGATGGACATGTGCTTTATGCTGCCAACAACTTGCCAAGCAGCCTGGCTGATGTAGCCTCTGCAGGGACCCTGCCCCATCCCTATTGCTATGAGATCAGCCTCACAACAGGTTCAGGCAACAGCGAGTTCAAGTTCCTGAAGCCCATCCTGCCCAGCCTGCCACCACAGCACTGTGCCCTGGGCGGGGACACTGGTGATGAACAGGTTTTTCCCCAAGGCCCTCTCACTGCTGAGGATGTGCTACCAGAGAACACAGGGATGCTCTCTGGGGAAGAGTTCAATAGTCTTTCCTTTAACTAGGATGGAGTGAGAAGTAGAGTCTTCAGGCCTCTATGATGCAGAGGATGCTGTGCTACAAACTGTGGCAATTTTTCCTCCAGAGTTCATCTGCATTTGCAATTAGTAGAAATGATCTCTGTCAAATTCTTAGTCCGCAGAAAGGTTGTCTTCCCCTCCAAAAACCAAGCGAAATGAACTAAAGGCTCCCTCAGACAGGTAACAAAGTTTCAGCTCTGTTACAGCTATTCCTAACCGCATTACCGCTTTGAGAAGAGATGGTAATTCCAGTGCTCCCGGCCTATGTCTTGTCTCCCTTGCTGTTGGGCAATGCTGGGGATCTCTTATTCTGTGCAAGGTGAATTTCGGGCAGCATTATCACATCCATGCTGAAATGCAGGTAGCCCTCATTCAGGTCTGAAAACCTAGGAAGTTGAGAGTGCTGTGTGACAACGTGATGCATGTCTGGGGGTGTATCTTCTCTGGGTTCTGGATGTCTCTATCTCTGAGATGTGTGGGCTCTGTATGATTTGCCTTCTGATTACTGTGTCTGCCCATCCAGATATTCTGTGACTGGAATAGAATATCATTGAACAGAATATGTTAATGTGAAGGTATCTACTAGGATCATTTTAGTCCAAGTGCCCGACCACTTCAGGACTGTCCAAACGTTAAAGCATATTATGAAGGGCATTGTCCAAATGGCTCTGAAGCATGGATAAGTGTGAGGCATCAACTCTGCAATCTTCCTCCAAAGTCTGAGAGCCTTCCAGAGATGACACAATTTATATTTTTCCCCCAGAGGACCCCGAGTAATTCCCTATTGGGCACAGATGGACTTCTGCCCCACTTTTAACATATTGCCATTGCCTGCTCATAGACTGTAAGTGTAGCGAGTTGTGAAAACTTGCTCATTGTCATTGGGTGGAGTGCATTGAAACTCAAGAGGTTGCTTCTGAGAGCCGTTGAATTTAGGTTCTACTTTTGTCATTATTATTCCTTAAGTGAGATGCTTCTTCATGAGAGTGGAAGGCTGCCTCGGTCTGATTTTCTGGGCTTGTGTTGGAGCATTTGCTTTCTCCTTTTTGCCCTTTCTCCTTCTGCTTTATGGACTGTATTTGACCACTATCTTGTCTCTTCCTCTGAAGAAGGACTGTTACACCATCTGTATTAACTGATTGTTTGGCTGGCATGGAAAAGTCCTCCCAGTGTGTTGTGCTGCAGTTATGAACTGTACCTTTGTAAACTGGGACAGCCTTGTGTGTAACAGTGAAATAAAGAGAACACAGTCCTTGTCGAGGCATTCATTCTGGGAAAGCTCTGTGAATGTTTTTTGCAAAGGTGGGAAAACTGTTTCTCCTGTTGTCCCTTGGCTGAGTTTGGTCTCATCATTGCTGTTGTTGAATTGAGAGTCTTCTTGTTGGGAGTGAAAATGTGTCCTGATTTGGTTTTCCTCTTAAGAAAGACTGTCACCGCAATTACACTAGAGGTTTGTTTTAATGAATGCGATGTGACTCAGAATACTCGGGAAGTGCATGCAGTGTGTTGTTTTCTCCTCCATTTTTTATCCTGTGAGAGACAGGCTGCTCTTGGAGGCAGCTGTGGGCATCTCCTGAGCATTGCGTGTGCATTTGCTGCAGCTCACTAAGAGGTCTGTGGGAGACCTTCTAACTCAGAAGGAAGTTTGTCTCCCTCTCCTAAATACAAATGAAAGTCATAAAATGCTCTCTCAGTCAGGTAACAACATTTCAGTTTTGCTACAACTGCTTCTGAGATGCTTCAAGAAATGGTTTATTTCCAGTGCTCCAGCCTAGTTATTATCTCCCTTGATGTTGGGCAAGGCTGTGGACCTCTTAATCTGTGCTGTAATGTGATGAACATGTTGTGCAGACAAATCACATCCTTGCTGAAATGCACATAGCCCCCTTTCTGGGTCAGAAAAGTAATGAGGTTGTGAGTCCTGTGTTTTAAAGTGATGCATGCTTGGGTATGTTTCTTCTCTGAGGTCTGGGTGCCTCTGTCCATGAGATGTGAGGGCTCTGTGTGTGTTTTTGCTTCTGGTCACTCTGTCTCCCCTTCTAGTCATTGTGTGAGTGCATATGATGCACAAAGTCTGCCCAGGGAAGCAGGGAGGTGCTCACATGCAGCTGTTGTTGTGCACAGCATTCCAGCTCAACAGGCAGGAATCACTGATCTTTTGAGTAACAAAATTTCATGTTCTTTAGCAGTAAAATGCATGGTATCTTTCTTGTGTGAGTAGAGCTGTGTCCTTTGGAGTTTATTTGAAATATATCAGTAATAATGGGGATGGGATGGGATGGGATGGGATAGGACAGGACAGGATACCATACAATATTTTAATTGGAAGGGACCTACAAAGATCATCTGATCCAACTCCCTGACCACTTCAGGGCTAACCAGACAGTCAAGAGTATAATGAAGGGCACTGTCCAAATGCCTGTTGAACACTGCCAGGTATGGGGCATAGACCATCTCTACAGGAACCCTTTTCTGGGGTTTGACCACCTCCTGTGTTAAGAAATGCTTCCTCATGTCAAGCCTGAACCTCCCCTGATGCTGCCTTGATCGATTCCCACATGTCATGTCACTGGATATGTGGAAGAAGAGATGAGCATCCTTTTCTCCAAACTAGGAAGACACAAGTCTTTAGCTACTCCTCAATGGACATTTCTTCCAGCCCTGTCACCAACCTTGTAGCTCCCCTCTGGATGCATTCCAGTATGTTAATGTCCTTCTTAGGTGGAGAACTGGACACAGGATTCAAGGCGAGGCTGTATCAATGCTGAATAGAGCAGGGTAATATGACTGGCTGGTTATGGTGTGTTTGATGCCCTCCCAAGGCATCTTGGCTGCCAGGGCACTGCTGATTCCAATTGAACTGCTGCCCACCAGATCCCTTTCCTCAGGGCTGCCCTCCATCCACTCCTTTCCCAGAATCCACATGCCTGGATTTACTAAGTCCCAGGTGCAGAATCTGGCATTTAAACCTGTTACATTTTGTGCCATTGATGACTGTCCCATGTTCCCATGTATCTAGATCCTTCTGCAAGGCCTCCTTTGCCTCAGAAGAGTCAACAGCACTTCCCAGTTTGCTGTCATCAGCAAATGGGATAATGGGATGTTCTACTCCTGCGTCTCCTTCTACTCTGTGAACTGTGTTTGAACATTGTCTTGCCTATTCCTCGGAAGAAGGACTGTCACCCCATGTCTAATAATGGATTGTTTAAACGAAGCCAGTGTGACATGAAATATGTGGAAACCCTCTTGCTGTGCTGTGCTGCAGTTATAAACTCTGCTGTTGTAAACTGGGATACCCCTGCGTTGAACAGTGAAATAAAGAGAACACACGAATGCCTTGTGTGGAGACAGCAGTCTTTGTAGAGATGTTCCTTCTGGGAAAGGTCTGTGAATGCTTTCCAAAAGCTGGTTTCTTTTCTCCCGTTGTCCCTTGGCTAAAATATGGTTGGTTGGGAACATTTCTTCTGTTTGGAGACATGGCCTATAGAGCCTTCAAGGAACATGTCGGGTGCAGGGATTTGTTGGCAGGCTTCAGCGTGTCTTCAGAACACTGAGCTTCTGGCTTCAACAGGGCTCTGCTCGATCTAGGTCAGGAGAATCAGTTTGTTCCCCTAACAGGGGCCCTGGGTGTGCAATGGCCTCTGCAAAGCTGTAACGTTTGGGGTGTCCTTTCCAACTCTCCTGACTGCTCCATCTGGGGATGGCATCTGTGAGGTGTTTGAGTACAAAGTATTTGTGAAATTAAAGGTGTAGGAGTTTCAGAGGATGGATGGCACAAAGAGAGGATACTTGTTCTTTGGGCAAGAATTTATGTGAGTGTGTTGAGGAGGGCATTCGTTGAGCAAATACTGGCACCAGGGAGAGACTTTGCTCTCCGGCAATGCAGGCAGATGCAGCTGTCCCTTCCCCAAAAGGTCCCTGATCAGAGCTAAGTACTGAGCCTGTTTATCAAAGGCTATTGCACACTAGAGGAATCATTTAGGTTGGAAAAGAGCCTTGACAACATTAAGTACAACAGTTACCATAGCACTGCTAAGTCCACCACAACACTTAAGTGCTATGTCCAGGGATGGTGACTCAGCCACCTCCCTGGGCAGCCTCATGAGCCACCCTTAGAGCCCTCAGCCAGTTCTTCGTCTCACAATTGGACAAAGTGTCCAGAAGGTTGCTGTGAGGAACGGTACCAAATGCTAAAACCCAGAAATACTACATTCACAACCTTCCCTTTGTCCATGAAGTGAGTGAACTGCCATAGAAGGATATCTAATTAATTTGAAGAGGACCTTGCTTTTTTGAGCACAATCTGACTCAATCCAGTATTCACATTATTCTTTAAATGCATTTCAATATTACCCATTATGAACTTCTCTTTGAGTTTTCCAGGCACTGAGGTTAGACTCACAGAACTGTAATTTCCGGGGTCTGTTCTAACGGTCCTCTTGTCAGCTGTAATTCCACTAGACAGTTTCCAGTCAGCAGGGTCCTCCCAAGACTCCCAAGTCTTTTTGTAGATGATCAAGAGCAGTCCTGCCATAGCGTCCGCTCGTTCACTCGGTACTCTGGGATGAATCCCATTAGGCCCCATGGAATTGTAAACATTCCTGGTCCTTTACAATTTCAGTGTACACCGAGGGAAAGTCACTGTTCATGCCCTCATAGTCCTCTGACTTAGTGGATCAGGCAGCCCAAGTTCTTTCAGTACTAGGAAGAGCAAGGCAAGAGAAGCATTGAGCTTTGCCCATAGCTGTCTTCTCCCTGTATACATGAACCAAAGCTCTACAATCTTCATGCAAAACCTGACCTTGCTTCCAGAGATGACACAATCTATTTCTCTGCTTGAGCTCCACGAGGAGTTCCCTGTTGGGCCCAGCTGGTCCTCTGCTGCTCTTGCTTGACTTTTGACCCACTGGCATTGCCTGCTCGTAGATGGTAAGTGTAGAGAGCTGTGGAAACATGTTCAGTATGTTTGGGTGGAGTGTGAGGAAACTCCAGGAGTTGCTTCGAAGGACTTAATCTGAAGGTGGAATTGAGATGAGCTTGGAAAAGGGTTGTTGTTCACTTTGGTCTTATCATTGCTGTTCCTGAATCGAGGGGCTTCTTGATGGGAGTGGAAACCTGTCATGATCTGATTGTCTGGGTTTGTCTTGTAGTACCTACCTTCTCCTTTTTGTCCCTCTCTCCTTCTACTCTGTGAACTGTGTTTAAGTATTGTTTTGGCTTTTCCTCTTAAGAAGGACTACCTCCCTAGCTGTAATACCGGCTTGTTTGAATGAAGGAAGCGTTGCACAGAATACTCGGAACATGCAAACTCTATGTTGTTTTTTATACCAAAAGAAGCAGACTGCTCTTGGAGGCAGCGGTGTGCATCTTGCGTGCATTGCATGTGCGTTTGCTGGAATCATTGCGGAAGTAGTCGCGATAGAAATCCATCCCCATGGACGGCGATGGGAGCCTGAGCCTGGAGTTTTAATCTGGTCTCGGCACGAATCCAGGCTCACGCTGCCCAGAGTCACTCCGGACCTGTCGATTTCTTCCCCTTTTTCCCACGGTTCTTCCTCCAGGTGAACTCTTGACCTTTCCCTTTTACCGAATCTAATCCTGCCTCTAATCATCCCTTAATAAGCTTTGCATGGTCCTAGAAACCCCGTCAAACTCGTCGTAATCCGTTTGCCCTTTTCTGTGAGACACCTTCTGAGAAAGCAGGATAAACTCTTCCCCCTCCCCTTCTCGTTTACAAAGTTTCCGATTGAACCTCTTGAGATTTACACTTGAATGGGGCATTTAATGTCCCATCGCTGCGTGTCCTTAGATCCCTGGGCTTTGCTGCTGTCTCCGTTAGCTCCTGCTGGTCGGTGTTTGTGTATCTGGGGCTCTAATTAGTGACCTCGCTGTGTGTTTTCCTGCCTATCATCTCTCACTGCCTGGCCGCGCTCCCCACACCCTCCACCTCTTCGTCAAAGTAGGATAAACTTCCCCCACGGAACTGCTTTACAATTTTGGGGCTTGGACCTCTTGCAGGTGACACTTGAATGGTGCCTTTAATGTCCCATCGCTGCGTGTCCTTAGATCCCTGGGCTTTCCTGCTGTCTCCGTTAGCTCCGGACCGTTAGCGTTTGTGTATCAGGGGCTCTAACTAGTGACCTCCCTGTGCGCTTCGCTGCCTTTTATCTCCCAGCCCTGCGGCGCCGCCTCCTCCCCCCGGGGCAGGAGCTCAGCCCGGTCGCTGAGCACAAAGCCCTCTGGAGCCCTTGCAAGGCCGCCGGGTGCGGCGAGCGGAGCGCGGAGCGTGTGTCTCGGCGAGAGGGAAGCGCGGTGGCGGTGGCGGTGGCGGGAGGCGCAGTCCCGCCGCGGCCCGCAGGGGGGAGCTCCCGGCCAAGGCGGCGCCGAGCGGCTGCGGGCGGGGAGGCGCCCGAGCCCGGCCCGGCCCTGCCCAGCGCAGCGCAGCCGGGCGGCGGCGAGCGGCGGCGAGCGGGGCCCCGGGCCAGCCGCTGCCGGGCCGCCAGCCGCACTCGGCCCCAGGGAGCCCGCCCGCCCTCGCCGCCGCCCTCGCCGCCGCCCTCGCCGCTGCCGGGCGCCGCTCGCCGCCGAGGACCGCGCGCCCGAGCCGCCCGCCGGAGCCCGCCCGCCGCCCCGCCATGGCGATCGCAAGGCAAGTGCTTTGTCTCTCTGCTCTCCTCTCGCTGCCGCACGCTCGCTCCCAGCCCCTGCGCTACTCCGTAGCCGAGGAGGCGCCGAGCGGCTCGCTCGTAGCCGACGTGGCCGAGGACGCGGGGCTGGCCCCGGCGCAGCTCTCGGCTCGCCGCGCCCGCCTGGCCTCGGAGGACGGCCGGCAGCGCTTGCGCTTGGACCGCGCCACCGGCCGCCTCGTCGTGGCCGAGAGGCTCGACCGGGAGGAGCTGTGCGCCCAGGCGCCCGCCTGCACGCTGCCCTTGGAGCTGCTGCTGGCCGACCCGCTGCAGTTCTTCCGCATCGAGGTGGCCGTGCGGGACGTCAACGACCACTCGCCCCGCTTCCCGGACGAGCAGATCACGCTTAGGATCGCAGAAACAATAAACAGTCCCGGCTCGCGTTTCCCGGTGGTGGGGGCTGTGGACCTGGATATTGGTAGCAATAGCGTCCAGTCTTACAGCATCTCTCCCGAGAACGAGTACTTTAGTGTCTCCTTTAGGAGTCAGAGTGAGGAAGAGAAATATGTGGAACTGGTTTTGGAAAAGCCCTTAGACAGAGAGGAGCAGGCAGAGATGAGTTTCAGTCTCATTGCTGTGGATGGGGGCTCTCCCCCGAGGAGTGGAACAACTCAAATCCACATTGTTGTTCTGGATGTAAACGACAACTCTCCCATCTTCACACAGAAGCTCTATGTTGGTCAGATTTTGGAAAATGCCCCCGAGGGCACCGTGGTTCTGAGGGTAATGGCAACTGATCCGGATGTGGGTACTAATGGGGACATCTCCTACCAGTTTATTGAAGAGGTTGGCCAGAGACACTTGGCATTTGAGATTGATGCCAAGAGCGGTGAAATTAAACTCAGAAAGCCTCTGGACTTTGAGACAGCACAGAAACACGAACTCAGTGTGCAAGCCACGGATGGGGGAGGCCTCTCAGCAATCTGCAAGGTATTGGTGGAGGTGCTGGATGTGAATGACAATGCACCAGAGCTGGTGGTGAGTTCCTTCAGCAGCCCCCTCCCCGAGAACGTGTCACCTGGGACAGTGGTTGCCTTCTTCTCTGTCAGGGACCGTGATGCAGGAGCAAATGGGAAGATTACCTGTGCCCTTGAGGACCAGCTGTCATTCTCCCTGCGGCCAGCCTATAAGAATTACTATGAGCTGGTGACTGTGACCACACTGGACCGGGAGGAAATGGCACGGTACATTGTAACTGTCACAGCAGCAGACGCAGGGTCACCTCCTCTCACTACCACCCAGACCTTCACGGTGGACATCTCTGATGTCAATGACAATGCACCTGTCTTCAACCAGACATCATACATCATGTATGTGCGTGAGAACAATGTCCCCACCATGCTCGTTGGAACTGTCCATGCATCAGATGTTGACATTGGGCCCAATGCCAAGGTGACTTATTCCCTGGCACCACCTCTCACCACAGAGCAGCCTCCCTGCTCCTGCATCTCTGTGAACTCTGAGAATGGGCACGTGTTTGTGCTGCGACCTCTGGACTATGAGCAGCTGAAGCAGATTGAGGTGTTGGTGATTGCCTCTGATGCAGGATCTCCTTCCCTCAGTGCCAATGTCACTGTCCACCTTGTTGTGGTGGATGAGAATGACAATGCGCCGCTGGTGCTGCATCCAGCCCAGGACAGCAGCCCAGCAACCAGCGAGCTGGTGCCCATGTCAGCTGAGGCGGGGTACCTGGTCACCAAAGTGGTGGCTGTTGATGCCGACTCTGGGCAGAACTCGTGGCTCTCGTACCACCTGCTGAAGGCCTCTGACCCCGGTCTGTTTGTGGTGGGTGCCCAAAGTGGGGAGGTACGTCTGAGGAGGCCAGTGACGGAGAGAGACAGCGTGAAGCAGAAGCTCATCATCCTGGTGCGAGACAATGGGCGACCACCGCTGTCAGCCACAGCAGCACTGAGTGCACTCCTGCTCAATGACTTCTCAGATGTGCACCTCCCACACAGCAGCCTGGCCACAGAGGATGAGGGTGACTCCCTCACAACCTATTTAATCATTTCCTTGGTCTTTGTGTCTCTACTCTTCCTCGCATCCATGGCAGCATTCATCACTTGCAAAGCATGCAAGAGAAAGGAGCTGAAGGATGGACATGTGCTTTATGGTGACAACAACTTTCCGAGTAGCCTGGCTGATGCAGCCTCTGCAGGGACCCTACCCCATCCCTATTGCTACGAGATCAACCTCACAACAGGCTCGGGCAACAGCCAGTTCAAGTTCCTGAAGCCCATCCTGCCCAGCCTGCCACCACAGCACTGTGCCACAGGCAGGGGCACTGATGATGAACGGGATTTCCCCCATGATCCTCTCACCACTGAAGATGTGACACCAGAGAATACAGGAATGCTCTCTGCAGAACAGTTCAATAGTCTTTCCTTTAACTAGGGTGGATTCAGCACCGCCAGAGGTTTCAGGCCTTCGTGATAGGAAGCGCTCCAGACTATAACCTGTGGCAATGGTTTCCCTAGAGTTAATCTACCTTTACAATTGGCATCATTTTTCCCACCCTGAAGTTACCAAAATCAGAAGACAACGTCTCTCCAACTCCGAAACACCAAAAAAAACCCAGAAGAAACTATAGTCTCCTTAATTATCGTGATAAAATATTTTCGCTCTACTATAGGCATTTCTTAGATGCTTTCAGAGTGGGCTTCATTCCGTTGCTACCACTGTAGTTCTTCTATCACTTGCTGTTGGCCAAGGTCATGGATCTCTTGTTCTGTGGTGTATTTCAATTGCAAGGTCCTTGCTGAAATGTGTGTAGCCTTCATTCTGGGTCAGAAAAGGTCAGAAAAGAACTTGTGAGTATTGTGTTAGAAGGTGATGCGTGCACGGAGCTGTTTCTGCTCTGGGTACTGGATGCCTCCGCCTCTGAGATATGTGGAGTCTGTGTGTTTTGCCTCGTAATGTCTCTGTCTTTATGTCCAGTCATTGTGTGACTGCACATGCTGCACAAACGCAGCTGAGGGAAGCAGAAATATGCTTCTGTGGACACTTGGTTGTGCACAGCATTCCAGCTCAGCAGGTAAGAATGACATTTTGAGCCTCTAAGTAATGCTGTCTCATCTTGTGTAGTGAAGAGCAGTAAAGTGCACGAGATATTCTTTTGACCCATATGGGTGGTGTGGGTGGGCTGCCTGCTTGGGATTGCGTTGGAAATATGTAGCATGGCATTGCCGGTATGGAATGGAATGGCAAAGCTGAAGTTCTTATATGTTTCTACAGGACATTCCTTTCGGACCTTTCCACAGCTTCATTGCTATCTGCTGGAAGCAGACCTGATCTGTTTTTCTGGATTCGTGTTATAGCATTTGTATTTTTTGTTTTACCCTTTCTCCTTCTACTTTGTGAACTGTGTTTGGCCATTGTCTTGCCAATTCCTCTGAAGAAGGACTCTCACCCCTCTATAATAATGGATAGTTTAACTGGCAAGGAATGCTTAGAAGCCCTCCCACTGTGTTGTGTTGCAGTTATAATTTGCACCATTGTAAACAAGGATATTGTGTGCAGAAGTGAAATAAAGAGAACACCTGAATGCCTGTATGGAGACTGGGATCTTTGTAGAGATGTTCCTTCTGGGAAAGCTCTGCGAATGTTTTTCAAAGGCTGAGCAGTGTTTTCTCCTGTTGTCCCTTGGCTGATGTAAGGTTGATTGGGTCCATTTCTTCTGTTTGTAGAAATGCCCAATAGAGCATTGAGGGAACCTGTGTGGAGCAATAATTTGTTGTCAAGGCTCTGTGGGTCTTCAGAGCACTGAGTTTCTGGCTGTGACAGGGCCCCATTATATCCCGGTCAGGGGAACCTTGTCCCTCCCCTAACAGGAGCCCTGGGTGTGCAAAGGCCTCTTCATAGCCGTGCCCTTTGGTGCTGAAATTCCCAACTCTTCTGACTGCTCATGGATCCAAACTCTTGGCTTCCCGCTCTGTAAGCAATGGGAAAGCGAACGTGTCTGTCGTCCCTGGCCAACGTCCTCACAGAGACAACACCGAAAAAAGGACCAGGGAAGAACAAGGTTTCTCTGCGAGAGCAAACCCATTCTCCTCTTCAGCATTGTTTTCTTCATATAAATATTCTGTAATTGTGACATGGATGGAGGACGAGGACTGTGTTGCATGTTGATAGCTCTGAGACTCCGTGCATGACTGTGAGAGCGTTACTGCTTCTAAATATTAAGGGAAATACTGAAACCTGGAATCTCATCTTCAAGATGAGCTTTTTATTACATAATCTTTTTTGTGTTTATTTTTTCTTTGGAGACCGTACTGTAATCATGTCTCCGTTTTCTGTACTCCGTTAAAACCAATTTCATTAGAAACGACTGACACTGGCAGTCTTCACACTTTTGACCGGTAATTCACAGGTTCCTCAAACGATAAAGCTTGGGTTTTAAGAAATGTATTCGTTTTCTTTTATAATGTAAAGTGCAAGGTAACATTTGTGGATTGTTGAGTATAAAGTCGTAGGGAACTAAAAGTGCTGTTTATAGTTTTACAGTGAAACAAGTTTTACACTCGGCTTGAGTCACTGTAGAAGACGGGGCGTTGAGTATCTTTCTGTTTTCTTTTGTCTTCGTTAATCGATAAAGAGCTGTGAAGTGTATGTGATATTTCCTGTCCTAGCACATTTAAACAATCAAATGCCTGATGTCAATTAACGCAATAAAAACCCTCTTGGAAGTCGCTCGGGTGTGTGTGGTGTGTGGAAGATCACTAGTCAGTCCCCTAGCAGGATTTCGGGTATCAAACGGAGCATTCGGAGTGGATTTTATGCAGGTGAAAAAGCGCGATCTGAGGACAGGTCTCGGTGCCCCGAGAGGAGAAGAGCGAGGCTTCGCGAGAGGAAAGAGTGCAAAGAGCAGAATTTCGAAAATCAATCCGTGCATTGTGGAGTAGTTTTTATGCAGGGGAAATCAGTGCGACTTGGAAGCATGACATTCTCAGAAGGCAGAGAAGGGTGGAGGGCGATTTTTTGTGGGAAGCTGAGGTCCGAGAGATGCTGCTTATGGAGCCTTCAAAGTGGTCTCTCTGTTTGGAATCGGGGGGAACAATTCCGGTGCAATTCAGAAAAAAAATCCCCTTTCCCATGAGACCCTTTCTGTTCATCCAAGGCAATGTTTATGCCGCCTTCTAGTTTAAAAAGATTTTCTCTGAACCTCTTCCCATTGTCTATTAGAATGGTCCCTTTAATGTGCCATCGCTGCGTGTCCTTAGATCCCTGGGCTTTGCTGCTGTCTCCGTTAGCTCCGGACCGTTAGCGTTTGTGTATCCGGGGCTCTAATTAGTGACCTCCCTGTGTGCTTCGCTGCCTTTTATCTCCCAGCCCTGCGGCACCGCCTCCTCCCCCCGGGGCAGGAGCTCAGCCCGGTCGCTGAGCACAAAGCCCTCTGGAGCCCTTGCAAGGCCGCCGGGTGCGGCGAGCGGAGCGCGGAGCGTGTGTCTCGGCGAGAGGGAAGCGCGGTGGCGGTGGCGGTGGCGGGAGGCGCAGTCCCGCCGCGGCCCGCAGGGGGGAGCTCCCGGCCAAGGCGGCGCCGAGCGGCTGCGGGCGGGGAGGCGCCCGAGCCCGGCCCGGCCCTGCCCAGCGCAGCGCAGCCGGGCGGCGGCGAGCGGCGGCGAGCGGGGCCCCGGGCCAGCCGCTGCCGGGCCGCCAGCCGCACTCGGCCCCAGGGAGCCCGCCCGCCCTCGCCGCCGCCCTCGCCGCCGCCCTCGCCGCTGCCGGGCGCCGCTCGCCGCCGAGGACCGCGCGCCCGAGCCGCCCGCCGGAGCCCGCCCGCCGCCCCGCCATGGCGATCGCAAGGCAAGTGCTTTGTCTCTCTGCTCTCCTCTCGCTGCCGCACGCTCGCTCCCAGCCCCTGCGCTACTCCGTAGCCGAGGAGGCGCCGAGCGGCTCGCTCGTAGCCGACGTGGCCGAGGACGCGGGGCTGGCCCCGGCGCAGCTCTCGGCTCGCCGCGCCCGCCTGGCCTCGGAGGACGGCCGGCAGCGCTTGCGCTTGGACCGCGCCACCGGCCGCCTCGTCGTGGCCGAGAGGCTCGACCGGGAGGAGCTGTGCGCCCAGGCGCCCGCCTGCACGCTGCCCTTGGAGCTGCTGCTGGCCGACCCGCTGCAGTTCTTCCGCATCGAGGTGGCCGTGCGGGACGTCAACGACCACTCGCCCCGCTTCCCGGACGAGCAGATCACGCTTAGGATCCCTGAGACCAGCAACCCCGGCTCGCGTTTCCCGGTGGTGGGGGCTGAGGACCTGGATATTGGTAGCAATAGCGTCCAGTCTTACAGCATCTCTCCCGAGAACGAGTACTTTAGTGTCTCCTTTAGGAGTCAGAGTGAGGAAGAGAAATATGTGGAACTGGTTTTGGAAAAGCCCTTAGACAGAGAGGAGCAGGCAGAGATGAGTTTCAGTCTCATTGCTGTGGATGGGGGCTCTCCCCCGAGGAGTGGAACAACTCAAATCCACATTGTTGTTCTGGATGTAAACGACAACTCTCCCATCTTCACACAGAAGCTCTATGTTGGTCAGATTTTGGAAAATGCCCCCGAGGGCACCGTGGTTCTGAGGGTAATGGCAACTGATCCGGATGTGGGTACTAATGGGGACATCTCCTACCAGTTTATTGAAGAGGTTGGCCAGAGACACTTGGCATTTGAGATTGATGCCAAGAGCGGTGAAATTAAACTCAGAAAGCCTCTGGACTTTGAGACAGCACAGAAACACGAACTCAGTGTGCAAGCCACGGATGGGGGAGGCCTCTCAGCAATCTGCAAGGTATTGGTGGAGGTGCTGGATGTGAATGACAATGCACCAGAGCTGGTGGTGAGTTCCTTCAGCAGCCCCCTCCCCGAGAACGTGTCACCTGGGACAGTGGTTGCCTTCTTCTCTGTCAGGGACCGTGATGCAGGAGAAAATGGGAAGATTACCTGTGCCCTTGAGGACCAGCTGTCATTCTCCCTGCGGCCAGCCTATAAGAATTACTATGAGCTGGTGACTGTGACCACACTGGACCGGGAGGAAATGGCACGGTACATTGTAACTGTCACAGCAGCAGACGCAGGGTCACCTCCTCTCACTACCACCCAGACCTTCACGGTGGACATCTCTGATGTCAATGACAATGCACCTGTCTTCAACCAGACATCATACATCATGTATGTGCGTGAGAACAATGTCCCCACCATGCTCGTTGGAACTGTCCATGCATCAGATGTTGACATTGGGCCCAATGCCAAGGTGACTTATTCCCTGGCACCACCTCTCACCACAGAGCAGCCTCCCTGCTCCTGCATCTCTGTGAACTCTGAGAATGGGCACGTGTTTGTGCTGCGACCTCTGGACTATGAGCAGCTGAAGCAGATTGAGGTGTTGGTGATTGCCTCTGATGCAGGATCTCCTTCCCTCAGTGCCAATGTCACTGTCCACCTTGTTGTGGTGGATGAGAATGACAATGCTCCAGTGGTGCTGCATCCAGCCCAGGACAGCAGCCCAGCATCCAGTGAGCTGGTGCCCATGTCAGCTGAGGCAGGGTACCTGGTCACCAAAGTGGTGGCTATTGATGCCGACTCTGGGCAGAACTCGTGGCTGTCGTACCACCTGCTGAAGGCCAGTGACCCCGGTCTGTTTGTGGTGGGTGCCCAAAGTGGGGAGGTGCGTCTGAGGAGGCCAGTGACGGAGAGAGACACTGTGAAGCAGAATCTCATCATCCTGGTGCGAGACAATGGGCAGCCACCACTGTCGGCCACAGCAGCACTGAGTGCACTTTTGCTCAATGACTTCTCAGATGTGCGCCTACCACACAGCAGCCTGGACACAGAGGAGGAGGGCAACTCCCTGACAACCTATTTAGTCATTTCCCTGGTCTTTGTCTCACTGCTTTTCCTCGCATCCATTTCAACCTTCATCGCTTTCAAGTTTTGCAAGAGAAAGGAGCTGAAGGATGGACATGTGCTTTATGCTACCAGCAACTTTCCGAGTAGCCTGGCTGATGCAGCCTCTGCAGGGACCCTGCCCCATCCCTACTGCTACGAGATCAACCTCACAACCGGCTCGGGCAACAGTGAGTTCAAGTTCCTGAAGCCCATCCTGCCCAGCCTGCCACCACAGCACTGTGCCCTGGGCGGGGACACTGATGGTGAACAGGATTTTCCCGAAGGCCCTCTCACCACTGAGGATGTGGCACCAGAGAACTCAGGGATGCTCTCTGCGGAACAGTTCAATAGTCTTTCCTTTAACTAGCATAGAGTCAGCACAGCCAGAGGCTTCGGGCCTTGTGATAAGAAATGCTCCAGGGTATAACCTGTGGCAATGGTTTCCCTAGAGTTAATCTGCCTTTACAATTGGCATCAATTTTCCTACCCTGAAATTACCAAAATCAGAAGACAACGTCTCTCCTCCAAAACACTAAAAAAACTGAAAGAAGCTAAAGTCTCCTTAATTATGATGATAAAATATTTCAGCTCTATTACAGGCATTTCTTAGATGCTTTCAGAGTGGGCTTCATATCACTTGCTGTTGGCCAAGGTCATGGATCTCTTTTTCTGTGGTGTATTTCAATAGCAAGGTCCTTGCTAGAAATGCATGTAGCCTTCATTCTGGGTCAGAAAAGCAAGAAATTTCTGAGTATTGTGATAGAAGGTGATGCATGCATGGAGCTGTTTCTGCTCTGGGTTCTGGATGTTTCTGCATCTGAGATGCATGGACTCTGTGTGTTTTGCCTTGTGATGTCTCTGTCTTTCTGTCCAGCCATTGTGTGACTGCATACGCTGCAAAAGTCTGCGAAGGGAAGCAGGAGGGCGCTCGCATGCACACATTGAGGTGCACAGCATTCCAGGTCCGCAGGCAAGAGTGACATGTTGAGCCTTAGTTATGCTGTCTCATCTTGCATAGTGAAGAGCAGGAAAGGGTACGAGATATTCCTTTGACCTATATGGGTGGTGTGGGTATGCTGCCTCCTTGGGATTGCCTTGGAAATACGTAGCATGGCCTTGTTGGAATGGAATGGAATGGCAAAGCTGAAGTCCTTACATGCTTTTACACGACCTTTCACCAGCTTCATTGTTGTCCTCTGAAAGCAGACCTGATCTGATTTTGTGGGTTTGTGTTACAGCTTTGGCAATTTTGGATTTGCTCTTTCTCCTTCCACTGTCTGAAGCTGTGTAGATTCGTAGAATCATTTACTTTGGAAAAAATCCTTGAGAGTAAAGATTCCAACTGTTAACGTTGCACAACCTACTCCACCACTACGTATGTCCCTATATCCACCCAGGGCCATGTTCAGGGACGGTGCCTCAGCCACTTCCCTGGGCAGCCTGTGCCAATGCTTGACAGCCCTTTTGGTGTTACAAAATCCTTTGCAGAAGGGTTAACTCTACTCACTGTAACCGCAGAGCCTGCTGGCAGCACCAACTTGCTGCTGCTGGTGAGAAAGTCACCTAAGAGCAAGAAGTCTGCGTGTGAACATCTTTTACTATGGCACCAGTAATGAGGAACAGAATTGTTCATTTGCAGGAAGGTCCTAAAAGGGCTTGAATGACTGAAGCAGGTGGGACTCTTTCTTTCTATGACCAAGATCTGCATGGCTGCAGTCCTGCCTGGAGCGATTCTATTCATCGTTCTCAGCATTTAAAGGGATTAAATAGGGATTTCCTTGGAAATATATCAGCAGTAACGATGTTGAGATGGAAGAGGATGGAATGGAATAGAATAGAGTAGAATACTTTAGTTGGAAGGGAGATATAAGGATCATCTAAGTCCAACTGCCTGAGCACTTCAGGGCTGACAAAATGTTAAACAATATTTTCCTTGTTGGACAGCTGGAATACCTCTGGCCAGCTTCATTAGATGATCTAGAATGGTCCTGCTGTAACATTTGCAGGCTCCTTCAGTACTCTGTGAGGGCCCCCATCAGGCCAAATGGATTTGTGAATATTCAGCTGATACAGCTGATCTCTGACAATTTCAGCATCCATGAAGGAAAAGTCACTGTTCCCACCCTCATGGTCCTCCACCTCAGTGGACTAGGCAGCCCAGGGTTAGGTGACCATCTTCAACAAGTATCAATCCAAATTTTCTTAGACAGCGTTCTACTATAAACATATTGAAAATGTCTGTCTTGGTGCCTGACACAGCACTGGCCAGTTTTGCCTCTAACTGAGCTTTGGCCTATGGTGTGTTCTCCCTGCATACACAAGCCACAGGTCTGCAATCTTCCTGCAACGTCTCATCTTGCTTCCAGAGATGATAGAATTTATTTCTCCGCTTGAGCTCCACGAGATTCCTGTAGGGCCCAGATGGACTTCTGCCCCTCTTGCTTGGCTTTTGGCACAGTGGCGTAGCCTGTTCATTGGCTGTAAGTGTAGAGTTGTGAAAACATGTTTGTTGTCTTTGTGTGGAGAGTGAGGAAACACCAGGAATTGCTTCAAAGGATTTTGTCTGAAGGTAGCATGGAGATGAACTTGGAAACAGGCCATTGGGTTTACTCTTGTCATTGTTGTTCTGAGTTGAGAGGCTTCTTGTAGTAAGTGGAAAGCTATCCCACTATGATTTTCTGGGTTTGTGTTACAGCATTTGCTTTCTCCCTTTGGCCCTTTCTCTTTCTACTTTGTGAACTGTGTTTGAGCTTTATCTTGCCAATTCCTCTTAAGAGGGACTGTAACCTCATGTATAGTAAGAAAATGTTTGACTGGCAGAGAGTATTTGGAAACCCTCTCACAGTGTTGTGCTGTAGTTATGAACTGTACAGTTGTAATCTGGGACAGCTTTGTGTGTAAAAGTGAAATAAAGAGAACACGTGTATGCCTTGTGTGGAGACAGTAGTCTGTGGGGTTGTTCATTCTGGGAAAGCTCTGTGAATATTTTTCAAAAACTTTTTTCCTTCTATTGTCCCTTGGTTGAATTAAGGTTGAGCAGGGGCCTTTCTTCAGTTTGGAGACACATTCGGTAGAGCATTCAGGAAAGTTGTGGGAACAGGGATTTGCTGTCAGGCCTCTGTGGCTCTTCCAGGCACTGAGCTTCTGGCTGTAACAGGGCTAAGTTAGATCCAGGTCAGGGGGACCTGGTCCCTCCTCGAAGAGTGGCCTTGGGTGTGCAAAGGCCCTGCAAATCAGTAAGGTTGAGGAGTGAAATTTCCAACTCTTTTGACAGCTCTGGTTGTGGATGTAACTGTTTGTTTTTTCAACACCAAATGTTTTGATGCTAAATATTTAGAGGTGTGGATATCACAAAGACAACAGACATCTTCCTTTTGCGTCATCAGGAGGTGGGCATTTGGTGGGTGAAAACTGTAGCCAGGAAGAGGCTTTGCTGTCAGGAAATGTAGAGGACTGGAGCTGTGCCTTCTGCAAGGCCCCCATAAAAAGATAAGTCCTGAACCTGGTCTGATGAAGTGATTCTGAGCAGAAGACCATTGTATGTGGAGAACTGAGTGATCTACAGTCCAATTAATGTGGAAAGGCACAGACCTTTGCTGTGCTGTGTTGTGCTCCAAAATCCCCGGTCAGCAGCAGAAACTCAGCCAGCTCACTGGAACCATGGAACCTGCAGGCAGCACCCACTTGCTGCTAGAGAGAAAGCCACATGTGAACAAGAGCTCTACCTCCAAACTTCTTTTAGTGTGACAGCTGAAGTGAGGAGTAGAATCAAGTTCTTGCATGAAAGTCTTAAAATGGCTTGAATGACTGAAACGGGGTCAATCTTTCTTTTCTTTGATGGGGGTCTGCATGGCTGCTGTGCACCTGCCACCACGGCACTGTGCCCTGGGCGGAGACGCTGATGGTGAACAGGATTTTCCCCAAGGCCCTCTCACTGCTGAGGATGTGCTACCAGAGAACACAGGGATGCTCTCTGGGGAAGACTTCAATAGTCTTTCCTTTAACTAGGATGGAATCCGCACAGCCAAAAGCTTCAGGCTTATTGACAGGATGGGATCTCTGGCTATTTTTCCTGCACAGTTCATCTGCATTGGAAACTGCCTTCATTGGTTCTCCTCAAATTCTATCTCAGAAAAAATATTTTCTCCTCCTCAAAACAACAATCGAAACAAAAGGCACCCTCAGTCACTTAATAATGTTTCAGAGGTTTTATACCCATGTGTGACTCCTCCAAAAATATATTTACTTCCAGTGCTCCCAGCCTAGTTCTTGTGTCACTTGCTGTTGTTCAAAGTTGTGGGCCTCTTATTCTGTGTTGTAATACAATGGGAAGGTCGGGCTGACAAATTAAATCCTCACTGAAATGCATGTAGTGGTCATTCTGGTCAGGAAATTTCTTCACTATGAGAGTGATGAGGCACAGCAACAGGTTGCCCAGGGAAATTGTGGCTCCCCCATCCCTGGATGTGCTTTGAACAGGTTGAATGGGGCCTTGGGCAGCGTGATCTACTGGGACATGTCCCTGCCCATGGTAGGGAAGTTGGAACTAGATGATCTTTAAGGTCCCTTCCAACCCAAAGTATTCTATGATTCTATGAAATCAAGGGAGTTGTGAGTACTGTGTTACAACATGGTTCGTGCATAGAGCTGTTTCTTCTCTGGGTTCAGGATGTCTCTGTCTGAGATATGTGGGTTGTGTGTGTTTTGCATTCTGGTCACTCTGTCTGTCTGTACAGCCCTTGTGTGACTGTATACACTGCACAAAGGCTGCCCAGGAAGCAGGGGGCTGATCATTTCCAGGCATTGTGGTGCACAGCATTGCAGCTCAGCTCGCAAGATAGACACTTAGAGCCTTTGTGTACAGAAGTCTCATCTTCTCTGGGGGAGGGCTGTATTTGGCACGAGGTCTTCCTTGGTCTCGTAAGAGAGTTGTATCCTTGGAATTTCCTTGGAAATATGCCATCATTAATGATGGTGGAATGGGATGGGACCGAATAGAATGTTTTAGTTGGAGGGGACCTGCCAATATCCTCTTAGACCAACTGCTTGAACCTCCCCTGAGGCAGCTTTGAAACATTCCCCCATGTCCTGTTGTTTGATGTGAGAGGGAAGAGATCACCCCCTCCTTCTCTCAGACTCCTTTTCTCCAAACTAGGCAGACCCTCAGTCCTTAGGTGCTCCTCACAGAACATTCCTTGCAGACCCATCACCAGCCTTGTAGCTGCCCTCTGGAAGCATTCCAGTAACTTAACATCCTTCATAAATGGTGGGGCCCAGAACTGCACACAGGACTCAAGGTGAGGCTGCACCAAGACTGAATTGAGCTGGAGACTCTCTTGACTGGCTGGTTATTCTGTGTTTATGCTTCCCAGGATGTGGTTTGCCCTTTTGTCTGTCATTATGAAATATATTTAACCAAACTGGCCCTAGAATTGAACCCTGAGAACACCACTGCTGAGCAGTCACCAGGTAGATGTAGCCCAAGTAACTACACAGCTTTGAATCATAGAATCATAGAATAACCAGGCTGGAAGAGACCCACTGGATCATCGAGTCCAACCATTCCTATCAAACACTGAACCATGTCCCTTAGCACCTTGTCCACCCGTGCATTAAACCCCTCCAGGGAAGGTGACTCAACCACCTCCCTGGGCAGCCTGTTCCAGTGCCCAATGACCCTTTCTGTGAAGAATTTTTTCCTAATGTCCAGCCTAAACCTCCGCTGGTGGAGCTTGAGGCCATTCCCTCTTGTCCTGTCCCCTGTCACTTGGGAGAAGAGGCCAGCACCCTCCTCTCTACCACCTCCTTTCAGGTAGTTTGAGAGCAATGAAGTCTCCCCTCAGCCTCCTCTTCTCCAGGCTAAACAACTCCAGCTCTCTCAGCCGCTCCTCGTAAGCGGAGCCCTGCAATTCAGGCAGTTCATGTCATAGTTGGACACAATTTCAAGAAGATTGCTGGAACAGTATAACAAATGTTAATACAATCCAAAAATACAAAATCCACTGACCATCCCAGATGCACGAGCCAGGTGATGTAGAAGGACATTGAATTGATTTAAAGAGACTTTGCCCTGGTGAACAAGTTGATTGTGCCTGACAAGTGCATTATTCGTTAAATGACTTTCAATAGTACTCAGTCCTTGTTGGACAGGTGGAATAGCTCTGGCCAGCTTCCAGTCAGCAGGGACCTATCAAATCCCTTAAAATCTTCAGTAGATGATCTAGAGGGGTCCTACTGTAACATCCGCAAGCTCCTTCAGTACTCTGTGAGGGCCCCCATCAGGCCAAATGGACTTGTGAATATTCAGCGGATACAGCTGTTCTCTGACAATTTCAGCGTCCATGAAGGAAAAGTCGCTGTTCCCACCCTCATGGTCCTCCAACACAGTGGACTGGGCAGCCTAAGGTCAGGTGACTGTCTTCAACAAGTATCAATCCATTCTTTTCTTTAGAACTCCTTCTGCTATAAACAAATTGAAAAAGTCTTTCTCGGTGACTGACACAGCACTGGTGAATTTTGCCTCTAACTGAGCTTTGGTCTATGGTGTGTTCTCCCTGCATACACAAGCCACAGGTCTGCAATCTTCCTGCAAAGCCTGATCTTGCTTCTAGAGAAGATAGCATTTATTTCCCGACTTGAGCTCTTTAAGGAGTTCCCTGTAGTCCAGATGGACTTCTGCTCCTCTTGCTTGGCTTTTGGCACAGTGGCATTGCCTGTTCATAGACTGTAAGTGTAGAGTTGTGAAAACACATTCATTGTCTTTTGGTGCAGCAATTGCTTTCTCCTTTTTACTGTTTCTCCTTCTAATTTGTGGACTGTGTTTGAGCATTGTCTTGCCAATTCCTCTTAAGAAGGACTGTCCCCCCATCTATAATAAGGGAATGTTTGAGTGGCAGAGAATATTTGGGAACACTCCCACAGTGTTGTGCTGCAGTTTTGAACTGTACTCTTGTAATCTGGAACAGCTTTGTGTGTAAAAGTGAAATAAACAGAACACATGAATGCCGCGTGTGGAGACAGCAGTATTTGTGGAGTGTTCATTCTTGGAAAGGTCTGTGAATATTTTTCAAAAGGCTGGGACCTTTTTTCTCCTGTTACCCTTGGCTGAATTAAGGTTTAGCAGGGGCATTTCTTCAGTTTGGAGACACAGCCAGTAGATAATTCAGGAAAATGTTGGGGAACAGGGATTTGCTGTCAGGCCTCTGTGGCTCTTCTGAGCACTGAGCTTCTGATGGGGCCTAGTTAGATCCAGGTCAGGGGAACCTGGTTGCTCCTCAAAGAGTGGCCTTGGGTGTGCAAAGGCCCCGCAAATCAGTAAGGTTGAGGAGTGAAATTTCCAACTCTTCTGACAGCTCTGGCTGTGGATGACAACTGTTTGTTTTTTCAGCACAAAGTGTTTTGATTCTAAATATTTTCAGCCATTGATTTCACAAAGACAACAGACATTTTCCTTTCAGGAGGTGCTTGGGGGTCACCAGGAGGTGGGCATTTGGTGGGTGAAAACTGCAGTCAGGAGGAGGCTTTGCTGTCAGGAAGTGCAGAGGACTGGATCTGTGCCTTCTGCAAGGCCCCCATAAAAATATAGGTCCTGAGCCAGGGCTGGTGTATTGATTCTGAGCAGAAGACCATTGTACATGGAGAACTGAGTGATCCACAATCCAATTAATGTGGAAAGGCACAGACCTTTGCTGTGCTGTGTTGTGCTAGAAAATCCCTGGTCAGCAGGAGAAACTCAGCCAGCTCACTGGAACCATGGAACCTGCAGGCAGCACCCACTTGCTGCTGAAGAGAAGGCCACATTTGAACAAGAGGTCTACCTCCAAACTTCTTTTAGCATGACAGCCGAAGTGAGGAGTAGAATCACTTTCCTGCATGAAAGTCTTAAAATGGCTTGAATGACTGAAACGGGGGCAATCTATCTTTTCTTTGATGGGGGTCTGCATGGCTGCTGTGTATGGCTGGAGCCCTGTCTGAAGTAACTGCCCAGAGTTTTCCTCATCTACAGGGACAGAGTGGTATCTATGCAGATCTCCAATAGCATGAGCAACAATGAATGAGGAGTGAATGACATCTGTCTCTCTCAGTCTCACTGAGACCCCGAGGAACCAGCACTTCTTGGTCTAAGTCAGCTGCTTCTGGGATCATTTCATCTGGAGGGTCCAGGTGTCTGATGCAGTTCCTAACCAGATGGTTTATTATGTTTATTACCATGTGAGAGGGGGAATGTTGAGGCCCTCCAATACAGGAAACAACACACTGCTGAGCTTCCCGAGGTGCTCGTCAGAGTAGGATGTGTGGGTGGGTAGGACTTGTGTGAGAGACTACCCTGAATGAGTGCTGTGGGATAGTCTCCTGTTACAGCTGGAGAGATCATCTGAGAGTTGATGCAGTGTGGTGAGGATTGGAGCTGGAGACGGTGTGGGAGTCCAATGTGTGGGTGCAGCTGGAGATTGTGTATGAAAATTACAACATGCCACAGGTGCTGCACCCGCCATCGGTGGGCACAGGCTTGGCGGTGTCAGGCATGGATCTAGCATCACCATCATGGGAGCCCGGCTCGCTGGTGGCCAAGGTGGTGACGGTGGATGCAGGTCAGAACACTTGTCTGTTGTATGAGCTGTGGAAGTTGATGGAGCTGACTAGCTTCCAGAGATGACATGATACTTTTTTCTCTTTGAAGTCTATCAGGAGTTCCCTGTTGGGCTCAGCTGGTCTTCTCTGCTTGCTTGAGTTATGACACAGCAGCATAGACTGTGAGTGTAGAGAACAGTGAAACCACTTTCATGGTTGTCACATCCCAATGGAGACAGAGTAGGACTCAGGACTGCACTTAAACAGCTTATTACCTATAATGCTACAATTCTATGTCAAGAGTATGAGCTCAAGTCTAGACCAATATTAATATCCTCTAGAGGTTTGTGAGAGGCTCTACGACCTGTCCAGAGTTCAGTGATAAAGTCTTTATAGATGTTTCCACAAAGTTCCTGCGAGTGGAGCTTCTGCAGACTCTCTCATGTATGGACTCAAAGAACTGCAGAATCATAGCTCAGGCCACTTCCAACACACAAAACGTATAGTTTCTACATTTATATTCCATCAAAATACAACATATGTTGTTTTCTATTCACAAATCTTAGTACTTCTGCATTAAGGATGGCGTCCCAGACTTTGTTCTGTGCTTATGGTGTAACTCTGCTATATGTGATATGCGGGGGCGGGGGATACTCAGGAGCCAGTTTGGTCATCCTGATCGGCAAATGGGTGGTGAGACCTAATGGACCCCTCACTCTCCCATATCCCCTCGGTTTCCCCATGTTAGTGCCTCCCAGGTGCAATCTTGAACTCTCCCTTTTACCGAGTTTGATCCTGCCTCTAATGATCACATAGTGAACTTTACACATTCCTTCAATCCCCCTAAAACAGGTCATAATCCATCTGCATTTTTCTGTGAGATCCTTTGTGATGATCAAGTATAATCTCTTCTCCTTCCCTTTCTCATTTACAAATTGCTGGTTGTACCTCTTGAGATTGTCTTGAATGGTGCCTTTAATGGACCATCACTCAGTGTTCTTCGATATTTAGCCTTTGCTGTTTCCTCCGTTAGCTCCTGATCGTTAGCGTTTGAGTATCTGGGCGTTTAATTTGTGACCTCTCCTCTTTGATTCCTTGCATTTTATGCTAAGTCTCTGTGTTCATGAATCGTTACCCAGGTGATGGAGTTCGAGCTTGTTCTCCTATAGAAGCAGTTTTGTGTCCTTTGGGCGAGGTGTGATCCACAATGCGAAGAAAACAGAATGAGGATGTTGTGTCCTAGAGCAGCAGTGTCATTCTGGGCTGGTGGTGAGCGAAGGTGATGGGGAAGCATTTCCTTATAGAAACTTTCCCCTCTGGCACCAGCTCTCACATCCTATAGAGGTTCTTCTCGGACCCGCCCCACTCGCTAAGGGTCCTGTGCTGATGAACAAGCTTAGAAGAGGAGGAACAAGCCCTCAATGTGTCCCGTGGAAGTGGAGGATCTTGCACTGCCCACTCAGAGGAAAACCCCGAGCTGCGGATGAGGAGCTGGCGTTTAGGAGCCGGGCAGTGCTGCCCAGAGCCGCGCTCTGTCTGCGGGGAGGGAGCTGCTTCCTAGCAAAGAGAGAGCGTTCCCACTGCGCCTTTTGGCTCCGGTGGGCACGGGGAGCGCAGCCTCCAGCAGCAAAGGCCGGGCTGGCGGCTCTGCCGCGGCTGAGCAGCAGAGGAAATATTCCCCCGTGCGACGCTGGGTGGGGGTGTTGGCCGCGAACCGGCGGGTTCCTGTGCCCGCCCCGGCTTTGCAGGCACCGGCGGAGAGAAAGAGCCGCGGGAGCCGCTCGGGAAGGGCGGCGGCACACGGAGTCGGGGAGCTCGGGGGCTTTCAGGCCCCTCAGCCCGGGATTGCTGACCAAATCCGCCTCGGACGCGGCTGGACGATGCTGGGAACGACGGAGGACGGGGAATGGCTTTTGTGGCGAGTGCGAGCGAGTGGGAGACGGAGCGGAGAGCAGCAGAGGCGAGTGATCTTGTTGCTTGTGTGCGTTTGCGTGTGTCAGAGCGGGGCCGAACCCCTCCGCTATTCCCTGGCGGAGGAGATGGAGAGGGAGTCGTTTGTGGGCAATATTGCAGAGGACCTGGGGCTTTCTCCGAGCCAGCTGGCGGCTCGCAAGGCGCGCGTTGTGTCCGAGGGGAACGAGCGGCTTTTCCACCTCAATCGAAACACGGGAGCGCTGACGGCAAAGGAGTCTCTGGACCGAGAGGAGATGTGTCCGAGGAGAGACACCTGCACCGTCTTCTTTAAGATAGTCTTTGAAAATCCCTTGGAGCTGATCCGAGGGGAGTTGGAGGTTCTTGACGTGAACGACAACTCTCCCGTCTTCCCGGAGAAGGAGGTGGTTTTAGAGATTCTGGAAACGACATCTCCTGGGTCCCGTTTCCCTCTGCAAAGTGCCAGGGACAGGGACGTGGGCAGCAACGGATTGCAGAACTACAGTCTCGGGACAAATTCGCATTTCTCCCTCGATTTCGGAACAGGGAATGATGAAGTTAGATACCTGGAACTGGTCTTAGAACGGCACCTGGACCGGGAAGAGCAGCCGCAGCTGAGTCTACTCCTCATCGCCACAGATGGTGGCTCCCCACCGAGGTCGGGAACTGCTCAGGTGCGGATTATCGTGGTGGATGCTAATGACAACACCCCGGTCTTCAGTCGGGAGGTCTACGAGGTGCAACTGGCCGAGAACAGCCCCCCGGGGCAGCTGGTGCTCAGAGTCGCGGCCGCGGATCCCGACGAAGGGTCCAACGGGAAAGTGCGATACAGCTTCACCGAAACATCAGAGGGGTCCCGGCAGCTCTTCCAGCTGAACCCTGACACCGGGGAGATCCGGGTGGCGGGAAACGTCGACTTCGAGGAAGCGGAACGCCACGAGTTGGCGGTGAGAGCCACCGACGGCGGGAGCCTGTCTGCGCATTGCAAAGTGCGGGTGGAGGTGCTGGACGTGAACGACAACGCCCCGGAGATAACGCTCACCTCCCAGTCGGTCTCCATTCCCGAGGACGCGCCGCCCCGCACCGTGGTGGCCCTGTTGAGCGTGCGGGACCGCGACTCCGGCGACAACGGCAGGACGGAGTGCTCCATCGACGGGGACTCGCCCTTCATGCTGACGGGCGGCGGGGATGAGTACTACGAGCTGAGGACGACGGCGGCGCTGGACAGGGAGAGGGCGGCAGAGTATAACGTGACGGTGAGAGCCGCGGACCGGGGCAGGAGGCGGCTGAGCTCCCGGGCGAGCCTGCGGGTGCAGGTGTCGGACGTGAACGACAACGCGCCCGAGTTCACGCAGGCGGTTTACACGGCGTCGGTGTCGGAGAACGAGGGCCCCATGGTCCGCATCGGCAGCGTGAGCGCCACGGACGCCGACGCGGGAGCGAACGGGCGCGTGAGATACGCGCTGGTGCGGCAGGAGGGCGCGGAGCAGCCCGCGGTGTCGGTGAACGCCGAGAGCGGCGCCGTTTTCCTGCTGCGGCCGCTGGACTACGAGCAGGTGCGCGCCTTGGAGGTGGCGGTGCGCGCTGCCGACGGCGGCTCGCCGCCGCTGAGCGCCCAGGCGGTGCTGCGCGTGGTGGTGCGCGACGAGAACGACAACGCGCCCGTGGTGCTGCACCCGCCCGCCGAGAGCAGCGGCGCGGCGGCGGGCGAGCTGGTGCCGCGCTCGGCCGAGGCGGGGTACCTGGTGGCCAAGGTGGTGGCGGTGGACGCGGACGCGGGGCAGAACGCGTGGCTGTCGTACGAGCTGTGGAAGGCGACGGAGCCGGGGCTGTTCCGCGTGGGGCCGCACAGCGGCGAGGTGCGCACGGCGCGGGCCGTGGCGGAGCGGGACGCGCCCCGGCACAGGCTCGTCGTGCTGGTGCGAGACCGCGGGCGGCCGCCGCGCTCCGCCACCGCCACCCTCGGCATCGCCCTGGTCGGCGGCTTCTCCGACGCCCATCTGCGGGGCGCCGAGGAGGCGCCGGCCGCCGAGCCCGAGGGGCCGCTCACCCTCTCCCTCACCGTCTGCCTGGCCTGCGTGTCCGCCCTCTTCCTGGCCACGGCGGGGGCCGCCGTGGCGGCCAAGGTGCGGCGGGCCCGGCGCAGCGCGGCCGAGAGCTTGCCCGCCTTCCCGCAGTCCGCCCCGCCGAGCAGCGCGGGCTCCCTGCCCCGCAGCTCCGTCTACGACGTCTGCTTCGCCGCCGGCAGCCTCGACGGCGACTTGCGCTTCCTCGGGCCCCTCCTGCCCTGCTTCCCCGCCGGGCTGCCCCCCGGCCCGGCCGAGCAGCGGAGCTCGCTCTGCTCCACGGAGGCGGCCAACCTCGGCGACGACGGCGACCGGGCTGCAGAGGTGAGGGACCTGCCTGGGCCGGGGCGAGGCGGGGAGCGGGGAGGGAGCAGCGCGGGGGGCTCGGGGTGTCGCTCACGTGGGGAGTCTCGTTGTTGTGGCTCTGTGGGTGGAGGTGTCCCAGGGTCGGGAGGAGAGGGCGGAGAGGGTCTGAGAGCCGCTGGTGGGGGCGTCCCAGGAGGATCTGTTAAGGCTCAGCTGCTCCCCAAGTACTGACTTATGGGGGTCTTGGGCATCCAGCTCTGAGGGTTTCCCTTAGATCAAGTGTATCAGCGCAAAGGAGGAGGGCAGCTGCACCTCGACCAGGTTCTCAAAACCATCGAGGTTAAGGAAGAGAGGAGACTAACGTCCCCACCTCCTGGTTCACCCTCCTCTGTCTCTGGAAAGAGAACAGTAACATTCTCCGTACAGCAGTGTCCGACGGGTCATCTCAGTCCCTCGCTGATGCCTGATTTACTTCACGCCCAAATGACAACCTGTGCTCTCCGTTCTTGCAGGACAGAGCTCCCATCTCCGCAGACACGGCTCGCAGACGTGCGGAAGCAGCTTGCACTGCAAACAGGGGGAAGGAGCTCCGTGGCAATTCTGATGCAAACCCTTGGCTCCCCACTCAGTAAACGAGGGGAAAGGCGAGCGTGTCTGTCGTCCCTGGCCAGCGTCCTCCCAGGGAAAACACCGAAAAAAGGACAGGGAAGAGCAAGGTTTCTCTGTGAGAGAGCAAACCCATTCTCCTCTTCAGCACTGTTTCCTTCATATAAGTGTTCTGTAACTGTGACATGGATGGAGGACGAGGACTGTGTTGCATGTTGATAGCTCTGAGACTCCGTGCATGACTGTGAGAGCGTTACTGCTTCTAAATATTAAGGGAAATACTGAAACCTGGAAGCTCATCATCAAGATAGTTTTTTTATTACATAATCTTTTTTGAGTTTATTTTTCTTTGGAGACTCTAATCATGTCTCCATTCTCTGTACTCCGTTAAAACCGATTTCAACGAGTGACGCTGGCAGTCTTCGCACTTTTAACCGGTAGTTCACAGGTTCCTCAAACGATAAAGCTTGGGTTTTAAGAAATGTATTCGTTTTCTTTTATAATGTAAAGTGCAAGGTAACATTTGCGGATTGTTGAGTATAAAGTCGAAGGGAACTAAAAGTGCTGTTTATAGTTTTACAGTGAAACAAGCTTTTACACTCGGCCTGAGGCACTGTAGAAGACGGGGCGTTGAGTATCTTTCTGTTTTCTTTTGCCTTCATTAATCGATAATGAGCTGTGAAGTGTATGTGATATTTCCTGTCCTAGCACATTTAAACAATCAAATGCCTGATGTCAATTAACGCAATAAAAACCCTCTTGGAAGTCCCTCGGGTGTGTGTGGTGTGTGGAAGATCACTAGTCAGTCCCCTAGCAGGATTTCGGGTATCAAACGGAGCATTCGGAGTGGATTTTATGCAGGGAAAAAATCGCGATCTGAGGACAGGTCTCGGTGCCCCGAGAGGAGCAGCGCGACTCTCCGCGAGAGGGAAGAGCGCAAAGAGCAGAATTTCGAAGATCAATCCGTGCATTGTGGAGTAGTTTTTATGCAGGGGAAATCAGTGCGACTTGGAAGCAGGACATTCTCAGAAGGCAGAGAAGGGTGGAGGGCGATATTCTGTGGGAAGCTGAGGTCCGAGAGATGCTGCTTATGAAGCCTTCAAAGTGGTCTCTCTGTTTGGAATCGGGGGGAACAATTCCGGTGCAATTCAGAAAAAAATTCCCCTTTCCCATGAGACCCTTTCTGTTCATCCAAGGCAATGTTTATGCCGCCTTCTAGTTTAAAAAGATTTTCTCTGAACCTCTTCCCATTGTCTATTAGAATGGTCCCTTTAATGTCCCATCGCTGAGTGTCCTTAGATCCCTGGGCTTCGCTGCTGTCTCCGTTAGCTCCGGACCGTTAGCGTTTGTGTATCCGGGGCTCGAATTGGTGACCTCCCTGTGCGCTTCGCTGCCTTTTATCTCCCAGCCCTGCGGCGCCGCCTCCTCCCCCCGGGGCAGGAGCTCAGCCCGGTCGCTGAGCACAGAGCCCTCTGGAGCCCTTGCAAGGCCGCCGGGTGCGGCGAGCGGAGCGCGGAGCGTGTGTCTCGGCGAGAGCGGAGCGCGGAGCGTGTGTCTCGGCGAGAGCGGAGCGCGGAGCGTGTGTCTCGGCGAGAGGGAAGCGCGGTGGCGGTGGCGGTGGCGGGAGGCGCAGTCCCGCCGCGGCCCGCAGGGGGGAGCTCCCGGCCAAGGCGGCGCCGAGCGGCTGCGGGCGGGGAGGCGCCCGAGCCCGGCCCGGCCCTGCCCAGCGCAGCGCAGCCGGGCGGCGGCGAGCGGCGGCGAGCGGGGCCCCGGGCCAGCCGCTGCCGGGCCGCCAGCCGCACTCGGCCCCAGGGAGCCCGCCCGCCCTCGCCGCCGCCCTCGCCGCCGCCCTCGCCGCTGCCGGGCGCCGCTCGCCGCCGAGGACCGCGCGCCCGAGCCGCCCGCCGGAGCCCGCCCGCCGCCCCGCCATGGCGATCGCAAGGCAAGTGCTTTGTCTCTCTGCTCTCCTCTCGCTGCCGCACGCTCGCTCCCAGCCCCTGCGCTACTCCGTAGCCGAGGAGGCGCCGAGCGGCTCGCTCGTAGCCGACGTGGCCGAGGACGCGGGGCTGGCCCCGGCGCAGCTCTCGGCTCGCCGCGCCCGCCTGGCCTCGGAGGACGGCCGGCAGCGCTTGCGCTTGGACCGCGCCACCGGCCGCCTCGTCGTGGCCGAGAGGCTCGACCGGGAGGAGCTGTGCGCCCAGGCGCCCGCCTGCACGCTGCCCTTGGAGCTGCTGCTGGCCGACCCGCTGCAGTTCTTCCGCATCGAGGTGGCCGTGCGGGACGTCAACGACCACTCGCCCCGCTTCCCGGACGAGCAGATCACGCTTAGGATCGCGGAGAACAGCAACCCGGGACTGCGTTTCCCGTTAATGGGGGCTCGAGACCTTGATATAGGTAGCAACGGTGTCCAGGGTTACAGCATCTCTCCCGAGAACGAGTACTTTAGTATCTCCTTTGGGAGTCGGAAAAAGGACAAGAACTATGTGGAACTGGTTTTGGAAAAGCCTCTAGACAGGGAAGAGCAGGCAGAGATGAATTTCAGTCTCACTGCATTTGACGGAGGCTCTCCCCCGAGGAGTGGAACAACTCAAATCTACATTGTTGTTTTAGATGTGAATGACAACGCTCCCAACTTCACACAGGAGCTGTATGTGGGACAGGTTTTGGAAAATACTCCAGTGGGCTCTGTAGTTCTGAGTGTAATGGCAACTGATCTGGATGCAGGTTCTAATGGGGAGATCTCCTACCAGTTCAGGCAAGAGGTGGACCAGAGCGAATCAGCATTTGAGATTGATGCCAAGAGCGGTGAAATTAAACTCACAAAGCCTCTTGATTTTGAGGCAGCAGAGTCATACGAGCTCAGTGTGCAAGCCACGGATGGTGGGGGCCTCTCTGCAATCTGCAAGGTATTGGTAGAAGTGCTCGATGTGAATGATAACGCACCAGAGTTGGTGGTGAGTTCCTTCAGCAGCCCCCTCCCCGAGAACACATTACCTGGGACAGTGGTTGCCTTCTTCACTGTCAGGGACCGTGATGCTGGAGCCAACGGGAAGGTCACCTGTGCCCTTGAGGACCAGTTGTCATTCTCCCTGCGGCCAGCCTATAAGAATTACTATGAGCTGGTGACTGTGACCACACTGGACCGGGAGGAAATGGCACAGTACATTGTAACTGTCACAGCAGCAGACGCAGGGACACCTCCTCTCACCACCACCCAGACCTTCACGGTGGACATCTCTGATGTCAACGACAATGCACCTGTCTTCAACCAGACATCATACACCATGTATGTGCATGAGAACAATATTCCGACGATGCTGGTTGGAACCGTGTATGCCGCAGATGCTGACATAGGCCCCAATGCCAAGGTGACCTATTCCCTGGCACCAGTTCACCCCACAGGGCAGCCTCCCTGTTCCTGCATTTCTGTGAACTCTGAGAATGGGCACGTGTTTGTGCTGCGACCTCTGGACTATGAGCAGCTGAAGCAGACTGAGGTCCTGGTGATTGCCTCTGATGCAGGATCTCCTCCCCTCAGTGCCAACGTCACTGTCCACCTTGTTGTGGTGGATGAGAATGACAATGCCCCACTGGTGCTGCATCCAGCCCAGGACAGCAGCCCAGCATCCAGCGAGCTGGTGCCCATGTCGGCTGAGGCGGGGTACCTGGTCACCAAAGTGGTGGCTGTTGATGCCGACTCTGGGCAGAACTCGTGGCTCTCGTACCACCTGCTGAAGGCCACTGACCCCGGTCTGTTTGTGGTGGGTGCCCAAAGTGGGGAAGTGCATCTGAGGAGGCCAGTGACGGAGAGAGACACCGTGAAGCAGAAGCTTATCATCCTGGTGCGAGACAATGGGCGACCACCGCTGTCGGCCACAGCAGCACTGAGTGCACTTCTGCTCAATGACTTCTCAGATGTGCGTCTACCACACGGCAGCCCAGACATAGTGGACGACAGTGACTCCTTGACAACCTATTTAATCATTTCCCTGGTCTTTGTCTCACTGCTCTTCCTCGCATCCATGGCAGCATTCATCACTTGCAAGGTGTGCAAGAGAAAGGAGCTGAAGGATGGACATGTCCTTTATGCTGCCAGCAACTTTCCGAGTAGCCTGGCTGATGCAGCCTCTGCAGGGACCCTGCCCCATCCCTATTGCTATGAGATCAGCCTCACAACAGGTTCAGGCAACAGTGAGTTCAAGTTCCTGAAGCCCATCCTGCCCAGCCTGCCACCACAGCACTGTGCCCTGGGTGGGGACACTGATGAGGAACAGGTTTTTCCCCAAGGCCCTCTCACTGCTGAGGATGTGCTACCAGAGAACACAGGGATGCTCTCTGGGGAAGAGTTCAATAGTCTTTCCTTTAACTAGGACGCAGTCAGCACAGCCAGAGGCTTGGGCCTTGTGACAGGAAATGCTCCAGGCTATAACCTGTGGCAATGTTTTCCCTAGAGTTCATCTGACTTTACATTTGGCATCATTTTCCCCCTCTAAAGTTGCCGATATTAGAAGAAAAGTTGTCTCTTCCTCCAAAACACTAGAAGAAAAGACCAAAAGAAACTAGAGTCTCCTTAAGTATGATGATAATATATTTCAGCTCTATTACAGGCATTTCTCAAGTGCTTTCAGAGTGGGCTTCATTCCATTGCTACCACCGTAATTCTTATATCACTTGCTATAGGCCAGGGTCATGGATCTCTTATTCTGTGCTCTAATTCAGTAGCAAGGTCCTTGCTGAAATGTGTTTAGCCCTCATTCTGGGTCAGAAATGCAAGAAATTTGTGAGTATTGTGTTAGAAGGTAATGCCTCTGTCTCTGAGATGCATGTACTCCATGTGTTTTGCCTTCTGGTGTCTCTGTCTTTCTGTCCAGCCATTGTGTGACTGCACATGCTGCACAAAGGCTGCCCAGGGAAGCAGGAGGACGCTCCCATGTACGCATTGTGGTGCACAGCATTCCAGCTCAGCAGGCAAGACTGACCTGTTGAGCCTCTAAGTAATGCTGTCTCATCTTGTGTAGTGAAGAACAGTAAGGGGTACAAGATATTCCTTTGACCCATATGGGGGATGTGGGTGGGCTGCCTCCTTGGGATTGCCTTGGAAATATGTAGCATGGCCTTGTTGGTATGGAACGGAATGGCAAAGCTAAAGTCCTTATATGCTTCTACAGGACATTCCTTTTGGACCTTTCACCAGCTTCGTTGCTGTCCTTTAAAATAGACCTGATCTGATTTTGTGGGTTCCTGTTATAGCATTTGTATTTTTGGTTTTGCCCTTTCTCCTACTCTCTGAACTGTGTTTGACCACTGTCTTTCCAATTCCTCTGAGGAAGGACTGTCACTCCTTTATAATAATGGATAGTTGAACTGGCAGGGAATGACTGGAAACCTTCCCACTGTGTTGTGCTGCAGTTATAAACTGTACCATTGTAAACCAGGATATTGTTGTGTGCAAAAGTGAAATAAAGAGAACACCTGAAAGCCTGTATGGAGACTGGGGTGTTTGTAGAGATGTTCCTTCTGGGAAAGCTCTGTGAATGTTTTTCAAAGGCTGAGCAGTGATTTCTCCTGTTGTCCCTTGGCTGATGTAAGGTTGATTGGGTCCATTTCTTCTGTTTGGAGACATGCCTGAGAGAGCATTGAGGGAACCTGTGTGGAACAATGATTTGTTGTCAAGCCTCTTTGGGTCTTCAGGGCACTGAGCTTCTGGCTGTGAGAGGGCTCCATTATATCCAAGCCAGAGGAGCCATGTCTCTCCCCTAACAGGATCCCTGAGTGTGCAAAGGCCTCCGCGTAGCCATGACCTTTAGGAGTGAAATTCCCAACTGTCCTGACTGCTCTGTCTGGGGATGGCACTGGTGAGGTGTTGGAGGACAAATTGTTTGTGGCACTAAAGGTGTAGAAGTTTCCGAAGATAGGTGGCACAAAAAGAGCATAGTTGTTCCTTTGGGGCAGAATTTGGGGAAGTGTCAGGATGTGGGTATTTGGTGATGAAAACTGCTACCAGGAAGAGGGAAATTGGAGGACTACAGGCATCCCTTCTGCCAAGGGTCTGAGAAAACCGTTTAGTCCTGAGGGCAGGCTGCTGTAGTGAAGACCATTGTACAGTGAATAGTAAGTGATTTATTGTCCATTTAACCTGTGTAAATTCATAGAATCATTTAGGTTGGAAAAGATCCTTGAGCACCACGAGCCTAACCGTTAACCTAACACCTAGCCACTACGTATGTCCCTATATCCACCCAGGGCCATGTCCAGGGACGTTGCCTCAGCCACTTCCCTGGGCAGCCTGTGCCAATGCTTGACAGCCCATCAGGTGTTGCAAAATCCTTTGCAGAAGGATTAACTCAACTCACTGTAACTGCAGAGCCTGCTGGCAGCACCAGCTTGCTGCTGGTGGTGAGAAAGTCACCTAAGAGCAAGAAGGCTGTGTGTGAACATCGTTTACTATTGCAACAGAAATGAGGAATAGAATTGTTTATTTGCAGGAAGGTCCTAAAAGGGCTTGAATGACTGAAGCAGGTGGGACTCTTTCTTTTCTATGACCAAGATCTGCGTGGCTGCAGTCCTTCCTGGAGCGATTCTACTCATCGTTCTCAGCATTTAAAGGGATTAAATTGGGATTTCCTTGGAAACATATCGGCAGTAATGGTGTTGAGATGGAAGAGGATGGAATGGAATAGATTAGAATCGAATATTTTAGTTGGAAGGGATCTACAAGGATCATCTAAGTCCAACTGCCTGAGCACTTCCGGGCTGACAAAATGTTAAACAATATTGTCCTTGTTGGACAGCTGGAATACCTCTGGCCAGCTTCAGTAGATGATCTAGAAGGGCCCTGCTGTAACATTTGCAAGCTCCTTCATTACTTTTTGAGGGCCCCCATCAGGCTAAATGCACCTGAGAATATTCAGCTGATACAGCTGATCTCTGACAATTTCAACATCCATGAAGGAAAAGTCACTGTTCCCACCCTCATGGTCCTCCACCTCAGTAGACTGAGCAGCCCAGGGTTAGGTGACCATCTTCAACAAGCATCAGTCCAAATTTTCTTAGACCGCGTTCTACTATAAACATATTGAAAAAGTCTATCTTGGTGTCTGACACAGCACTGGTGAATTTTGCCTCTAACTGAGCTTTGACCTATGATGTGTTCTCCCTGTATACACAAGCCACAGGTCTGCAATCTTCCTGCAAAGCCTGATCTTGCTTCCAGAGATGATAGAATTTATTTCTTCACTTGAACTCCACAAGTTCCCTCTAGGGCCCAGATGGATTTCTGCCCCTCTTGCTTGGCTTTTGGCACAGTGGCGTAGCCTGTTCATTGGCTGTAAGTGTAGAGTTGTGAAAACATGTTTGTTGTCTTTGTGTGGAGAATGAGGAAGCACCAGGAATTGCTTCAAAGGACTTTGTCTGAAGGTAGCATGGAGATGAACTTGGAAACAGGCCATTGGGTTTCGTCTTGTCATTGTTGTTCTGAGTAGAGAGGCTTCTTGATGGTAGTGGAAAGCTGTCCCACTATGATTTTCTATGTTCGTGTTAGAGCATTTGCTTTGTCCATTTGGCCCTTTCTACTTTGTGAACTGTGTTTGAGCATTGTCTTGCCAATTCTTCTTAAGAAGGACTGTAACCTCATGTATAGTAAGAAAATGTTTGACTGGCAGAGAGTATTTGGAAACCCTCCCACAGTGTTGGGCTGCAGTTATGAACTGTACTGTTGTAATCTGGGACGGCTTTGTGTGTAAAAGTGAAATAAAGAGAACACGTGAATGCCTTGTGTGGAGACAGCAGTCTTTGTTTTCTATTTTTCAAAAACCTTTTTCCTTCTATTCCTCCCTTGGCTGAAATAAGGTTGAGCCTGGGCATTTCTTCAGTTTGGAGACACATTCGGTAGAGCATTCAGGAAAGTTGTGGGAACAGGGATTTGTTGTCAGGCCTCTGTGGCTCATCCGAGCACTGAGTTTCTGGCTGTAACAGGGCTAAGTTAGATCCAGGTCAGGGGACCTGGTCCCTCCTCGAACAGTGGTGTTGGGTGTGCAAAGGCCCTGCAAATCAGTAAGGTTGAGGAGTGAACTTTCCAACTCTTCTGACAGCTCTGGTTTGTGGATATCAACTGTTTGTTTTTTCAACACCAAATGTTTTGATGCTAAATGTTTTGAGGTGTGGATATCACAAAGACAACAGACATCTTCCTTTTGCGTCATCAGGAGGTGGGCATTTGGTGGGTGAAAACTGTAGCCAGGAAGAGGCTTTGCTGTCAGGAAATGCAGAGGACTGGAGCTGTGCCTTCTGCAAGGACCCCATAAAAAGATAAGTCCTGAGCCTGGTCTGATGAAGTAATTCTGAGCAGAAGACCATTGTACATGTAGAACTGAGTGATCTACCATCCAATTAATGTGGAAAGGCACAGGCCTTTGCTGTGCTGTGTTGTGCTACAAAATCCCTGGTCAGCAGGAGAAACTCAGCCAGCTCACTGGAACCATGGAACCTGCAGGCAGCACCTACTTGCTGCTAGAGAGAAAGCCACATGTGAACAAGAGCTCTACCTCCAAACTTCTTTTAGTGTGACAGCCAAAGTGAGGAGTAGAATCACTTTCTTGCATGAAAGTCTTAAAATGGCTTGAATGACTGAAACGGGGGCAATCTTTCTTTTCTTTGATGGGGGTCTGCATGGCTGCTGTGCATGGCTGGAGCCCTGCCTGAAGTGTCTGCCCAGGGTTCTCCTCATCTACAGGGACAGAGCATTATCTCTGGAGATCTCTGATAGCATGAGCGACAATGAAGAAGGTGTGTTTGACATCTGAGACAGTGGCTGTGTCTGTCTCAGTCTCACTGAGACCCCGAGGAACCAGCACCTCTTGGTCTAACTCAGCTGCTTCTGGGATCATTTGATCTCGAGCATCCAGGTGTCTGATGCAGTTCCTAACCAGATGATTTATTATGGTTTTTACCATGTGAGAGGGGAAATGTTGTCTCCTGTATTGGAGGGCCTCAACACAGTACCGGACTTTCCTGAGGTGCTCATCAGAGGTGCTTTTCAGGAAGCAATGTGGTGGGTAGGACTTGTGTGAGGTCTGTGGGCCCCTCCCCTGTGATAGCGGCTGGACCAGCATATGTCTCATCTTCTGTAGGGGAAAACAGTAAAGCACACTAGACTTTCCTTGGGCATTTAGATGGCTGTGTGGAAGCTGTGTCCTTGGGATTTCCTTGGAAATATGCCAGCAGTACCGTGTTGAGGTGGAATGGAATGGACTATTTTAGTTGGGAGGACTCTACATGAATCTTCTTAGTCCAACTGCCTGGGCACTTCAGGACAGGTCAGACATCAAAGAATATTATGAAGGGCATTGTCCAAATGGCTCTGCAACACCAGCAGGTGTACGGTGCCACGATTAAGAGACGGGACATAGCCTGATACAATCAAAGTGTCCAATTTATTGCGTTTAAAGGACATTCTTATAGTAGTTACAAGAGGCACGTTTCAAACTGATTGGTTTTTACACTATACTAGGCAATCACAGATTGGTTAATACAAATGAGCCTTTTTTAAGCATCTACTTGCTTTTAGCAACAGCAGCAGCTCCTCTCATCAAGGCCACTGTTTCGCAACCACAGACACCTGTGCTCATCCGCATGGAGCCAGTAGTCTCTATTTCTTTTTAAACAAAAGCCTTATCTCACTCCTCCCAGGGTCTCTGACTGACAAGTTCCAGCACGTCCTGTCCTACATCTCCCCCTTCCTGTTGCACAACAAGAATCTTATCCACCCATTCTTTGGAGAATCGATCACCCAGGGACATCCTTTAACTACCACCCATAAGATTAAGAGCATCCGTAATGTTAACGTCCTCCTCATTCTTGTCGACTGCTTTCGTGGCTGGGGCTCAACAGTTGTCACACAGCAATGCGGGCTTGATCCACCTCGCAGGTGCCCAAAGTGGTCCTGTATCTGTTAAAATACAAGCTTAACCTCGTCTCCATGTTAGCAGCTTATACAGACCTGTCCATTGCCCATAATAACTGTTTTTCAATAGCACTTTCACATTGTCTTATGTTTGCTCTAATTTTGATGACATGGTTTGTACATGCTTCAACTTTGGCACAATTTGATTATCTCCTGCTAATCGCAAAAAAATCATTACATATTGCTCCATTGCTCCTTGGCGTTTCTCCTGATTCCCCCCTTTTTCTGTTTTGCTAACAATGTTTTTATTACTTGATGGGTACGTTCAATAATGACATGACTCGGTAAATGGATATCAATACTTTCTGAATAATCTATTAGATCTACTTATAACTTCAAAATATTTACCATGCACCACTTAGCACATTCTTTTGTCATTGGGATATAAATGATTGTCAAGCCTTGGCCTAATAACTGAACACTTCTTTTTCTTCCCTCGGTGATTATCGTTGTAATCATTTCAAATTTAGTGAGTATGGTTTTGGAGGTTAGTGTGGTAAAATATCCACTCAATAATTTGTAATGAATCTTTTGAATTTTCCTCTATCATTGCCTCAATTATCCCTAAAGGTTGTCTGCACTAAGACCCAGCAGTTTCTGACGAGTAACATTGGAATGCAGAGTGTTCTCACAACATTTTCCTGGAGAGATAACACCGTTAACTCCTTTGGACTTCTTCAAGGCTGAGAGAAAAAAAAAGAAAGGAAGGAGAAGAGGGGCGGGGGGCACTCACACACATACAGCTGCATGTTTTGCTAGGTGTTTTAAAACTTTTCCTTCTGAAGCCTGTCATTCCAAAGATCCCCAAGTAAATCTACCTGTTTGCCGGCTTAGTGGACATTTGAGATTGAAAGGTCCCAGAAATATATTTTCAAGGTTAATCAAAACCAATTTTTAAGTCTTACAAACGTCTGAAGCGCTTCAAACACACACACACATATGCACACGACCACTCATTTCTCAGCTAGCCGAATACATTCATACGATGTTGGTTATCACTATTGGATCCACAATTTTTCCATGTTAGGGATATTTAAACTACATACAGTACTGGGAACATACAACACTTAAGATATGTACATGCTTTATCTAGTAAGGCTTATATCGATTGTCTAACAAATATTTCACTTATGGTAGACTTTTGTAGTTTCTGCATTGATAGAATCATGGACTGGTCAGTTGAACCACAGCCTCTGTCTCTTCATGGGGTACAATTGCTGAAAAACAAATCAGATGAGTGATTCTAGTGCCCTTTGATATAAAGTCAGAAGGCATAGGCATCCAAACTATTACTTGCATCGCTCTCGTAAAGTTGGCATTGGTCAATTCTGGTAAAACAAGCAATCTTTGTAACAGGTGATGATGCAATTAACAGTGCACTAAGTCCATTATCCGTTTTTATTTGAGAGGGTATACCCAAAGTGGCAAAGGCATGCATCAAATATTTACGGACGTCACGTGCTTTTTCTCCTGTGTGACAAGAAGCAAATAAGGCGCCGGAAAAGGTGTCTATAGAAGAGTGAATATATTTCAGTTTGCCAAATTCCAGAAAGTGAGTTACATCCGTTTGCCATAGCTGTAAACTTTGTAGTCCTCTGGGATTAACTCCTCCTGCTATCGACGGAAAAGAATGTCTTTGGCAGTCAGGGCATACAGCAACGATATTAGATGCTTGCTGAGAGGTGAGGCCAAACTGTCGTTTGAGACCTCCAGCATTCTGGTGAAAAAAGGAATGGCTAAGTCTAGCCTGTGCTATGCGATCGGGCAATACCTGTACTGGTAATGTCAATAAATTGGCCCATCGATTCACTTCTGCAATAAAGCCAGGTAGAGAAGTGTGTGACCTAACATGCATAACAAAATAGGGGTGAGGGCGAGAGTCCAAAAGAAAAATAAGCTCCTGTAACAAGGCAAATAAGTTAGGATGTGAGAGGTCACGCAATAAAGATGCTTTGGCTCTCTCTACAATCCCTGTAACATAAGCAGAATCAGTGACAAGATTAAGTGATGTGGTCCACTTCCAGAAAACTCAAACTACTGCAGTCAGTTCCACTATTTGGGGGGATCCAAGAACGGTGTCTATGTCCGAGTTCCATCGTTCATGTTGGTCATCCCACCGTAGAATAACTGACTTATGCATTTTTCCAGACCCATCTGTAAATACGGTAAGGGCCTGTAATGGCTGATCACTCCTTTTCGGCTTAGGCATTAAACGAAAGTCTGCATTAAGTAACTTAGGTGAAGGTGGATGGGATGTAAGTTGACGTGCATAGTCAGCTAGTGCCATAACAAAGGCATCTGATTGTTGATAGAGCCGCTGTAAATACATATTTGTTACAGGTAAGCAAATACAAGTAAAATCTACTCCTGATAATGCTAGCAAACTTTGCCTGGCCTTAATTATCAAACAGGCAAACATTTCATGCTGAGTCAAAATAGTTTTTGATGATTGATTTGGCAAAAAAATCCATTCAATAATTAACAGTGGGTCTGATTTTTCAAAATCCCATTGAAATATCAGGGCATGAGGCTGTCGAGCGGGATTTAAAATGATCAGGTAAAAAGGTAACTCAGGAGCCCACCGATGTGCTTGTTTAAAGCTGATTGCCGTAGCAACCTTCTGTAAGGAGTTAATGGCCTCAGGGCCAAGACTGTGGTGGGAACACAAGTCAGTATCACCCTTGAGCAGTTTGAACAAGGGGCCTAAATCCGTGTTAGAAATTCCCAACAGCGGCCAGACCCAATTGATTGTGCCTAATAGTTTCTGTACATCATGTAAATTTTTTACATCTGTTCATATCTGTAAAGGTTGCAGAATTACGGATTGAGCCCTTATACGCCAGCCCAAGTATTTCCATGGTGGTGTTTTTTGAATTTTTTCCGGCGCAATACAAAGGCCTGCCGAATCGACGGCAGTCATGACAAGGGCTACGGCTTCCTCCATGACCTCGTGGCGTTGTGCAGCCACTAGAATATCATCCATATAATGATATAGTAAAGCATTGGGCACAGCGGCCCTGACAGGGCTAAGCACTTTAGCCACATACCACTGACAGATTGTAGGACTATTTTTCATACCTTGTGGTAGCACAACCCACTGATATCTTTGCAATGGAGCTTGCATGTTAACGCTAGGAACGGAAAAAGCGAATTTAGGAGCATCATTTGGATGCAGGGGGATATTGAAAAAACAATCTTTGAGATTGATAACAGTCAAATGCCAATCCCGAGGTATCATAGTAGGGAACGGAAGGCCGGGTTGTAGGGCTCCCATGTCTTCCATAGCGTCATTAATTTTTCTAAGATCATGGAGCAAGCGCCATTTGCCAGACTGTTTTTTGATGACAAAAATAGGTGAATTCCAAGGACTGGTAGAAGGCACAATATGTCCTTTCAGCAATTGTTCATCAACTAATTCTTGAAGGGCGCAAGGCTTTTCCAGTGGAAGGGGCCATTGATCAACCCAAACAGGGGTATCAGTTCTCCAAGTTATTTTCAGGGTGTCACACACTTCAATGGCCCCATCTAAAAATGGGTCCGAATAGACATTCCCCACTGGGACAACACATCACGCCCCCACAAAATCATGGGAACTGGCAATACAAAAGTCTTAATGGAGGCTATGTGTCCCTCTGGACCTTGAATTTGGATTAATTCTAGACTCTGGTGGCTGCTACCAGTCCCACCAATTCCAGCTAATGTTTGGGAAACATTGGCTAAAGGCCATTGTGGTGGCCATTTGGCCTGTGATATTACAGTAGCATTAGCTCCCGTGTCAATAATCCCACTGAGTACTATTTGTTGTTTCCCACGAATGAGGGTACATTGACATAGGGGTCATTTTTGAGAGATAGACTGCACCCACAAAATTTGTGGGTCTCCTGTAGACCCAAACCCTCCCTTCCTTTGATAGGGTTGGCGAGAGTCAGGGGGATCTGTTCTCATGGGAATCAACACCAATTGCACTATACAGCTACCTTTTGGTACCGTACAGGGAGGAAGTGGGGTCCATGCCATGATTTTAATTTCATTAACGCTGTCAGAGTCAATGACGCCAGGCAATACAAAAAGTCCCGACAAGGTAATAGATGACCTTCCTAGCAATAGCGCCTGTGTCCTGGGGGGTAAAGGTCCCGAAACATTTGTCGATAGTAAGTGAACCGAGGAATCTAATAATGTTACTGTGTGTGAGGTTGCCAGGTCCAATCTGGCACTACCTGCTGTTGCTGGGCAAAGACTTGAGGTGGTGCTGTTTCCCTCCGGAGGTTTCGAAAAGTTGGCTGCGGTATTTGTGTCCGCACGCGTCGCTGCCCCGCGCTCCATGGTCAGTTTCCCTGTATCGGTTGTCCCTGAAAATCATACTTGGAGCGACATTGATTAGCGTAATGACGCCCTCTCCGACATTTGGGACAAATTCCAGGTGTTTGGAATTGAGTTCCAGTGTTAGTACTTAGACAATTTCTTTTCAAATGACCAGGTTTACCACAACCATAACAATTCCCCAGTCCTGTTTGATTCGTTGGGGCACGCATGGCTGCGAAAGCCGCAGCTGCGAAAGCCGCAGCCATAGTTTCAAATTTATGATCTATAGTGCCAATTCTATTACAAGCCTCTACCATTTCAATTAATGTAGGATTTGGGTTCGGGAGAGATTTTAACAGTTTCTTACAATCCACATTAGCATTTTCAATGGCTAATTTCAACAATAAAATTTCCTGGGCCTGTACGTTATCTACTTGTCGTTCCAAAGCCTGTTTTAATCTGTCTATAAATTGCATATAAGGCTCTCGGGGTTCCTAGGTAATAGTAGTAAATGCTTTTTGCGGTTTTTGAAAATCAGAGACTTTCAAAAAAGCCTTTTAAGCCTTTTCATGGGTCGCCTCAAGGGCCTCCCGTGGGATTCGAACCTGATCCACGGGGTTAATATGTTGGCCTGTGCCTGTGAGATGTTCTATGGTTAGCGCGGCTATATCAGCATTACTGTGACCCTCATAAGTCAAAAGAAGTGCCTGTAGTCCCCTCCTCCCGTGAGCTTCCCATAAAGAATATTGTGTAGGCGTCAGTAACAATTGTGCCAGAGATTTTAAATCATGTGGAGTCATGACATGGGTATCAAAAACAGAAGATAATAAACTCGCAAAATACGGAGAAGAAAGTTCATGTTCGGTTACCGTATGGCACAATTCCTTAACAACTGGGAAAGAAAGAACCTCCCACTGAGCCCCCCGAACTTGATAGATAACAGGGGCCACTATGGTTTTTGCAATTTCTAATTCCCCTTCTTTTAAGGCTTGGCGCCTTATGTTAATCCACACATCATGTGGATCGGGGGGGTAGAGGTCTGGTTCCTTTTCAGGATCCACCGGTCCTGGATCAAAGGGATCGTCAGCACCCCCATCGGGGTGTGCAGAGACAAGCACAGACAGTTTAGGGAGGTGAGGGGTTAGTACAGATGTTGACGATCCTGCACTCGGCTCAAAATTATCGCTCTGCTTCTTTGAGTCGACATGCGCCTTTAACACTTCGAAAACTTTCTGCCAGGGAGCCCCCAGCTTTTTCGCTCTTTTTTTTTTCTCTGTCGTAGCATCCCACAGTTTCACCTCCACTTCATCCCAGAATTTCCGCGTAAAGATAGTGGATGCGGTTACAGTGGGTATTTTTCCCTGTACCCATTTAAGTATTACTTTAAGATCATGTCCAGAAATATTTTTCCCATGCTTTTGAAGAAGGGCTTTCATAAGTTCATATACATCTCTTTCAGGGGAAGAAAACTGATTCCCCATTTTTCCCACAGCTCACCTCTATGTTCCAGAGGGATTTTTGACCGGTCGGTTCCTGCTTCGTTTCAGCAACTTATTCAATATTCCGTGGGACTCTCAGCATGCCACTCAGCCAGGTGGTTCTCCGACCCTTTGGTAATCTCATCCGTATCACGTCGGGGTCACCAATTTGCCATGATTAAGAGACGGGACATAGCCTGATACAATCAAAGTGTCCAATTTATTGCGTTTAAAGGACATTCTTATAGTAGTTACAAGAGGCACATTTCAAACTGATTGGTTTTTACACTAAACTAGGCAATCACAGATTGGTTAATACAAATGAGCCTTTTTTAAGCATCTACTTGCTTTTAGCAACAGCAGCAGCTCCTCTCATCAAAGCCACTGTTTCGCAACCACAGACACCCATGCTCATCTGCAAGGAGCCAGTAGTCTCTATTTCTTTCTAAACAAAAGCCTTACCTCACTCCTCCCAGGGTCTCCGACTGACAAGTTCCAGCACGTCCTGTCCTACAGTAGGGCACTGATTTTGCAGTCTTTCTAGAAAGCTTGACCTTGCTTCCAGGGTTGACACAATACATTCTTCCCCTTGAAGTCCACGAGGAGTCCCCTGTTTGGCTTAACTGATCTTCTCTGCTTGCTTGATTTTTGACACAGTGGCATTGCCTGCGCATAGACTGTGAGTGTAGAGAACTGTGAAACCACACCCCGATGGAGACATAGTAGGACTTAGGACTGTACTTAAACAGTTAATGTAGTGCCTATAATGTTACAGTTCTAAATCAGGAGTATAACCTTAAGTCTAGACCAATATTAATATCCTCTAAGGGTTTGGGAGAGACTCTATGCCCTGTCCGCAGCTCAGTGATAAAGTCTTTATAGATGTTTCCACAAAGTTGCTGTGAATTAAGTTTTTGCAGATGTTTTTGCAGAAGTTCTGTTTGCAGAAGTTTTTGCGGTATTCGTATGATGTCAACATCAGTGCAGAATCTCAGACCAGCTGAGAGGAAGCTCCAATTATGACCCACTCCTCTCATTCTCATGTAGTCCATTCCAGAGGGATACCATCTGGGGTATCACTCGATCCAGCTCCTTAAATTCTTCGCCTTTTATCAGTGGTGCCTCTAGTAAGGGACATGGTGTGTTACTCCAGCCCTGCTGCTGGGAAAACCCTCACCAAAATGTACAGACCCAAAGAACTCCAAAATCATACATCTGGCCATTTCCAACACACAAAACATATAGTTACTACATTTATAAGCCATCCAAATACAACATACAATGCTTTCTATTCACAGACCTTCCTAATACTTCTGCTTTGAGGATCACCTCCGAGTCTTTCTTCTGTGGTTATGGTGTGATATGTGGAGGGGATACTCAGGGGCTGATTTAGTCATCCCGATAGGCAAACAAGTGGCAAAGATATAACGGACCCTTTGCTCTCCCATCTCCCCTCGCTTTCCCCATGGTAGTTCCTCCCAGATCCACTCTTGAACTCTCCCTCTAATCATCACATAATTAACTTCTCACATTCCTGGAATCCCCTCAAACAGATTAAGGACAATCTGTTCTCCCTCTCCTTCTGACCGTTACTGTTTGTGTATCTGGGGGTCGAATTTGTGACCTCCTCCTATTTGATTTCCTCCCCTATTCCCTAGAAGTTCTTCTCGGACCCGCCCCACTCGCTAAGGGTCCCGTGCTGATGAACAAGCGGAGAAGAGTTGGTAAAAGCCCTCAAAGCGTCCTGTGGAAGTGGAGGATCTTGCAATGCCCACCCAGAGGAAAACCCCGAGCTGCGGATGAAGAGCTGGCGTTTACGAGCCGGGCAGTGCTGCCCAGAGCGGCGCTCTGTCTGCGGGGAGGGAGCTGCTTCCTAGCAAAGAGAGAGCGTTCCCACTGCGCCTTTTGGCTCCGGTGGGCACAGGGAGCGCAGCCTCCAGCAGCAAAGGCCGGGCTGGCGGCTCTGCCGCGGCTGAGCAGCAGAGGAAATATTCCCCCGTGCGACGCTGGGTGGGGGTGTTGGCCGCGAACCGGCGGGTTCCTGTGCCCGCCCCGGCTTTGCAGGCAGCGGCGGAGAGAAAGAGCCGCGGGAGCCGCTCGGGAAGGGCGGCGGCACACGGAGTCGGGGAGCTCGGGGGCTTTCAGGCCCCTCAACCCGGGATTGCTGACCAAATCCGCCTCGGACGCCGCTGGACGATGCTGGGAACGACGGAGGACGGGGAATGGCTTTTGTGGCGAGTGCGAGCGAGTGGGAGACGGAACGGAGAGCGGCAGAGGCGAGTGATCTTGTTGCTTGTGTGCGTTTGCGTGTGTCAGAGCGGGGCCGAACCCCTCCGCTATTCCCTGGCGGAGGAGATGGAGAGGGAGTCGTTTGTGGGCAATATTGCAGAGGACCTGGGGCTTTCTCCGAGCCAGCTGGCGGCTCGCAAGGCGCGCGTTGTGTCCGAGGGGAACGAGCGGCTTTTCCTCCTCAATCGAAACACGGGAGCGCTGACGGCAAAAGAGTCTCTGGACCGAGAGAAGATGTGTCCGCAGAGCGATACCTGCACCGTCTCCTTTAAGATATTCTTTGAAAATCCCTTGGAGCTGATCCGAGGGGAGTTGGAGGTTCTTGACGTTAACGACAACTCCCCCGTCTTCCCGAAGAAGGAGGTGGTTTTAGAAGTTCTGGAAACGACATCTCCTGGATCCCGTTTCCCTCTGCAAAGCGCCCGGGACAAGGACGTGGGCCAGAACGGATTGCAGAACTACAGCCTCGAGTCTAATTCACATTTCTCCCTCGATGCGGGAACAGAGAAAGGTGAAGTAGCTTATGTGGACCTAGTCCTAGAACGGCAACTGGATCGGGAAGAACAGCCACGACTGAATTTACTCCTTATCGCCACAGATGGGGGCTCCCCACCCAGGTCGGGAACTGCTCAGGTGCGGATTATCGTGGTGGATGCTAATGACAACACCCCGGTGTTCAGTCGGGAGGTCTACGAGGTGCAATTGGCCGAGAACAGCCCCCCGGGGCAGCTGGTGGTCAGAGTCGCGGCCGCGGATCCCGACGAAGGGTCCAACGGGAAAGTGCGATACAGTTTCAGCCACATATCGGAGCGGTCCCAGCAGCTTTTCGAGCTGAACCCTGACACCGGGGAGATCCGGGTGGCCGGAAACGTAGATTTCGAGGAAGAGAAGCATCACAAGATGGTGGTGACAGCCACCGACGGCGGGGGTCTGTCTGCGCACTGCAAAGTGCAGGTGGAGGTGCTGGACGTGAACGACAACGCCCCGGAGATAACGCTCACCTCCCAGTCGGTCTCCATTCCCGAGGACGCGCCGCCCCGCACCGTGGTGGCCCTGTTGAGCGTGCGGGACCGCGACTCCGGCGACAACGGCAGGACGGAGTGCTCCATCGACGGGGACTCGCCCTTCATGCTGACGGGCGGCGGGGATGAGTACTACGAGCTGAGGACGACGGCGGCGCTGGACAGGGAGCGGACGGCAGAGTATAACGTGACGGTGAGAGCCGCGGACCGGGGCAGGAGGCGGCTGAGCTCCCGGGCGAGCCTGCGGGTGCAGGTGTCGGACGTGAACGACAACGCGCCCGAGTTCACGCAGGCGGTTTACACGGCGTCGGTGTCGGAGAACGAGGGCCCCATGGTCCGCATCGGCAGCGTGAGCGCCACGGACGCCGACGCGGGAGCGAACGGGCGCGTGAGATACGCGCTGGTGCGGCAGGAGGGTGCGGAGCAGCCCGCGGTGTCGGTGAACGCCGAGAGCGGCGCCGTTTTCCTGCTGCGGCCGCTGGACTACGAGCAGGTGCGCGCCTTGGAGGTGGCGGTGCGCGCTGCCGACGGCGGCTCGCCGCCGCTGAGCGCCCAGGCGGTGCTGCGCGTGGTGGTGCGCGACGAGAACGACAACGCGCCCGTGGTGCTGCACCCGCCCGCCGAGAGCAGCGGCGCGGCGGCGGGCGAGCTGGTGCCGCGCTCGGCCGAGGCCGGGTACCTGGTGGCCAAGGTGGTGGCGGTGGACGCGGACGCGGGGCAGAACGCGTGGCTGTCGTACGAGCTGTGGAAGGCGACGGAGCCGGGGCTGTTCCGCGTGGGGCCGCACAGCGGCGAGGTGCGCACGGCGCGGGCCGTGGCGGAGCGGGACGCGCCCCGGCACAGGCTCGTCGTGCTGGTGCGAGACCGCGGGCGGCCGCCGCGCTCCGCCACCGCCACCCTCGGCATCGCCCTGGTCGGCGGCTTCTCCGACGCCCATCTGCGGGGCGCCGAGGAGGCGCCGGCCGCCGAGCCCGAGGGGCCGCTCACCCTCTCCCTCACCGTCTGCCTGGCCTGCGTGTCCGCCCTCTTCCTGGCCACGGCGGGGGCCGCCGTGGCGGCCAAGGTGCGGCGGGCCCGGCGCAGCGCGGCCGAGAGCTTGCCCGCCTTCCCGCAGTCCGCCCCGCCGAGCAGCGCGGGCTCCCTGCCCCGCAGCTCCGTCTACGACGTCTGCTTCGCCGCCGGCAGCCTCGACGGCGACTTGCGCTTCCTCGGGCCCCTCCTGCCCTGCTTCCCCGCCGGGCTGCCCCCCGGCCCGGCCGAGCAGCGGAGCTCGCTCTGCTCCACGGAGGCGGCCAACCTCGGCGACGACGGCGACCGGGCTGCAGAGGTGAGGGACCTGCCCGGGCCGGGGCGAGGCGGGGAGCGGGGAGGGAGCAGCGCGGGGGGCTCGGGGTGTCGCTCACGTGGGGAGTCTCGGTGTTGTGGCTCTGTGGGTGGAGGAGCCCCAGGGTCGGGAGGAGAGGGCGGAGAGAGTCTCAGAGCCGCTGGTGGGGGCGTCCCAGGAGGATCTGTTAAGGCTCAGCTGCTCCCCAAGTACTGACTTATGGGGGTCTTGGGCATCCAGCTCTGAGGATTTCCCTTAGATCAAGTGTATCAGCGCAAAGGAGGAGGGCAGCTGCACCTCGACCAGGTTCTCAAAACCATCGAGGTTAAGGAAGAGAGGGTCTCCACCTCCTGGTTCCACCTCCTCTGTCTCTGGAAAGGGAACAGTAGCGTTCTCCGTACAGCAGTGACTGACGGGTCCTTTCAGTCCCTCGCTTTTGTCTCCCTCCAACGCACAAATGACAACCTGCGCTCTCCGTTCTTGCAGGACAGAGCTCCCATCTCCGCAGACACGGCTCGCAGACGTGCGGAAGCAGCTTGCACTGCAAACAGGGGGAAGGAGCTCCATGGCAATTCTGATCCAAACCCTTGGCTCCCCACTCAGTAAACGAGAGGAAAGGCGAGCGTGTCTGTCGTCCCTGGCCAGCGTCCTCCCAGGGAAAACACCAAAAAAAGGACCAGGGAAGAACAAGGTTTCTCTGTGAGACAGCAAACCCGTTCTCCTCTTCAGCATTGTCTTCTTCATATAAGTGTTGTGTAATTGTGACATGGATGGAGGACGAGGACTGTGTTGCATGTTGATTACCTCGGGACTCCGTGCACGACAATGACAACATTATTACTTCTCAATGTTAAGGGTAATACTGAAATCTGGAAGCATATCTTCAAGATAGCTTTTTCCTACATCACCTTTCTGTGTTTGTGTTTCTTCTGAGAGCGTTCTGGAATCGTGTCTTCAGTCTCTTTACTCCAGGAGTAAAGACCAGGTGACCAAGAGTTCGCTGGTTCCTCAAACTGTAAAGCGTGGGCTTTTAGCAATGTATTCGTTTTCTCTTATAAGGTAAAGTGCAAGGTAACATTTCCGGATTGTTGAGTATAAAGTAGTAGAGAACTGAAAGTGCTGTTTGTGGTTTTACAGTGAAACAGGCTTTTACACTCTGCTTGACGAACTGTAGAAGACAGAGCGTAGAGCAGCTTTCTGTTTTCTTCTTTCATTAATCCGTAATGAGCTATAAAGTGTATGTGATACTTCCCGTTGCTCGCACATTTAAGCAATCAAATGCCTGAAGTCAATTAACCCAATAAAATCCACCTAGCAATTTCCTCGTGTGTGTGTGGTGTCTGTGCGATCACTAGTCAGTCTCCAAGCAGGATTTCAGGAATCTGTCGATGCATTTGGAGGGGGTTTTATGCAGGGGGAAAAAGCGTGATCTGAGGTCAGCTCTAGGTGCAATGAGAGGAGCAGCGCGAGGCTCTGTGAGAGGGAAGGGCGCCAAAGAGCAGAATTTCGAGACTCAATGCGTGCATTGTGGAGTAGACTTTATGCAGGGGAAATCAGAGCGACTTGGACATCCTCTGAAGGCAGAGAAGGGTGGAGGGCGATTTTCTGTGGGAAGCAGAGGTCCGAGAGATGCTGCTTAAAGCGCCTTCGAGCAGTCTCTGTCTTTGGAATCGGGAGGAACAATCCCGGTGCATTTCAGAAAAAAATTGCCCTTTGCCATGGGACACTTTCTGTTCATCCAAGGCAATGTTTATGCCAGCTTCTAGTTTAGAGAGTGTCTGAGAGCTGCTGCTGCGGGCCTCCTAGGAGGATCAGGCTCGTCTCAGCTGCCCTCCAAGTCCTCACTTCTCGCGCTCCTCTGCATCCAGCTCTGAGCGTTGCCCTTAGATCAAGCCTATCAATGTAAAGGAGGAGGGCAGCCGGACCTCGACCTGGTTCTCAAAACCGTAGAGGTTAAGAAATAGAGGGGAGTAACGGCCCCACCGCCTGGTTTTCTTCATATAACTGTTCTGTAATTGTGACATGGACGGAGGGCGAAGACTGTGTTGCATGTCGATAACTCACAGATTCCGTGCATGACTGTGAGAGCGTTATTACTTGTGGAGACATTTTACAGAGAAGAAGGCCTTGCTGCTATGGGCCTAGTTGATACCGAGCAACTCTGAGAAGTCCCTAAAACAGAGGCAGTCTTCTGATAAAGAAAAGCCAGCTGAAAGGAACACAAGAGCTAGTTCGGTGGAATCAGGTACGAACTGACAGAAAAACAACGTATGAGAACTATCAACTTAGTCAATTTTTGTGTAACTTCTTTTTTTATTATGCGCGGTATTTTAACCAATAATATAGCTTTGTGGCCAGTTAACTTTAGCTAATAATACACTGTAGATACCCTCGTGGGCACCCAGTTATGTAACCAAAAAGGGTATATAAAGAAACAGCTAAGTCAATAAAATGTCTTCGATCCATCAGTTCGAAGTCCGTGGTTTCAATCCCCTCAATTACTTCTAAATATTAAGGGAAATACTGAAACCTGGATGCTCATCTTTAAGATAGCTTTTTCCTACATCACCTTTTCTGTGTTTATTTTTCTTAAATGGTGCCTTCAAGGTCCCAACGCTGCGTGTGCTTCGATCCCTGGGCTTTGCTGCTGTCTCCGTTAGCTCCGGACCGTTAGCGTTTGTGTATCCGGGGCTCTAATTAGTGACCTCCCGGTGTGCTTCCCTGCCTTTTATCTCCCAGCCCTGCGGCACCGCCTCCTCCCCTCGGGGCAGGAGCTCAGCCCGGTCGCTGAGCACAAAGCCCTCTGGAGCCCTTGCAAGGCCGCCGGGTGTGGCGAGCGGAGCGCGGAGCGTGTCTCTCGGCGAGAGGGAAGCGCGGTGGCGGTGGCGGTGGCGGGAGGCGCAGTCCCGCCGCGGCCCGCAGGGGGGAGCTCCCGGCCAAGGCGGCGCCGAGCGGCTGCGGGCGGGGAGGCGCCCGAGCCCGGCCCGGCCCTGCCCAGCGCAGCGCAGCCGGGCGGCGGCGAGCGGCGGCGAGCGGGGCCCCGGGCCAGCCGCTGCCGGGCCGCCAGCCGCACTCGGCCCCAGGGAGCCCGCCCGCCCTCGCCGCCGCCCTCGCCGCCGCCCTCGCCGCTGCCGGGCGCCGCTCGCCGCCGAGGACCGCGCGCCCGAGCCGCCCGCCGGAGCCCGCCCGCCGCCCCGCCATGGCGATCGCAAGGCAAGTGCTTTGTCTCTCTGCTCTCCTCTCGCTGCCGCACGCTCGCTCCCAGCCCCTGCGCTACTCCGTAGCCGAGGAGGCGCCGAGCGGCTCGCTCGTAGCCGACGTGGCCGAGGACGCGGGGCTGGCCCCGGCGCAGCTCTCGGCTCGCCGCGCCCGCCTGGCCTCGGAGGACGGCCGGCAGCGCTTGCGCTTGGACCGCGCCACCGGCCGCCTCGTCGTGGCCGAGAGGCTCGACCGGGAGGAGCTGTGCGCCCAGGCGCCCGCCTGCACGCTGCCCTTGGAGCTGCTGCTGGCCGACCCGCTGCAGTTCTTCCGCATCGAGGTGGCCGTGCGGGACGTCAACGACCACTCGCCCCGCTTCCCGGACGAGCAGATCACGCTTAGGATCGCAGAAACAATAAACAGTCCCGGCTCGCGTTTCCCGGTGGTGGGGGCTGTGGACCTGGATATTGGTAGCAATAGCGTCCAGTCTTACAGCATCTCTCCCGAGAACGAGTACTTTAGTGTCTCCTTTGGGAGTCGGAATGACGACGATCAATATGTGGAACTGGTTTTGGAAAAGCCTCTAGACAGAGAGGAGCAGGCAGAGATGAGTTTCAGTCTCATAGCTGTGGACGGGGGCTCTCCCCCGAGGAGTGGGAGCACCCAAATCCGCATTGTCATTCTAGACGTAAATGACAACGGTCCCGTCTTCACAAAAGAGCTGTATGTCGGTCAGGTTTTGGAAAATGCCCCTGAGGGAACCGTGGTTCTCAGCGTGGTGGCAACTGATCAGGATGCAGGTTCTAATGGGGAAATTTTCTACCAGTTCAGCCAAGAGGCTGGCAAGAGTGAAACAGCATTTGCAATAGACCCCAAGAGCGGTGAAATCAAACTCTCAAAGCCTCTAGACTTCGAGGCAGTGCAGAAACAGGAGCTCAGAGTGCAGGCAACAGACGCTGGGGGCCTGTCAGCAATCTGCAAGGTGTTGGTGGAGGTTCTGGATGTGAATGACAATGCACCAGAGCTGGTGGTGAGCTCCTTCAGCAGCCCCCTCCCTGAGAACACATTACCTGGGACAGTGGTTGCCTTCTTCACTGTCAGGGACCGTGATGCAGGAGAAAATGGGAAGATTACCTGTGCCCTTGAGGAGCAGTTGTCATTCTCCCTGCGGCCAGCCTATAAGAATTACTATGAGCTGGTGACTGTGACCACACTGGACCGGGAGGAAATGGCACGGTACATTGTAACTGTCACAGCAGCAGACGCAGGGTCACCTCCTCTCACTACCACCCAGACCTTCACGGTGGACGTCTCTGATGTCAACGACAATGCACCTGTTTTCAACCAGACATCATACACCATGTACGTGCATGAGAACAATATTCCGACGATGCTGGTTGGAACTATCCATGCCTCAGATGTTGACATAGGCCCCAATGCCAAGGTGACTTATTCCCTGGCACCAGCTCAAACCACAGGGCAGCCTCCCTGTTCCTGCATTTCTGTGAACTCTGAGAATGGGCACGTGTTTGTGCTGCGACCTCTGGACTATGAGCAGCTGAAGCAGGTTGAGGTCTTGGTGGTTGCCTCTGATGCAGGATCTCCTCCTCTCAGTGCCAACGTCACTGTCCACCTTGTTGTGGTGGATGAGAATGACAATGCGCCACTGGTGCTGCATCCAGCCCAGGACAGCAGCCCAGCATCCAGCGAGCTGGTGCCCATGTCGGCTGAGGCGGGGTACCTGGTCACCAAAGTGGTGGCTGTTGATGCCGACTCTGGGCAGAACTCGTGGCTCTCATACCACCTGCTGAAGGCCACTGACCCCGGTCTGTTTGTGGTTGGTGCCCAAAGTGGGGAGGTGCGTCTGAGGAGGCCAGTGACGGAGAGAGACACCGTGAAGCAGAAGCTCATCATCCTGGTGCGAGACAATGGGCGGCCACCGCTGTCGGCCACAGCAGCACTGAGTGCACTTCTGCTCAATGACTTCTCAGATGTGCGACTACCACACAGCAGCCTGGACATGGAGGATGAGGGTGACTCCCTGACAACCTATTTAATAATTTCCTTGGTCTTTGTCTCACTGCTCTTCCTCGCATCCATGGCAACCTTCATCACTTGCAAAGCATGCAAGAGAAAGGAGCTGAAGGATGGGCTTGTGCTTTATGGTGCCAACAACTTGCCGAGTAGCCTGGCTGATGCAGCCTCTGCAGGGACCCTACCCCATCCCTATTGCTACGAGATCAACCTCACAACGGGTTCGGGCAACAGTGAGTTCAAGTTCCTGAAGCCCATCCTGCCCAGCCTGCCACCACAGCACTGTGCCAGAGGCAGGGACACTGATGATGAACAGGATTTCCATCATGATCCTCTCACCACTGAGGATGTGACACCAGAGAACACAGGAATGCTCTCTGCAGAACAGTTCAATAGTCTTTCCTTTAACTAGGGTGGATTCAGCACAGCCAGAGGTTTCAGACCTCGGTGATGGGAAGCGCTCCAGGCTATAACCTGTGGCAATGGTTTCCCTAGAGTTAATCTGCCCGTGCCATTTGCATCATTTTTCCCACCCTGAAGTTACCAAAATCAGAAGACAACGTCTCTCCAACTCCAAAACACCAAAAAAAAACCCACAAAAGAAACTATAGTCTCCTTAATTATGGTGATAAAATATTTTAGCTCTGTTACCAGCATTTCTTAGATGCTTTCAGAGTGGGCTTCATTCCGTTGCTACCACTGTAGTTCTTCTATCACTTGCTGTTGGCCAAGGTCATGGATCTCTTATTCTGTGGTGTATTTCAATTGTAAGGTCCTTGCTGAAATGCGTGTAGCCTTCATTCTGGGTCAGAAAAGGTCAGAAAAGTACTTGTGAGTGTTGTGTTAGAAGGTGATGCATGCACGGAGCTGTTTCTGCTCTGGGTACTGGATGCCTCTGAGATGTGTGGAGTCTGTGTGTTTTGCCTGGTAGTGTCTCTCTCTTTCTGTCCAGTCATTGTGTGACTGCACATGCTGCACAAAGGCTGCTCAGGGAAGCAGAAATATGCTTCTGTGGACACATGGTTGTGCACAGCATTCCAGCTCAGCAGGTAAGAATGACATGTTGAGCCTCTAAGTAATGCTGTCTCATCTTGTGTAGTGAAGAGCAGTAAAGTGCACGAGATCTTCTTTTGACCCATATGGGTGGTGTGGGTGGGCTGCCTCCTTGGGATTGCCTTGGAAATACATAGCATGGCATTGCCGGTATGGAATGGAATGGCAAAGCTGAAGTTCTTATGTGTTTCTACAGGACATTCCTTTCGGACCTTTCCACAGCTTCATTGCTATCTGCTGGAAGCAGACCTGATCTGTTTTTCTGGATTCGTGTTATAGCATTTGTATTTTTTGTTTTACCCTTTCTCCTTCTACTTTGTGAACTGTGTTTGGCCATTGTCTTGCCAATTCCTCTGAAGAAGGACTCTCACCCTTCTATAATAATGGATAGTTTAACTGGCAAGGAATGCTTAGAAGCCCTCCCACTGTGTTGTGTTGCAGTTATCAACTGTACCATTTTAAACCAGGATATTGTGTGCAGAAGTGAAATAAAGAGAGCACCTGAATGCCTGTATGGAGACTGGGGTCTTTGTAGAGATGTTCCTTCTGGGAAAGCTCTGTGAATGTTTTTCAAAGGCTGAGCAGTGTTTTCTCCTGTTGTCCCTTGGCTGATGTAAGGTTGATTGGGTCCATTTCTTCTGTTTGTAGACATGCCCAATAGAGCATTGAGGGAAACTGTGTGGAGGAATAATTTGTTGTCAAGGCTCTGTGGGTCTTCAGGGCACTGAGCTTCTGGCTGTGACAGGGCCCCATTATATCCAGGTCAGGGGAACCTTGTCCATCCCCTAACAGGAGCCCTGGGTGTGCAAAGGCCTCTTCATAGCCGTGCCCTTTGGTACTGAAATTCCCAACTCTTCTGACTGCTCATGGATCCAAACTCTTGGCTTCCCGCTCTGTAAGCAATGGGAAAGCGAACGTGTCTGTCGTCCCTGGCCCACGTCCTCACAGAGACAACACCGAAAAAAGGACCAGGGAAGAACAAGGTTTCTCTGCGAGAGAGCAAACCCATTCTCCAGCATTGTTTTCTTCATATAAGTGTTCTGTAATTGTGACATAGATGGAGGACGAGGACTGTGTTGCATGTTGATAGCTCTGAGACTCCGTGCATGACTGTGAGAGCGTTACTGCTTCTAAATATTAAGGGAAATACTGAAACCTGGAATCTCATCTTCAAAATGAGCTTTTTATTACATAGTCTTTTTTGTGTTTATTTTTCTTTGGAGACCATACTGTAATCATGTCTCCATTTTCTGCACTCCGTTAAAACCGATTTCATTAGAAACGACTGATACTGGCAGTCTTCGCACTTTTAACCGGTAGTTCACAGGTTCCTCAAACGATAAAGCTTGGGTTTTAAGAAATGTATTCGTTTTCTTTTATAATGTAAAGTGCAAGGTAACATTTGCGGATTGTTGAGTATAAAGTCGAAGGGAACTAAAAGTGCTGTTTATAGTTTTACAGTGAAACAAGCTTTTACACTCGGCTTGAGGCACTGTAGAAGACGGGGCGTTGAGTATCTTTCTGTTTTCTTTTGCCTTCGTTAATCGATAAAGAGCTGTGAAGTGTATGTGATATTTCCTGTCCTAGCACATTTAAACAATCAAATGCCTGATGTCAATTAACGCAATAAAAACCCTCTTGGAAGTCGCTCGGGTGTGTGTGGTGTGTGGAAGATCACTAGTCAGTCTCCAAGCAGGATTTCAGATATCAAACGGCGCATTCGGAGTGGATTTTACGCAGGGAAAAAAGCGCGATCTGAGGACAGGTCTCGGTGCCGCGAGAGGAGAAGAGGGAAGAGCGCAAAGAGCAGAATTTCGAAGATCAATCCGTGCATTGTGGAGTAGTTTTTATGCAGGGGAAATCAGTGCGACTTGGAAGCAGGACATTCTCAGAAGGCAGAGAAGGGTGGAGGGCGATTTTCTGTGGGAAGCTGAGGTCCGAGAGATGCTGCTTAAGGAGCCTTCAAGCGGTCCCTCTGTTTGGAATCGGGGGGAACAATTCCGGTGCATTTCAGAAAAAAATTCCCCTTTCCCATGAGACCCTTTCTGTTCATCCAAGGCAATGTTTATGCCGCCTTCTAGTTTAAAAAGGTTTTGTCTGAACCTCTTCCCATTGTCTATGAGAATGGTCCCTTTAATGTGCCATCGCTGCGTGTCCTTAGATCCCTGGGCTTTCCTGCTGTCTCCGTTAGCTCCGGACCGTTAGCGTTTGCGTATCCGGGGCTCTAATTAGTGACCTCCCTGTGTGCTTCGCTGCCTTTTATCTCCCAGCCCTGCGGCGCCGCCTCCTCCCCCCGGGGCAGGAGCTCAGCCCGGTCGCTGAGCACAGAGCCCTCTGGAGCCCTTGCAAGGCCGCCGGGTGCGGCGAGCGGAGCGCGGAGCGTGTGTCTCGGCGAGAGGGAAGCGCGGTGGCGGTGGCGGTGGCGGGAGGCGCAGTCCCGCCGCGGCCCGCAGGGGGGAGCTCCCGGCCAAGGCGGCGCCGAGCGGCTGCGGGCGGGGAGGCGCCCGAGCCCGGCCCGGCCCTGCCCAGCGCAGCGCAGCCGGGCGGCGGCGAGCGGCGGCGAGCGGGGCCCCGGGCCAGCCGCTGCCGGGCCGCCAGCCGCACTCGGCCCCAGGGAGCCCGCCCGCCCTCGCCGCCGCCCTCGCCGCCGCCCTCGCCGCTGCCGGGCGCCGCTCGCCGCCGAGGACCGCGCGCCCGAGCCGCCCGCCGGAGCCCGCCCGCCGCCCCGCCATGGCGATCGCAAGGCAAGTGCTTTGTCTCTCTGCTCTCCTCTCGCTGCCGCACGCTCGCTCCCAGCCCCTGCGCTACTCCGTAGCCGAGGAGGCGCCGAGCGGCTCGCTCGTAGCCGACGTGGCCGAGGACGCGGGGCTGGCCCCGGCGCAGCTCTCGGCTCGCCGCGCCCGCCTGGCCTCGGAGGACGGCCGGCAGCGCTTGCGCTTGGACCGCGCCACCGGCCGCCTCGTCGTGGCCGAGAGGCTCGACCGGGAGGAGCTGTGCGCCCAGGCGCCCGCCTGCACGCTGCCCTTGGAGCTGCTGCTGGCCGACCCGCTGCAGTTCTTCCGCATCGAGGTGGCCGTGCGGGACGTCAACGACCACTCGCCCCGCTTCCCGGACGAGCAGATCACGCTTAGGATCGCGGAGAATAGCAACCCGGGATTGCGTTTTCCTGTGGAGGTTGCTGAGGACCTGGATATTGGTAGCAACAGTGTCCAGTCTTACAGCATTTCTCCCGAGAACGAGTACTTTAATGTCTTCTTTGGGAGTCGGATTAAGGACAAGAAGTATGTGGAACTGGTATTGGAAAAGCCTCTAGACAGAGAGGAGCAGGCAGAGATGAGTTTCAGTCTCATTGCTTTGGACGGGGGCTCTCCCCCGAGGAGTGGGAGCACCAAAATCCACATTGTTGTTCAGGATGTAAATGACAACGCTCCCATCTTCACACAGGAGCTGTATGTGGGGCAAGTTTTGGAAACTGCCCCGGAAGGGTCTGTAGTTCTGAGGGTGGTGGCAACTGATCTGGATGTGGGTACTAATGGGGACATCTCCTACCAGTTCAGCCAAGGGATGGCCCAGAGTTCCTCAGCATTTGCCATAGACCCCATGAGTGGTGAAATAAAACTCACAAAGTCCCTAGACTTTGAGGCAGCACAGCAACATGAGCTCAGTGTTCGCGCCACAGATGGTGGGGGCCTCTCGGCAATCTGTAAGGTATTGGTGGAGGTGCTGGATGTGAATGACAATGCACCAGAGCTGGTGGTGAGTTCTTTGAACAGTCCCCTACCTGAGAATGCGTTACCGGGAACGGTAGCTGCTCTCTTCTCTGTCAGGGACCGTGATGCAGGAGAAAATGGGAAGATTACCTGTGCCCTTGAGGAGCAGCTGTCATTCTCCCTGCGGCCAGCCTATAAGAATTACTATGAGCTGGTGACTGTGACCACACTGGACCGGGAAGAGACCGCACGGTACATCCTGACTGTCACAGCAGCAGACACAGGGTCACCTCCTCTCACTACCACCCAGACCTTCATGGTGGACATCTCTGATGTCAATGACAATGCACCTGTCTTCAACCAGACATCATACATCATGTATGTGCGTGAGAACAATGTCCCCACCATGCTCGTTGGAACTGTCCATGCATCAGATGTTGACATTGGGCCCAATGCCAAGGTGACTTATTCCCTGGCACCACCTCTCACCACAGAGCAGCCTCCCTGCTCCTGCATCTCTGTGAACTCTGAGAATGGGCACGTGTTTGTGCTGCGACCTCTGGACTACGAGCAGCTGAAACAGTTCGAGGTCTTGGTGATTGCCTCTGATGCAGGATCTCCTCCCCTCAGTGCCAATGTCACTGTCCACGTTGTTGTGGTGGATGAGAATGACAATGCGCCGCTGGTGCTGCATCCAGCCCAGGACAGCAGCCCAGCATCCAGCGAGCTGGTGCCCATGTCGGCTGAGGCAGGGTACCTGGTCACCAAAGTGGTGGCTGTTGATGCTGACTCGGGACAGAACTCGTGGCTGTCGTACCACCTGCTGAAGGCCTCTGACCCCGGTCTGTTTGTGGTGGGTGCTGAAGGATGGACATGTGCTTTATGCTGCCAGCAACTTTCCGAGCAGCCTGGCTGATGCAGCCTCTGCAGGGACCCTACCCCATCCCTATTGCTACGAGATCAACCTCACAACAGGCTCGGGCAACAGCGAGTTCAAGTTCCTGAAGCCCATCCTGCCCAGCCTGCCACCACAGCACTGTGCCCTGGGCGGAGACACTGATGGTGAACAGGATTTTCCCCAAGGCCCTCTCACTGCTGAGGATGTGCTACCAGAGAACACAGGGATGCTCTCTGGGGAAGACTTCAATAGTCTTTCCTTTAACTAGGATGGAATCCGCACAGCCAAAAGCTTCAGGCTTATTGACAGGATGGGATCTCTGGCTATTTTTCCTGCACAGTTCATCTGCATTGGAAACTGCCTTCATTGGTTCTCCTCAAATTCTATCTCAGAAAAAATATTTTCTCCTCCTCAAAACAACAATCGAAACAAAAGGCACCCTCAGTCACTTAATAATGTTTCAGAGGTTTTATACCCATGTGTGACTCCTCCAAAAATATATTTACTTCCAGTGCTCCCAGCCTAGTTCTTGTGTCACTTGCTGTTGTTCAAAGTTGTGGGCCTCTTATTCTGTGCTGTAATACAATGGGAAGGTTGGGCCGACAAATCAAATCCTCCCTGAAATGCACGTAGCGGTCGTTCTGGTCAGGAAATTTCTTCACTATGAGAGTGGTGAGGCACTGCAACAGGTTGTACAGGGAAGTTGTGGCTTCCCCATCCCTGGATGTGCTTTGAACAGGTTGAATGGGGCCTTGGGCAGCGTGATCTACTGGGACATGTCCCTGCCCATGGTAGGGAAGTTGGAACTAGATGATCTTTAAGGTCCCTTCCAACCCAAAGTATTCTATGATTCTATGAAATCAAGGGAGTTGTGAGTACTGTGTTACAACATGGTTCGTGCATAGAGCTGTTTCTTCTCTGGGTTCAGGATGTCTCTGTCTGAGATATGTGGGTTGTGTGTGTTTTGCATTCTGGTCACTCTGTCTGTCTGTACAGCCCTTGTGTGACTGTATACACTGCACAAAGGCTGCCCAGGAAGCAGGGGGCTGATCATATCCAGGCATTGTGGTGCACAGCATTGCAGCTCAGCTCGCAAGATAGACACTTAGAGCCTTTGTGTACAGAAGTCTCATCTTCTCTGGGGGAGGGCTGTATTTGGCACGAGGTCTTCCTTGGTCTCGTAAGAGAGTTGTATCCTTGGAATTTCCTTGGAAATATGCCATCATTAATGATGGTGGAATGGGATGGGACCGAATAGAATGTTTTAGTTGGAAGGGACCTGCCAATATCCTCTTAGACCAACTGCTTGAACCTCCCCTGAGGCAGCTTTGAAACATTCCCCCATGTCCTGTTGTTTGATGTGAGAGGGAAGAGATCACCCCCTCCTTCTCTCAGACTCCTTTTCTCCAAACTAGGCAGACCCTCAGTCCTGAGGTGCTCCTCACAGAACATTCCTTGCAGACCCATCACCAGCCTTGTAGCTGCCCTCTGGAAGCATTCCAGTAACTTAACATCCTTCATAAATGGTGGGGCCCAGAACTGCACACAGGACTCAAGGTGAGGCTGCACCAAGACTGAATTGAGCTGGAGACTCTCTTGACTGGCTGGTTATTCTGTGTTCATGCTTCCCAGGATGTGGTTTGCCCTTTTGTCTGTCATTATGAAATATATTTAACCAAACTGGCCCTAGAATTGAACCCTGAGAACACCACTGCTGAGCAGTCACCAGGTAGATGTAGCCCAAGTAACTACACAGCTTTGAATCATAGAATCATAGAATAACCAGGCTGGAAGAGACCCACTGGATCATCGAGTCCAACCATTCCTATGAAACACTGAACCATGTCCCTTAGCACCTTGTCCACCCGTGCATTAAACCCCTCCAGGGAAGGTGACTCAACCACCTCCCTGGGCAGCCTGTTCCAGTGCCCAATGACCCTTTCTGTGAAGAATTTTTTCCTAATGTCCAGCCTAAACCTCCGCTGGTGGAGCTTGAGGCCATTCCCTCTTGTCCTGTCCCCTGTCACTTGGGAGAAGAGGCCAGCACCCTCCTCTCTACCACCTCCTTTCAGGTAGTTTGAGAGCAATGAGGTCTCCCCTCAGCCTCCTCTTCTCCAGGCTAAACAACTCCAGCTCTCTCAGCCGCTCCTCGTAAGCGGAGCCCTGCAATTCAGGCAGTTCATGTCATAGTTGGACACAATGTCAAGAAGATTGCTGGAACAGTATAACAAATGTTAATACAATCCAAAAATACAAAATCCACTGACCATCCCAGATGCACGAGCCAGGTGATGTAGAAGGACATTGAATTGATTTAAAGAGACTTTGCCCTGGTGAACAAGTTGATTGTGCCTGACAAGTGCATTATTCGTTAAATGACTTTCAATAGTACTCAGTCCTTGTTGGACAGGTGGAATAGCTCTGGCCAGCTTCCAGTCAGCAGGGACCTATCAAATCCCTTAAAATCTTCAGTAGATGATCTAGAGGGGTCCTACTGTAACATCCGCAAGCTCCTTCAGTACTCTGTGAGGGCCCCCATCAGGCCAAATGGACTTGTGAATATTCAGCGGATACATCTGTTCTCTGACAATTTCAGCGTCCATGAAGGAAAAGTCGCTGTTCCCACCCTCATGGTCCTCCAACACAGTGGACTGGGCAGCCTAAGGTCAGGTGACTGTCTTCAACAAGTATCAATCCATTCTTTTCTTTAGAACTCCTTCTGCTATAAACAAATTGAAAAAGTCTTTCTCGGTGACTGACACAGCACTGGTGAATTTTGCCTCTAACTGAGCTTTGGTCTATGGTGTGTTCTCCCTGCATACACAAGCCACAGGTCTGCAATCTTCCTGCAAAGCCTGATCTTGCTTCTAGAGAAGATAGCATTTATTTCCCGACTTGAGCTCTTTAAGGAGTTCCCTGTAGTCCAGATGGACTTCTGCTCCTCTTGCTTGGCTTTTGGCACAGTGGCATTGCCTGTTCATAGACTATAAGTGTAGAGTTGTGAAAACACATTCATTGTCTTTTGGTGCAGCATTTGCTTTCTCCTTTTTACTGTTTCTCCTTCTAATTTGTGGACTGTGTTTGAGCATTGTCTTGCAAATTCCTCTTAAGAAGGACTGTCCCCCCATCTATAATAAGGGAATGTTTGACTGGCAGAGAATATTTGGGAACGCTCCCACAGTGTTGTGCTGCAGTTTTGAACTGTACTCTTGTAATCTGGAACAGCTTTGTGTGTAAAAGTGAAATAAACAGAACACATGAATGCCGTGTGTGGAGACAGCAGTCTTTGTGGAGTGTTCATTCTTGGAAAGGTCTGTGAATATTTTTCAAAAGGCTGGGACCTTTTTTCTCCTGTTATCTCTTGGCTGAATTAAGGTTGAGCAGGGGCATTTCTTCAGTTTGGAGACACAGCCAGTAGATAATTCAGGAAAATGTTGGGGAACAGGGATTTGCTGTCAGGCCTCTGTGGCTCTTCCGAGCACTGAGCTTCTGATGGGGCCTAGTTAGATCCAGGTCAGGGGAACCTGGTTGCTCCTCGAAGAGTGGCCTTGGGTGTGCAAAGGCCCTGCAAATCAGTAAGGTTGAGGAGTGAAATTTCCAACTCTTCTGACAGCTCTGGCTGTGGATGACAACTGTTTGTTTTTTCAGCACGAAGTGTTTTGATTCTAAATATTTTCAGCCATTGATTTCACAAAGACAACAGACATTTTCCTTTCAGGAGGTGCTAGGGGATCACCAGGAGGTGGGCATTTGGTGGGTGAAAACTGCAGTCAGGAGGAGGCTTTGCTGTCAGGAAATGCAGAGGACTGGATCTGTGCCTTCTGCAAGGCCCCCATAAGAAGATAAGTCCTGAGCCAGGGCTGGTGTATTGATCCTGAGCAGAAGACCATTGTACATGGAGAACTGAGTGATCCACAATCCAATTAATGTGGAAAGGCACAGACCTTTGCTGTGCTGTGTTGTGCTACAAAATCCCCGGTCAGCAGGAGAAACTCAGCCAGCTCACTGGAACCATGGAACCTGCAGGCAGCACCCACTTGCTGCTAGAGAGAAAGCCACATGTGAACAAGAGCTCTACCTACAAACTTCTTTTAGTGTGACAGCCGAAGTGAGGAGTAGAATCACTTTCTTGCATGAAAGTCTTATAACGGCTTCAATGACTCAAATAGGACCAAGCTTTCTTTTCTTTGATGGGGTTCTGCATGGCTGCTGTGCATGGCTGGAGCCCTGCCTGAAGTAACTGCCCAGAGTTTTCCTCATCTACAGGGACAGAGTGGTATCTATGCAGATCTCCAATAGCATGAGCAATCATGAATGAGGAGTGAATGACATCTGTCTCTCTCAGTCTCACTGAGACCCCGAGGAACCAGCACTTCTTGGTCTAAGTCAGCTGCTTCTGGGATCATTTCATCTGGAGGGTCCAGGTGTCTGATGCAGTTCCTAACCAGATGGTTTATTATGTTTTTTACCATGTGAGAGGGGGAATGTTGAGGCCCTCCAATACAGGAAACAACACACTGCTGAGCTTCCCGAGGTGCTCGTCAGAGTAGGATGTGTGGGTGGGTAGGACTTGTGTGAGAGACTACCCTGAATGAGAGCTGTGGGATAGTCTCCTATTACAGCTGGAGAGACCATCTGAGAGTTGCTGCAGCGTGGTGAGGATTGGAGCTGGAGACGGAGTGGGAGTCCAATGTGTGGGTGCAGCTGGAGATTGTGTATGAAAATTACAACATGCCACAGGTGCTGTGCCTGCCATCAGTGGGCACAGGCTTGGCGGTGTCAGGCATGGATCTAGCATCACCATCGTGGGAGCCCGGCTCGCTGGTGGCCAAGGTGGTGAGGGTGGATGCAGGTCGGAACGCTTGTCTGTTGTATGAGCTGTGGAAGTTGATGGAGCTGACCAGCTTCCAGGATGACACGATACTTTTTTCCCTTTGAAGTCTATCAGGAGTTCCCTGTTGGGCTCAGCTGGTCTTCTCTGCTTGCTTGAGTTATGACACAGCAGCATAGACTGTGAGTGTAGAGAACAGTGAAACCACTTTCATGGTTGTCACATCCCAATGGAGACAGAGTAGGACTCAGGACTGCACTTAAACAGTTAGCTTATTACCTATAATGCTACAATTCTATGTCAAGAGTATGAGCTTAAGTCTAGACCAATATTAATATCCTCTAGAGGCTTGTGAGGGGCTCTACGACCTGTCCGGAGTTCAGTGATAAAGTCTTTATAGATGTTTCCACAAAGTTCCTGCGAGTGGAGCTTCTGCAGACTGTCTCATGTATGGACTCAAAGAACTGCAGAATCATAGCTCAGGCCACTTCCAACACACGAATCGTACAGTTTCTACATTTCTATTCCATCAAAATACAACATATGTTGTTTTCTATTCACAAATCTTAGTACTTCTGCATTAAGTATAGCGTCCCAGTCTTTGTTCTGTGGTTATGGTGTAACTCTGCTATATGTGAGCATACTCAGGAGCCAGTTTGGTCATCCTGATCGGCAAATGGGTGGTGAGACCTAATGGACCCCTCACTCTCCCATCTCCCCTCGGTTTCCCCATGTTAGTGCCTCCCAGGTGCAATCTTGAACTCTCCCTTTTACCGAGTTTGATCCTGCCTCTAATGATCACATAGTGAACTTCACACATTCCTGGAATCCCCCTAAAACAGGTCGTAATCCGTCTGCATTTTTCTGTGAGATCCTTTGTGATGATCAAGTATAATCTCTTCTCCTTCCCCTTCTCATTTACAAATTGCTGGTTGTACCTCTTCAGATTGTCTTGAATGGTGCCTTTAATGGACCATCACTCAGTGTTCTTCGATATTTAGCCTTTGCTATTTCCTCCATTAGCTCCTGATCGTTAGCATTTGAGTATCTGGGCGTTTAATTTGTGACCTCTCCTCTTTGATTCCTTGCATTTTATGCTAAGTCTCTGTGTTCATGAATCGTTACCCAGGTGATGGAGTTGGAGCTTGTTCTCCTATAGAAGCAGTTTTGTGTCCTTTGGGCGAGGTGTGATCCACAAGGCGAAGAAAACAGAATGAGGATGTTGTGTCCTAGAGCAACAGTGTCATTCTGGGCTGGTGGTGAGCGAAGGTGATGGGGAAGCATTTCCTTATAGAAACTTTCCCCTCTGGCACCAGCTCTCACATCCTATAGAGGTTCTTCTCGGACCCGCCCCACTCGCTAAGGGTCCTGTGCTGATGAACAAGCTTAGAAGAGGAGGAACAAGCCCTCAATGTGTCCCGTGGAAGTGGAGGATCTTGCACTGCCCACTCAGAGGAAAACCCCGAGCTGCGGATGAGGAGCTGGCGTTTAGGAGCCGGGCAGTGCTGCCCAGAGCCGCGCTCTGTCTGCGGGGAGGGAGCTGCTTCCTAGCAAAGAGAGAGCGTTCCCACTGCGCCTTTTGGCTCCGGTGGGCACGGGGAGCGCAGCCTCCAGCAGCAAAGGCCGGGCTGGCGGCTCTGCCGCGGCTGAGCAGCAGAGGAAATATTCCCCCGTGCGACGCTGGGTGGGGGTGTTGGCCGCGAACCGGCGGGTTCCTGTGCCCGCCCCGGCTTTGCAGGCACCGGCGGAGAGAAAGAGCCGCGGGAGCCGCTCGGGAAGGGCGGCGGCACACGGAGTCGGGGAGCTCGGGGGCTTTCAGGCCCCTCAGCCCGGGATTGCTGACCAAATCCGCCTCGGACGCGGCTGGACGATGCTGGGAACGACGGAGGACGGGGAATGGCTTTTGTGGCGAGTGCGAGCGAGTGGGAGACGGAGCGGAGAGCAGCAGAGGCGAGTGATCTTGTTGCTTGTGTGCGTTTGCGTGTGTCAGAGCGGGGCCGAACCCCTCCGCTATTCCCTGGCGGAGGAGATGGAGAGGGAGTCGTTTGTGGGCAATATTGCAGAGGACCTGGGGCTTTCTCCGAGCCAGCTGGCGGCTCGCAAGGCGCGCGTTGTGTCCGAGGGGAACGAGCGGCTTTTCCACCTCAATCGAAACACGGGAGCGCTGACGGCAAAGGAGTCTCTGGACCGAGAGGAGATGTGTCCGAGGAGAGACACCTGCACCGTCTTCTTTAAGATAGTCTTTGAAAATCCCTTGGAGCTGATCCGAGGGGAGTTGGAGGTTCTTGACGTGAACGACAACTCTCCCGTCTTCCCGGAGAAGGAGGTGGTTTTAGAGATTCCCGAAACGACATCTCCTGGGTCCCGTTTCCCTCTGCAAAGTGCCAGGGACAGGGACGTGGGCAGCAACGGATTGCAGAACTACAGTCTCGGGACAAATTCGCATTTCTCCCTCGATTTCGGAACAGGGAATGATGAAGTTAGATACCTGGAACTGGTCTTAGAACGGCACCTGGACCGGGAAGAGCAGCCGCAGCTGAGTCTACTCCTGATCGCCACAGATGGTGGCTCCCCACCGAGGTCGGGAACTGCTCAGGTGCGGATTATCGTGGTGGATGCTAATGACAACACCCCGGTCTTCAGTCGGGAGGTCTACGAGGTGCAATTGGCCGAGAACAGCCCCCCGGGGCAGCTGGTGGTCAGAGTCGCGGCCGCGGATCCCGACGAAGGGTCCAACGGGAAAGTGCGATACAGCTTCACCGAAACATCAGAGGGGTCCCGGCAGCTCTTCCAGCTGAACCCTGACACCGGGGAGATCCGGGTGGCGGGAAACTTCGACTTCGAGGAAGCGGAACGCCACGACTTGGCGGTGAGAGCCACCGACGGCGGGAGCCTGTCTGCGCATTGCAAAGTGCGGGTGGAGGTGCTGGACGTGAACGACAACGCCCCGGAGATAACGCTCACCTCCCAGTCGGTCTCCGTTCCCGAGGACGCGCCGCCCCGCACCGTGGTGGCCCTGTTGAGCGTGCGGGACCGCGACTCCGGCGACAACGGCAGGACGGAGTGCTCCATCGACGGGGACTCGCCCTTCATGCTGACGGGCGGCGGGGATGAGTACTACGAGCTGAGGACGACGGCGGCGCTGGACAGGGAGCGGACGGCAGAGTATAACGTGACGGTGAGAGCCGCGGACCGGGGCAGGAGGCGGCTGAGCTCCCGGGCGAGCCTGCGGGTGCAGGTGTCGGACGTGAACGACAACGCGCCCGAGTTCACGCAGGCGGTTTACACGGCGTCGGTGTCGGAGAACGAGGGCCCCATGGTCCGCATCGGCAGCGTGAGCGCCACGGACGCCGACGCGGGAGCGAACGGGCGCGTGAGATACGCGCTGGTGCGGCAGGAGGGCGCGGAGCAGCCCGCGGTGTCGGTGAACGCCGAGAGCGGCGCCGTTTTCCTGCTGCGGCCGCTGGACTACGAGCAGGTGCGCGCCTTGGAGGTGGCGGTGCGCGCTGCCGACGGCGGCTCGCCGCCGCTGCGCGCCCAGGCGGTGCTGCGCGTGGTGGTGCGCGACGAGAACGACAACGCGCCCGTGGTGCTGCACCCGCCCGCCGAGAGCAGCGGCGCGGCGGCGGGCGAGCTGGTGCCGCGCTCGGCCGAGGCCGGGTACCTGGTGGCCAAGGTGGTGGCGGTGGACGCGGACGCGGGGCAGAACGCGTGGCTGTCGTACGAGCTGTGGAAGGCGACGGAGCCGGGGCTGTTCCGCGTGGGGCCGCACAGCGGCGAGGTGCGCACGGCGCGGGCCGTGGCGGAGCGGGACGCGCCCCGGCACAGGCTCGTCGTGCTGGTGCGAGACCGCGGGCGGCCGCCGCGCTCCGCCACCGCCACCCTCGGCATCGCCCTGGTCGGCGGCTTCTCCGACGCCCATCTGCGGGGCGCCGAGGAGGCGCCGGCCGCCGAGCCCGAGGGGCCGCTCACCCTCTCCCTCACCGTCTGCCTGGCCTGCGTGTCCGCCCTCTTCCTGGCCACGGCGGGGGCCGCCGTGGCGGCCAAGGTGCGGCGGGCCCGGCGCAGCGCGGCCGAGAGCTTGCCCGCCTTCCCGCAGTCCGCCCCGCCGAGCAGCGCGGGCTCCCTGCCCCGCAGCTCCGTCTACGACGTCTGCTTCGCCGCCGGCAGCCTCGACGGCGACTTGCGCTTCCTCGGGCCCCTCCTGCCCTGCTTCCCCGCCGGGCTGCCCCCCGGCCCGGCCGAGCAGCGGAGCTCGCTCTGCTCCACGGAGGCGGCCAACCTCGGCGACGACGGCGACCGGGCTGCAGAGGTGAGGGACCTGCCCGGGCCCGGGCGAGGCAGGGAGCGGGGAGGGAGCAGCGCGGGGGGCTCGGGGTGTCGCTCACGTGGGGAGTCTCGGTGTTGTGGCTCTGTGGGTGGAGGAGTCCCAGGGTCGGGAGGAGAGGGCGGAGAGGGTCTGAGAGCCACTGGTGGTGGTCTCCTAGGAGGATCCGTCAAGGCTTAGATGCTCTCCAAGTGCTGACTTATCGGGCTTCTCTGCATCCATTTCTGAACATTGTCCTTAGATTCAGCTTTAGTTTGTCCCAGCTGAGGTCAGAGCCCCATCGCTTTGTCCAAACTTCTCTGTCTCTTGATAGAGGAGAGTAACATCCTCCATGCAGCAGTGTCCCACGGGTCCTCTCAGCCCCTCGCTCTTGCCTCCCTCCAACGCCCAAATGACAACCTGCGCTCTCCGTTCTTGCAGGACAGAGCTCCCATCTCCGCAGACACGGCTCGCAGACGTGCGGAAGCAGCTTGCACTGCAAACAGGGGGAAGGAGCTCCGTGGCAATTCTGATCCAAACCCTTGGCTCCCCACTCAGTAAACGAGGGGAAAGCGAACGTGTCTGTCGTCCCTGGCCAGCGTCCTCCCAGGGAAAACACCGAAAAAAGGATAGGGAAGAGCAAGGCTTCTCTGTGAGAGAGCAAACCCATTCTCCTCTTCAGCATTGTTTCCTTCATATAAGTGTTCTGTAACTGTGACATGGATGGAGGACGAGGACTGTGTTGCATGTTGATAGCTCTGAGACTCCGTGCATGACTGTGAGAGCGTTACTGCTTCTAAATATTAAGGGAAATACTGAAACCTGGAAGCTCATCATCAAGATAGTTTTTTTATTACATAATCTTTTTTGAGTTTATTTTTCTTTGGAGACTCTAATCATGTCTCCATTCTCTGTACTCCGTTAAAACCGATTTCATTAGAAACGAGTGACACTGGCAGTCTTCACACTTTTAACCGGTAGTTCACAGGTTCCTCAAACGATAAAGCTTGGGTTTTAAGAAATGTATTCGTTTTCTTTTATAATGTAAAGTGCAAGGTAACATTTGCGGATTGTTGAGTATAAAGTCGTAGGGAACTAAAAGTGCTGTTTATAGTTTTACAGTGAAACAAGCTTTTACACTCGGCTTGAGGCACTGTAGAAGACGGGGCGTTGAGTTTCTTTCTGTTTTCTTTTGCCTTCATTAATCGATAATGAGCTGTGAAGTGTATATGATATTTTCTGTGCTAGCACATTTAAACAATCAAATGCCTGATGTCAATTAACGCAATAAAAACCCTCTTGGAAGTCCCTTGGGTGTGTGTGGTGTGTGGAAGATCACTAGTCAGTCCCCTAGCTGGATTTCAGATATCAAACGGAGCATTCGGAGTGGATTTTATGCAGGGAAAAAATCGCGATCTGAGGACAGGTCTCAGTGCCCCGAGAGGAGAAGCGCGAGTCTCCGCGAGAGGGAAGAGCGCAAAGAGCAGAATTTCGAAAACCAATCCGTGCATTGTGGAGTAGTTTTTATGCAGGGGAAATCAGTGCGACTTGGAAGCATGACATTCTCAGAAGGCAGAGAAGGGTGGAGGGCGATTTTTTGTGGGAAGCTGAGGTCCGAGAGATGCTGCTTATGGAGCCTTCAAAGTGGTCCCTCTGTTTGGAATCGGGGGGAACAATTCCGGTGCAATTCAGAAAAAAATTCCCCTTTCCCATGAGACCCTTTCTGTTCATCCAAGGCAATGTTTATGCCGCCTTCTAGTTTAAAAAGATTTTGTCTGAACCTCTTCCCATTGTCTATGAGAATGGTCCCTTTAATGTGCCATCGCTGCGTGTCCTTAGATCCCTGGGCTTTGCTGCTGTCTCCGTTAGCTCCGGACCGTTAGCGTTTGTGTATCCGGGGCTCTAATTAGTGACCTCCCTGTGTGCTTCGCTGCCTTTTATCTCCCAGCCCTGCGGCACCGCCTCCTCCCCCCGGGGCAGGAGCTCAGCCCGGTCGCTGAGCACAAAGCCCTCTGGAGCCCTTGCAAGGCCGCCGGGTGCGGCGAGCGGAGCGCGGAGCGTGTGTCTCGGCGAGAGGGAAGCGCGGTGGCGGTGGCGGTGGCGGGAGGCGCAGTCCCGCCGCGGCCCGCAGGGGGGAGCTCCCGGCCAAGGCGGCGCCGAGCGGCTGCGGGCGGGGAGGCGCCCGAGCCCGGCCCGGCCCTGCCCAGCGCAGCGCAGCCGGGCGGCGGCGAGCGGCGGCGAGCGGGGCCCCGGGCCAGCCGCTGCCGGGCCGCCAGCCGCACTCGGCCCCAGGGAGCCCGCCCGCCCTCGCCGCCGCCCTCGCCGCCGCCCTCGCCGCTGCCGGGCGCCGCTCGCCGCCGAGGACCGCGCGCCCGAGCCGCCCGCCGGAGCCCGCCCGCCGCCCCGCCATGGCGATCGCAAGGCAAGTGCTTTGTCTCTCTGCTCTCCTCTCGCTGCCGCACGCTCGCTCCCAGCCCCTGCGCTACTCCGTAGCCGAGGAGGCGCCGAGCGGCTCGCTCGTAGCCGACGTGGCCGAGGACGCGGGGCTGGCCCCGGCGCAGCTCTCGGCTCGCCGCGCCCGCCTGGCCTCGGAGGACGGCCGGCAGCGCTTGCGCTTGGACCGCGCCACCGGCCGCCTCGTCGTGGCCGAGAGGCTCGACCGGGAGGAGCTGTGCGCCCAGGCGCCCGCCTGCACGCTGCCCTTGGAGCTGCTGCTGGCCGACCCGCTGCAGTTCTTCCGCATCGAGGTGGCCGTGCGGGACGTCAACGACCACTCGCCCCGCTTCCCGGACGAGCAGATCACGCTTAGGATCCCTGAGACCAGCAACCCCGGCTCGCGTTTTCCTCTGGCGGGGGCTCGGGACCTGGATATTGGTAGCAACAGCGTCCAAGGTTACAGCATCTCTCCCGAGAACGAGTACTTTAGTGTCTCCTTTGGGAGTCAGAGTGAGGAAGAGAAATATGTGGAACTGGTTTTGGAAAAGCCCCTAGACAGAGAGGAGCAGGCAGAGATGAGTTTCAGTCTCATAGCTGTGGATGGGGGCTCTCCCCCGAGGAGTGGAACAACTCAAATCCACATTGTTGTTTTAGATGTAAATGACAACTCTCCCATCTTCACACAGAAGCTCTATGTTGGTCAGATTTTGGAAAATGCCCCCGAGGGCACCGTGGTTCTGAGGGTAATGGCAACTGATCCGGATGTGGGTACTAATGGGGACATCTCCTACCAGTTTATTGAAGAGGTTGGCCAGAAACACTTGGCATTTGAGATTGATGCCAAGAGCGGTGAAATTAAACTCAGAAAGCCTCTGGACTTTGAGACAGCACAGAAACACGAACTCAGTGTGCAAGCCACGGATGGGGGAGGCCTCTCAGCAATCTGCAAGGTATTGGTGGAGGTTCTGGATGTGAATGACAATGCACCAGAGCTGGTGGTGAGTTCCTTCAGCAGCCCCCTCCCCGAGAACGTGTCACCTGGGACAGTGGTTGCCTTCTTCACTATCAGGGACCGTGATGCAGGAGCAAACGGGAAGATCACCTGTGCCCTTGAGGACCAGCTGTCATTCTCCCTGCGGCCAGCCTATAAGAATTACTATGAGCTGGTGACTGTGACCACACTGGACCGGGAGGAAATGGCACGGTACATTGTAACTGTCACAGCAGCAGACGCAGGGTCACCTCCTCTCACTACCACCCAGACCTTCACGGTGGACATCTCTGATGTCAACGACAATGCACCTGTCTTCAACCAGACATCATACACCATGTATGTGCATGAGAACAATGTCCCCACTGTTCTTGTTGGAACCATCCATGCCTCAGATGCTGACATAGGCCCCAATGCCAAGGTGACCTATTCCCTGGCACGTGCTCACCTCACAGAGCAGCCTCCCTGTTCTTGCATTTCTGTGAACTCTGAGAATGGGCACGTGTTTGTGCTGCGGCCTCTGGACTATGAGCAGCTGAAGCAGGTTGAGGTCTTGGTGGTTGCCTCTGATGCAGGATCTCCTCCTCTCAGTGCCAATGTCACTGTCCACCTTGTTGTGGTGGATGAGAATGACAATGCCCCACTGGTGCTGCATCCAGCCCAGGACAGCAGCCCAGCATCCAGCGAGCTGGTGCCCATGTCGGCTGAGGCAGGGTACCTGGTCACCAAAGTGGTGGCTGTTGATGCTGACTCTGGGCAGAACTCGTGGCTCTCGTACCACCTGCTGAAGGCCAGTGACCCCGGTCTGTTTGTGGTGGGTGCCCAAAGTGGGGAGGTGCGTCTGCGGAGGCCAGTGACAGAGAGAGACACCGTGAAGCAGAAGCTCATCATCCTGGTGCGAGACAATGGGCGGCCACCGCTGTCGGCCACAGCAGCACTGAGTGCACTTCTGCTCAATGACTTCTCAGATGTGCACCTACCACACGGCAGCCTGGCCACAGAGGACAACAGCGACTCCTTGACAACCTATTTAATAATTTCCTTGGTCTTTGTCTCACTGCTCTTCCTTGCATCCATGGCAGCATTCATCATTTGCAAGGTGTGTAAGAGAGAGGCACTGAAGGGTGGGCATGTGCTTTACACTGCCAACAACTTTCCAAGCAGCCTGGCTGATGCAGCCTCTGCAGGGACCCTGCCCCATCCCTATTGCTATGAGATCAGCCTCACAACAGGTTCAGGCAACAGCGAGTTCAAGTTCCTGAAGCCCATCCTGCCCAGCCTGCCACCACAGCACTGTGCCCTGGGTGGGGACACTGATGATGAACAGGTTTTTCCCCAAGGCCCTCTGACTGCTGGGGATGTGCTACCAGACAACACAGGGATGCTCTCTGGGGAACAGTTCAATAGTCTTTCCTTTAACTAGGATGGAGTCCGCACAGCCAAAAGCTTCAGGCCTATTGACAGGAAGGGATCTCTGGCTATTTTTCCTGCACAGTTCATCTGCATTGGAAACTGCCTTCATTGGTTTTCCTCAAATTCTATCTCAGAAAAAATGTTTTCTCCTCCTCAAAACAACAATCGAAACAAAAGACACCCTCAGTCATTTAATAATGTTTCAGGGGTTTTATACCCATGTGTGACTCCTCCAAAAATATATTTACTTCCAGTGCTCCCAGCCTAGTTCTTGTGTCACTTGCTGTTGTTCAAAGTTGTGGGCCTCTTACTCTGTGCTGTAATGCAATGGGAAGGTCGGGCTGACAAATTAAATCCTCACTGAAATGCATGTAGTGGTCATTCTGGTCAGGAAATTTCTTCACTATGAGGGTGATGAGGCACAGCAACAGGTTGCCCAGGGAAGTTGTGGCTCCCCCATCCCTGGATGTGCTTTGAACAGGTTGAATGGGGCCTTGGGCAGCATGATCTACTGGGACATGTCCCTGCCCATGGTAGGGAAGTTGGAACTAGATGATCTTTAAGGTCCCTTCCAACCCAAAGTATTCTATGATTCTATGAAATCAAGGGAGTTGTGAGTACTGTGTTACAACATGGTTCGTGCATAGAGCTGTTTCTTCTCTGGGTTCAGGATGTCTCTGTCTGAGATATGTGGGTTGTGTGTATTTTGCCTTCTGGTCACTCTGTCTGTCTGTACAGCCCTTGTGTGACTGTATACACTGCACAAAGGCTGCCCAGGAAGCAGGGGGCTGATCATATCCAGGCATTGTGGTGCACAGCATTGCAGCTCAGCTCGCAAGATAGACACTTTGAGCCTTTGTGTATAGAAGTCTCATCTTCTCTAGGGGAGGGCTGTGTTTGGCACGAGGTCTTCCTTGGTCTCGTAAGAGAGTTGTATCCTTGGAATTTCCTTGGAAATATGCCATCATTAATGATGGTGGAATGGGATGGGACCGAATAGAATGTTTTAGTTGGAAGGGACCTGCCAATATCCTCTTAGACCAACTGCTTGAACCTCCCCTGAGGCAGCTTTGAAACATTCCCCCATGTCCTGTTGTTTGATGTGAGAGGGAAGAGATCACCCCCTCCTTTTCTCAGACTCCTTTTCTCCAAATTAGGCAGACCCTCAGTCCTTAGGTGCTCCTCACAGAACATTCCTTGCAGACCCATCACCAGCCTTGTAGCTGCCCTCTGGAAGCATTCCAGTAACTTAACATCCTTCATAAATGGTGGGGCCCAGAACTGCACACAGGACTCAAGGTGAGGCTGCACCAAGACTGAATTGAGCTGGAGACTCTCTTGACTGGCTGGTTATTCTGCGTTTATGCTTCCCAGGATGTGGTTTGCCCTTTTGTCTGTCATTATGAAATATATTTAACCAAACTGGCCCTAGAATTGAACCCTGAGAACACCACTGCTGAGCAGTCACCAGGTAGATGTAGCCCAAGTAACTACACAGCTTTGAATCATAGAATCATAGAATAACCAGGCTGGAAGAGACCCACTGGATCATCGAGTCCAACCATTCCTATGAAACACTGAACCATGTCCCTTAGCACCTTGTCCACCCGTGCATTAAACCCCTCCAGGGAAGGTGACTCAACCACCTCCCTGGGCAGCCTGTTCCAGTGCCCAATGACCCTTTCTGTGAAGAATTTTTTCCTAATGTCCAGCCTAAACCTCCGCTGGTGGAGCTTGAGGCCATTCCCTCTTGTCCTGTCCCCTGTCACTTGGGAGAAGAGGCCAGCACCCTCCTCTCTACCACCTCCTTTCAGGTAGTTATAGAACGCAATGAGGTCTCCCCTCAGCCTCCTCTTCTCCAGGCTAAACAACTCCAGCTCTCTCAGCCGCTCCTCGTAAGCGGAGCCCTGCAATTCAGGCAGTTCATGTCATAGTTGGACACAATGTCAAGAAGATTGCTGGAACAGTATAACAAATGTTAATACAATCCAAAAATACAAAATCCACTGACCATCCCAGATGCACGAGCCAGGTGATGTAGAAGGACATTGAATTGATTTAAAGAGACTTTGCCCTGGTGAACAAGTTGATTGTGCCTGACAAGTGCATTATTCGTTAAATGACTTTCAATAGTACTCAGTCCTTGTTGGACAGGTGGAATAGCTCTGGCGAGCTTCCAGTCAGCAGGGACCTATCAAATCCCTTAAAATCTTCAGTAGATGATCTAGAGGGGTCCTACTGTAACATCCGCAAGCTCCTTCAGTACTCTGTGAGGGCCCCCATCAGGCCAAATGGACTTGTGAATATTCAGCGGATACATCTGTTCTCTGACAATTTCAGCGTCCATGAAGGAAAAGTCGCTGTTCCCACCCTCATGGTCCTCCAGCACAGTGGACTGGGCAGCCCAAGGTCAGGTGACTGTCTTCAACAAGTATCAATCCATTCTTTTCTTTAGAACTCCTTCTGCTATAAACAAATTGAAAAAGTCTTTCTCGGTGACTGACACAGCACTGGTGAATTTTGCCTCTAACTGAGCTTTGGTCTGTGGTGTGTTCTCCCTGCATACACAAGCCACAGGTCTGCAGTCTTCCTGCAAAGCCTGATCTTGCTTCTAGAGAAGATAGCATTTATTTCCCGACTTGAGCTCTTTAAGGAGTTCCCTGTAGTCCAGATGGACTTCTGCTCCTCTTGCTTGGCTTTTGGCACAATGGCATTGCCTGTTCATAGACTATAAGTGTAGAGTTGTGAAAACACATTCATTGTCTTTTGGTGCAGCATTTGCTTTCTCCTTTTTACTGTTTCTCCTTCTAATTTGTGGACTGTGTTTGAGCATTGTCTTGCCAATTCCTCTTAAGAAGGACTGTCCCCCCATCTATAATAAGGGAATGTTTGACTGGCAGAGAATATTTGGGAACGCTCCCACAGTGTTGTGCTGCAGTTTTGAACTGTACTCTTGTAATCTGGAACAGCTTTGTGTGTAAAAGTGAAATAAACAGAACACATGAATGCCGTGTGTGGAGACAGCAGTCTTTGTGGAGTGTTCATTCTTGGAAAGGTCTGTGAATATTTTTCAAAAGGCTGGGACCTTTTTTCTCCTGTTATCTCTTGGCTGAATTAAGGTTGAGCAGGGGCATTTCTTCAGTTTGGAGACACAGCCAGTAGATAATTCAGGAAAATGTTGGTGAAGAGGGATTTGCTGTCAGGCCTCTGTGGCTCTTCTGAGCACTGAGCTTCTGATGGGGCCTAGTTAGATCCAGGTCAGGGGAACCTGGTTGCTCCTCGAAGAGTGGCCTTGGGTGTGCAAAGGCCCCGCAAATCAGTAAGGTTGAGGAGTGAAATTTCCAACTCTTCTGGTAGCTCTGGCTGTGGATGACAACTGTTTGTTTTTTCAGCACAAAGTGTATTGATTCTAAATATTTTCAGCCATTGATTTCACAAAGACAACAGACATTTTCCTTTCAGGAGGTGCTAGGGGATCACCAGGAGGTGGGCATTTGGTGGGTGAAAACTGCAGTCCGGAGGAGGCTTTGCTGTCTGGAAACACAGAGGACTGGATCTGTGCCTTCTGCAAGGCCCCCATAAAAATGTAAGTCCAGAGCCAGGGCTGGTGTATTGATTCTGAGCAGAAGACCATTGTACATGGAGAACTGAGTGATCCACAATCCAATTAATGTGGAAAGGCACAGACCTTTGCTGTGCTGTGTTGTGCTACAAAATCCCCGGTCAGCAGGAGAAACTCAGCCAGCTCACTGGAACCATGGAACCTGCAGGCAGCACCCACTTGCTGCTAGAGAAAAAGCCACATGTGAACAAGAGCTCTACCTCCAAACTTCTTTTAGCGTGACAGCCGAAGTGAGGAGTAGAATCACTTTCTTGCATGAAAGTCTTAAAATGGCTTGAATGACTGAAATGGGGGCAATCTTTCTTTTCTTGGGGGTCTGCATGGCTGCTGTGCATGGCTGGAGCCCTGCCTGAAGTGACTGCCCAGAGTTTTCCTCATCTGCAGGGACAGAGCGGTATCTATGCAGATCTCCAATAGCATGAGCAACAATGAATGAGGAGTGAATGACATCTGTCTCCCTCAGTCTCACTGAGACCCCGAGGAACCAGCACTTCTTGGTCTAAGTCAGCTGCTTCTGGGATCATTTCATCTGGAGGGTCCAGGTGTCTGATGCAGTTCCTAACCAGATGGTTTATTATGTTTTTTACCATGTGAGAGGGGGAATGTTGAGGCCCTCCAATACAGGAAACAACACACTGCTGAGCTTCCCGAAGTGCTCGTCAGAGTAGGATGTGTGGGTGGGTAGGACTTGTGTGAGAGACTACCCTGAATGAGAGCTGTGGGATAGTCTCCTGTTACAGCTGGAGAGATCATCTGAGAGTTGATGCAGCGTGGTGAGGATTGGAGCTGGAGACGGAGTGGGAGTCCAATATATGGGTGCAGCTGGAGATTGTGTACGAAAATTACAACATGCCACAGGTGCTGTACCTGCCATCGGTGGGCACAGGCTTGGCGGTGTCAGGCATGGATCTAGCATCACCATCGTGGGAGCCCGGCTCGCTGGTGGCCAAGGTGGTGAGGGTGGATGCAGGTCGGAACACTTGTCCGTTGTATGAGCTGTGGAAGTTGATGGAGCTGACTAGCTTCCAGAGATGACACGATACTTTTTTCCCTTTGAAGTCTATCAGGAGTTCCCTGTTGGGCTCAGCTGGTCTTCTCTGCTTGCTTGAGTTATGACACGGCAGCATAGACTGTGAGTGTAGAGAACTGTGAAACCACTTTCATGGTTGTCACATCCCAATGCAGACAGAGTAGGACTCAGGACTGCACTTAAACAGTTAGCTTATTACCTATAATGCTACTATTCTATGTCAAGAGTATGAGCTTAAGTCTAGACCAATATTAATATCCTCTAGAGGTTTGTGAGAGGCTCTATGACCTGTCCGGAGTTCAGTGATTAAGTCTTTACAGATGTTTCCACAAAGTTCCTGCGACTGGAGCTTCTGCAGACTCTCTCATGTATGGACCCAAAGAACTGCAGAATCATTGCTCATGCCACTTCCAACACACGAATCGTACAGTTTCTACATTTCTATTCCATCAAAATACAACATATGTTGTTTTCTATTCACAAATCTTAGTACTTCTGCTTTAAGGATGACGTCCCAGTCTTTGTTCTGTGGTTATGGTGTAACTCTGCTATATGTGATATGCGGGGGGGGCGGATACTCAGGAGCCAGTTTGGTCATCCTGATCGGCAAAAGGGTGGTGAGACCTAATGGACCCCTCACTCTCCCATATCCCCTCGGTTTCCCCATGTTAGTGCCTCCCAGGTGCAATCTTGAAGTCTCCCTTTTACCGAGTTTGATCCTGCCTCTAATGATCACATAGTGAACTTCACACATTCCTGGAATCCCCCTAAAACAGGTCGTAATCCGTCTGCATTTTTCTGTGAGATCCTTTGTGATGATCAAGTATAATCTCTTCTCCTTCCCCTTCTCATTTACAAATTGCTGGTTGTACCTCTTGAGATTGTCTTGAATGGTGCCTTTAATGGACCATCACTCAGTGTTCTCCTGATCGTTACCGTTTGAGTATCTGGGCGTTTAATTTGTGACCTCTCCTCTTTGATTCCTTGCATTTTATGCTAAGTCTCTGTGTTCATGAATCGTTACCCAGGTGATGGAGTTCGAGCTTGTTCTCCTATAGAAGGAGTTTTGTGTCCTTTGGGCGAGGTGTGATCCACAATCTGAAGAAAACAGAATGAGGATGTTGTGTCCTAGAGCAGCAGTGTCATTCTGGGCTGGTGGTGAGGGAGGGTGATGGGGAAGCATTTCCTTAGGGAACCTTTCCCCTCTGGCACCAGGTCTCCTATTCCATAGCGGTGCGGCTCGAACCCGCCCGACTCGCTAAGGGTCCCGTGCTGATGAACAAGCGGAGAAGAGGAGGAACAAGCCCTCAAAGTGTCCTGTGGAAGTAGCAGATCTTGAACTGCCCACCCAGAGGAAAACCCCGAGCTGCGAATGAGGAGCTGGCGTTTAGGAGCCGGGCAGTGCTGCCCAGAGCCGCGCTCTGTCTGCGGGGAGGGAGCTGCTTCCTAGCAAAGAGAGAGCGTTCCCACTGCGCCTTTTGGCTCCGGTGGGCACGGGGAGCGCAGCCTCCAGCAGCAAAGGCCGGGCTGGCGGCTCTGCCGCGGCTGAGCAGCAGAGGAAATATTCCCCCGTGCGACGCTGGGTGGGGGTGTTGGCCGCGAACCGGCGGGTTCCTGTGCCCGCCCCGGCTTTGCAGGCACCGGCGGAGAGAAAGAGCCGCGGGAGCCGCTCGGGAAGGGCGGCGGCACACGGAGTCGGGGAGCTCGGGGGCTTTCAGGCCCCTCAGCCCGGGATTGCTGACCAAATCCGCCTCGGACGCGGCTGGACGATGCTGGGAACGACGGAGGACGGGGAATGGCTTTTGTGGCGAGTGCGAGCGAGTGGGAGACGGAGCGGAGAGCGGCAGAGGCGAGTGATCTTGTTGCTTGTGTGCGTTTGCGTGTGTCAGAGCGGGGCCGAACCCCTCCGCTATTCCCTGGCGGAGGAGATGGAGAGGGAGTCGTTTGTGGGCAATATTGCAGAGGACCTGGGGCTTTCTCCGAGCCAGCTGGCGGCTCGCAAGGCGCGCGTTGTGTCCGAGGGGAACGAGCGGCTTTTCCACCTCAATCGAAACACGGGAGCGCTGACGGCAAAGGAGTCTCTGGACCGAGAGGAGATGTGTCCGAGGAGAGACACCTGCACCGTCTTCTTTAAGATAGTCTTTGAAAATCCCTTGGAGCTGATCCGAGGGGAGTTGGAGGTTCTTGACGTGAACGACAACTCCCCCGTCTTCCCGGATAAGGAGGTGGTTTTAGAGATTCCCGAAACGACATCACCTGGGTTGCGTTTTTCCCTGGAGAGTGCCCAAGACAAGGACGTGGGCAGCAACGGATTGCAAAACTACAGTCTCGGGACAAATTCGCATTTCTCCCTCGATTTCGGAACAGGAAAAGATGATGTTAAATACTTGGAACTGGTCTTAGAACGGCAGCTGGATCGGGAAGAGCAGCCGCAAATTAATTTACTCCTGACGGCCACAGACGGCGGCTCTCCACCCAGGTCGGGAACTGCTCAGGTGCGGATCTTGGTGCTCGATGCCAATGACAACACCCCTGTGTTCGGCCGGGAAGTCTACGAGGTGCAATTGGCCGAGAACAGCCCCCCGGGGTACCTGGTGGTCAGAGTCGCGGCCGCGGATCCCGACGAAGGGTCCAACGGGAAAGTGCGATACAGCTTCACCCAAACGTCAGAGAGGTCCCAGGATCTCTTCCAGCTGAACCCTGACACCGGGGAGATCCGGGTGGCGGGCAACGTCGACTTCGAGGAAGCGGAACGCCACGACTTGGTGGTGAGAGCCACCGACGGCGGGGGTCTGTCTGCGCACTGCAAAGTGCAGGTGGAGGTGCTGGACGTGAACGACAACGCCCCGGAGATAACGCTCACCTCCCAGTCGGTCTCCGTTCCCGAGGACGCGCCGCCCCGCACCGTGGTGGCCCTGTTGAGCGTGCGGGACCGCGACTCCGGCGACAACGGCAGGACGGAGTGCTCCATCGACGGGGACTCGCCCTTCATGCTGACGGGCGGCGGGGATGAGTACTACGAGCTGAGGACGACGGCGGCGCTGGACAGGGAGCGGGCGGCAGAGTATAACGTGACGGTGAGAGCCGCGGACCGGGGCAGGAGGCGGCTGAGCTCCCGGGCGAGCCTGCGGGTGCAGGTGTCGGACGTGAACGACAACGCGCCCGAGTTCACGCAGGCGGTTTACACGGCGTCGGTGTCGGAGAACGAGGGCCCCATGGTCCGCATCGGCAGCGTGAGCGCCACGGACGCCGACGCGGGAGCGAACGGGCGCGTGAGATACGCGCTGGTGCGGCAGGAGGGCGCGGAGCAGCCCGCGGTGTCTGTGAACGCCGAGAGCGGCGCCGTTTTCCTGCTGCGGCCGCTGGACTACGAGCAGGTGCGCGCCTTGGAGGTGGCGGTGCGCGCTGCCGACGGCGGCTCGCCGCCGCTGAGCGCCCAGGCGGTGCTGCGCGTGGTGGTGCGCGACGAGAACGACAACGCGCCCGTGGTGCTGCACCCGCCCGCCGAGAGCAGCGGCGCGGCGGCGGGCGAGCTGGTGCCGCGCTCGGCCGAGGCCGGGTGCCTGGTGGCCAAGGTGGTGGCGGTGGACGCGGACGCGGGGCAGAACGCGTGGCTGTCGTACGAGCTGTGGAAGGCGACGGAGCCGGGGCTGTTCCGCGTGGGGCCGCACAGCGGCGAGGTGCGCACGGCGCGGGCCGTGGCGGAGCGGGACGCGCCCCGGCACAGGCTCGTCGTGCTGGTGCGAGACCGCGGGCGGCCGCCGCGCTCCGCCACCGCCACCCTCGGCATCGCCCTGGTCGGCGGCTTCTCCGACGCCCATCTGCGGGGCGCCGAGGAGGCGCCGGCCGCCGAGCCCGAGGGGCCGCTCACCCTCTCCCTCACCGTCTGCCTGGCCTGCGTGTCCGCCCTCTTCCTGGCCACGGCGGGGGCCGCCGTGGCGGCCAAGGTGCGGCGGGCCCGGCGCAGCGCGGCCGAGAGCTTGCCCGCCTTCCCGCAGTCCGCCCCGCCGAGCAGCGCGGGCTCCCTGCCCCGCAGCTCTGTCTACGACGTCTGCTTCGCCGCCGGCAGCCTCGACGGCGACTTGCGCTTCCTCGGGCCCCTCCTGCCCTGCTTCCCCGCCGGGCTGCCCCCCGGCCCGGCCGAGCAGCGGAGCTCGCTCTGCTCCACGGAGGCGGCCAACCTCGGCGACGACGGCGACCGGGCTGCAGAGGTGAGGGACCTGCCCGGGCCGGGGCGAGGCGGGGAGGGAGCAGCGCGGGGGGCTCGGGGTGTCGCTCACGTGGGGAGTCTCGGTGTTGTGGCTCTGGGGTTGGAGGAGCCCCAGGGTCGGGAGGAGAGGGCGGAGAGGGTCTGAGAGCCGCTGGTGGGGGCGTTAAGGGTCAGCTGCTCCCCAAGTACTGACTTATCGGGGTCTTGGGCATCCAGCTCTGAGGGTTGCCCTTAGATCAAGTGTATCAGCGCAAAGGAGGAGGGCAGCTGCACCTCGACCAGGTTCTCAAAGCCATCGAGGTTAAGGAAGAGAGGGGACTAACGTCCCCACCTCCTGGTTCCACCTCCTGTCTCTTGATAGAGGAGAGTAACATCCTCCATGCAGCAGTGTCCGACGGGTCCTTTCAGCCCCTCGCTCTTGCCTCCCTTCAAAGTCCGAATGACAACCTGCGCTCTCCGTTCTTGCAGGACAGAGCTCCCACCTCCGCAGACACGGCTCGTAGACGTGCGGAAGCAGCTTGCACTGCAAACAGGGGGAAGGAGCTCCATGGCAATTCTGATCCAAACCCTTGGCTCCCCACTCAGTAAACGAGAGGAAAGGCGAGCGTGTCTGTCGTCCCTGGCCAGCGTCCTCACAAGGAAAACACCGAAAAACAGGACCAGGGAAGAACAAGGTTTCTCTGTGAGAGAGCAAACCCATTCTCCTCTTCAGCATTGTTTTCTTCATATAAGTATTGTGTAATTGTGACATGGACGGAGGACGAGGACTGTGTTGCATGTTGATTACCCCGGGACTCCGTGCATGTCTATGAGAGCATTATTACTTCTCAATGTTAAGGGTAATACTGAAATCTGGAAGCATATCTTCAAGATAGCTTTTTCCTACATCACGTTTTCTGTGTTTGTGTTTCTTCTGAGAGCGTTCTGGAATCGTGTCTCCAGTCTCTGCACTCCGTTAAAACCGATTAAATTAGAAACGACTGACACTGGCACTCTCTGCACATTCGCTGGTTCCTCAAACTGTAAAGCGTGGTCTTTGAGCAATGTATTCGTTTTCTTTTATAAGGTGAAGTGCAAGGTAGCATTTCTGGCTTGTTGAGTATAAAGTAGTAGAGAATTGAAAGTGCTGTTTGTGGTTTTACAGTGAAACAGGCTTTTACACTCTGCTTGACGAGCTGTAGAAGAGAGAGCGTAGAGCAGCTTTCTGTTTTCTTCTTTCATTAATTCGTAATGAGCTATAAAGTGTATGTGATATTTCCCGTCGCTCGCACATTTAAGCAATCAAATGCCTGAAGTCAATTAACCCAATAAAACCCACCTTGCAACTCCCTCGTGTGTGTGTGGTGTCTGTGCGATCACTAGTCAGTCTCCAAGCAGGATTTCAGGAATCTGTCGATGCATTTGGAGGGGGGTTTATGCAGGGGAAAGAGCGTGATCTGAGGTCAGCTCTCGGTGCAATGAGAGGAGCAGCGCGAGACTCCGCGAGAGGGAAGGGCGCCGAAGAGCAGAATTTCGAGACTCAATGCGTGCATTGTGGAGTAGACTTTATGCAGGGGAAATCAGAGCGACTTGGACATCCTCTGAAGGCAGAGAAGGGTGGAAGCGTCGCGCTAGCGGCCTCTGGCTCTCCTCTTCCACCTCCATTTCCCATCAGCAGATTCTCCAAGTACACTCTTGAACCCTCCCTTGAATGAAAATGATCTGGTTTTATTCACCCCACAACAGGCTTTGCCTATTCCTAGACTCCCCGTCAAAGGGCTTGTAATCACCTTGATCTTTCTACTGAGTCACTTTCTGATAATGTGGGATGATCTCTTTGGGCTCATTCGCGTTTACAGAGTTTCAGGAAGAACGTATTGCACTTGAAACTTGAATGGTGCCTTTAATGTCCCATCGCTGAGTGTCCTTAGATCCCTGGTTCTTCCTCCAGGTGAACTCTTGACCTTTCCCTTTTACCGAATCTAATCTTGCCTCTAATCATCCCATAATAAGCTTTGCATGGTCCTAGAAACCCCGTCAAAGTCGTCGTAATCCGTTTGCCCTTTTCTGCGAGGCACTTTCTGATAAACCAGGATAAACTCTTCCCACTCCCCTTCTCGTTTACAAAGTTTCCGATTGAACCTCTTGAGATTTACACTTGAATGGTGCCTTTAATGTCCCATCGCTGAGTGTCCTTAGATCCCTGGGCTTCGCTGCTGTCTCCGTTAGCTCCGGACCTTTAGCGTTTGTGTATCCGGGGCTCTAATTAGTGACCTCCCTGTGCGCTTCGCTGCCTTTTATCTCCCAGCCCTGCGGCGCCGCCTCCTCCCCCCGGGGCAGGAGCTCAGCCCGGTCGCTGAGCACAAAGCCCTCTGGAGCCCTTGCAAGGCCGCCGGGTGCGGCGAGCGGAGCGCGGAGCGTGTGTCTCGGCGAGAGGGAAGCGCGGTGGCGGTGGCGGGAGGCGCAGTCCCGCCGCGGCCCGCAGGGGGGAGCTCCCGGCCAAGGCGGCGCCGAGCGGCTGCGGGCGGGGAGGCGCCCGAGCCCGGCCCGGCCCTGCCCAGCGCAGCGCAGCCGGGCGGCGGCGAGCGGCGGCGAGCGGGGCCCCGGGCCAGCCGCTGCCGGGCCGCCAGCCGCACTCGGCCCCAGGGAGCCCGCCCGCCCTCGCCGCCGCCCTCGCCGCCGCCCTCGCCGCTGCCGGGCGCCGCTCGCCGCCGAGGACCGCGCGCCCGAGCCGCCCGCCGGAGCCCGCCCGCCGCCCCGCCATGGCGATCGCAAGGCAAGTGCTTTGTCTCTCTGCTCTCCTCTCGCTGCCGCACGCTCGCTCCCAGCCCCTGCGCTACTCCGTAGCCGAGGAGGCGCCGAGCGGCTCGCTCGTAGCCGACGTGGCCGAGGACGCGGGGCTGGCCCCGGCGCAGCTCTCGGCTCGCCGCGCCCGCCTGGCCTCGGAGGACGGCCGGCAGCGCTTGCGCTTGGACCGCGCCACCGGCCGCCTCGTCGTGGCCGAGAGGCTCGACCGGGAGGAGCTGTGCGCCCAGGCGCCCGCCTGCACGCTGCCCTTGGAGCTGCTGCTGGCCGACCCGCTGCAGTTCTTCCGCATCGAGGTGGCCGTGCGGGACGTCAACGACCACTCGCCCCGCTTCCCGGACGAGCAGATCACGCTTAGGATCCCTGAGACCAGCAACCCCGGCTCGCGTTTTCCTCTGGTGGGGGCTCGGGACCTGGATATTGGTAGCAACAGTGTCCAGAGTTACAGCATCTCTCCCGAGAACGAGTACTTTAGTGTCTCCTTTGGGAGTCGGATTAAGGACAAGAAGTATGTGGAACTCATTTTGGAAAAGCCTCTAGACAGGGAGGAGCAGGCAGAGATGAGTTTCAGTCTCATTGCTGTGGACGGGGGCTCTCCACCGAGGAGTGGGTCTACTCAAATCGACATTGTTGTTTTAGATGCAAATGACAATGCTCCCAACTTCACACAGGAGCTGTATGTGGGACAGGTTTTGGAAAATACTCCAGTTGGCTCTGTAGTTCTGAGTGTAGTGGCAACTGATCTGGATGCAGGTTCTAATGGGGAGATCTCCTACCAGTTCAGGCAAGATGTGGACCAGAGTGAATTAGCATTTGAGATTGATGCCAAGAGCGGTGAAATTAAACTCACCAAGCCACTTGATTTTGAGGCAGCAGAGTCATACGAGCTCAGTGTGCAAGCCACGGATGGTGGGGGCCTTTCAGCAGTCTCCAAGGTATTGGTAGAAGTGCTCGATGTGAATGACAATGCACCAGAGCTGGTGGTGAGTTCCTTCAGCAGCCCCCTCCCCGAGAACACATTACCTGGGACAGTGGTTGCCTTCTTCACTGTCAGGGACCGTGATGCTGGAGCCAACAGGAAGGTCATCTGTGCCCTCGATGACCAGCTGACATTCTCCCTGCGGCCAGCGTATAAGAATTACTATGAGCTGGTGACTGTGACCACACTGGACCGGGAAGAAATGGCACGGTACATTGTAACTGTCACAGCAGCAGATGCAGGGTCACCTCCTCTCACTACCACCCAGACCTTCACGGTAGACGTCTCTGATGTGAATGACAATGAACCTGTTTTTAACCAGTCATCATACACTATGTATGTCCATGAGAACAATATTCCGACGATGCTGGTTGGAACCGTGTATGCCTCAGATGCTGACATAGGGCCCAATGCCAAGGTGACCTATTCCCTGGCACCTGCTCACCTCACAGAGCAGCCTCCCTGTTCCTGCATTTCTGTGAACTCTGAGAACGGGCACGTGTTTGTGATGCGACCTCTGGACTATGAGCAGCTGAAGCAGATTGACGTCTTGGTGATTGCCTGTGATGCAGGATCTCCTCCCCTCAGTGCCAACGTCACTGTCCGCCTTGTTGTGGTGGATGAGAATGACAATGCACCAGTGGTGCTGCATCCAGCCCAGGACAGTAGCCCAGCATCCAGCGAGCTGGTGCCCATGTCAGCTGAGGCGGGGTACCTGGTCACCAAAGTGGTGGCTGTTGATGCTGACTCTGGGCAGAACTCATGGCTCTCGTACCACCTGCTGAAGGCCAGTGACCCCGGTCTGTTTGTGGTGGGTGCCCAAAGTGGGGAGGTACATCTGAGGAGGCCAGTGACGGAGAGAGACACTGTGAAGCAGAAGCTCATCATCTTGGTGCGGGACAATGGGCGACCACCACTGTCGGCCACAGCAGCATTGAATGCACTTCTGCTCAATGACTTCTCAGATGTGTGTCTACCACACGGCAGCCCAGACATAGTGGATGACAGTGACTCCTTGACAACATATTTAATCATTTCCCTGGTCTTTGTCTCACTGCTCTTCCTCGCATCCATGGCAGCCTTCATCACTTGCCAAGTGTGCAAGAGAAAGGAGCTGAAGGATGGACATGTGCTTTATGCTGCCAGCAACTTTCCGAGCAGCCTGGCTGATGCAGCCTCTGCAGGGACCCTGCCCCATCCCTATTGCTATGAGATCAGCCTCACAACAGGTTCAGGCAACAGCGAGTTCAAGTTCCTGAAGCCCATCCTGCCCAGCCTGCCACCACAGCACTGTGCCCTGGGCGGGGACACTGATGATGAACAGGTTTTTCCCCAAGGCCCTCTCACTGCTGAGGATGTGCTACCAGAGAACACAGGGATGCTCTCTGGGGAAGAGTTCAATAGTCTTTCTTTTAACTAGGATGGAGTGAGAAGAATTAGAGTCTTCAGGCCTTTCCTCCAGAATTCACCTGCATTTGCAATTAGCAGAAATTATTTCTGTCACATTCTTAGTCCGAAGAAAGGTTGTCTTCCCCTCCAAAAACCAAGCGAAATGAACTAAAGGCTCCCTCAGACAGGTTACAACGATTCAGCTCTGTTACAGCTATTCCTAACCACATTACCCCTTTGAGAAGAGATGGTAATTCCAGTGCTCCTGGCCTATGTCTTGTCTCCCTTGCTGTTGGGCAATGCTGTGGGTCTCTTATTCTGTGCAAGGTGATGTTTGGGCAGCCTAATCACATCCATGCTGAAATGCGGGTAGCCCTCATTCAGGTCTGGAAACCGAGGAAGTTGAGAGTGCTGTGAGACAATGTGATGCATGTCTGGGGATGTATCTTCTCTGGGTTCTGGATGTCTCTATCCCTGAGATGTGTGGGCTCTGTATGATTTGCCTTTTGATTACTGTGTCTGCCCATCCAGGTATACTGTGACTAGAATAGAATACCTTTGAATATGTTAATGTGAAGGTATCTACTAGGATCACTTTAGTCCAAGTGCCCGAGCACTTCAGGACTGTCCAAACGTTAAAGCATATTATGAAGGGCATTGTCCAAATGGCTCTGAAGCATCGATAAGTGTGAGGCATCAACTCTGCAATCTTCCTCCAAAGTCTGAGAGCCTTCCAGAGATGACACAATTTATGTTTTTCCCCCAGAGGTCCCCGAGTAATTCCCTATTGGGCACAGATGGACTTCTGCCCTGCTTTTAACATATTGCCGTTGCCTGCTCGTAGACTGTAAGTGTAGAGAGTTGTGAAAACTTGCTCATTGTCATTGGGTGGAGTGCATTGAAACTCAAGAGGTTACTTGTAAGAGCCATTGAATTTAGCTTCTAGTCTTGTCATTGTTATTCCTTAAGTGAGATGCTTCTTCATGAGAGTGGAAAGCTGCCTCGGCCTGATATTCTGAGCTTGCGTTAGAGCATTTGCTTTCTCCTTTTTGCCCTTTCTCCTTCTGCTTTATGGACTGTATTTGACCACTATCTTGTCTCTTCCTCTGAAGAAGGACTGTCACACCATCTGTATTAACTGATTGTTTGGCTGGCATGGAAAAGTCCTCCCAGTGTGTTGTGCTACAGTTATGGACTGTACCTTTGTAAACCGGGACAGCCTTGTGTGTAACAGTGAAATAAAGAGAACACAGTCCTTGTCGAGGTGTTTCTTCTGGGAAAGCTCTGTGAACCTTTTTTTGCAAAGGCGGGAAAACTGTTTCTCCTGTTGTCCCTTGGCTGAGTTTGGTCTCGTCATTGCTGTTGTTGAATTGAGAGTCTTCTTGGTGGGAGTGAAAATGTGTCCTGATTTGGTTTTCCTCATAAGAAAGACTGTCGCCGTAATTACACTAGAGGTTTGTTTTAATGAATGCGATGTGACTCAGAATACTCGGGAAGTGCATGCAGTGTGTTGTTTTCTCCTCCATTTTTTATCCCGTAAGGGACAGGCTGCTCTTGGAGGCAGCTGTGGGCATCTCCTGAGCATTGCGTGTACATTTGCCGCAGGTCGCTGCGAGGTCTGCAGGAGCAGCCGCAGTAGAAATGGATCGTCAGGGCCAGAGATGAGTGCCTGGGCCTGGGACTTTTCTCCAGTCTCGGCACGGGTCCTGGCTCGCAGTGCACAGTCGCGCTAGCGGCCTCTGGCTCTCCACTTCCACCTCCATTTCCCATCATCAGATTCTCCAAGTACACTCTTGACCCCTCCCTTGAATGAAAATGATCTGTTTTTATTCACCCCACAACAGGCTTTGCCTATTCCTAGACTCCCCGTCAAAGGGCTCATAATCATTTTGATCTTTCTACTGAGTCACTTTCTGATAATGTGGGATGATCTCTTTTGGCCCATTCATGTTTACAGAGTTTCAGGAAGAACATCTTGCAGTAGAAACTTGAATGCTGACTTTAATGTCCCAACGCTGAGTGTCCTTAGATCCCTGGGCTTTGTTGCTGTCTCCGTTAGCTCCAGACCGTTAGGGTTTGTGTATCAGGGGCTCTAAATAGCGACTTCCCTGTGTGGAAGTCATTACAATGACTGAGTGGGAAGATGGGGACCCTGCCCCATCCCTTTTGCTATGAGATCAACCTCACAACAGGCTCGAGCAACAGTGAGTTCAAGTTCCTGAAGCCCATCCTGCCCAGCGTGCCACCACAGCACTGTGCCCTGGGCGGAGACACTGATGGTGAACAGGATTTTCCCGAAGACCCTCTCACCACTGAGGATGTGGCACCAGAGAACATAGGGATGCTCTCTGCAGGACAGTTCAATAGTCTTTCTTTTAACTAGCATAGAGTCAGCACAGCCAGAGGCTTTGGGCCTTGTGATAGGAAATGCTCCAGGCTATAACCTGTGGCAATGGTTTCCCTAGAGTTAATCTGCCTTTACAACTGGCATCAGTTTTCCTACCCTGAAATTACCAAAATCAGAAGACAACGTCTCTCCTCCAAAACACCAAAAAAAACCCAAAAGGGACTAAAGTCTCCTTAATTATGGTGGTAAAATATTTTAGCTCTATTATCAGCATTTCTTAGATGCTTTCAGAGTGGGCTTCATTCCATTGCTACCACCGTAGTTCTTCTATCACTTGCTGTTGGCCAAGGTCATGGATCTCTTATTCTGTGGTGTATTTCAATAACAAGGTCCTTGCTAGAAATGCATGTAGCCTTCATTCTGGGTCAGAAAAGCAAGGAATTTGTGAGTGTTGTGTTAGAAGGTGATGCATGCATGGAGCTCTTTCTGCTCTGGGTTCTGGATGCTTCTGCCTCTGAGATGCGTGGACTCTGTGTTTTGCCTTGTGATGACTCTGTCTTTCTGTCCAGCCATTGTGTGACTGCATACGCTGCACAAAGGCTGCGAAGGGAAGCAGGAGGGCGCTCCCATGCACACATTGTGGTGCACAGCATTCCAGGTCCACAGGCAAGAGTGACATGTTGAGCCTGAGTTATGCTGTTTCATCTTGTGTGGTGAAGAGCCGTAAAGGGTACTAGGTATTCCTTTGATTTATATGGGGGGGGGGTGGGTGGTGGAAATACGTAGCATGGCCTTGTTGGTATGGAATGGCAAAGCTAAAGTCCTTATATGCTTCTACAGGACCTTTCACCAGCTTCATTGCTGTCCTCTGAAAGCAGACCTGATCTGATTTTGTGGGTTTGTTTTACAGCTTTTGCATTTTTGGTTTTGCCCTTTCTCCTTCCACTGTCTGAAGCTGTGTAGATTTGTAGAATCATTTAGGTTGGAAAAGATCCTTGAGAGTAACGATTCCAACTGTTAACGTTGCACAACCTACTCCACCTCTATATATGTCCCTATATCCACCCAGGGCCATGTCCAGGGACGGTGCCTCAGCCACTTCCCTGGGCAGCCTGTGCCAATGCTTGACAGCCCTTTTGGTGTTACAAAATCCTTTGCAGAAGGATTAACTCAACTCACTGTAACTACAGAGCCTGCTGGCAGCACCAGCTTGTTGCTGCTGGTGAGAAAGTCACCTAAGAGCAAGAAGTCTGTGTGTGAACATCTTTTACTATGGCATCAGTAATGAGGAATAGAATTGTTTATTTGCAGGGAAGTCCTAAAAGGACTTGAATGACTGAAGCAGGTGGGACTCTTTCTTTTCTATGACCAGGATCTGCGTGGCTGCAGTCCTGCCGGGAGCGATTCTATTCATCATTCTTGGCCTTCAAAGGGATTATATAGGGATTTCCTTGGAAATATATCAGCAGTAATGGTGTTGAGATGGAAGAGGATGGAATGGAATAGAATAGAGTAGAATACTTTAGTTGGAAGGGATCTATAAGGATCATCTAAGTCCAACTGCCTGAGCACTTCAGAGCTGACAAAATGTTAAACAATATTGTCCTTGTTGGACAGCTGGAATACCTCTGGCCAGCTTCATTAGATGATCTAGAAGGGTCCTGCTGTAACATTTGCAGGCTCCTTCAGTGCTCTGTGAAGGCCCCCATCAGGCCAAATGCACCTGAGCTGATACAGCTGATCTCTGACAATTTCAGCATCCATGAAGGAAAAGTCACTGTTCCCACCCTCATGATCCTCCACCTCAGTGGACTGGGCAGCCCAGGGTTAGGTGACCATCTTCAACAAGTATCAATCCAATTTTTCTTGGACTGTGTTCTACAGAATCACAGAATAACCAGGTCGGAAGAGACCCACCGGATCATCGAGTCCAACCATTCCTATCAAACACTAAACCATATCCCTCAGCACCTCATCCACCCGTGCCTTAAACACCTCCAGGGAAGGTGACTCAACCACCTCCCTGGGCAGCCTGTTCCAGTGCCCAATGACCCTTTCTGTAAAGAATTTTTTCCTAACGTCTAGCCTAAACCTCCCCTGGTGGAGCTTGAGGCCATTCCCTCTTGTCCTGTCCCCTGTCACTTGGGAGAAGAGGCCAGCACCCTCCTCTCTACAACATCCTTTCAGGTAGTTGTAGAGAGCAATGAGGTCACCCCTCAGCCTCCTCTTCTCCAGGCAAAACAACCCCAGCTCTCTCAGCCGCTCCTCATAAGGCCTGTTCTCCAGCCCCTTCACCAGCTTTGTTGCTGTTCTCTGGACTCATTCCAGAGCCTCAACATCCTTCTTGTGGTGAGGGGCCCAGAACTGAACACAGTATTCGAGGAGCGGTCTCACCAGTGCCGAGTACAGAGGGAGGATAACCTCCCTGGACCTGCTGGTCACGCCGTTTCTGATCCAAGCCAAGATGCCATTGGCCTTCTTGGCCACCTGGGCACACTGCTGGCTCATATTCAGTCGGTTGTCAACCAACACCCCCAGGTCCCTCTCCTCCAGGCAGCTTTCTAGACAGACTTCTCCTAGTCTGTAGCACTGCATAGGGTTGTTGTGCCCCAAGTGCAGGACCCGGCATTTGGCCTTGTTAAACCTCATGCCATTGGACTCTGCCCAGCGGTCCAGCCTGTTCAGATCCCTTTGCAGAGCCTCCCGACCCTCCAGCAGATCAACACTTCCACCCAGCTTAGTGTCGTCCGCAAACTTGCTAAGGGTGCACTCGATGCCTTCATCCAGATCATTGATGAAGACATTGAACAGGGCTGGACCCAGCACTGAGCCCTGGGGAACCCCACTTGTCACTGGTCTCCAGCTGGATTTCACAACATTTACCACCACTCTCTGGGCCCTCCATCCAACCAGTTTTCCAGCCAGGAGAGTGTGCACCTGTCCAGGCCAGAGGCTGACAGTTTCTCAAGCAGAACGCTGTGAGAAACTGTGTCAAAGGCTTTGCTGAAGTCCAGGAAGACCACATCCACAGCCTTTCCCTCATCCAGCAGCCAAGTCATTTTGTCATAGAAGGCGATCAGGTTAGTTTGGCAAGACCTGCCTTTTGTGAACCCATGTTGACTGGACCTGATCACCCGGTTCTCTTGCATGTGCTTCATGATAGCATTCAAGATCACCTGCTCCATGACTTTCCCTGGCACTGAGGTCAGACTGACAGGCCTGGAGTTTCCTGGATCCTCCCTGCGACCCATCTTGTAGATGGGCACCACATCAGCCAGCCTCCAGTCCAGTGGGACTTCCCCAGTCTTCCAGGACTGTTGGAAGATGATGGAAAGGGGTTTGGCCAGCACATCCGCCAGCTCCTTCAGTACCCTTGAGTGAATCCCGTCCGGCCCCATAGACTTGTGGCTGTCCAGTCGGGCTAGCAAGGCTCTGACCACCTCCTCTTGGATCATGGGAGCCTCATTATGCTCCTCTAGCTCCTGGGTTAGTACACAGACGGAACGACCCTCCTTACGACTAAAGACTGAGGCAAAGAAGGCATTAAGTACCTCAGCCTTTTCCTCATCCCCTGTTACTGTTGTTCCTTCTGTGTCCAATAGGGACTGTATGATCTCCCTAGTCCGCCTTTTATTATTTATATATTTGTAGAAAGATTTTTTGTTATCTTTCACTGACTTGGCCAATCCAATTTCTAGCTGAGCCTTAGCCCTTCTGATTTTTTCCCTACACAATCTCACTTCCCTCCTGTAGTCCACCCAAGAGGCCTGTCCCTTCTTCCAGAGCCCATAAACATTTCTCTTCTTGATATCCCTCAAGATCTCTCTATTCAACCAAGCTGGCTTTCTCCGCTGCCGGCTTTTTTTCCAGACCACAGGGATGGCTTTCTCCTGAGCTGCTAGGACCACCCTTTTGAAGAGCTCCCAGCCCTCCTGGGCTCCCTTGCCCTTGAGTACTGTCTCCCATGAGACTTCACCAACCAGCCTGCTGAAGAGATCAAAGTCTGCCCTCTGGAAATTTAATGTTACCGTCTTGCTAACCACCCTCTTCACTTCACCTAGAACAGAAAACCCCATCATCTCATGATCACTTAGTCCTAGGCGTCCACCTACCGCCACATCCCCTACAAGGCCTTCTCTGTTCACCAACAGGAGGTCCAGGAGGGCACCTTCCCTTGTTGGTTCATTCACCAACTGTGCAAGGAAGTTGTCTCCCACGCACTCCAGGAACCTCCTAGACTGCTTCCTTTCTGCTGTGTTGTACACCCAGCAGATATCAGGCAGATTGAAGTCTCCCACCAGAACGAGAGGCATCGATCTAGAGATTGACCGCAGCTGTTCATAGAAGAGCTCATCAGCTGCTTCTCCTTGGTTGGGTGGTCTGTAACAGACTCCCATCACAAAATCTACCTTCTGGTGGGCTCCTCTGATTTTGACCCACAGGCACTCAACCTCCTGATCGCCACAATCCATCTCAGTGATGTCCAAGTCCTCCCTTACAAAGAGGGCTACCCCACCTCCTCTCCTACCCTTCCTGTCCTGCCTGAAAGGCTTATACCCCACCATAGCCATACTCCAGTTATATGAGTCGTCCCACCACGTTTCCGTGATGGCAACGACATCATAGGCCCCTTGCCCTACGACAGCTTCCAGTTCTTCCTTCTTATTCCCCATTGGTGTAAATGCCCTTCAGCTGAGCTGCCGAGCCTTCAGCCCTCCTAGAGGGAACAGGGTTCGTTCCCAACTGCCTGGTAACTGGAGTAGTTAACACCAGCGTGCCTGCATCTCCCTTAGCACCCCGAGGTGTGTTCTCCCCCACTTTTTGTGCGGTGAGGTACTGGTGGTCCTCGCCCGTGCACCCTCTCCCAATCACCAATTCCCCACATCCAGGCTCGTTCCTGTCTAGCCTGGGCTCAACCCCCTCCCCCTTCACATCTAGTTTAAAGCTCGATTTATGAGCTTGGCTAGGTTTCTGGCAAGGGCTTTAGCCCCCCTAGGAGACCCATGTGCCCCGCCCTTAGCGAGAAAGCCTGGGGGTGCGTGAGCCCCCCCATGATCAAAAAAGCCAAAGCCCCTCTCCTCGCACCAGGCTCGGAGCCAGGTATTAATCGAATTCCTCATCCTGGCTTCCCCCTCCTCTCTATTTAGCATTGGGATGGAGCAGAATACTACTTGTGCCCCAGAGCCCTCCATCATTCTCCCAATGGCCCTGACGCCATTCTTGATGGCTATACTATAAACATATTGAAAAAGTCTGTCTTGGTGTCTGACACAGCACTGGCCAGTTTTGCCTCTAACTGAGCTTTGGCCTATGGTGTGTTCTCCCTGCATACACAAGCCACAGGTCTGCAATTTTCCTGCAAAGCCTGATCTTGCTTCCAGAGATGATAGAATTTATTTCTCCACTTGAGCTCCACAAGTTCCCTGTAGGGCCCAGATGGACTTCTGCCCCTCTTGCTTGGCTTTTGGCACAGTGGCGTTGCCTGTTCATTGGCTGTAAGTGTAGAGTTGTGAAAACATGTTTGTTGTCTTTGTGTGGAGAGTGAGGAAGCACCAGGAATTGCTTCAAAGGATTTTGTCTGAAGGTAGCATGGAGATGAAGTTGGAAACAGGCCATTGAGTTTCCTCTTGTCATTGTTGTTTTGAATTGAGAGGCTTCTTGTAGTAAGTGGAAAGCTGTCCCACTATGATTTTCTGGGTTTGTGTATAGAGCATTTGCTTTCTCCCTTTGGCCCTTTCTCTTTCTACTTTGTGAACTGTGTTTGAGCATTGTCTTGCCAATTCCTCTTAAGAAGGACTGTAACCTCATGTATAGTAAGAAAATGTTTGACTGGCAGAGAGTATTTGGAAACCCTCTCACAGTGTTGTGCTGCAGTTATGAACTGTACTGTTGTAATCTGGGACGGCTTTGTGTGTAAAAGTGAAATAAAGAGAACACGTGTATGCCTTGTCTGGAGACAGTAGTCTGTGGGGATGTTCATTCTGGGAAAGCTCGGTGAATATTTTTCAAAAACCTTTCTCCTTCTATTGTCCCTTGGCTGAATTAAGGTTGAGCCTGGGCATTTCTTCAGTTTGGAGACACATTCGTTAGAGCATTCAGGAAAGTTGTGGGAACAGGGATTTGCTGTCAGGCCTCTGTGGCTTTTCTGAGCACTGAGTTTCTGGCTGTGACAGGGCTGAGTTAGATCCAGGTCAGGGGAACCTGGTCCCTCCTCAAAGAGTGATGTTGGGTGTGTAATGGCCCTGCAAATCAGTAAGGTTGAGGAGTGAAATTTCCAACTCTTCTGACAGCTCCGGCTGTCTGATGCAGTTCCTAATCAGACGGTTTATTATATTTTTTACCATGTGAGAGGGGAAATGTTGTCTCCTGTATTGGAGGGCCTCAACAGGCTGCTGAACTTTCCCAAGGTGCTCGTCAGAGGTGCCATTCAGGAAGCAATGTGGTGGGTAGGACTTGTCTGAGAGACTGCTCTTAGGGCCCCCTCTCCTGTGAGAGCGGCTGGACCAGCATGTGTCTCATCTTCTGTAGGTGAAAGCAGTAAAGCACACTAGACTTTCCTTGGTCATTTAGAAGGCTGTGTGGGAGCTGTGTCCTTGGGATTTCCTTGGAAATATGCCAGCAGTACCGTGTTGAGGTGGAGTAGAATGGAATGGAATGGAATGGAATGGAATGGAAAGGACTACTTTAGTTGGGAGGGTTCTACATGAATCATCTTAATCCAACTGCCTGAGCACTTCAGGGCAGATCAAATGTCAAAGAAGATTATGAAGGGCATTTTCCAAATTGCTCTGAAACACTAGCAGGTGTGGGGCACTGACTCTGCGATCTTTCTAGAAAGTTTGACCTTGCTTCCAGGGTTGACACAATATTTATTTCCCCTTGAAGTCCAGGAGGAGTTCCGTATTGGGCTCAGCTCATCTTCTCTGCTTGCTTGACTTTTGACACAGTGACATTGCTTGCAAATAGAGTCTAAGTGTAGAGAACTATGAAACCACAGTCTTTGTTGTCACATCCCGATGGAGACATATTAGGACTCAGGGCTGCACTTAAACAGTTAGTGCATTACTGATGATGTTGCAATTCTAAGTCAAGAGTATAACCTTAAATCTAGACCAATCCTAATATCCTCTAAGAGTCTGAGAGGGACTGTCTGCATCTCAGAGATAAAGTCTTTATAGATGTTTCCACAAAGTTGCTGTGAGTGAAGTTTTTGCAGATGCTGCAGTGTTCGTATGATGTCAAGATACGTGCAGAATCTCAGACCAGCTGAGAGGGAGCTCCGATTATGACCCACTCCTCTCATTCTCGTGTAGTCCCTTCTGGAGGGATAACACCTGGGGTATCAGTCGATCCAGCTCCTTATCTTCTTCACCTTTTACCAGTGGCACCTCTGTTAAGGGACATGGTGTGTTGCTCCAGCCCTTCTGCTGGGAAAACCCTCACCAAAATGTACAGACCCAAAGAACTCCACAATCATACATCTAGCCATTTCAGACACACAGATCATATAGTTACTACATTTATTAGCCATCCAAATACAACGTACAAGGATTTCTATTCACAGATCTTCTGTATACTTCTTCGAGTATCACCTCTGAGTCTTTGTTCTGTGGTTATGGTGTGATATGCAGAGGGTATACTCAGGGGCCAATTTGGTCATCCCAAAAAGAAAACGATTGGCAAAGACATAATGGACCACTTGCTCTCCCATCTCCCCTCGGTTTCCCCATGGTAGTTCCTCCAAGATCCACTCTTGAACTCTCCCTATAATCATCACAGATCATCACAGATCAAGGACAATGTCTTCTCCCTCCCCTTCTGAAAGTTAATGCTTGTGTAACTGTGGGTTTAATTTGTGACCTCTCCTCTTTGATTCCTTGAATTTTATGTTAATCACTGTGTCCGTGAATCCTTCCCCAAGTGCAGGACTTCGGGTTTGATCTCCTAGAGCAGCAGCGTCATTCTCGAGTGGTGCTGAGCGAAGGTGGTGGGGAAGAATTTTTAGGGAACCTTTCCCCTCTGGCACCAGCTCTCACATCCTATAGAGGTGCGGCTCGGACCCGCCCCACTCGCTAAGGGTCCTGTGCTGATGAACAAGCGGAGAAGAGGAGGGAAAAGACCTCAAAGTATCCCGTGGAAGTGGAGGATTTTGCACTGCCGACCCAGAGGAAAACCCCGAGCTGCGGATGAGGAGCTGGCGTTTAGGAGCCGGGCAGTGCTGCCCAGAGCCGCGCTCTGTCTGCGGGGAGGGAGCTGCTTCCTAGCAAAGAGAGAGCGTTCCCACTGCGCCTTTTGGCTCCGGTGGGCACGGGGAGCGCAGCCTCCAGCAGCAAAGGCCGGGCTGGCGGCTCTGCCGCGGCTGAGCAGCAGAGGAAATATTCCCCCGTGCGACGCTGGGTGGGGGTGTTGGCCGCGAACCGGCGGGTTCCTGTGCCCGCCCCGGCTTTGCAGGCACCGGCGGAGAGAAAGAGCCGCGGGAGCCGCTCGGGAAGGGCGGCGGCACACGGAGTCGGGGAGCTCGGGGGCTTTCAGGCCCCTCAGCCCGGGATTGCTGACCAAATCCGCCTCGGACGCGGCTGGACGATGCTGGGAACGACGGAGGACGGGGAATGGCTTCTGTGGCGAGTGCGAGCGAGTGGGAGACGGAGCGGAGAGCGGCAGAGGCGAGTGATCTTGTTGCTTGTGTGCGTTTGCGTGTGTCAGAGCGGGGCCGAACCCCTCCGCTATTCCCTGGCGGAGGAGATGGAGAGGGAGTCGTTTGTGGGCAATATTGCAGAGGACCTGGGGCTTTCTCCGAGCCAGCTGGCGGCTCGCAAGGCGCGCGTTGTGTCCGAGGGGAACGAGCGGCTTTTCCACCTCAACCGAAACACGGGAGCGCTGACGGCAAAGGAGTCTCTGGACCGAGAAGAGATGTGTCCGCAGAGCGATACCTGCACCATCTTCTTTAAGATATTCTTTGAAAATCCGTTGGAGCTGATCCGAGGGGAGATGGAGGTTCTTGACGTGAACGACAACTCCCCCGCCTTCCCGGAGAAGGAGGTGGTTATAGAGATTCTGGAAACGACATCTCCTGGGTTCCGTTTTTCCCTGGAGAGTGCCCAAGACAAGGACGTAGGCAGCAACGGTTTGCAGAACTACAGCCTCCAGTCTAACCCACATTTCTCCCTCGCTGTTGGAACACAGAAAGGTGAACTAGCTTACGTGGAACTGGTTCTAGACCGGCAGCTGGACCGGGAAGAACAGCCGCAACTGAATTTAATCCTCACCGCTAGCGATGGGGGCTCCCCACCAAGGTCGGGCACAGTCCAAGTGCGGATCGTGGTGCTGGATGCCAATGACAACACCCCGGTCTTCAGTCGGGAGCTCTACGAGGTGCAACTGGCCGAGAACAGCCCCCCGGGGCAGCTGGTGGTCAGAGTCGCGGCCGCGGATCCCGACGAAGGGTCCAACGGGAAAGTGCGATACAGATTCACCCAGATATCGGAGAGGTCCCGGCAGCTCTTCCAGCTGAACCCTGACACCGGGGAGATCCGGGTGGCGGGCAACGTCGACTTCGAGCAAGCGGAGCAGCACGAGTTGGCGGTGAGAGCCACCGACGGCGGGGGTCTGTCTGCGCATTGCAAAGTGCGGGTGGAGGTGCTGGACGTGAACGACAACGCCCCGGAGATAACGCTCACCTCCCAGTCGGTCTCCGTTCCCGAGGACGCGCCGCCCCGCACCGTGGTGGCCCTGTTGAGCGTGCGGGACCGCGACTCCGGCGACAACGGCAGGACGGAGTGCTCCATCGACGGGGACTCGCCCTTCATGCTGACGGGCGGCGGGGATGAGTACTACGAGCTGAGGACGACGGCGGCGCTGGACAGGGAGCGGACGGCAGAGTATAACGTGACGGTGAGAGCCGCGGACCGGGGCAGGAGGCGGCTGAGCTCCCGGGCGAGCCTGCGGGTGCAGGTGTCGGACGTGAACGACAACGCGCCCGAGTTCACGCAGGCGGTTTACACGGCGTCGGTGTCGGAGAACGAGGGCCCCATGGTCCGCATCGGCAGCGTGAGCGCCACGGACGCCGACGCGGGAGCGAACGGGCGCGTGAGATACGCGCTGGTGCGGCAGGAGGGCGCGGAGCAGCCCGCGGTGTCGGTGAACGCCGAGAGCGGCGCCGTTTTCCTGCTGCGGCCGCTGGACTACGAGCAGGTGCGCGCCTTGGAGGTGGCGGTGCGCGCTGCCGACGGCGGCTCGCCGCCGCTGAGCGCCCAGGCGGTGCTGCGCGTGGTGGTGCGCGACGAGAACGACAACGCGCCCGTGGTGCTGCACCCGCCCGCCGAGAGCAGCGGCGCGGCGGCGGGCGAGCTGGTGCCGCGCTCGGCCGAGGCCGGGTACCTGGTGGCCAAGGTGGTGGCGGTGGACGCGGACGCGGGGCAGAACGCGTGGCTGTCGTACGAGCTGTGGAAGGCGACGGAGCCGGGGCTGTTCCGCGTGGGGCCGCACAGCGGCGAGGTGCGCACGGCGCGGGCCGTGGCGGAGCGGGACGCGCCCCGGCACAGGCTCGTCGTGCTGGTGCGAGACCGCGGGCGGCCGCCGCGCTCCGCCACCGCCACCCTCGGCATCGCCCTGGTCGGCGGCTTCTCCGACGCCCATCTGCGGGGCGCCGAGGAGGCGCCGGCCGCCGAGCCCGAGGGGCCGCTCACCCTCTCCCTCACCGTCTGCCTGGCCTGCGTGTCCGCCCTCTTCCTGGCCACGGCGGGGGCCGCCGTGGCGGCCAAGGTGCGGCGGGCCCGGCGCAGCGCGGCCGAGAGCTTGCCCGCCTTCCCGCAGTCCGCCCCGCCGAGCAGCGCGGGCTCCCTGCCCCGCAGCTCCGTCTACGACGTCTGCTTCGCCGCCGGCAGCCTCGACGGCGACTTGCGCTTCCTCGGGCCCCTCCTGCCCTGCTTCCCCGCCGGGCTGCCCCCCGGCCCGGCCGAGCAGCGGAGCTCGCTCTGCTCCACGGAGGCGGCCAACCTCGGCGACGACGGCGACCGGGCTGCAGAGGTGAGGGACCTGCCCGGGCCGGGGCGAGGCGGGGAGCGGGGAGGGAGCAGCGCGGGGGGCTCGGGGTGTCGCTCACGTGGGGAGTCTCGGTGTTGTGGCTCTGTGGGTGGAGGAGCCCCAGGGTCGGGAGGAGAGGGCGGAGAGGGTCTGAGAGCCGCTGGTGGGGGCGTCCCAGGAGGATCTGTTAAGGGTCAGCTGCTCCCCAAGTACTGGCTTATGGGGGTCTTGGGCATCCAGCTCTGAGGGTTGCCCTTAGATCAAGTGTATCAGCGCAAAGGAGGAGGGCAGCTGCACCTCGACCAGGTTCTCAAAACCATCGAAGTTAAGGACGAGAGGGAACTAACGTCCCCACCTCCTGGTTCCACCTCCTCTGTCTCTTGATAGAGGAGAGTAACATCCTCCATGCAGCAGTGTCCCACGGGTCCTCTCAGCCCCTCGCTTTTGCCTCCCTCCAACGCCCGAATGACAACCTGCGCTCTCCGTTCTTGCAGGACAGAGCTCCCATCTCCGCAGACACGGCTCGCAGACGTGCGGAAGCAGCTTGCACTGCAAACAGGGGGAAGGAGCTCCGTGGAAATTCTGATGCAAACCCTTGGCTCCCCACTCAGTAAACGAGGGGAAAGCGAACGTGTCTGTCGTCCCTGGCCAGCGTCCTCCCAGGGAAAACACAGAAAAAAGGACAGGGAAGAGCAAGGCTTCTCTGTGAGAGAGCAAACCCATTCTCCTCTTCAGCATTGTTTTCTTCATACAAGTGTTCTGTAACTGTGACATGGATGGAGGACGAGGACTGTGTTGCATGTTGATAGCTCTGAGACTCCGTGCATGACTGTGAGAGCGTTACTGCTTCTAAATATTAAGGGAAATACTGAAACCTGGAAGCTCATCATCAAGATAGTTTTTTTATTACATAATCTTTTTTGAGTTTATTTTTCTTTGGAGACTCTAATCATGTCTCCGTTCTCTGTACTCCGTTAAAACCGATTTCATTAGAAACGAGTGACGCTGGCAGTCTTCGCACTTTTAACCGGTAGTTCACAGGTTCCTCAAACGATAAAGCTTGGGTTTTAAGAAATGTATTCGTTTTCTTTTATAATGTAAAGTGCAAGGTAACATTTGTGGATTGTTGAGTATAAAGTCGTAGGGAACTAAAAGTGCTGTTTATAGTTTTACAGTGAAACAAGCTTTTACACTCGGCTTGAGGCACTGTAGAAGACAGGGCGTTGGGTATCTTTCTGTTTTATTTTGCCTTCATTAATCGATAATGAGCTGTGAAGTGTATATGATATTTTCTGTCCTAGCACATTTAAACAATCAAACGCCTGATGTCAATTAACGCAATAAAAACCCTCTTGGAAGTCGCTCGGGTGTGTGTGGTGTGTGGAAGATCACTAGTCAGTCCCCTAGCAGGATTTCGGGTATCAAACGGAGCATTCGGAGTGGATTTTATGCAGGTGAAAAAGCGCGATCTGAGGACAGGTCTCGGTGCTCGGAGAGGAGAAGCGCGAGTCTCCGCGAGAGGAAAGAGCGCAAAGAGCAGAATTTCGAAGATCAATCCGTGCATTGTGGAGTAGTTTTTATGCAGGGGAAATCAGTGCGACTTGGAAGCATGACATTCTCAGAAGGCAGAGAAGGGTGGAGGGCGATTTTTTGTGGGAAGCTGAGGTCCGAGAGATGCTGCTTATGGAGCCTTCAAAGTGGTCTCTCTGTTTGGAATCGGGGGGAACAATTCCGGTGCAATTCAGAAAAAAAATTCCCCTTTCCCATGAGACCCTTTCTGTTCATCCAAGGCAATGTTTATGCCGCCTTCTAGTTTAAAAAGATTTTCTCTGAACCTCTTCCCATTGTCTATTAGAATGGTCCCTTTAATGTCCCATCGCTGCGTGTCCTTAGATCCCTGGGCTTTGCTGCTGTCTCCGTTAGCTCCGGACCGTTAGCGTTTGCGCATCCGGGGCTCTAATTAGTGACCTCCCTGTGTGCTTCGCTGCCTTTTATCTCCCAGCCCTGCGGCGCCGCCTCCTCCCCCCGGGGCAGGAGCTCCGCCCGGTCGCTGAGCACAAAGCCCTCTGGAGCCCTTGCAAGGCCGCCGGGTGCGGCGAGCGGAGCGCGGAGCGTGTGTCTCGGCGAGAGGGAAGCGCGGTGGCGGTGGCGGTGGCGGGAGGCGCAGTCCCGCCGCGGCCCGCAGGGGGGAGCTCCCGGCCAAGGCGGCGCCGAGCGGCTGCGGGCGGGGAGGCGCCCGAGCCCGGCCCGGCCCTGCCCAGCGCAGCGCAGCCGGGCGGCGGCGAGCGGCGGCGAGCGGGGCCCCGGGCCAGCCGCTGCCGGGCCGCCAGCCGCACTCGGCCCCAGGGAGCCCGCCCGCCCTCGCCGCCGCCCTCGCCGCCGCCCTCGCCGCTGCCGGGCGCCGCTCGCCGCCGAGGACCGCGCGCCCGAGCCGCCCGCCGGAGCCCGCCCGCCGCCCCGCCATGGCGATCGCAAGGCAAGTGCTTTGTCTCTCTGCTCTCCTCTCGCTGCCGCACGCTCGCTCCCAGCCCCTGCGCTACTCCGTAGCCGAGGAGGCGCCGAGCGGCTCGCTCGTAGCCGACGTGGCCGAGGACGCGGGGCTGGCCCCGGCGCAGCTCTCGGCTCGCCGCGCCCGCCTGGCCTCGGAGGACGGCCGGCAGCGCTTGCGCTTGGACCGCGCCACCGGCCGCCTCGTCGTGGCCGAGAGGCTCGACCGGGAGGAGCTGTGCGCCCAGGCGCCCGCCTGCACGCTGCCCTTGGAGCTGCTGCTGGCCGACCCGCTGCAGTTCTTCCGCATCGAGGTGGCCGTGCGGGACGTCAACGACCACTCGCCCCGCTTCCCGGACGAGCAGGTCACGCTTAAAATCCCAGAGAGGACCGACCCCGGCTCGCGTTTTCCTCTGGTGGTGGCTGAGGACTTGGATGTTGGCAGTAACAGCGTCCAGGGTTATAGCATCTCTCCCCAGAACCAATACTTTAGTGTTTCCTTTGGGAATCGTATTGACGGTGATCAATATTTGGAACTGGTTTTGGAAAAGCCTCTAGATAGAGAGGAGCAGGAGGAGCTGGGTTTCTTTCTTCTCGCAATGGATGGTGGCTCACCAGCGAGGAGTGGGAGCGCCGAAATACGCGTTGTTGTTATGGATGTAAATGACAATCCTCCTGTCTTCACACAGGACAGGTACGTTGGCCAGGTTTTAGAAAATGCCCCTGAGGGCACCTCGGTTCTTTGTGTCGTGGCAACTGATCTGGATGTGGGTGCTAATGGGGACATCTCTTATCAATGGGGTAGCCAAAGCTCCTCTTCGTTTGTGATTGATGCCAAGAGCGGTGAAATTAAACTCACAAAACCTCTGGACTTTGAGATGACAGAGAAACACGAGTTTAGTGTGCAGGCCATGGATGGTGGAGGCCTCTCTGCTATCTGCAAGGTGTTGGTGGAGGTGGTTGATGTGAATGACAATGCACCAGAGCTGGTGGTGAGTTCCTTCAGCAGCCCCCTCCCTGAGAACGCGTTACCTGGGACAGTGGTTGCCTTCTTCACTGTCAGGGACCGTGATGCTGGAGCCAACGGGAAGGTCACCTGTGCCCTTGAGGACCAGCTGTCATTCTCCCTGCGGCCAGCGTATAAGAATTACTATGAGCTGGTGACTGTGAGCACACTGGACCGGGAGGAGACAGCACGCTACATCTTGACGGTCACCGCAGCAGATGCGGGGTCACCTCCTCTCACCACCACTCAGACCTTCACGGTGGACATCTCTGATGTCAACGACAATGCACCTGTCTTCAACCAGACATCATACACCATGTATGTACGTGAGAACAATATTCCGACAATGCTGGTTGGAACCGTCCATGCCTCAGATGCTGACATAGGCCCCAATGCCAAGGTGACCTATTCCCTGGCACCAGCTCACTCCGCAGAGCACCCTCCCAGCTCTCTCTGCATCTCTGTGAATTCTGAGAATGGGCACGTATTTGTGCTGCGACCTCTGGACTATGAGCAGCTGAAACAGATTGAGGTCTTGGTGATTGCATCTGATGCAGGGTCTCCTCCTCTCAGTGCTAACGTCACTGTCCACCTTGTTGTGGTGGATGAGAATGACAATGCGCCACTGGTGCTGCATCCAGCGCAGGACAGCAGCCCAGCATCCAGTGAGCTGGTGCCCATGTCAGCTGAGGCGGGGTACCTGGTCACCAAAGTGGTAGCTGTTGATGCTGATTCGGGACAGAACTCGTGGCTCTCATACCACCTGCTCAAGGCCACTGACCCCGGTCTGTTTGTGGTGGGTGCCCAAAGTGGGGAAGTGCATCTGAGGAGGCCAGTGACGGAGAGAGACACCGTGAAGCAGAAGCTCATCATCCTGGTGCGAGACAATGGGCGACCACCACTGTCGGCCACAGCAGCACTGAATGCACTTCTGCTCAATGACTTCTCAGATGTGCGGCTACCACACAGCAGCCTGGACATAGCAGACGACAGTGACTCCTTGACAACCTATTTAATCATTTCCCTGGTCTTTGTCTCACTGCTCTTCCTCGCATCCATGGCAGCCTTCATCGCTTGCCAAGTGTACAAGAGAAAGGAGCTGAAGGATGGGCATGTGCTTTATGCTGCCAGCAACTTGCCAAGGAGCCTGGCTGATGCAGCCTCTGCAGGGACCCTGCCCCATCCCTACTGCTATGAGATCAACCTCACAACTTGTTCGGGCAACAGCGAGTTCAAGTTCCTGAAGCCCATCCTGCTCAGCCTGCCACCACAGCACTGTGCCCTGGGTGGGGACACTGATGATGAACAGGTTTTTCCCCAAGGCCCTCTCACTGCTGAGGATGTGGCACCAGAGAACGCAGGGATGCTCTCTGGGGAAGAGTTCAATAGTCTTTCCTTTAACTAGGATGGTGTGAGAAGAAGTAGCGTCTTCAGGCCTCTGTGATGTGGAGGATGCTGTGCTACAAACTGTGGCAATTTTTCCTCCAGAGTTCATCTGCATTTGTAATTAGCAGAAATTATTTCTGTCAAATTCTTAGTCCGAAGAAAGATTTTCTTCCCCTCCAAAAACCAAGCGAAATGCACTAAAGGCTCCGTCAGACAGGTTACAACGATTCAGCTCTGTTACAGCTATTCCTAACCGCATTACCCCTTAGAGAAGAGATGATAATCCCAGTGCTCCCGGCCTATGTCTTGTCTCCCTTGCTGTTGGACAATGCTGTGGGTCTCTTTTTCTGTGCAAGGTGAGGTTTGGGCAGCCTAGTCACATCCATGCTGAAATGCACATAGCCCTCATTCAGGTCTGAAAACTGAGGAAGTTGAGAGTGCTGTGTGACAACGTGCTACATGTCTGGGGGTGTATGTTCTCTGGGTTCTGGATGTCTCTATCCCTGAGATGTGTGGGCTCTGTATGATTTGCTTTCCAATTACTGTGTCTGCCCATCCAGATATTCTGTGACTGGAATAGAATATCATTGAACAGAATATGTTAATGTGAAAGTATCTACTAGGATCACTTTAGTCCAAGTGCCCGAGCACTTCAGGACTGTCCAAACGTTAAAGCATATTATGAAGGGCATTGTCCAAATGGCTCTGAAGCATCGATAAGTGTGAGGCATCAACTCTGCAATCTTCCTCCAAAGTCTGAGAGCCTTCCAGAGATGACACAATTTATGTTTTTCCCCCAGAGGTCCCCGAGTAATTCCCTATTGGGCACAGATGGACTTCTGCCCTGCTTTTAACATATTGCATTGCCTGCTCATAGACTGTAAGTGTAGAGTTGTGAAAACTTGCTCATTGTCATTGGGTGGAGTGCATTGAAACTCAAGAGGTTACTTGTAAGAGCCGTTGAATTTAGCTTCTAGTCTTGTCATTGTTATTCCTTAAGTGAGATGCTTCTTCATGAGAGTGGAAAGCAGCCCCAGTCTGATTTTCTGGGCTTGTGTTGGAGCATTTGCTTTCTCCTTTTTGCCCTTTCTCCTTCTGCTTTATGGACTGTATTTGACCACTATCTTGTCTCTTCCTCTGAAGAAGGACTGTCACACCACCTGTATTAACTGATTGTTTGGCTGGCACAGAATGTTCATAAGTCCTCCCAGTGTGTTGTGCTACAGTTATGAACTGTACCTTTGTAAACCGGGACAGCCTTGTGTGTAACAGTGAAATAAAGAGAACACAGTCCTTGTTGAGGTGTTTCTTCTGGGAAAGCTCTGTGAATGTTTTTTGCAAAGGTGGGAAAACTGTTTCTCCTGTTGTCCCTTGGCTGAGTTTGGTCTCATCGTTGCTGTTGTTGAATTGAGAGTCTTCTTGTTGGGAGTGAAAATGTGTCCTGATTTGGTTTTCCTCTTAAGAAAGACTGTCACTGCAATTACACTAGAGGTTTGTTTTAATGAATGCGATGTGACTCAGAATACTCGGGAAGTGCATGCAGTGTGTTGTTTTCTCCTCCATTTTTTATCCTGTGAGAGACAGGCTGCTCTTGGAGGCAGTTGTGGTCTTCTCCTGAACATTGTGTGTGCATTTGCTGCAGCTCACTAAGAGGCCTGTGGGGGACCTTCTAACTCAGAAGGAAGTTTGTCTCCCTCTCCTAAATACAAATGAAAGTCATAAAATGCTCTCTCAGTCAGGTAACAACATTTCAGTTTTGTTACAACTGCTTCTGAGATGCTTCAAGAAATGGTTTATTTCCAGTGCTCCATCCTAGTTATTATCTCCCTTGATGTTGGGCAAGGCTGTGGACCTCTTAATCTGTGCTGTAATGTGATGAACATGTGTAGACAAATCACATCCTTGCTGCAATGCACATAGCCCCTTTCTGGGTCAGAAGAGTAATGAGGTTGTGAGTCCTGTGTTTTAAAGTGATGCATGCTTGGGTATGTTTCTTCTCTGAGGTCTGGGTGCCTCTGTCTATGAGATGTGAGGGCTCTGTGTGTTTTTGCTTCTGGTCACTCTGTCTCCCCTTCTAGTCATTGTGTGACTGCATATGATGAACAAAGTCTGCCCAGGGAAGCAGGGAGGTGCTCACATGCAGCTGTCGTTGTGCACAGCATTCCAGCTCAACAGGCAGGAATCACTGATCTTCTGAGTACCAAAATTTTGTCTTCTCTAGCAGTAAAATGCATGGTATCTTTCTTGTGTGAGTAGAGCTGTGTCCTTTGGAGTTCCTTTGAAATATAGCAGTAATAATGGGGATGGGATGGGATGGGATGGGATGGGATGGGATGGGATGGGATGGGATGGGATGGGATGGGATGGGGTGGGATAGGATAGGATGGGATAGGATAGGATAGGATAGGATAGGATAGGATAGGATAGGATAGGATAGGATAGGACAGGACAGGACAGGACAGGACAGGATACCATACAATATTTTAATTGGAAGGGACCTACGAAGATCATCTGATCCAACTCCCTGACCACTTCAGGGCTAACCAGACAGTCAAGCGTATAATGAAGGGCACTGTCCAAATGCCTGTTAAACACTGCCAGGTATGGGGCATAGACCATCTCTACAGGAACCTTTTTCTGAGGTTTGACCACCTCCTCTGTTAAGAAATGCTTCCTCGTGTCAAGCCTGAACCTCCCCTGATGCTGCCTTGATCGATTCCCACATGTCATGTCACTGGATATGTGGAAGAAGAGATGAGCATCCTTTTCTCCAAACTAGGAAGACACAGGTCTTTAGCTACTCCTCAATGGACATTCCTTCCAGCCCAGTCACCAGCCTTGTAACTCCCCTCTGGATGCATTCCAGTATGTTAATGTCCTTCTTAAGTGGAGAACTGGACACAGGACTCAAGGCGAGGCTGTATCAATGCTGAATAGAGCAGGGTAATATGACTGGCTGGTTATGGTGTGTTTGATGCCCTCCCAAGGCATCTTGGCTGCCAGGGCACTGCTGATTCCTATTGAACTGCTGCCCACCAGATCCCTTTCCTCAGGGCTGCCCTCCATCCACTTCTCTCCCAGAATCCACATGCCTGGCTTTACTAAGTCCCAGGTGCAGAATCTGGCATTTAAACCTGTTACATTTTGTGCCATTGATGACTGTCCCGTGTTCCCATGTATCTAGATCCTTCTGCAAGGCCTCCTTTGCCTCAGAAGAGTCAACAGCACTTCCCAGTTTGCTGTCATCAGCAAATGGGATAATGGGATGTTCTACTCCTGCATCTCCTTCTACTCTGTGAACTGTGTTTGAACATTGTCTTGCCTATTCCTCGGAAGAAGGACTGTCACCCCATCTGTAATAATAGATTGTTTAAACCAAGCCAGTGTGACATGAAATATGTGGAAACCGTCTTGCTGTGCTGTGCTGCAGTTATAAACTCTACTGTTGTAAACTGGGATACCCCTGCGTTGAACAGTGAAATAAAGAGAACACACGAATGCCTTGTGTGGAGACAGCAGTATTTGTAGAGATGTTCCTTCTGGGAAAGGTCTGTGAATGCTTTCCAAAAGCTGGTTTCTTTTCTCCCGTTGTCCCTTGGCTAAAATATGGTTGGTTGGGAAGATTTCTTCTGTTTGGAGACATGGCCTATAGAGCCTTCAAGGAACATGTCGGGTGCAGGGATTTGTTGGCAGGCTTCAGCGTGTCTTCAGAACACTGAGCTTCTGGCTTCAACAGGGTTCTGCTCGATCTAGGTCAGGAGAGTCAGGTTCCTCCCCTAACAGGGGCCCTGGGTGTGCAATGACCTCTGCAAAACTGTAACGTTTGGGGTGTCCTTTCCAACTCTCCTGACTGCTCCATCTGGGGATGGCATCTGTGAGGTGTTAAAGTACAAAGTATTTGTGAAATTAAAGGTGTAGGAGTTTCAGAGGATGGATGGCACAAAGAGAGGATACTTGTTCTTTGGGTAAGAATTTATGTGAGTGTGTTGAGGAGGGCATTTGTTGAGCAAATACTGGCATCAGGGAGAGACTTTGCTCTCTGGCAATGCAGGCGGATGCAGCTGTCCCTTCCCCAAAAGGTCCCTGATCAGAGCTAAGTACTGAGCCTGTTTATCAAAGACTATTGCACACTAGAGGAATCATTTAGGTTGGAAAAGAGCCTTGACAATATTAAGTACAACAGTTACCATAGCACTGCTAAGTCCACCGCAACACTTAGGTGCTATGTCCAGGGATGGTGACTCAGCCACCTCCCTGGGCAGCCTCATGAGCCACCCTTAGAGCCCTCAGCCAGTTCTTCATCTCACAATTGGACAAGGTGTCCAGAAGGTTGCTGTGAGGAACGGTACCAAATGCTAAAACCCAGAAATACTACATTCACAACCTTCCCTTTGTCCATGAAGTGAGTGAATTGCCATAGAAGGGTATCTAATTAATTTGAAGAGGACCTTGCTTTTTTGAGCACAATCTGACTCTATACAGTATTCATATTATTCTTTAAATGCATTTCAATATTACCCATTATGAACTTCTCTGTGAGTTTTCCAGGCACTGAGGTTAGACTCACAGAACTGTAATTTCCAGGGTCTGTTCTAACGGTCCTCTTGTCAGCTGGAATTCCACTAGCCAGTTTCCAGTCAGCAGGGTCCGCCCCAGACTCCCAAGTCTTTTTGTAGATGATCAAGAGCAGTCCTGCCATAGCGTCCGCTAGTTCACTCGGTACTCTGGGATGAATCCCATTAGGCCCCATGGAATTGTAAGCATTCCTGGTCCTTTACAATTTCAGTGTACACCGAGGGAAAGTCACTGTTCGTGCCCTCATAGTCCTCTGACTTAGTGGATCAGGCAGCCCAAGTTCTTTCAGTACTAGGAAGAGCAAGGCAAGAGAAGCATTGAGCTTTGGTCATTGCTGTCTTCTCCCTGCATACATGAACCAAAGCTTTACAATCTTTATGCAAAACCTGACCTTGCTTCCAGAGATGACACAATCTATTTCTCTGCTTGAGCTCCACGAGGAGTTCCCTGTTGGGCCCAGCTGGTCCTCTGCTGCTCTTGCTTGACTTTTGACCCACTGGCATTGCCTGCTCGTAGATGGTAAGTGTAGAGAGCTGTGGAAACATGTTCAGTATGTTTGGGTGGAGTGTGAGGAAACTCCAGGAGTTGCTTCGAAGGACTTAATCTGAAGGTGGAATTGAGATGAGCTTGGAAAAGGGTTGTTGTTCACTTTGGTCTTATCATTGCTGTTCCTGAATCGAGGGGCTTCTTGATGGGAGTGGAAACCTGTCATGATCTGATTGTCTGGGTTTGTCTTGTAGTACCTACCTTCTCCTTTTTGTCCCTCTCTCCTTCTACTCTGTGAACTGTGTTTAAGTATTGTTTTGGCTTTTCCTCTTAAGAAGGACTACCTCCCTAGCTGTAATACCGGCTTGTTTGAATGAAGGAAGCGTTGCACAGAATACTCGGAACATGCAAACTCTATGTTGTTTTTTATACCAAAAGAAGCAGACTGCTCTTGGAGGCAGCGGTGTGCATCTCGCGTGCATTGCATGTGCGTTTGCTGGAATCACTGTAGTCGTGATAGAAATCCATCCCCATGGACAGCGATGGGAGCCTGAGCCTGGAGTTTTAATCTGGTCTTGGCACGAATCCAGGCTCGCGCTGCCCAGAGTCACTCCAGACCTCTTGCTTTCTTCCCCATTTTCCCACGGTTCTTCCTCCAGGTGAACTCTTGACCTTTCCCTTTTACCGAATCTAATCCTGCCTCTAATTATCCCATAATAAGCTTTGCATGGTCCCAGAAACCCCGTCAAACTCGTCATAACCCATTTGTCCTTTTCTGCGAGGCACTTTCTGATAAACCAGGATATACTCTTCCCCCTCCCCTTCTCGTTTACAAAGTTTCCGATTGAACCTCTTGAGATTTACACTTGAACGGTGCCTTTAATGTCCCATCGCTGAGTGTCCTTAGATCCCTGGGCTTCGCTGCTGTCTCCGTTAGCTCCGGACCGTTAGCGTTTGTGTATCCGGGGCTCTAATTAGTGACCTCCCTGTGCGCTTCGCTGCCTTTTATCTCCCAGCCCTGCGGCGCCGCCTCCTCCCCCCGGGGCAGGAGCTCAGCCCGGTCGCTGAGCACAAAGCCCTCTGGAGCCCTTGCAAGGCCGCCGGGTGCGGCGAGCGGAGCGCGGAGCGTGTGTCTCGGCGAGAGGGAAGCGCGGTGGCGGTGGCGGTGGCGGGAGGCGCAGTCCCGCCGCGGCCCGCAGGGGGGAGCTCCCGGCCAAGGCGGCGCCGAGCGGCTGCGGGCGGGGAGGCGCCCGAGCCCGGCCCGGCCCTGCCCAGCGCAGCGCAGCCGGGCGGCGGCGAGCGGCGGCGAGCGGGGCCCCGGGCCAGCCGCTGCCGGGCCGCCAGCCGCACTCGGCCCCAGGGAGCCCGCCCGCCCTCGCCGCCGCCCTCGCCGCCGCCCTCGCCGCTGCCGGGCGCCGCTCGCCGCCGAGGACGGCGCGCCCGAGCCGCCCGCCGGAGCCCGCCCGCCGCCCCGCCATGGCGATCGCAAGGCAAGTGCTTTGTCTCTCTGCTCTCCTCTCGCTGCCGCACGCTCGCTCCCAGCCCCTGCGCTACTCCGTAGCCGAGGAGGCGCCGAGCGGCTCGCTCGTAGCCGACGTGGCCGAGGACGCGGGGCTGGCCCCGGCGCAGCTCTCGGCTCGCCGCGCCCGCCTGGCCTCGGAGGACGGCCGGCAGCGCTTGCGCTTGGACCGCGCCACCGGCCGCCTCGTCGTGGCCGAGAGGCTCGACCGGGAGGAGCTGTGCGCCCAGGCGCCCGCCTGCACGCTGCCCTTGGAGCTGCTGCTGGCCCACCCGCTGCAGTTCTTCCGCATCGAGGTGGCCGTGCGGGACGTCAACGACCACTCGCCCCGCTTCACGGACGAGCAGATCACGCTTAGGATCGCGGAAAATAGCAACCCGGGATTGCGTTTGCCTCTGGAGGTTGCTGAGGACCTGGATGTTGGCAGCAACAGTATCCAGAGTTACAGCATCTCTCCCGAGAACGAGTACTTTAGTGTCTCCTTTGGGAGTCAGAGTGAGGAAGAGAAATATGTGGAACTAGTTTTGGAAAAGCCTCTAGACAGAGAGGAGCAGGCGGAGATGAGTTTCAGTCTCATTGCTGTGGACGGGGGCTCTCCACCAAGGAGCGGAACATCTCAGATCCACGTTGTTGTTTTAGATGTAAATGACAACGCTCCCATCTTCACACAGAAGCTCTATGTCAGTCAGGTTTTGGAAAATGCTCCCGAGGGCACTGTGGTTCTGAGTGTGCAGGCAACTGATCTAGATACAGGTTCTAATGGGGACATCTCCTACCAGTTTAGGCAAGAGGTGGACCAGAGCAAATCAGTATTTGCGATAGACCCCGTGAGTGGTGAAATTAAACTGACAAAGCCTCTGGACTTTGAAGAAGCTGAGAAAGTTGAGAGTTGAGAGTGCGAGCGACAGATGGTGGAGGCCTCTCAGCAATCTGCAAGGTGTTGGTGGAGGTTCTGGATGTGAATGACAATGCACCAGAACTGGTGGTGAGTTCCTTCAGCAGCCCCCTCCCTGAGAACATGTCACCTGGGACAGTGGTCGCCTTCTTTAATGTTAAAGATCGTGATGCTGGAGCCAACGGGAAGGTCACCTGTGCCCTTGAGGACCAGTTGTCATTCTCCCTGCGGCCAGCCTATAAGAATTACTATGAGCTGGTGACTGTGAGCACACTGGACCGGGAGGAAATGGCACAGTACATTGTAACTGTCACAGCAGCAGATGCAGGGTCACCTCCTCTCACCACCACCCAGACCTTCACGGTGGACATCTCTGATGTCAACGACAATGCACCTGTCTTCAACCAGACATCATATACCATGTACGTGCGTGAGAACAATGTCCCCACTGTTCTTGTTGGAACCGGGTATGCCTCAGATGCTGACATAGGGCCCAATGCCAAGGTGACCTATTCCCTGGCACCGGCTCACCCCACAGAGCAGCCTCCCTGTTCCTGCATTTCTGTGAACTCTGAGAATGGGCACGTGTTTGTGCTGCGGCCTCTGGACTATGAGCAGCTGAAGCAGATCGAGGTCTTGGTGATTGCCTCTGATGCAGGATCTCCTCCCCTCAGGGCCAATGTCACTGTCCTCTTCATTGTAGTGGATGAGAATGACAATGCGCCACTGGTGCTGCATCCAGCCCAGGACAGCAGCCAAGCATCCAGCGAGCTGGTGCCCATGTCGGCTGAAGCAGGGTACCTGGTCACCAAAGTGGTGGCTGTTGATGCCAACTCTGGGCAGAACTCGTGGCTCTCATACCACCTACTGAAGGCCACTGACCCCGGTCTGTTTGTGGTGGGTGCCCAAAGTGGGGAAGTGCGTCTGGGGAGGCCAGTGACGGAGAGAGACACCGTGAAGCAGAAGCTCATCATCCTGGTGTGAGACAATGGGCGACCACCACTGTCGGCCACAGCAGCACTGAGTGCACTTCTGCTCAATGACCTCTCAGATGTGCGACTACCACACAGCAGCCCAGACATGGGGGATGAAGAAGACTCTCTGACAGTCTATTTAATCATTTCCTTGGTCTTTGTCTCACTGCTCTTCCTTGCATCCATAGCAACCTTCATCACTTGCAAAGTGTGCAAGAGAAAGGAGCTGAAGGATGGGCATGTGCTTTATGCTGCCAGCAACTTTCCGAGCAGCCTGGCTGATGCAGCCTCTGCAGGGACCCTGCCCCATCCCTATTGCTACGAGATCAGCCTCACAACTTGTTCGGGCAACAGCGAGTTCAAGTTCCTGAAGCCCATCCTGCCCAGCCTGCCACCACAGCACTGTGCCCTGGGCAGAGACACTGATGGTGAACAGGATTTTCCCCATGGTCCTCTCACCACTGAGGATGTGGCACCAGAGAACGCAGGGATGCTCCCTGGGGAACAGTTCAATAGTCTTTCCTTTAACTAGCATGGAGTCAGCACAGGCAGAGGCTTCAGTCCCTGGTGATAGGAAGCGCTCCAGGCTATAACCTGTGGCAATGGTTTCCCTAGAGTTAATCTGCCTTTACAGTTGGCATCATTTTTCCTACCTTGTAGTTACTGATATCAGGAGAAAAGTTGTCTCTCCTCCAAAACTAAAAAAAACCTCAAAGAAGCTAAAATCTCCTTAATTATGATGAAAAAATATTTCAGCCTTATTACGGGCTTCATTCCATTGCTACCACCGTAGGCCAAGGTCATCAATCTCTTTCTGTGCTGTAACACAATGGCAAGGTCCTTGCTGAAATGCGTGTAGCCCTCATTCTGGGTCAGAAAATCAAGGAATTTGTGAGTATTGTGTTACAAGGTGATGCGTTCATGGAGCTGTTTCTGCTCTGGGTTCTGGATGCCTCTGTCTCCGAGATGCATGAAATCTGTGTTTTGCCTTCTGGTGTCTCTGTCTTTCTGTCCAGCCATTGTGTGACTGCATAGCTGCATAAAGGCTGCAAAGGGAAGCAGGAGGGCGCTCCCATGCACACCTTGTGGTGCACAGAATTCCAGCGCAGCAGGCAAGAGTGACACGTTGAGCCTCTGAGTAGTGCTGTCTCATCTTCAGTAGTAAAGTGCACGAGATCTTCCTTTGAGCCATAAGAGAAGCGTGGGTGGGCTGCCTCCTTGGGATTGCCTTGGAACTGTGTATCATAGTGGTTTTGGTATCGATGGAATGGCAAAGCTGAAGTCCTTATATGCTTCTACAGGACATTCCTTTCAGAGCTTTCACCAGTTTCACTGCTGTCTGCTGGAAGCAGACCTGGTCTGTTTTTCTGGATTTGTGTTTGAGTGTTTGTATTTTTGGTTTTACCCTTTCTCCTTCTACTCTCTGAACTGTGTTTGACCATTGTCTTATGGATTCCTCTGAAGAAGGACTCTCACCCCTCTATTATAATGGATAGTTTAAGTGGTACGGAATGCTTGGAAGCCCTCCCACTGTGTTGTGCTGCAGTTATCAACTGTACCATTGTAAACCAGGATATTGTTGTGTGCAAAAGTGAAATAAAGGGAACACCTGAATGCCTGTATGGAGACTGGGGTCTTTGTAGAGATGTTCCATCTGGGAAAGGTCTGTGAATGTTTTTCAAAGGCTGAGCAGTGTTTTCTCCTGTTGTCCCTTGGCTGATGTAAGGTTGATTGGGTCCATTTCTTCTGTTTGGAGACATGCCCAATAGAGCATTGAGGGAACCTGTGTGGAGCAATGATTTGTTGGCAAGGCTCTTTGGGTCTTCAGGACACTGAGCTTCTGGCTGTGACAGGGTCCCATTATATTCAGGTCAGGGGATCCTTGTCCCTCCCCTAAAAGGAGCCCTGGATGTGCAAAGGTCTCTGCATAGCTGTGACCTTTGTGAGTGAAATTCCCAACTGTTTCAGAAGATGGATGGCACAAAAGGAGCATACCTGTTCCCGTGGGGCAGTATTTGGGAGAGTGTCAGGATATGGGCATTTTGTGGTGAGAAACTGCTAACCGGAAGAGGGAAATTGGAGGACTACAGCCATCTCTTCTGCCAAGTGTCTGAGAAAACCCTTAAAACCTGAGGGCAGGCTGCTGTAGTGAAGACCATTGTACAGTGAATAGTAAATGATTTCTTGTCCATTTAACCTGTGCAGATTCATAGAATCATTTAAGTTAGAAAAGATCCTAGAGAGCAAAGATTCCAGCCGTTAACCTAACACGACCAATTCCACCACTACATATGTCCTTATGTCCACCCAGGGCCATGTCTAGGGACGGTGCTTCAGCCACTTCCCTGGGCTGCCTGTGCCAATGCTTGACAGCCCTTTTGGTGTTGCAAAATCCTTTGCAGAAGGGTTAACTCAACTCACTGTAACCGCAGAGCGTGCAGGCAACACCAACTTGCTGCTGGTGGTGAGAAAGTCACCTAATAGCAAGAAGTCTGTGTGAGAACATCTTTTACTATGGCACCAGAAATGAGGAATAGAATTGTTTATTTGCAGGAAGGTCCTAAAAGGGCTTGAATGACTGAAACAGGTGGGACTCTTTCTTTCTACAACCAGGATCTGCATGGCTGCAGTCCTGCCTGGAGCGATTCTACTCATCATTCTTGGTATTTAAAGGGATTAAATAGGGATTTCCTTGGAAATATATCAGCAGTAATGCTGTTGAGATGGAAGAGGATTGAATGGAACAAAATAGAGTAGAATACTTTAGTTGGAAGGGATCTACAAGGATCATCTAAGTCCAACTGCCTGAGCACTTCAGGGCTGACAAAATGTTAAACAATATTTTCCTTGTTGGACAGCGGGAATACCTCTGGCCAGCTCCAGTAGATGATCTAGAGGGGTCCTGCTGTAACATTTGCAGGCTCCTTCAGTGCTCTGTGAGGGCCCCCATCAGGCCAAATGCACCTGGAATATTCAGCTGATACAGCTGATCTCTGACAATTTCAGCATCCATGAAGGAAAAGTTACTGTTCCCACCCTCATGGTCCTCCACTTCAGTGGACTGGGCAGCCCAGGGTTAGGTGACAACAAGCATCCATCCAAATTTTCTTAGACCGCGTTCTACTATAAACATATTGAAAAAGTCTGAGCTCCATGAGATTCCTGTAGGGCCCAGATGGACTTCTGCCCCTCTTGGCTGGCTTTTGGCACAGTGTCATTGCCTGTTCATTGGCTGAAAGTGTAGAGTTGTGAAAACATGTTTGTTGTCTTTGTGTGGAGAGTGAGGAAGCACCAGGAATTGCTTCAAAGGATTTTGTCTGAAGGTAGCATGGAGATGAAGTTGGAAACAGGCCATTGAGTTTCCTCTTGTCATTGTTGTTCTGAGTAGAGAGGCTTCTTGATGGTAGTGGAAAGCTGTCCCACTATGATTTTCTGGGTTTGTGTTAGAGCATTTGCTTTCTCCCTTTGGCTCTTTCTACTTTGTGAACTGTGTTTGAGCATTGTCTTGCCCATTCCTCTTAAGAAGGACTGTAACCTCATGTATAGTAAGAAAATGTTTGACTGGCAGAGAGTATTTGGAAACCCTCTCACAATGTTGTGCCACAGTTATGAACTGTACTGTTGTAATCTGGGACGGCTTTGTGTGTAAAAGTGAAATAAAGAGAACACGTGAATGCCTTGTGTGGAGACAGTAGTCTGTGGGGATGTTCATTCTGGGAAAACTCTGTGAATATTTTTCAAAACCCTTTTTCCTTCTACTTCTCCCTTGGCTGAATTAAGGTTGAGCAGGGGCATTTCTTCAGTTTGGAGACACATTCGGTAGAGCATTCAGGAAAGTTGTGGGAACAGGGATTTGCTGTCAGGCATCTGTGGCTCTTCTGAGCACTGAGCTTCTGGCTGTGACAGGGCCGAGTTAGATCCAGGTCAGGGGAACCTGGTTGCTCCTCAAAAAATGGCCTTGGGTGTGCAAAGGCCCTGCAAATCAGTAAGGTTGGGGAGTGAAATTTCCAACTCTTCTGACAGTTCTGGCTGTCTGATGCAGTTCCTAATCAGACAGTTTATTATATTTTTTACCATGTGAGAGGGGAAATGTTGTCTCCTGTTTTGGAGGGCCTCAACAGGCTGCTGAACTTTCCCAAGGTGCTCATCAGAGGTGCCATTCAGGAAGCAATGTGGTGGGTAGGACTTCTCTGAGAGACTGGTCTGAGGGCCCCCTCCCCTGTGAGAGCGGCTGGACCAGCGTGTGTCTCATCTTCTGTAGGGGAAAGCAGTAAAGCACACTAGAATTTCCTTGGCCACTTAGAAGTCTGTGTGGGAGCTGTGTCCTTGGGATTTCCTTGGAAATATGTCAGCAGTACCGTGTTGAGGTGGAATGGAATGGAATGGAATGGAATGGAATGGACTATTTTAGTTGGGAGGATTCTACATGAATCTTCTTAGTCCAACTGCCTGAGCAATTTAGGGCAGGTCAAACGTCAAAGGTTATTATGAAGAGCATTTTCCAAATTCTTCTGAAACACTAGCAGGTGTGGGGCACTGACTCTGCGATCTTTCTAGAAAGCTTGACCTTGCTTCCAGGGTTGACACAATACATTTTTCCCCTTGAAGTCCAGGAGGAGTTCCGTATTGGGCTCAGCTCATCTTCTCTGCTTGCTTGACTTTTGACACAGTGACATTGCTTGCAAATAGAGTCTAAATGTAGACAACTATGAAACCACAGTCTTTGTTGTCACATCCTGATGGAGACATATTAGGACTCAGGGCTGCACTTAAACAGTTAGTGTATTACCGATGATGTTGCAATTCTATGTCAAGAGTATAAGCTTAAGTCTAGACCAATATTAATATCCTCTAAGGGTTTGGGATGGACTCTATGACCTGTCTGCAGCTCAGTGATAAAGTCTTTATAGATGTTTCCATGAAGTTGCTGTGAGTGAACTTTTTGCAGATGCGGCAGTGTTCATATGATGTCAACATCAGTGCAGAATCTCAGACGAGCTGAGAGGGAGCTCTGATTATGACCCACTCCTCTCATTCTCGTGTAGTCCGTTCTGGAGGGATACCATCTGGGGTATCAGTCAATCCAGCTCCTTATCTTCTTCACCTTTTATCAGTGGCGCCTCTAGTAAGGGACATGGTGTGTTGCTCCAGCCCTGCTGCGGGGAAAATCCTCACCAAAATCCACGGACCCAAACAACTCCAAAATCATACATCTGGCCATTTCCGACACACAAAACATATAGTTACTACATTTATAAGCCATCCAAATACAACATACAATGATTTATATTCACAGATCTTCATACTTCTTTGAGGATCACCTCTGAGTCTTTGTTCTGTGGTTATGGTGTGATATGCAGAGGGAATACTCAGGGGCCAATTTGGTCATCCCGATAGGCAAACGATTGGCAAAGACATAATGCACCCCTTGCTCTCCCCTCGGTTTCCCCATGGTGGTGCCTCCCAGATCCACTCTAGAACTCTCCCTATAATCATCATAGATCATCACAGATCAAGGACAATGTCTTCTCCCTCCCTTTCTGAACGTTATTGTTTGTGTACCTGGAGGTTTAATTTGTGACCTCTCCTCTTTGATTCCTTGCATTTTATGTTAATCGCTGTGTCCGTGAATCCTTCCCCAAGTGCAGGACTTCGGGTTTGATCTCCTAGAGCAGCAGCGTCATTCTCGAGTGGTGCTGAGCGAAGGTGGTGGGGAAGCATTTTTTAGGGAACCTTTCCCCTCTGGCACCAGCTCTCACATCCTATAGAGGTGCGGCTCGGACCCGCCCCACTCGCTAAGGGTCCTGTGCTGATGAACAAGCTTAGAAGAGGAGGAACAAGCCCTCAATGTGTCCCGTGGAAGTGGAGGATCTTGCAATGCCCACCCAGAGGAAAACCCCGAGCTGCGGATGAGGAGCTGGCGTTTAGGAGCCGGGCAGTGCTGCCCAGAGCCGCGCTCTGTCTGCGGGGAGGGAGCTGCTTCCTAGCAAAGAGAGAGCGTTCCCACTGCGCCTTCTGGCTCCGGTGGGCACCGGGAGCGCAGCCTCCAGCAGCAAAGGCCGGGCTGGCGGCTCTGCCGCGGCTGAGCAGCAGAGGAAATATTCCCCCGTGCGACGCTGGGTGGGGGTGTTGGCCGCGAACCGGCGGGTTCCTGTGCCCGCCCCGGCTTTGCAGGCAGCGGCGGAGAGAAAGAGCCGCGGGAGCAGCTCGGGAAGGGCGGCGGCACACGGAGTCGGGGAGCTCGGGGGCTTTCAGGCCCCTCAGCCCGGGACTGCTGACCAAATCCGCCTCGGACGCGGCTGGACGATGCTGGGAACGACGGAGGACGGGGAATGGCTTTTGTGGCGAGTGCGAGCGAGTGGGAGACGGAGCGGAGAGCGGCAGAGGCGAGTGATCTTGTTGCTTGTGTGCGTTTGCGTGTGTCAGAGCGGGGCCGAACCCCTCCGCTATTCCCTGGCGGAGGAGATGGAGAGGGAGTCGTTTGTGGGCAATATTGCAGAGGACCTGGGGCTTTCTCCGAGCCAGCTGGCGGCTCGCAAGGCGCGCGTTGTGTCCGAGGGGAACGAGCGGCTTTTCCACCTCAATCGAAACACGGGAGCGCTGACGGCAAAGGAGTCTCTGGACCGAGAGGAGATGTGTCCGAGGAGAGACACCTGCACCGTCTTCTTTAAGATAGTCTTTGAAAATCCCTTGGAGCTGATCCGAGGGGAGGTGGAGGTTCTTGACGTGAACGACAACTCCCCCGTCTTCCCGGAGAAGGAGTTGATGTTAGAGATTCCCGAAACGACATCTCCTGGGTCCCGTTTCCCTTTGCAAAGCGCCAGGGACAAGGACGTGGGCCAGAACGGTTTGCAGAATTACAGCCTCGAGTCCAATTCGCATTTCTCCCTCGATTTCGGAACAGGAAAGGTTGATGTAAAATACCTGGAACTGGTCTTAGAACGGCACCTAGACCGGGAAGAGCAGCCGCAAATGAATTTAGTCCTCACTGCTACAGATGGGGGCTCCCCACCAAGGTCGGGCACAGTCCAAGTGCAGATCGTGGTGCTGGATGCCAATGACAACACCCCGGTCTTCAGTCGGGAGGTCTACGAGGTGCAACTGGCCGAGAGCAGCCCCCCGGGGCAGCTGGTGGTCAGAGTCGCGGCCGCGGATCCCGACGAAGGGTCCAACGGGAAAGTGCGATACAGCTTCACCCAAACGTCAGAGAGGTCCCGGCAGCTCTTCCAGCTGAACCCTGACACCGGGGAGATCCGGGTGGCAGGAACCGTGGACTTCGAGGAAGCGGAACGCCACGACTTGGTGGTGAGAGCCACCGACGGCGGGGGTCTGTCTGCGCATTGCAAAGTGCGGGTGGAGGTGCTGGACGTGAACGACAACGCCCCGGAGATAACGCTCACCTCCCAGTCGGCCTCCATTCCCGAGGACGCGCCGCCCCGCACCGTGGTGGCCCTGTTGAGCGTGCGGGACCGCGACTCCGGCGACAACGGCAGGACGGAGTGCTTCATCGACGGGGACTCGCCCTTCATGCTGACGGGCGGCGGGGATGAGTACTACGAGCTGAGGACGACGGCGGCGCTGGACAGGGAGCGGGCGGCAGAGTATAACGTGACGGTGAGAGCCGCGGACCGGGGCAGGAGGCGGCTGAGCTCCCGGGCGAGCCTGCGGGTGCAGGTGTCGGACGTGAACGACAACGCGCCCGAGTTCACGCAGGCGGTTTACACGGCGTCGGTGTCGGAGAACGAGGGCCCCATGGTCCGCATCGGCAGCGTGAGCGCCACGGACGCCGACGCGGGAGCGAACGGGCGCGTGAGATACGCGCTGGTGCGGCAGGAGGGCGCGGAGCAGCCCGCGGTGTCGGTGAACGCCGAGAGCGGCGCCGTTTTCCTGCTGCGGCCGCTGGACTACGAGCAGGTGCGCGCCTTGGAGGTGGCGGTGCGCGCTGCCGACGGCGGCTCGCCGCCGCTGAGCGCCCAGGCGGTGCTGCGCGTGGTGGTGCGCGACGAGAACGACAACGCGCCCGTGGTGCTGCACCCGCCCGCCGAGAGCAGCGGCGCGGCGGCGGGCGAGCTGGTGCCGCGCTCGGCCGAGGCCGGGTACCTGGTGGCCAAGGTGGTGGCGGTGGACGCGGACGCGGGGCAGAACGCGTGGCTGTCGTACGAGCTGTGGAAGGCGACGGAGCCGGGGCTGTTCCGCGTGGGGCCGCACAGCGGCGAGGTGCGCACGGCGCGGGCCGTGGCGGAGCGGGACGCGCCCCGGCACAGGCTCGTCGTGCTGGTGCGAGACCGCGGGCGGCCGCCGCGCTCCGCCACCGCCACCCTCGGCATCGCCCTGGTCGGCGGCTTCTCCGACGCCCATCTGCGGGGCGCCGAGGAGGCGCCGGCCGCCGAGCCCGAGGGGCCGCTCACCCTCTCCCTCACCGTCTGCCTGGCCTGCGTGTCCGCCCTCTTCCTGGCCACGGCGGGGGCCGCCGTGGCGGCCAAGGTGCGGCGGGCCCGGCGCAGCGCGGCCGAGAGCTTGCCCGCCTTCCCGCAGTCCGCCCCGCCGAGCAGCGCGGGCTCCCTGCCCCGCAGCTCCGTCTACGACGTCTGCTTCGCCGCCGGCAGCCTCGACGGCGACTTGCGCTTCCTCGGGCCCCTCCTGCCCTGCTTCCCCGCCGGGCTGCCCCCCGGCCCGGCCGAGCAGCGGAGCTCGCTCTGCTCCACGGAGGCGGCCAACCTCGGCGACGACGGCGACCGGGCTGCAGAGGTGAGGGACCTGCCCGGGCCCGGGCGAGGCAGGGAGCGGGGAGGGAGCAGCGCGGGGGGCTCGGGGTGTCGCTCACGTGGGGAGTCTCGGTGTTGTGGCTCTGTGGGTGGAGGAGCCCCAGGGTCGGGAGGAGAGGGCGGAGAGGGTCTGAGAGCCGCTGGTGGAGGTCCCAGGAGGATCTGTTAATGCTCAGCTGCTCCCCAAGTACTGACTTATGGGGGTCTTGGGCATCCAGCTCTGAGGGTTGCCCTTAGATCAAGTGTATCAGCGCAAAGGAGGAGGGCAGCTGCACCTCGACCAGGTTCTCAAAACCATCGAGGTTGAGGAAGAGAGTGTCCCCACCTCCTGGTTCCACCTCCTCTGTCTCTGGAAAGAGAACAGTAGCGTTCTCCGTACAGCAGTGTCCGACGGGTCCTTTCAGCCCCTCGCTTTTGTCTCCCTCCAACGCCCAAATGACAACCGGCGCTCTCCGTTCTTGCAGGACAGAGCTCCCATCTCCGCAGACACGGCTCGCAGACGTGCGGAAGCAGCTTGCACTGCAAAGAGGGGGAAGGAGCTCCATGGCAATTCTGATGCAAACCCTTGGCTCCCCACAAGGAAAACACCGAAAAAAGGACCAGGGAAGAGCAAGGTTTCTCTGTGAGAGAGCAAACCCATTCTCCTCTTCAGCATTGTTTTCTTCATATAAGTGTTGTGTAATTGTGACATGGACGGAGGACGAGGACTGTGTTGCATGTTGATAAATCCGAGACTCCGTGCATGACTGTGAGAGCCTTCTTCCTTCTAAATGTTAAGGGAAATCTTGAAACCTGGAAGCGTATCTTCAAGATAGCTTTTTCCTACATCACCTTTTCTGAGTTTATTTTTGTTTTGATAGCGTTCTGTAATCATGTCTCCATTCTCTTTACTCCGTTAAAACCGATTTAATTAGAAACGACTGACAGCGGCACTCCGCACATTTGAGCAGGAGTTCACTGATTCCTCAAACTGTAAAGCGTGGGCTTTGAGCAATGTATTCGTTTTCTTTTATAAGGTAAAGTGCAAGATAACATTTCCGGATTGTTGAGTATAAAGTAATAGAGAATTGAAAGTGCTGTTTGTTTTTTTACAGTGAAACAGGCTTTTACACTCAGCTTGAGGCACTGTAGAGGACAGGACATAGAGTAGCTTTCTGTTTTCTTCTCCCTTACTTAATCGATAATGAGCTATGAAGTGTATGTCATATTTCCTATCTGTCGCACATTTAAACAATCAAATGCCTGATGTAAATGAACGCAATAAAAAAAACCTTGCAACTCCCTCGGGTTTGTGGAAGATCACTAGTCCAAGCAGAATTTCGAGAATCAACCCGTGCATTTTGCAGTAGATATGATGCAGGGAAAATCAAAGCGACTTAGAAGCAGGACATTCTCAGAAGGCGGAGCAAGATGGAGGGCGATTTTCTGTGGGAAGCAGAGGACCGAGAGATGCTGCTCAAAGCGCCGTCGAGCGGTCTCCCTGTTTGGAATCGGAGGGAACAAACTCGATCGATTCTTGTAGCAAGTTGCTCTTTCCTATGAGACCCTTTTTTGTTCACCCCACAACAGGCTTTGCCTATTCCTAGACTCCCTGTCAAAGGGCTCGTAAACACTTTGATCTTTCTACTGAGTCACTTTCTGATAATGTGGGATGATCTCTTTTGGCCCATTCGCGTTACAAAGTTTCAGGAAGAACATCTTGCAGTTGAAACTTGAATGGTGACTTTAATGTCCCATCGCTGCATGTCCTTAGATCCCTGGGCATTGTTGCTTTCTCCGATAGCTCCTGCTGGGCTTTGCTGTTGTCTCCGTTAGCTCCTGCTGGTCGGTGTTTGTGTATCTGGGGCTCTAATTAGTGACTTCGCTGTGTGTTTTCCTGCCTATCATCTCTCACTGCCTGGCCGCGCTCCCCACATCCTCCACCTCTCCGTCAATATAGGATAAACTTCCCCCACGGAACTGCTTTACAAATTTGGGGCTTGGACCTCTTGCAGGTGACATTTGAATGGTGCCTTTAATGTCCCATCGCTGCGTGCCCTTAGATCCCTGGGCTTTGCTGCTGTCTCCGTTAGCTCCGGACCGTTAGCGTTTGTGTATCCGGGGCTCTAATTAGTGACCTCCCTGTGTGCTTCGCTGCCTTTTATCTCCCAGCCCTGCGGCGCCGCCTCCTCCCCCCGGGGCAGGAGCTCAGCCCGGTCGCTGAGCACAAAGCCCTCTGGAGCCCTTGCAAGGCCGCCGGGTGCGGCGAGCGGAGCGCGGAGCGTGTGTCTCGGCGAGCGGGAAGCGCGGTGGCGGTGGCGGTGGCGGGAGGCGCAGTCCCGCCGCGGCCCGCAGGGGGGAGCTCCCGGCCAAGGCGGCGCCGAGCGGCTGCGGGCGGGGAGGTGCCCGAGCCCGGCCCGGCCCTGCCCAGCGCAGCGCAGCCGGGCGGCGGCGAGCGGCGGCGAGCGGGGCCCCGGGCCAGCCGCTGCCGGGCCGCCAGCCGCACTCGGCCCCAGGGAGCCCGCCCGCCCTCGCCGCCGCCCTCGCCGCCGCCCTCGCCGCTGCCGGGCGCCGCTCGCCGCCGAGGACGGCGCGCCCGAGCCGCCCGCCGGAGCCCGCCCGCCGCCCCGCCATGGCGATCGCAAGGCAAGTGCTTTGTCTCTCTGCTCTCCTCTCGCTGCCGCACGCTCGCTCCCAGCCCCTGCGCTACTCCGTAGCCGAGGAGGCGCCGAGCGGCTCGCTCGTAGCCGACGTGGCCGAGGACGCGGGGCTGGCCCCGGCGCAGCTCTCGGCTCGCCGCGCCCGCCTGGCCTCGGAGGACGGCCGGCAGCGCTTGCGCTTGGACCGCGCCACCGGCCGCCTCGTCGTGGCCGAGAGGCTCGACCGGGAGGAGCTGTGCGCCCAGGCGCCCGCCTGCACGCTGCCCTTGGAGCTGCTGCTGGCCGACCCGCTGCAGTTCTTCCGCATCGAGGTGGCCGTGCGGGACGTCAACGACCACTCGCCTCGGTTCCCGGACGAGCAGCTCACGCTTAGGATCGTAGAAAGGAGCGACCCAGGCTCGCGTTTCCCGGTGGTGGGGGCTGAGGACCTGGATATTGGTAGCAACAGTGTCCAGTCTTACAGCATTTCTCCCGAGAACGAGTACTTTTCTGTCTCCTATGGTAGTCACAGTGTGGGCAAGAACTATGTGGAACTGGTTTTGGAAAAGCCTCTAGACAGAGAGGAGCAGGCGGAGATGGGTTTCAGTCTCATTGCTGTGGACGGGGGCTCTCCCCCGAGGAGTGGGACGACCCAAATCCGCATTGTCATTCTGGATGTAAATGACAACCCTCCAGTATTTACACAGCAGCTGTACCTTGGTCAGATTTTGGAAAACATGCCAGAGGGCTCTCCTGTTCTGAGGGTGGAGGCAACTGATCTGGATGTGGGTGTAAATGGGGAGATCTCCTACCAGTTCAGCAGAAGAGTGGGCCAAAGTGAAAGCTTGTTTGCAATTGACCCCCAAAGCGGTGAAATTAAACTCATAAAGCCTCTGGACTTTGAGGTGGCACAAAAGCACGAGCTTGACATCCAGGCTACAGACGGTGGTGGCCTCTCAGCTATCTGCAAGGTACTGGTGGAGGTGGTAGATGTGAATGACCATGCTCCAGAGCTGGTGGTGAGCTCTTTCAGCAGCCCCCTCCCTGAGAATTCATTACCTGGAACAGTGGTCGCCTTCTTCACTGTCAGGGACCGTGATGCTGGAGCCAACGGGAAGATCACCTGTGCCCTTGAGGACCAGCTGTCATTCTCCCTGCGGCCTGCCTATAAAAATTACTACGAAATCGTGACTGTGAGCACACTGGACAGGGAGGAGACGGCACACTACATCTTGACTATCATTGCAGCAGATGCAGGTTCACCTCCTCTCACTACCACTCAGACCTTCACGGTGGACATCTCTGATATTAATGACAATGCACCTGTCTTCAACCAGACATCATACGTCATGTATGTGCGTGAGAACAATGTCCCCACTGTTCTTGTTGGAACCGTCCATGCCTCAGATGCTGACATAGGCCCCAATGCCAAGGTGACCTATTCCCTGGCACCTGCTCACCTCACAGAGCAGCCTCCCTGTTCCTGCATTTCTGTGAACTCTGAGAATGGGCACGTGTTTGTGCTGCGGCCTCTGGACTATGAGCAGCTGAAGCAGATTGAGGTCTTGGTGATTGCCTGTGATGCAGGATCTCCTCCCCTCAGTGCCAATGTCACTGTCCGCCTTGTTGTGGTGGATGAGAATGACAATGCCCCACTGGTGCTGCATCCAGCCCAGGACAGCAGCCCAGCATCCAGCGAGCTGGTGCCCATGTCCGCTGAGGCGGGGTACCTGGTCACCAAAGTGGTGGCTGTTGATGCCGACTCTGGGCAGAACTCGTGGCTCTCGTACCACCTGCTGAAGGCCAGTGACCCCAGTCTGTTTGTGGTGGGTGCCCAAAGTGGGGAGGTGCGTCTGAGGAGGCCAGTGATGGAGAAAGACACCGTGAAGCAGAATCTCATCATCCTGGTGCGAGACAACGGGCGGCCACTGCTGTCGGCCACAGTGGCACTGAGTGCACTTCTGCTCAATGACTTCTCAGATGTGCGCCTACCACACAGCAGCCTGGCCACAGAGGATGAGGGTGACTCCCTGACAACCTATTTAATAATTTCCTTGGTCTTTGTCTCACTGCTCTTCCTCGCATCCATGGCAACCTTCATCGCTTGCAAAGCATGCAAGAGAAAGGAGCTGAAGGATGGGCTTGTGCTTTATGGTGCCAACAACTTGCCGAGTAGCCTGGCTGATGCAGCCTCTGCAGGGACCCTGCCCCATCCCTATTGCTACGAGATCAACCTCACAACGGGTTCAGGCAACAGCGAGTTCAAGTTCCTGAAGCCCATCCTGCCCAGCCTGCCACCACAGCACTGTGCCCTGGGCGGGGACACTGATGATGAACAGGATTTCCATCATGATCCTCTCACCACTGAGGATGTGACACCAGAGAACACAGGAATGCTCTCTGCAGAACAGTTCAATAGTCTTTCCTTGAACTAGGGTGGATTCAGCACTGGCAGAGGTTTCAGACCTCGGTGATGGGAAGCGCTCTAGGCTATAACCTGTGGCAATGGTTTCCCTAGAGTTAATCTGCCCTTGCCATTTGCATCATTTTTCCCACCCTGAAGTTACCAAAATCAGAAGACAACGTCTCTCCAACTCCAAAACACCAAAAAAAAACTGCAAAAGAAACTATAGTCTCCTTAATTATGGTGATAAAATATTTTAGCTCTATTACAGGCATTTCTTAGATGCTTTCAGAGTGGGCTTCATTCCGTTGCTACCACTGTAGTTCTTCTATCACTTGCTGTTGGCCAAGGTCATGGATCTCTTATTCTGTGGTGTATTTCAATTGCAAGGTCCTTGCTGAAATGCGTGTAGCCTTCATTCTGGGTCAGAAAAGGTCAGAAAAGTACTTGTGAGTGTTGTGTTAGAAGGTGATGCATGCACAGAGCTGTTTCTGCTCTGGGTACTGGATGCCTCTGCCTCTGAGATGTGTGGAGTCTGTGTGTTTTGCCTGGTAGTGTCTCTCTCTTTCTGTCCAGCAATTGTGTGACTGCACATGCTGCACAAAGGCTGCTCAGGGAAGCAGAAATATGCTTCTGTGGACACATGGTTGTGCACAGCATTCCAGCTCAGCAGGTAAGAATGACATGTTGAGCCTCTAAGTAATGCTGTCTCATCTTGTGTAGTGAAGAGCAGTAAAGTGCACGAGATCTTCTTTTGACCCATATGGGTGGTGTGGGTGCGCTGCCTCCTTGGGATTGCCTTGGAAATACATAGCATGGCATTGCCGGTATGGAATGGAATCGCAAAGCTGAAGTTCTTATATGTTTCTACAGGACATTCCTTTTGGACCTTTCCACAGCTTCATTGCTATCTGCTGGAAGCAGACCTGATCTGTTTTTCTGGATTCGTGTTATAGCATTTGTATTTTTTGTTTTACCCTTTCTCCTTCTACTTTGTGAACTGTGTTTGGCCATTGTCTTGCCAATTCCTCTGAAGAAGGACTCTCACCCCTCTATAATAATGGATAGTTTAACTGGCAAGGAATGCTTAGAAGCCCTCCCACTGTGTTGTGTTGCAGTTATCAACTGTACCATTTTAAACCAGGATATTGTGTACAGAAGTGAAATAAAGAAAGCACCTGAATGCCTCTATGGAGACTGGGGTCTTTGTAGAGATGTTCCTTCTGGGAAAGCTCTGTGAATGTTTTTCAAAGGCTGAGCAGTGTTTTCTCCTGTTGTCCCTTGGCTGATGTAAGGTTGATTGGGTCCATTTCTTCTGTTTGTAGACATGCCCAATAGAGCATTGAGGGAAACTGTGTGGAGGAATAATTTGTTGTCAAGGCTCTTTGGGTCTTCAGGGCACTGAGTTTCTGGCTGTGACAGGGCCCCATTATATCCAGGTCAGGGGAACCTTGTCCATCCCCTAACAGGAGCCCTGGGTGTGCAAAGGCCTCTTCATAGCCGTGCCCTTTGGTACTGAAATTCCCAACTCTTCGGACTGCTCATGGATCCAAACTCTTGGCTTCCCGCTCTGTAAGCAATGGGAAAGCGATCGTGTCTGTCGTCCCTGGCCAGCGTCCTCACAGAGACAACACCGAAAAAAGGACCAGGGAAGAACAAGGTTTCTCTGCGAGAGAGCAAACCCATTCTCCTCTTCAGCATTGTTTTCTTCATATAAGTGTTCTGTAATTGTGACATAGATGGAGGATGAGGACTGTGTTGCATGTTGATAGCTCTGAGACTCCGTGCATGACTGTGAGAGCGTTACTGCTTCTAAATATTAAGGGAAGTACTGAAACCTGGAATCTCATCTTCAAGATGAGCTTTTTATTACATAATCTTTTTTGTGTTTATTTTTCTTTGGAGACGATACTGTAATCATGTCTCCGTTTTCTGCACTCTGTTAAAACCGATTTCATTAGAAACGACTGATACTGACAGTCTTCGCACTTTTAACCGGTAGTTCACAGGTTCCTCAAACGATAAAGCTTGGGTTTTAAGAAATGTATTCGTTTTCTTTTATAATGTAAAGTGCAAGGTAACATTTGCGGATTGTTGAGTATAAAGTCGAAGGGAACTAAAAGTGCTGTTTATAGTTTTACAGTGAAACAAGCTTTTACACTCGGCTTGAGGCACTGTAGAAGACGAGGCTTGAGTATCTTTCTGTTTTCTTTTGCCTTCGTTAATCGATAAAGAGCTGTGAAGTGTATGTGATATTTCCTGTCCTAGCACATTTAAACAATCAAACGCCTGATGTCAATTAACGCAATAAAAACCCTCTTGGAAGTCCCTCGGGTGTGTGTGGTGTGTGGAAGATCACTAGTCAGTCTCCAAGCAGGATTTCAGATATCAAACGGCGCATTCGGAGTGGATTTTATGCAGGGGAAAAAGCGCGATCTGAGGACAGGTCTCGGTGCCGCGAGAGAAGAGGGAAGAGCGCAAAGAGCAGAATTTCGAAAATCAATCCGTGCATTGTGGAGTAGTTTTTAAGCAAGGGAAATCAGTGCAACTTGGAAGCAGGACATTCTCAGAAGGCAGAGAAGGGTGGAGGGCGATTTTCTGTGGGAAGCTGAGGTCCGAGAGATGCTGCTTAAGGAGCCTTCAAGCGGTCTCTCTGTTTGGAATAGGGGGGAACAATTCCGGTGCATTTCAGAAAAAAATTCCCCTTTCCCATGAGACCCTTTCGGTTCATCCAAGGCAATGTTTATGCCGCCTTCTAGTTTAAAAAGGTTTTGTCTGAACCTCTTCCCATTGTCTATGAGAATGGTCCCTTTAATGTGCCATCGCTGAGTGTCCTTAGATCCCTGGGCTTTGCTGCTGTCTCCGTTAGCTGCGGACCGTTAGCGTTTGTGTATCCGGGGCTCTAATTAGTGACCTCCCTGTGTGCTTCGCTGCCTTTTATCTCCCAGCCCTGCGGCGCCGCCTCCTCCCCCCGGGGCAGGAGCTCAGCCCGGTCGCTGAGCACAAAGCCCTCTGGAGCCCTTGCAAGGCCGCCGGGTGCGGCGAGCGGAGCGCGGAGCGTGTGTCTCGGCGAGAGGGAAGCGCGGTGGCGGTGGCGGTGGCGGGAGGCGCAGTCCCGCCGCGGCCCGCAGGGGGGAGCTCCCGGCCAAGGCGGCGCCGAGCGGCTGCGGGCGGGGAGGCGCCCGAGCCCGGCCCGGCCCTGCCCAGCGCAGCGCAGCCGGGCGGCGGCGAGCGGCGGCGAGCGGGGCCCCGGGCCAGCTGCTGCCGGGCCGCCAGCCGCACTCGGCCCCAGGGAGCCCGCCCGCCCTCGCCGCCGCCCTCGCCGCCGCCCTCGCCGCTGCCGGGCGCCGCTCGCCGCCGAGGACGGCGCGCCCGAGCCGCCCGCCGGAGCCCGCCCGCCGCCCCGCCATGGCGATCGCAAGGCAAGTGCTTTGTCTCTCTGCTCTCCTCTCGCTGCCGCACGCTCGCTCCCAGCCCCTGCGCTACTCCGTAGCCGAGGAGGCGCCGAGCGGCTCGCTCGTAGCCGACGTGGCCGAGGACGCGGGGCTGGCCCCGGCGCAGCTCTCGGCTCGCCGCGCCCGCCTGGCCTCGGAGGACGGCCGGCAGCGCTTGCGCTTGGACCGCGCCACCGGCCGCCTCGTCGTGGCCGAGAGGCTCGACCGGGAGGAGCTGTGCGCCCAGGCGCCCGCCTGCACGCTGCCCTTGGAGCTGCTGCTGGCCGACCCGCTGCAGTTCTTCCGCATCGAGGTGGCCGTGCGGGACGTCAACGACCACTCGCCCCGCTTCCCGGACGAGCAGGTCACGCTTAGGATCCCTGAGACCAGCAACCCCGGCTCGCGTTTTCCTCTGGTGGTGGCTGAGGACTTGGATGTTGGCAGTAACAGCGTCCAGTCTTACAGCATCTCTCCCTGGAACGAATACTTTAGTGTTTCCTTTGGGAATCGTGCTGACGGTGATCAGTACTTGGAACTGGTTTTGGAAAAGCCTCTAGACAGAGAGGAGCAGGAGGAGGTGGGTTTCATTCTTCTCGCAGTGGATGGTGGCTCACCAGCGAGGAGTGGGAGCGCCGAAATCCGCGTTGTTGTTCTGGATGCAAATGACAATCCTCCTGTCTTCACACAGGACAGGTACGTTGGCCAGGTTTTGGAAAATGCCCCCGAGGGCACCGTGGTTCTGAGTGTGGTAGCAACTGATCTGGATGTGGGTGCTAATGGGGACATCTCTTATCAATGGGGTAGCCAAAGCTCCTCTGCGTTTGAGATTGATGCCAAGAGTGGTGAAATTAATCTCATGAAGCCTCTGGACTTTGAGATGACAGAGAAACACGAGTTTAGTGTGCAGGCCATGGATGGTGGAGGCCTCTCTGCTATCTGCAAGGTGTTGGTGGAGGTGGTGGATGTGAATGACAATGCACCAGAGCTGGTGGTGAGTTCCTTCAGCAGCCCCCTCCCCGAGAACACATTACCTGGGACAGTGGTCGCCTTCTTCACTGTCAGGGACCGTGATGCTGGAGCCAACGGGAAGGTCACCTGTGCCCTTGAGGAGCAGCTGTCATTCTTCCTGCGGCCTGCCTATAAAAATTACTATGAGCTGGTGACTGTGAGCACACTGGACCGGGAGGAGACCGCAGGCTACATTGTAACTGTCACAGCAGCAGATGCAGGGTCACCTCCTCTCACCACCACCCAGACCTTCACGGTGGACATCTCTGATGTCAACGACAATGCACCTGTCTTCAACCAGACATCATACAACATGTATGTGCATGAGAACAACATCCCCACTGTTCTTGTTGGAACCGTGTATGCCTCAGATGCTGACATAGGCCCCAATGCCAAGGTGACTTATTCCCTGGCACCAGCTCAACCCACAGAGCAGCCTCCCTGTTCCTGCATTTCTGTGAACTCTGAGAATGGGCACGTGTTTGTGCTGCGACCTCTGGACTACGAGGAGCTGAAGCAGGTTGAGGTCTTGGTGGTTGCCTCTGATGCAGGATCTCCTCCTCTCAGTGCCAACGTCACTGTCCGCCTTGTTGTGGTGGATGAGAATGACAATGCCCCACTGGTGCTGCATCCAGCCCAGGACAGCAGCCCAGCATCCAGCGAGCTGGTGCCCATGTCCGCTGAGGCGGGGTACCTGGTCACCAAAGTGGTGGCTGTTGATGCCGACTCTGGGCAGAACTCGTGGCTCTCGTACCAACTGCTGAAGGCCACTGACCCCGGTCTGTTTGTGGTGGGTGCCCAAAGTGGGGAGGTGCGTCTGAGGAGGCCAGTGACGGAGAGAGACACTGTGAAGCAGAAGCTCATCATCCTGGTGCGAGACAATGGGCGGCCACCGCTGTCGGCCACAGCAGCACTGAGTGCACTTCTGCTCAATGACTTCTCAGATGTGCGACTACCACACAGCAGCCTGGACATGGAGGATGAAGAAGACTCTCTGACAGTCTATTTAATCATTTCCTTGGTCTTTGTCTCATTGCTCTTCCTCGCATCCGTGGCAACCTTCATCGCCTGCAAAGCGTGCAAGAGAAAGCAACTCAAGGATGGGCATGTGCTTTATGCTGCCAGCAACTTGCCAAGCAGCCTGGCTGATGCAGCCTCTGCAGGGACCCTGCCCCATCCCTATTGCTACGAGATCAACCTCACAACTGGCTCAGGCAACAGCGAGTTCAAGTTCCTGAAGCCCATCCTGCCCAGCCTGCCACCACAGCACTGTGCCCTGGGCGGGGACACTGATTGTGAACAGGATTTTCCTGAAGACCCTCTCACCACTGAGGATGTGGCACCAGAGAACGCAGGGATGCTCTCTGCAGAACAGTTCAATACTCTTTCCTTTAACTAGCATGCAGTCAGCACAGGCAGAGGCTTCAGGCCTTGGTGATAGGAAGCGCTCCAGGCTATAACCTGTGGCAATGGTTTCCCTAGAGTTAATCTGCCTTTACGGTTGGCATCATTTTTCCCACCCTGTAGTTACTGATATCAGGAGAAAAAGTGTCCCTCCTCCAAAAGACAGAAAAAACTCAAAGAAGCTAAAGTCTCCTTAATTATGATGATAAAATATTTCAGCTCTATTACAGGCGTTTCTCAGATGCTTTCAGAGTGGGCTTCATTCCATTGCTACCACTGTAGGCCAAGGTCATCAATCTCTTTCTGTGCTGTAACGCAATGGCAAGATCCTTACTGAAATGCGTGTAGCCCTCATTCTGGGTCAGAAAAGCAAGGAATTTGTGAGTATTGTGTTACAAGGTGATGCGTGCATGGAGCTGTTTCTGCTCTGGGTTCTGGATGCCTCTGCCTGAGATGCATGAAATCTGTGTTTTGCCTTCTGGTGTCTCTGTCTTTCTGTCCAGCCATTGTGTGACTGCATAGCTGCATAAAGGCTGCCAAGGGAAGCAGGAGGGCGCTCCCATGCACACATTGTGGTGCACAGAATTCCAGCGCAGCAGGCAAGAGTGACATGTTGAGCGTCTGAGTAGTGCTGTCTCATCTTCAGTAGTAAAGTGCACGAGATCTTCCTTTGACCCATAGTCAAAGTGTGGGTGGGCTGCCTCCTTGGGATTGCCTTGGAACTATGTATCATAGTGGTTTTGGTATCGATGGAATGGCAAAGCTGAAGTCCTTATATGCTTCTACAGGACATTCCTTTCAGAGCTTTCACCGGCTTCACTGCTGTCTGCTGGAAGCAGACCTGGTCTGTTTTTCTGGATTTGTGTTAGAGCGTTTGTATTTTTGGTTTTACCCTTTCTCCTTCTACTCTCTGAACTGTGTTTGACCATTGTCTTGTGGATTCCTCTGAAGAAGGACTCTCACCCCTCTATTATAATGGATAGTTTAACTGGCACGGAATGCTTGGAAACCCTCCCACTGTGTTGTGCTGCAGTTATCAACTGTACCATTGTAAACCAGGATATTGTTGTGTGCAAAGTTGAAATAAAGGGAACACCTGAATGCCTGTATGGAGACTGGGGTCTTTGTAGAGATGTTCCTTCTGGGAAAGGTCTGTGAATGTTTTTCAAAGGCTGAGCAGCATTTTCTCCTGCTGTCCCTTGGCTGATGTAAGGTTGATTGGGTCCATTTCTTCTGTTTGGAGACATGCCTGAGAGAGCATTGAGGGAACCTGTGTGGAGCAATGATTTGTTGGCAAGACTCTGTGGGTCTTCAGGGCACTGAGCTTCTGGCTGTGACAGGGCCCCATTATATTCAGGTCAGTGGAACCTTGTCCCTTCCCTAAGAGGAGCCCTGGGTGTGCAAAGGGCTCTGCATAGCCGTGACCTTTGTGAGTGAAATTCCCAACTGTCCTGACTGCTCTGTCTGGGGATGGCACTAGTGAGGTGTTGGAGCACAAATTGTCTGTGGCACTAAAGGTGTAGGAGTTTCAGAAGATGGATGGCTCAAAAAGAGCATAGTTGTTCCCTTGGGGCAGTATTTGGGAGAGTGGCAGGATATGGGCATTTTGTGGTGAAAAACTGCTACCAGGAAGAGGGAAATGAGAGGACTACAGCCATCCCTTCTGCCAAGGGTCTGAGAAAACCGTTAAATCCTCAGGGCCGGCTGCTGTAGTGAAGACCATTGTACAGTGAATAGTAAATGATTTCTTGTCCATTTAACCTGTGTATATTCATAGAGTCATTTAGGTTGGAAAAGATCCTAGAGAGCAAAGATTCCAATCGTTAACCTAACATGACCAATTCCACCGCTACATATGTCCTTATGTCCACTCAGGGCCATGTCCAGGGACAGTCCCTCAGCCACTTCCCTGGGCAACCTATCAGCCTTCCCTTGACTGCCCTATCGGTGTCACAAAATCCTTTGCAGAAGGGTTAACTCAACTCACTGTAACCGCAGAGCCTGGGGGCAACACCAGCTTGCTGCTGGTGGTGAGTAAGTCACCTAATAGCAAGAAGTCTGTGTGTGAACATCTTTTACTATGGCACCAGAAATGAGGAATAGAATTGTTTATTTGCAGGAAGGCCCTAAAAGGGCTTGAATGACTGAAGCAGATGGCACTCTTCCTTTTCTATGACCAAGATCCGTGTGGCTGCTGTGTGCCGGGACGGGAGGGACCAAGCGATCGAATCAATATGATTGATAAAGCAAGGCCGTCTTTATTGAGAAAGAATCAGGTTATATAGTTTTCTTCTACTTGATTACATCATTGTATTATATTTTCATTGGTTGATCAAACACATAATTATATGTTCCATGGTTACAAGCATATTGAATATCCATCCCCCCTTATACTAATATATCACTACCCGTCATGCGCTATTTTACTCTTAACATCTTGTGCGACCACTATGATCAAGAACGCAGCATACTGTTACGGTTTCTGCATCCATGAACACGCTAGCTTATCTATAGTTAAACTTAATGTTCTACCAGGGAATTGCTTGTACAGCCAACCGCTCCCAACTATTGTTCAGCTAGGAGCCTGCTTGTACAATTCCTCCAAAGGAATATGTCCTTGCTCGTTTAACCATTTCTCAACAGCTGTGCATGGCTGAAGTCCTGCCTGGAGCAATTCTACTCATTGTTCTCAGCATTTAAAGGGATTAAACTGGGATTTCTTTGGAAATATATCTGTGAAATATATCTGTGAGGGCCCCCATCAGGGCAAATGCACCTGAGAATATTCAGCTGATACAGCTGATCTCTGACAATTTCAACATCCATGAAGGAAAAGTCGCTGTTCCCACCCTCATGGTCCTCCACCTCAGTAGACTGAGCAGCCCAGGGTTAGGTGACCATCTTCAACAAGCATCAATCCAATTTTTCTTAGACCGCGTTCTACTATAAACATATCGAAAAAGTCTATCTTGGTGTCTGAGACAGCACTGGCCAGTTTTGCCTCTAACTGAGCTTTGGTCTATGGTGTGTTCTCCCTGCATACACAAGCCACAGGTCTGCAATCTTCCTGCAAAGCCTGATCTTGCTTCCAGAGATGATAGAATTTATTTCTCCACTTGAGCTCCACGAGATTCCTGTAGGGCCCAGATGGACTTCTGCCCCTCTTGCTTGGCTTTTGGCACAGTGGCATTGCCTGTTCATTGGCTGTAAGTGTAGAGTTGTGAAAACATGTTTGTTGTCTTTGTGTGGAGAGTGAGGAAGCACCAGGAATTGCTTCAAAGGATTTTGTCTGAAGGTAGCATGGAGATGAAGTTGGAAACAGGCCATTGAGTTTCCTCTTGTCATTGTTGTTCTGAGTAGAGAGGCTTCTTGATGGTAGTGGAAAGCTGTCCCACTATGATTTTCTGGGTTTGTGTTAGAGCATTTGCTTTCTCCCTTTGGCTCTTTCTACTTTGTGAACTGTGTTTGAGCATTGTCTTGCCAATTTCTCTTAAGGACTGTAACCTCATGTATAGTAAGAAAATGTTTGACTGGCAGAGAGTGTTTGGAAACCCTCCCACAGTGTTGGGCTGCAGTTATGAACTGTACTGTTGTAATCTGGGACGACTTTGTGTGCAAAAGTGAAATAAAGAGAACACGTGAATGCCTTGTGTGGAGCCAGCAGTCTTTGTGGAGATGTTCTGGGAAAGCTCTGTGAATATTTTTCAAAAACCTTTTTCCTTCTATTTCTCCCTTGGCTGAATTAAGGTTGAGCAGGGGCATTTCTTCAGTTTGGAGACACATTTGGTAGAGCATTCAGGAAAGTTGTGGGAACAGGGATTTGCTGTCAGGCCTCTGTGGCTCTTCCGAGCACTGAGCTTCTGGCTGTAACAGGGCTAAGTTAGATCCAGGTCAGGGGGACCTGGTCCCTCCTCGAACAGTGGTGTTGGGTATGTAAAGGCCCCGCAAATCAGTAAGGTTGAGGAGTGAAATTTCCAACTTTTCTGACAGCTCCGTCTGTGGATGTCAACTGTTTGTTTTTTCAACACCAAATGTTTTGATGCTAAATGTTTTGAGGTGTGGATATCACAAAGACAACAGACATCTTCCTTTTGCGTCATCAGGAGGTGGGCATTTGGTGGGTGAAAACTGTAGCCAGGAGGAGGCTTTGCTGTCAGGAAATGCAGAGGACTGGACCTGTGCCTTCTGCAAGGCCCCCATAAAAAGATAAGTCCTGAGCCTGGTCTGATGAAGTGATTCTGAGCAGAAGACCATTGTACATGGAGAACTGAGTGATCTACAATCCAATTAATGTGGAAAGGCACAGGCCTTTGCTGTGCTGTGTTGTGCTCCAAAATCCCTGGTCAGCAGCAGAAACTCAGCCAGCTCACTGGAACCATGGAACCTGCAGGCAGCACCCACTTCCTGCCAGAGAGAAAGCCACATGTGAACAAGAGCTCTACCTCCAAACTTCTTTTAGTGTGACAGCTGAAGTGAGGAGTAGAATCACTTTCCTGCATGAAAGTCTTAAAATGGCTTGAATGACTGAAACGGGGGCAATCTTGCTTTTGTTTGACGGGGGTCTGCATGGCTGCTGTGCATGGCTGGAGCCCTGCCTGAAGTGACTGCCCAGGGTTCTCCTCATCTACAGGGACAGAGCATTATCTCTGGAGATCTCTGATAGCATGAGTGACAATGAAGAAGGTGTGATTGACATCTGAGACAGTGTCTGTGTCTCTCTCAGTCTCACTGAGACCCTGAGGAACCAGCACCTCTTGGTCTAACTCAGCTGCTTCTGGGATCATTTGATCTCGAGCATCCAGGTGTCTGATGCGGTTCTGAACCAGATGATTTATTATGGTTTTTACCATGTGAGAGGGGAAATGTTGTCTCCTTTATTGGAGGGCCTCAACAGGCTGCTGGACTTTCCTGAGGTGCTTATCAGAGGTGCTGTTCAGGAAGCAATGTGGTGGGTAGGACTTGTCTGAGAGACTGCTCTTAGGGCCCCTCCCCTGTGAGAGCGGCTGGACTCATCTTCTGTATAGGAAAACAGTAAAGCACACTAGACTTTCCTTGGCCATTTAGAAGGCTGTGTGGGAGCTGTGTCCTTGGGATTTCCTTGGAAATATGCCAGCAGTACCGTATTGAGGTGGAATGGAATGGAATGGACTATTTTAGTTGGGAGAACTCTACCAAATCTTCTTAGTCCAACTGCCTGAGCACTTCAGGACAGGTCAGACATCAAAGAATATTATGAAGGGCATTGTCCAAATTGCTCTGAAGCACCAGCAGGTGTAGGGCACTGATTTTGCAGTCGTTCTAGAAAGCTTGACCTTGCTTCCAGGGTTGATACAATACATTTTTCCCCTTGAAGTCTGTTGCTATTTTCTTGCCGGAGGGAAGACTCGCACAACCAATATGATTGATAAGCAAGCTTCGTTTATTCATCAGAAGGCACGCATTATATTGCTCAGGTTCATTGATAAGCACATTTGGCAAAATCTAATTGGTTAATTATGTCTCTAACATTAGCATACGCGATTAATCATTGGTTATTACTTATTGGGTACATTTACATAAGTTCCTTATTTTCTGCCAACTAACTCCTTCTTACTGCTAACCACAACATCCTTTTAAGGTATAATGCTCTCGTCAAGGTCGTCTTACTTTTATGGTATAATACTCTCGTCAAGGTCGTTTTGGCCATCTCAGCTCAGCGCATCTCGTGCATGTTAACGTGTCCTTTGTCACGTAACCACTTCTCCACAATTCCCCTGTCTTCTTTTTGAACAAACCATACTGACTGCGAACCTTTATTCAACATTCGCTACACACAATTCAACATACAAGGCAATACCAACAATATCGAAAAAATCACTACCAATATGACAATTCCTACACGAACGATCTCTTTGATCCATCCAGATATCCCCAAAGACTGTAACCAATTGTCAAAGGGGGCTGGTGACCACTGTGAGTTTTTTCATATTGCTTTCAAGTTCTTTTAGGTGTGCATGGATGGATACTGAGTGATCAGATAAATTCATACAACACATGCCCTCAAAATCTTCACAACCATGTCCATGAGCTAATAATAAAAATCTATTGCGGCTCGATTTTGCAACACTGCATTTGGATTGATGGTGCAAACATGGTTAATCGACCAAAGTAGCAGCGGCCTCCAAAAGCACGTGCGGGCACCCCCTGCCACGCGTGGTCACCACAAATCAAAAGTATTCCCGGTGGTAACCTCATAGGGGATTCACTTGAATTAACAGGTGTTACCCATTCGTTACAATATAAGGTTCTATTGATATAGATACTGTTACGGGGCGATACGTTTGATTTGTTATACTGAAATTTTTGTTCATCTCTCGCTCCCTTATACCCAAATAACAAGCAGTAGTTTCCAGGGGCTGATCCCAATAAATCCAATTCTTGGGGCTCCGGTCCTATAACGTTTAGGCCTTGAGCTATGTAATATGCCTGCGCTGCGGATGGATTTTCTAGGGTAAAAAGGTGTCTGCCGCTACCTTGGTTTAAGATTTGGAGGAAAGCCTTAGTACAAAGATTAACCGTGTTCGTACCAGGGGAGTTGGAGGAAAATTTACATAACGAGTTGTTGGCGTCCCGTGGGGTTTTCCACTGATTTGTCCACCCCAAAAACTCGGTTGCATTATGGCTGTTGTTAAGAGGTACTCCAGTTAAACATGTTCTAAAGGGATCACTGGGTGTGCTCATAGATAAACAAAAGCTCCTCTGGCCTGTCTGGTTGGCCCAAGTGACCCACATATTTTGCCGAGAGTCAATTCTGTGAATGGCCGTCGCCTTTTTGTTTTTCGACTAAAGTGTTCAGGTGAAACATATGATTGACTTGACGTTGTATAAACTGTAACACCATTAAAAATAACATTCCTCCTTTGACCAAGAGTTCTCATACCCATCCTGTTATCCACCCATTCTTTCAAGAATCGATCACCCAGGGACATCCTTTAACTACCACCCATAAGATTAAGAGCATCCATAATGTTAACGTCCTCCTCATTCTTGTTGACTGCTTTTGTGGCTGGGACTTAACAGTTGTCACAGAGCAACGTGGGCTTGATCCACCTCACAGGTGCCCAAAGTGGTCCTGTATCTGTTAAACACAAGCATAATCTCATCCCCATGTTAGTAGCTTATACAGACCTGTCCATTGCCCATAATTATCAATCTGTTTTGCAGTGTCTCTCCTGATTCCCCCCCACCCCCTTTTTTTTTTTTTTTTTTTGAACTAACAATGTTTTCACTACTCGATGGATACATTCAATAATGGCATGACTTGGTAAATGGAGAGCAATACTTTCTGGATAATCTATTAGATCTATTTGCAAATGCAAAATACTTGCCATGCAGCACTTAGCATATGCTTTTGTGATTGGGATATAAATGATTGTCGAGCCTTGGCCTAATAACTAAACACTTCTTTTTTCTTCCCTCAGTGATAATTCGTAATGAATCACTTAAAGTTTCCTCTATCATTGCCTCAATTATCCCTAAAGGTTGTCTGCACTAGGACCCAGCAACTGCTGACTAGTTCCAGCGAGACTGGAATGCACAGTGTTCTCACAAATTGGCATTCCCCTAAAGAGATAACACCGTTAATTCCTGTGGACTTCTTCAAGGCTGAAAGAAAAAACTTAGAAAGGAAGGAGAAGGGGGGGTGGTGCGGCGGGGGGGTGCACTCATACACATACAGCTGCATGTTTTGCTAGGTATTTTAAAACTTTTCTTTCTGGAGCCTTTCATTCCAAAGATCCCCAGGTAAATTTACCTGTTTGCCGGCTTAGTGGACATTTGAGATTGAAAGGTCCCAGAGATGTATTTTCAAGATTAATCAAAACCAATTTCTAAGTCTTACAAACGTTTGAAGCACTTCAAACACACATGCATATGACCACTCATTTCGAAGATAACTGAATACATTCATACAATTCACTATTGGATCCACAATTTTTTCCACACTACGGACATTTAAACCACACCTGGTACTGGGAACATACAACACTTAAATTATGTACATGCATTATCTAATAAGGCTTATATCGATTGTCTAACAAATATTTCACTTATGGTAGTCTTTTGTAGTTTCTGTATTGATAGAATCATGGTCTGGTCAGTTGAACCACAGCCTCTGTCTCTTCATGGAGTACAACTGCTGAAAAATAAGTCAGATGAGTGATTCTAGTGCCCTTTGATATAAAGTCAGGAGGCATAGGCATCCAAACTATTACTTGCATCGCTCTCATAACGCCAGCATCAGTCAATTCTGGTAAAATAAACAATCTTTGTAACAGGTAATCATGCAATTAACAGTGCACTAAGTTAAGGCTAATTGTTTAAGCAACACTTATCTAGCGGCGATATTGTCTGCCTGCTCATTTAAGGCCTCTTGTAGTTTGTCTAGAAAAGTCATGTAAATTATCACAAATACAGCTGCGTTCCAAGGACTATTAAATGGGACTGTATGCCCATGATCTGTTTGCTTTTCCACTAAATTTTGCAATGTACCCAATTTTTTCACTTGTTCATAATTCCAATGTCTATTCCCATTGCATTTAACACATCTCTCCCCCACAAGATTAGTGGAACGTGCACAACTAAGGGTTACACCTTCAACATAAGAGGCTGAGTTTATAGGGACTAAAACAAATGTATTTCAGGGATTCTTATGGACTCAAACCTTTGTGAGCCATGCTCTACAGAGTCAGCTTGGAACACAGCTGCATTGAACAAAATTAAATACACTATCCGGCTGTTTGTTGGTATTAATACTAGTGGAAATGATGTTCATAACACTAGTAGAGACAGCATCCATACTCTTGCTTGAATCATTCCAGTACAGCCTGCATCAATGACCCCAGGTAAAACAAAGATTCCCAACCAAATTATTGATAATCATTCTAATTACAAGGCAGTAAAGCTACCCTCCAATGGTCCTTTTACGTTTCATGGTATTGTGTGAAGTGCAGATGACTGCAGCACAACTGTGATGATGGTGATCACGTCTATCTCGGTGCTGCCTCTGGTTCTTGCTCTGAGGTGAGAGCTGCTGCTTGCTGCGGAGGCATCTGTGTTGGTACGTGCCTCCTGCAAACAATTCCCAGGAAAAGTTTGTAGCTGTTTATGGTCACAGCTCCTCCATTGATGAAAATAAATCAAAGTTCTCTCAGAGGCTGCTGACCCTGGATCAAAGGGATTATTGGCAGGTGCTGTTGGTTGACTAAGTAGCACAGTTTTGACTAAGTTCTGTGCTGTCCTGCATGTGGACGCAGACATTCCATGTATTGGATTAGCCTGTCTTACTCCGAAAGAGGTAGCCAGTTTTCCTTGTCCGTTCTGTGGGGGATTTTCTGTGTGCAGTGCTGAGATGGCTGCTGCAAGAATCGATTTTGCTAGGGTACATATGTCCGCCGGAACGAGGGTATGCGATTGAAAGATGTACTGTATTAGCGATGTCGTGACTTGTGATTTAAGGCCGTGCTGGATCACGGCAGCTTTAAGTTTCCCCAACAATTTCCAGTCAATCAGTTCCCAGTATCGACCACCTGCACCATGCATTACTGGGAATGCTTCTGGTACAGTTATGAAATCTCCTTCCGAAACTGCATTTGTGATTATGCCTTTCCATTTTCGGCTATGGGCTTCTTCTATCTCAGGGTCTGGCTGAGGATTGCACTGATAATCGTTTTTGTGGCAATTGTGAAAGTTGGACCAGATCCATCCATAAAGGTATAATTTTTATGTGCAGAGTGTTCCGGAGCTGATGGCAGCTCTGGCGTCTGTTGAATAGCCAATTGTTGCAATGCTTTCACTAGCTCTTTCAACTCCCCTTGAAGCGAGGGCATTGCAGCCGCTCCAGCAGTATCATCTCCTGTTGTTGCCACATCTGGGTTACCGGGAGTTAATTCTTTTGGAGGTGCAGAAGGATGACAGGCAGCCCCTCCTTGCTCTGCATCTTTCCTCACTAACACAGTTTCTTGGGGTTTATCAGACGGCTTTTCGTCTGTCTCCGTCTGGTGATATAACGCTTTTGGCATCTCTCTTACTAAAATTTTGTTAGATGCAGCCGCAGGGGCGGTGAGCACTCTGCCGACAGCACCAGATACATTAAATGGGCTAGATTCTAGTGGGGCCCGTTGTGGGATGTTTAACATGTGGGAGAAGAGTGAGGTTGCTGGGAAAGCCTGTGGAGCTGTGCCAAGCGATACGGGAGCCCCGGACGTTCCGAGTACCGCTGTAGCTGCTGCAGCTGCTGATCTCTCTCCTTTCATTGTCCGCAGCACCTCCACTATTTCCCTCCACACCGGTCCGAATTTTGCCTCCTTGCCTCCTCTGGCCACTGCATCCCATAATACATGACCTATTGCTTCCCAGGTAGGAGTTTCGAATATGACTTGTGCTCCTGGGGTTAATTTATGGCACCAGACCCAGTTCAAAAATGCTGTAATAACGGAGGCATCATATTTTTTCCCTCTCTTAGAGAGGTTATGTTGGAGGAGTTTTAGGGCTCTTTCCCTCTCTTAGAGAGGATATGTTGGAGGAGTTTTAGGACACCTTGGGCGGTTTGGTTCTCTTCTTACAGTTTTTGGAATCTCCCTTATTAGTTCGCCACTAATTAGTTCCCTGCGCAGACCGCCGTGCCGCACACAGATCAAAGCTTGCAATAGTTCAACTTCTCCCTGCTGCTCTGCCTCCCTCCTGAGTTGCACCCGTTGGTCCGAGGGACAGTGAGGGGGTAGATCGGGCTCCTTGTTGGTGTCTATCGGACCCGGATCAAAGGGATTGTCAGCCCTCCCGTCAGGGGGTGCAGAGGCAAGCCCAGCCAGTTTAGGGAGGTAAGGGGTTAGTACAGTTGTTGACGATCCTGCACTCAGCTCGGAATTATCGCTCTGCTTTTTAGAGCCGACATGCGCCTTTAACGTTTCAAAAACTTTCTGCCAGGGAGACTGTTCAGCTTGATGCTGTTTTAAGCAATTGATTATGGCGCGCCACGGTCGGGACAATTTTTTGACTGTCTTATCATCGTCTATAACAGCTGCCCATAAAGTATCCCCGAATGCTCTCCATTCTTCAACACAGAAGACTGTGTTGGGGTCCTGAAAATGCCCCTTAGCTGTTCCATATGTGACCAGTTTGGCCACCTCCTTTTTTAAATCTATATCTTGAATCTTTCGCTTTTCTAAAAAGCACATTAATAAATCATATGCTGCCTGCCGTTCCATTATTTTACTTTATTATGTTACTTCATGACCTTACTCTATATTACTTTATTATTTTACTTCATGACCTTACTTTATACTACTCTATTTTTTTACTTCATGACCTTACTTTATACTACTCTATTATTTTACTTCATGACCTTACTTTATACTACTCTATGATTTTACTTCATGACCTTACTTTATATTATTTTACTTCATGACCTTACTCTATATTATGGGCTCGAGCCTCTGGCAGCCTTACCGGGACTTCCCTTCAGCCTTTATCTTTAGTGGCGGGCAGCAGTTCCGAGCAGCGAGATCCCCTCTTTAGGGTCGATCCAGATGCGAGGAGTCAACCTTTGACCAGCAAAGTCGTCCTTTTCATCTACTGGCGGCTGCAGACCAGTCGCTTTTCTCGGCTCCGAGCAAGCGTAGCGGTTCCCAGTGAAGATGGCTTTATCATGTCGGGGCAGCATCACGTCGGGGTCACCATTTGTTGCTATTTTCTTGCCGGAGGGAAGACTCGCACAACCAATATGATTGATAAGCAAGCTTCGTTTATTCATCAGAAGGCACGCATTATATTGCTCAGGTTCATTGATAAGCACATTTGGCAAAATCTAATTGGTTAATTATGTCTCTAACATTAGCATACGCGATTAATCATTGGTTATTACTTATTGGTTACATTTACATAAGTTCCTTATTTTCTGCCAACTAACTCCTTCTTACTGCTAACCACAACATCCTTTTAAGGTATAATGCTCTCGTCAAGGTCATCTTACTTTTGTGGTATAATACTCTCGTCAAGGTCGTTTTGGCTGTCTCAGCTCAGCGCATCTCGTGCATGTTAACGTGTCCTTTGTCACGTAACCACTTCTCCACAGAAGTCCACGAGGAGTTCCCTGTTTGGTTTAACTGATCTCCTCTGCTTGCCTGATTTTTGACACAGTGGCTTTGCCTGCTCATAGACTGTGAGTGTCGAGAACTGTGAAACCACGGTCATTGTCACACCCCGATGGAGACATAGTAGGACTTAAGACTGTACTTAAACATTTAGTGTATTGCCTATAATGTTACAATTCTATATCAAGAGTGTAACCTTAAGTCTAGACCAATATTAATATCCTCTAAGGGTTTGGGAGGGACTCTATGCCCTGTCCGCAGCTCAGTCTTAATAGATGTTTCCACAAAGTTGCTGTGAGTGAACTTTTTGCAGATGCTTCAGTGTTTGTATGATGTCAAGATCGGTGCAGAATCTCAGACCAGCTGAGAGGGAGCTCCGATTATGACCCACTCCTCTCATTGTCATGTAGTCCGTTCTGGAGGTAAAACATCCGGGGTATCAATCCAGCTCCTTATCTTCTTCACCTTTTATCAGTGGCGCCTCTAGTAAGGGACATGGTGGGTTGCTCCAGCCCTGCTGCAGGGCAACCCTCACCAAAATGTATGGACACAAAGAACTCCAGAATCATACATCTGGCTATTTCCAACGCACAAAACTTATAGTTACTACATCTATAAGCCATCCAAATACAACATACAATGATTTCTATTGACAGATCTTCTTAATAGTTCTGCTTTGAGGATCACCTCCGAGTCTTTAGTCGGTGGTTATGGTGTGATATGCGGAGGGGATACTCAGGGGCCAATTTGGTCATCCCGATAGGCAAACGAGTGGCAAAGATATAATGGACCCCTTGCTCTCCCATCTCCCCTCAGTTTCCCCATGGTAGTTCTTCCCAAATCCACTCTTGAACTCTCCTTCTAATCATCTGCTGGAGGGTAGGGAGGCTCTGCAAAGGGATCTAAACAGGCTGGACTTCTGGGCAGAGTCCAATGGCATGAGGTTTAACAAGGCCAAAGGCTGGGTGCTGCACTTGGGGCACAACAACCCTAAGCAGTGCTACAGACTGGGAGAAGTCTGACTGGAAAGCTGCCAGGAGGAGAAGGACCTGGGAGTGTTGGTCGACAGCTGACTGTATATGAGCCAGCAGTGTGCCCAGGTGGCCAAGAAGGCCAATGGCATCTTGGCCTGTATCAGAAATGGCGTGACCAGCAGGTCCAGGGAGGTTCTTCTCCCTCTGTACTCTGCACTGGTGAGACCACTCCTCGAATCCTGTGTTCAGTTCTGGGTCCCTTATCACAAGAAGGACGTTGAGGCTCTGGAGCAAGTCCAGAGAAGAGCGACAAATCTGGTGAAGGGGGTGGAGAACAAGTCTTACGAGGAGCGACTGAGAGAGCTGTGGTTGCTTATCCTGGAGAAGAGGAGACTGAGGGAAGACCTCATTGCTCTCTACAACTACCGGAAAGGAGGTTGTGGAGAGGAGAAGAGGAGGGCCTCTTCTCCCAAGTGACAGGGAAAAGGACAAGAGTGAATGGCTTCAAGCTGCACCAGGGGAGGTTCAGGCTCGACATAAGGAAAATATTCTTCACTGAAAGGGTCATTAGGCAATGGAACGGTCTGCCCAGGGAGGTGGTTGACTCGCCTTCCCTGGAGGTGTTTAAGGTGCAGGTGGATGAAGTACTGAGGGGCATGGTTTAGAGACTGGTGGGAATGGTTGGACTCGATGATCCAGTGGGTCTCTTCCAACATGGTGATTCCACGAGTCTATGACCAAATAATTAACTTCTCACATTCCTGGAATCCCCTCAAACAGATTAAGGACAATCTGCTCTCCCTCCCCTTCTAACCGTTATTGTTTGTGTATCTAGGGGTCGAATCTGTGACCTCCTTCTGTTTGATTTCATCCCATATTCCATAGAAGTTCTTCTTGGAACCGCCCCACTCCCTAAGGGTCCTGTGCTGATGAACAAGTGGAGAAGAGGAGGAACAAGCCCTCAAAGTGTCCTGTGGAAGTGGCGGATCTTGCACTGCCCACTCAGAGGAAAACAAATCGGGTTTGATCTCCTAGAGCGTCATTCTCGAGTGGTGTGGAGTGAAGGTGGCGTGGAAGCATTTTTTAGGGAACCTTTCCCCTCTGGCATCAGCTCTCACATCCTATAGAGGTGCGGCACGGACCCGCACTACTCGCTAGGGTCCTGTGCTGAAGAATAAGCGCAGAAGAGGAGGAAAAAGCCCTCAAAGTGTCCCGTGGAAGGGTCCCCGAGCTGCGGATGAGGAGCTGGCGTTTAGGAGCCGGGCAGTGCTGCCCAGAGCCGCGCTCTGTCTGCGGGGAGGGAGCTGCTTCCTAGCAAAGAGAGAGCGTTCCCACTGCGCCTTTTGGCTCCGGTGGGCACGGGGAGCGCAGCCTCCAGCAGCAAAGGCCGGGCTGGCGGCTCTGCCGCGGCTGAGCAGCAGAGGAAATATTCCCCCGCGCGACGCTGGGTGGGGGTGTTGGCCGCGAACCGGCGGGTTCCTGTGCCCGCCCCGGCTTTGCAGGCACCGGCGGAGAGAAAGAGCCGCGGGAGCCGCTCGGGAAGGGCGGCGGCACACGGAGTCGGGGAGCTCGGGGGCTTTCAGGCCCCTCAGCCCGGGATTGCTGACCAAATCCGCCTCGGGCGCCGCTGGACGATGCTGGGAACGACGGAGGACGGGGAATGGCTTCTGTGGCGCGTGCGAGCGAGTGGGAGACGGAGCGGAGAGCGGCAGAGGCGAGTGATCTTGTTGCTTGTGTGCGTTTGCGTGTGTCAGAGCGGGGCCGAACCCCTCCGCTATTCCCTGGCGGAGGAGATGGAGAGGGAGTCGTTTGTGGGCAATATTGCAGAGGACCTGGGGCTTTCTCCGAGCCAGCTGGCGGCTCGCAAGGCGCGCGTTGTGTCCGAGGGGAACGAGCGGCTTTTCCACCTCAATCGAAACACGGGAGCGCTGACGGCAAAGGAGTCTCTGGACCGAGAGGAGATGTGTCCGCAGAGCGATACCTGTACGGTCTTCTTTAAGATAGTCTTTGAAAATCCCTTGGAGCTGATCCGAGGGGAGGTAGAAGTTCTTGACGTGAACGACAACTCTCCCGTCTTCCCGGAGAAGGAAGTGGTTTTAGAGATTCAAGAAACGACATCTCCTGGGTCCCGTTTCCCTCTGAAAAGCGCCAGGGACAAGGACGTGGGCAGCAACGGTTTACAGAACTACAGCCTCGAGTCCAATTCGCATTTTTCCCTCGATATCGGAATCGGGATAGGGAGGACAAAATATGCACAGCTCGTCCTAGAGCGTCAGCTTGACAGGGAAGTGCAGCCACAAATGAATTTACTCCTCACTGCCACAGACGGCGGCTCCCCACCCAGGTCAGGCACAGTCCAAGTGCGGATCGTGGTGCTAGACGCCAATGACAACACCCCGATCTTCAGTCGGGAGGTCTACGAGGTGCAATTGGCCGAGAACAGCCCCCCGGGGCAGCTGGTGGTCAGAGTCGCGGCCGCGGATCCCGACGAAGGGTCCAACGGGAAAGTGCGATACAGATTCACCCAGATATCGGAGAGGTCCCAGGATCTCTTCCAGCTGAACCCTGACACCGGGGAGATCCGGGTGGCAGGAACCGTGGATTTCGAGGAAGCGGAACGCCACGAGTTGTTTGTGAGAGCCATCGACGGCGGGGGTCTGTCTGCGCATTGCAAAGTGCAGGTGGAGGTGCTGGACGTGAACGACAACGCCCCGGAGATAACGCTCACCTCCCAGTCGGTCTCCATTCCCGAGGACGCGCCGCCCCGCACCGTGGTGGCCCTGTTGAGCGTGCGGGACCGCGACTCCGGCGACAACGGCAGGACGGAGTGCTCCATCGACGGGGACTCGCCCTTCATGCTGACGGGCGACGGGGATGAGTACTACGAGCTGAGGACGACGGCGGCGCTGGACAGGGAGCGGGCGGCAGAGTATAACGTGACGGTGAGAGCCGCGGACCGGGGCAGGAGGCGGCTGAGCTCCCGGGCGAGCCTGCGGGTGCAGGTGTTGGACGTGAACGACAACGCGCCCGAGTTCACGCAGGCGGTTTACACGGCGTCGGTGGCGGAGAACGAGGGCCCCATGGTCCGCATCGGCAGCGTGAGCGCCACGGACGCCGACGCGGGAGCGAACGGGCGCGTGAGATACGCGCTGGTGCGGCAGGAGGGCGCGGAGCAGCCCGCGGTGTCGGTGAACGCCGAGAGCGGCGCCGTTTTCCTGCTGCGGCCGCTGGACTACGAGCAGGTGCGCGCCTTGGAGGTGGCGGTGCGCGCTGCCGACGGCGGCTCGCCGCCGCTGAGCGCCCAGGCGGTGCTGCGCGTGGTGGTGCGCGACGAGAACGACAACGCGCCCGTGGTGCTGCACCCGCCCGCCGAGAGCAGCGGCGCGGCGGCGGGCGAGCTGGTGCCGCGCTCGGCCGAGGCCGGGTACCTGGTGGCCAAGGTGGTGGCGGTGGACGCGGACGCGGGGCAGAACGCGTGGCTGTCGTACGAGCTGTGGAAGGCGACGGAGCCGGGGCTGTTCCGCGTGGGGCCGCACAGCGGCGAGGTGCGCACGGCGCGGGCCGTGGCGGAGCGGGACGCGCCCCGGCACAGGCTCGTCGTGCTGGTGCGAGACCGCGGGCGGCCGCCGCGCTCCGCCACCGCCACCCTCGGCATCGCCCTGGTCGGCGGCTTCTCCGACGCCCATCTGCGGGGCGCCGAGGAGGCGCCGGCCGCCGAGCCCGAGGGGCCGCTCACCCTCTCCCTCACCGTCTGCCTGGCCTGCGTGTCCGCCCTCTTCCTGGCCACGGCGGGGGCCGCCGTGGCGGCCAAGGTGCGGCGGGCCCTGCGCAGCGCGGCCGAGAGCTTGCCCGCCTTCCCGCAGTCCGCCCCGCCGAGCAGCGCGGGCTCCCTGCCCCGCAGCTCCGTCTACGACGTCTGCTTCGCCGCCGGCAGCCTCGACGGCGACTTGCGCTTCCTCGGGCCCCTCCTGCCCTGCTTCCCCGCCGGGCTGCCCCCCGGCCCGGCCGAGCAGCGGAGCTCGCTCTGCTCCACGGAGGCGGCCAACCTCGGCGACGACGGCGACCGGGCTGCAGAGGTGAGGGACCTGCCCGGGCCGGGGCGAGGCGGGGAGCGGGGAGGGAGCAGCGCGGGGGGCTCGGGGTGTCGCTCACGTGGGGAGTCTCGGTGTTGTGGCTCAGGGGGTGGAGGAGTCCCAGGGTCGGGAGGAGAGGGCGGAGAGGGTCTGAGAGCCGCTGGTGGGGGCGTCTCAGTTGGATCTGTTAAGGCTCAGCTGCTCCCCAAGTACTGACTTATTGGGGTCTTGGGCATCCAGTTCTGAGTGTTGCCCTTAGATCAAGTGTATCAGCGCAAAGGAGGAGGGCAGCTGCACCTCGACCAGGTTCTCAAAGCCATCGAGGTTAAGGAAGGGAGGGGACTAACGTCCCCACCTCCTGGTTCCACCTCCTCTCTCTTGATAGAGGAGAGTAACATCCTCCATGCAGCAGTGTCCCACGGGTCCTTTCAGCCCCTCGCTCTTGCCTCCCTTCAAAGTCCGAACGACAACCTGCGCTCTCCGTTCTTGCAGGACAGAGCTCCCATCTCCGCAGACACGGCTCGCAGACGTGTGGAAGCAGCTTGCACTGCAAACAGGGGGAAGGAGCTCCATGACAATTCTGATCCAAACCCTTGGCTCCCCACTCAGTAAACGAGGGGAAAGGCGAGCGTGTCTGTCGTCCCTGGACAGCGTCCTCCCAGGGAAAACACCGAAAAAAGGACCAGGGAAGAACAAGGTTTCTCTGTGAGAGAGCAAACCCGTTCTCCTCTTCAGCATTGTTTTCTTCATATAAGTGTTGTGTAATTGTGACATGGACGGAGGGCGAGGACTGTGTTGCATGTTGATTACCCCGGGACTCCGTGCACGACAATGACAACATTATTACTTCTCAATGTTAAGGGTAATACTGAAATCTGGAAGCATATCTTCACGATAGCTTTTTCCTACATCACCTTTCTGAGTTTATTTTTCTTCTGAGAGCGTTCTGGAATCGTGTCTTCAGTCTCTTTACTCCAGGAGTAAAGACCAGGTGACCAGGAGTTCGCTGGTTCCTCAAACTGTAAAGCGTGGGCTTTTAGCAATGTATTCGTTTTCTCTTATAAGGTAAAGTGCAAGGTAACATTTCCGGCTTGTTGAGTATAAAGTAGTAGAGAATTGAAAGTGCTGTTTGTGGTTTTACAGTGAAACAGGCTTTTACACTCTGCTTGACGAACTGTAGAAGACAGAGCGTAGAGCAGCTTTCTGTTTTCTTTTCCTTTCATTAATCCGTAATGAGCTATAAAGTGTATGTGATATTTCCCGTCGCTCGCACATTTAAGCAATCAAATGCCTGAAGTCAATTAACCCAATAAAATCCACCTTGCAACTCCCTCGTGTGTGTGTGGTGTCTGTGCGATCACTAGTCAGTCTCCAAGCAGGATTTCAGGAATCTGTCGATGCATTTGGAGGGGGTTTTATGCAAGGGAAAAAGCGTGATCTGAGGTCAGCTCTCGGTGCAATGAGAGGAGCAGCGCGAGTCTCCGCGAGAGGGAAGGGCACCGAAGAGCAGAATTTCGAGACTCAATGCGTGCATTGTGGAGTAGACTTTATGCAGGGGAAATCAGAGCGACTTGGACATCCTCTGAAGGCAGAGAAGGGTGGAGGGCGATTTTCTGTGGGAAGCAGAGGTCCAAGAGATGCTGCTTAAAGCGCCTTCGAGCAGCCTCTCTCTTTGGAATCGGGAGGAACAATCCCGGTGCATTTCAGAAAAAAATTGCCCTTTGCCATGGGTCACTTTCTGTTCATCCAAGGCAATGTTTATGCCAGCTTCTAGTTTAGAGAGTGTCTGAGAGCTGCTGCTGCGGGCCTCCTAGGAGGATCAGGCTCGTCTCAGCTGCCCTCCAAGTCCTCACTTCTCGCGCTCCTCTGCATCCAGCTCTGAGCGTTGCCCTTAGATCAAGCCTATCAATGTAAAGGAGGAGGGCAGCTGGACCTCGACCTGGTTCTCAAAACCGTAGGGGTTAAGGAACAGAGGGGAGTAACGGCCCCACCGCCTGGTTTTCTTCATATAGGTGTTCTGTAATTGTGACATGGACGGAGGGCGAGGACTGTGTTGCATGTCGATAACTCACAGATTCCGTGCATGACTGTGAGAGCGTTATTACTTGTGGAGACATTTTACAGAGAAGAAGGCCTTGCTGCTATGGGCCTAGTTGATACCGAGCAACTCTGAGAAGTCCCTAAAACAGAGGCAGTCTTCTGATAAAGAAAAGCCAGCTGAAAGGAACACAAGAGCTAGTTCGGTGGAATCAGGTACGAACTGACAGAAAAACAACGTATGAGAACTATCAACTTAGTCAATTTTTGTGTAACTTCTTTTTTTATCATGCGCAGTATTTTAACCAATAATATAGCTTTGTGGCCAGTTAGCTTTAGCTAATAATACACTGTAGATACCCTCGTGGGCACCCAGTTATGTAACCAAAAAGGGTTATAAAGAAACAGCTAAGTCAATAAAATGTCTTCGATCCATCAGTTCGAAGTCCGTGGTTTCAATCCCCTCAATTACTTCTAAATATTAAGGGAAATACTGAAACCTGGATGCTCATCTTTAAGATAGCTTTTTCCTACATCACCTTTTCTGTGCTTATTTCTCTTGAACGGTACCTTCAATGTCCCATCGCTGCGTGTCCTTAGATCCCTGGGCTTTGCTGCTGTCTCCGTTAGCTGCGGACCGTTAGCGTTTGTGTATCCGGGGCTCTAATTAGTGACCTCCCTGTGCGCTTCGCTGCCTTTTATCTCCCAGCCCTGCGGCGCCGCCTCCTCCCCCCGGGGCAGGAGCTCAGCCCGGTCGCTGAGCACAAAGCCCTCTGGAGCCCTTGCAAGGCCGCCGGGTGCGGCGAGCGGAGCGCGGAGCGTGTGTCTCGGCGAGAGGGAAGCGCGGTGGCGGTGGCGGGAGGCGCAGTCCCGCCGCGGCCCGCAGGGGGGAGCTCCCGGCCAAGGCGGCGCCGAGCGGCTGCGGGCGGGGAGGCGCCCGAGCCCGGCCCGGCCCTGCCCAGCGCAGCGCAGCCGGGCGGCGGCGAGCGGCGGCGAGCGGGGCCCCGGGCCAGCCGCTGCCGGGCCGCCAGCCGCACTCGGCCCCAGGGAGCCCGCCCGCCCTCGCCGCCGCCCTCGCCGCCGCCCTCGCCGCTGCCGGGCGCCGCTCGCCGCCGAGGACCGCGCGCCCGAGCCGCCCGCCGGAGCCCGCCCGCCGCCCCGCCATGGCGATCGCAAGGCAAGTGCTTTGTCTCTCTGCTCTCCTCTCGCTGCCGCACGCTCGCTCCCAGCCCCTGCGCTACTCCGTAGCCGAGGAGGCGCCGAGCGGCTCGCTCGTAGCCGACGTGGCCGAGGACGCGGGGCTGGCCCCGGCGCAGCTCTCGGCTCGCCGCGCCCGCCTGGCCTCGGAGGACGGCCGGCAGCGCTTGCGCTTGGACCGCGCCACCGGCCGCCTCGTCGTGGCCGAGAGGCTCGACCGGGAGGAGCTGTGCGCCCAGGCGCCCGCCTGCACGCTGCCCTTGGAGCTGCTGCTGGCCGACCCGCTGCAGTTCTTCCGCATCGAGGTGGCCGTGCGGGACGTCAACGACCACTCGCCCCGCTTCCCGGACGAGCAGACCACGCTTAGGATCCCAGAGAGGACCGACCCCGGCTCGCGTTTTCCTCTAGAGGGCGCTGTGGACCTGGATATTGGTAGCAACAGCGTCCAAGGTTACAGCATCTCTCCCGAGAACGAGTACTTTAGTGTCTCCTTTGGGAGCCGGAATGACGACGATCAATATGTTGAACTCATTTTGGAAAAGCCTCTAGACAGGGAGGAGCAGGCAGAGATGAGTTTCAGTCTCATTGCTGTGGACGGGGGCTCTCCCCCGAGGAGTGGGACCACCCAAATTCACATTATCATTCTAGATGTAAATGACAATGCACCGATCTTCACACAGGAGCTGTATGTCGGTCAGGTTTTGGAAAATGCACCGGAGGGCACCGTAGTTCTGAGTGTCGTGGCAACTGATCAGGATGCAGGTTCTAATGGGGAAATTTTCTACAGGTTCAGCCAAGAGGCTGGCAAGAGTGAATCAGCATTTGAGATTGATGCCAAGAGCGGTGAAATTAAACTCAGAAAGTCTCTGGACTTTGAGACAGCACAGAAACACGAGCTCAGAGTTCGGGTGACAGACGGTGGGGGCCTTTCAGCAATCTGCAAGGTGTTGGTGGAGGTGCTGGATGTGAATGATAATGCACCAGAGCTGGTGGTGAGCTCCTTCAGCAGCCCCCTCCCTGAAAGTGCGTTACCTGGGACAGTGGTTGCCTTCTTCACTGTCAGGGACCATGATGCTGGAGCCAACGGGAAGGTCACCTGTGCCCTTGATGACCAGTTGTCATTCTCCCTGCGGTCAGCCTATAAGAATTACTATGAGCTGGTGACTGTGACCACACTGGACCGGGAGGAGACAGCATGGTATATCCTGACTGTCACAGCAGCAGATGCGGGGTCACCTCCTCTCACCACCACCCAGACCTTCACCGTGGACATCTCTGATGTCAACGACAATGCACCTGTTTTCAACCAGACATCATACACCATGTACGTGCGTGAGAACAATGTCCCCACTGTTCTTGTCGGAGCTGTCCATGCCTCAGATGCTGACATAGGGCCCAATGCCAAGGTGACCTATTCCCTGATACCATCTCAACGAACAGAACGGCCTCCCTATTCCTGCATTTCTGTGAACTCTGAGAATGGGCACGTGTTTGTGCTGCGACCTCTGGACTATGAGCAGCTGAAGCAGCTTGAGGTCTTGGTGATTGCCTCTGATGCAGGGTCTCCTCCCCTCAGTGCCAATGTCACTGTCCGCCTTGTTGTGGTGGATGAGAATGACAATGCTCCACTGGTGCTGCATCCAGCCCAGGACAGCAGCCCCGCATCCAGCGAGCTGGTGCCCATGTCGGCTGAAGCGGGGTACCTGGTCACCAAAGTGGTGGCTGTTGATGCCGACTCAGGGCAGAACTCATGGCTCTCGTACCACCTGCTGAAGGCCACTGACCCCGGTCTGTTTGTGGTGGGTGCCCAAAGTGGGGAAGTGCATCTGAGGAGGCCAGTGACAGAGAGAGACACTGTGAAGCAGAAGCTCATCATCCTGGTGCGAGACAACGGGCGACCACCGCTGTCGGCCACAGCAGCACTGAGTGCACTTCTGCTCAATGACTTCTCAGATGTGCGACTACCACACAGCAGCCTGGCCACAGAGGATGACAGTGACTCCTTGACAACCTATTTAATCATTTCCTTGGTCTTCGTCTCACTGCTCTTCCTTACATCTATGGCAGCCTTCATCACTTGCAAGGTGTGCAAGAGAAAGGAGCTGAAGGATGAGCATGTCATTTACTCTGCCAGCAACTTTCCAAGCAGCCTGGCTGATGCAGCCTCTGTAGTGACCCTGCCCCATCCCTATTGCTACGAGATCAACCTCACAACTGGCTCGGGCAACAGCGAGTTCAAGTTCCTGAAACCCATCCTGCCCAGCCTGCCACCACAGCACGGTGCTGTGGATGGGGACACCGATGATGAGAAGGTTTTCCCCCATATCCCTCTCAGCGGCGAGGATGTGACACCAGACAACACAGGGATGCTCTCTGGGGAAGAGTTCAATAGTCTTTCCTTTAGCTAGGATGGAATCAGCACAGCCAGATGCTTCAGGTGTATTGACAGGAAGGGATCTGTGGCTATTTTTCCTGCACAGTTCATCTGCATTTAAAACTGGCATCAGTGATTTTCCTCAAATTCTAACTCACAAGAAAGTTTGTCTCCTCCTCCAAAAAAACCCAGTCCAAACAAAAGACACTCTCAGTCACTTAATAATGTTTCAGGACTTTTATAGCCTTTTCTGACTCCTTTGAGAACGTATTTAATTCCAGTTCTCCCAGCCAAGTTCTTGTGTCACTTGCTGTTGTTCAAAGCTGTGGGCCTCTTATTCTGTGCTGTAATGCAATGGGAAGGTTGGGCCGACAAATCAAATGCTCCCTGAAATGCACGTAGCGGTCGTTCTGGTCAGGAAATTTCTTCACTATGAGAGTGGTGATTCACTGCAACAGGTTGTACAGGGAAGTTGTGGCTCCCCACAAATGGAGGTGTTCAAAGCCAGGTTGGATGGGGCCTTGGGCAGCGTGATCTACTGGGACGTGTCCCTGCCTGTGGCAGGGAAGTTGGAACTAGATGATCTTTAAGGTCCCTTCCAACCCAAAGTATTCTATGATTCTATGAAATCAAGGGAATTGTGAGTACTGCGTTACAACATGGTGCATGCATAGAGCTGTTTCTTCTCTGGGTTCAGGATGTCTCTGTCTGAGATATGTAGGTTGTGTGTGTTTTGCCTTCTGGTCACTCTGTCTGTCTGTACAGCCCTTGTGTGACTGTATACACTGCACAAAGGCTGCCCAGGAAGCAGGGGGCTGATCATTTCCAGGCATTGTGGTGCACAGCATTGCAGCTCAGCTCGCAAGATAGACACTTAGAGCCTTTGTGTACAGAAGTCTCATCCTCTCTGGGGGAGAGCTGTATTGGGCACGAGGTCTTCCTTTATCTCATAAGAGAGTTGTATCCTTGGAATTTCCTTGGAATTATGCCGTCATTAATGATGGTGGAATGGGATGGGACTGAATAGAATGTTTTAGCTGGAAGGGACCTGCCAATATCCTCTTAGACCAACTGCTTGAACCTCCCCTGAGGCAGCTTTGAAACATTCCCCCATGTCCTCTTGTTTGATGTGAGAGGGAAGAGATCACCCCCTCCTTCTCTCAGACTCCTTTTCTCCAAACTAGGCAGACCCTCAGTCCTGAGGTGCTCCTCACAGAACATTCCTTGCAGACCCACCACCAGCCTTGTAGCTGCCCTCTGGAAGCATTCCAGTAACTTAACATCCTTCATAAATGGTGGGGCCCAGATCTGCACACAGGACTCAAGGTGAGGCTGCACCAAGACTGAATTGAGCTGGAGACTCTCTTGACTGGCTGGTTATTCTGCGTTTATGCTTCCCAGGATGTGGTTTGCCCTTTTGTCTGTCATTCTGAAATATATTTAACCAAACTGGCCCTAGAATTGAACCCTGAGAACACCACTGCTGAGCAGTCACCAGGTAGATGTAGCCCAAGTAACTACACAGCTTTGAATCATAGAATCATAGAATCATAGAATAACCAGGCTGGAAGAGACCCACTGGATCATCAAGTCCAACCATCCCTATCAAACACTAAACCATTCCCCTTAGCACCTCGTCCACCTGTGCCTTAAACCCCTCCAGGGAAGGTGACTCAACCACCTCCCTGGGCAGCCTGTTCCAGTGCCCAATGACCCTTTCTGTGAAGAATTTTTTCCTAATGTCCAGCCTAAACCTCCGCTGGTGGAGCTTGAGGCCATTCCCTCTTGTCCTGTCCCCTGTCACTTGGGAGAAGAGGCCAGCACCCTCCTCTCTACCACCTCCTTTCAGGTAGTTAGAGAACGCAATGAGGTCTCCCCTCAGCCTCCTCTTCTCCAGGCTAAACAACTCCAGCTCTCTCAGCCGCTCCTCGTAAGCGGAGCCCTGCAATTCAGGCAGTTCATGTCATAGTTGGACACAATGTCAAGAAGATTGCTGGAACAGTATAACAAATGTTAATACAATCCGAAAATACAAAATCCACTGACCATCCCAGATGCACGAGCCAGGTGATGTAGAAGGACATTGAATTGATTTAAAGAGACTTTGCCCTGGTGAACATGTTGATTGTGCCTGACAAGTGCATTATTCGTTAAATGACTTTCAATAGTACTCAATCCTTGTTGGACAGGTGGAATAGCTCTGGCGAGCTTCCAGTCAGCAGGGACCTATCAAATCCCTTAAAATCTTCAGTAGATGATCTAGAGGGGTCCTACTGTAACATCCGCAAGCTCCTTCAGTACTCTGTGAGGGCCCCCATCAGGCCAAATGGACTTGTGAATATTCAGCGGATACAGCTGTTCTCTGACAATTTCAGCGTCCATGAAGGAAAAGTCGCTGTTCCCACCCTCATGGTCCTCCAACACAGTGGACTGGGCAGCCCAAGGTCAGGTGACTGTCTTCAACAAGTATCAATCCATTCTTTTCTTTAGAACTCCTTCTGCTATAAACAAATTGAAAAAGTCTTTCTCGGTGACTGACACAGCACTGGTGAATTTTGCCTCTAACTGAGCTTTGGTCTATGGTGTGTTCTCCCTGCATAAACAAACCACAGGTCTGCAATCTTCCTGTAAAGACTGACCTTGCTTCCAGAGAATATAGCATTTATTTCCCGACTTGAGCTCTTTAAGGAGTTCCCTGTAGTCCAGATGGACTTCTGCCCCTCTTGCTTGACTTTTGGCACAGTGGCATTGCCTGTTCATAGACTATAAGTGTAGAGTTGTGAAAACACATTCATTGTCTTTTGGTGCAGCATTTGCTTTCTCCTTTTTACTGTTTCTCCTTCTAATTTGTGGACTGTGTTTGAGCATTGTCTTGCCAATTCCTCTTAAGAAGGACTGTCCCCCCATCTATAATAAGGGTATGTTTGACTGGCAGAGAATATTTGGGAACGCTCCCACAGTGTTGTGCTGCAGTTTTGAACTGTTCTCTTGTAATCTGGAAGAGCTTTGTGTGTAAAAGTGAAATAAACAGAACACATGAATGCCATGTGTGGAGACAGCAGTCTTTGTGGAGTGTTCATTCTTGGAAAAGTCTGTGAATATTTTTCAAAAGGCTGGGACCTTTTTTCTCCTGTTATCTCTTGGCTGAATTAAGGTTTAGCAGGGGCATTTCTTCAGTTTGGAGACACAGCCAGTAGATAATTCAGGAAAATGTTGGGGAAGAGGGATTTGCTGTCAGGCCTCTGTGGCTCTTCTGAGCACTGAGCTTCTGATGGGGCCTAGTTAGATCCAGGTCAGAGGAACCTGGTCCCTCCTCGAAGAGTGGCCTTGGGTGTGCAAAGGCCCTGCAAATCAGTAAGGTTGAGGAGTGAAATTTCCAACTCTTCTGACAGCTCTGGCTGTGGATGACAACTGTTTGTTTTTTCAGCACGAAGTGTTTTGATTCTAAATATTTTCAGCCATTGATTTCACAAAGACAACAGACATTTTCCTTCCAGGAGGTGCTAGGGGATCGCCAGGAGGTGGGCATTTGGTGGGTGAAAACTGCAGTCAGGAGGAGGCTTTGCTGTCCGGAAACACAGAGGACTGGATCTGTGCCTTCTGCCAGGCCCCCATAAAAATATAAGTCCTGAGCCAGGGCTGGTGTATTGATTCTGAGCAGAAGACCATTGTACATGGAGAACTGAGTGATCCACAATCCAATTAATGTGGAAAGGCACAGACCTTTGCTGTGCTGTGTTGTGCTAGAAAATCCCTGGTCAGCAGGAGAAACTCAGCCAGCTCACTGGAACCATGGAACCTGCAGGCAGCTCCCACTTGCTGCTAGAGAGAAAGCCACATGTGAACAAGAGCTCTACCTACAAACTTCTTTTAGCATGACAGCCGAAGTGAGGAGTAGAATCACTTTCTTGCATGAAAGTCTTAAAATGGCTTGAATGACTCAAATAGGACCAAGCTTTCTTTTCTTTGATGGGGTTCTGCATGGCTGCTGTGCATGGCTGGAGCCCTGCCTGAAGTAACTGCCCAGAGTTTTCCTCATCTACAGGGACAGAGCGGTATCTATGCAGATCTCCAATAGCATGAGCAACAATGAATGAGGAATGAATGACATCTGTCTCTCTCAGTCTCACTGAGACCCCGAGGAACCAGCACTTCTTGGTCTAAGTCAGCTGCTTCTGGGATCATTTCATCTGGAGGGTCCAGGTGTCTGATGCAGTTCCTAACCAGATGGTTTATTATGTTTTTTACCATGTGAGAGGGGGAATGTTGAGGCCCTCCAATACAGGAAACAACACACTGCTGAGCTTCCCGAGGTGCTCGTCAGAGTAGGATGTGTGGGTGGGTAGGACTTGTGTGAGAGACTACCCTGAATGAGAGCTGTGGGATAGTCTCCTATTACAGCTGGAGAGACCATCTGAGAGTTGCTGCAGCGTGGTGAGGATTGGAGCTGGAGACGGAGTGGGAGTCCAATGTGTGGGTGCAGCTGGAGATTGTGTATGAAAATTACAACATGCCACAGGTGCTGTACCTGCCATCGGTGGGCACAGGCTTGGCGGTGTCAGGCATGGATCTAGCATCACCATCGTGGGAGCCCGGCTCGCTGGTGGCCAAGGTGGTGAGGGTGGATGCAGGTCAGAAAGCTTGTCTGTTGTATGAGCTGTGGAAGTTGATGGAGCTGACTAGCTTCCAGAGATGACACGATACTTTTTTCCCTTTGAAGTCTATCAGGAGTTCCCTGTTGGGCTCAGCTGGTCTTCTCTGCTTGCTTGAGTTATGACACGGCAGCATAGACTGTGAATGTAGAGAACTGTGAAACCACTTTCATGGTTGTCACATCCCAATGGAGACAGAGTAGGACTCAGGACTGCACTTAAACAGTTAGCTTATTACCTATAATGCTACAATTCTATGTCAAGAGTATGAGCTTAAGTCTAGACCAATATTAATATCCTCTAGAGGTTTGTGAGGGGCTCTACGACCTGTCCGGAGTTCAGTGATTAAGTCTTTATAGATGTTTCCACAAAGTTCCTGCGAGTGGAGCTTCTGCGGACTCTCTCATGTATGGACTCAAAGAACTGCAGAATCATAGCTCAGGCCACTTCCAACACACGAATCGTACAGTTTCTACATTTCTATTCCATCAAAATACAACATATGTTGTTTTCTATTCACAAATCTTAGTACTTCTGCATTAAGTATGGCGTCCCAGTCTTTGTTCTGTGGTTATGGTGTAACTCTGCTATATCTGATATGCGGGGCAGGGGGGATACTAAGGAGCCAGTTTGATCATCCCGATTGGCAAATGGGTGGTGAGACCTAATGGACCCCTCACTCTCCCATCTCCCCTCGGTTTCCCCATGTTAGTGCCTCCCAGGTGCAATCTTGAACTCTCCCTTTTACCGAGTTTGATCCTGCCTCTAATGATCACATAGTGAACTTTACACATTCCTGGAATCCCCCTAAAACAGGTCGTAATCCGTCTGCATTTTTCTGTGAGATCCTTTGTGATGATCAAGTATAATCTCTTCTCCTTCCCTTTCTCATTTACAAATTGCTGGTTGTACCTCTTGAGATTGTCTTGAATGGTGCCTTTAATGGACCATCACTCAGTGTTCTTCGATATTTAACCTTTGCTATTTCCTCCATTAGCTCCTGATCGTTAGCGTTTGAGTATCTGGGCGTTTAATTTGTGACCTCTCCATTTTGATTCCTTGCATTTTATGCTAAGTCTCTGTGTTCATGAATCGTTACCCAGGTGATGGAGTTCGAGCTTGTTCTCCTATAGAAGCAGTTTTGTGTCCTTTGGGCGAGGTGTGATCCACAATGCGAAGAAAACAGAATGAGGATGTTGTGTCCTAGAGCAGCAGTGTCATTCTGGGCTGGTGGTGAGGGAGGGTGATGGGGAAGCATTTCCTTAGGGAACCTTTCCCCTCTGGCACCAGGTCTCCTATTCCATAGCGGTGCGGCTCGAACCCGCCCGACTCGCTAAGGGTCCCGTGCTGATGAACAAGCTTAGAAGAGGAGGAAAAAGCCCTCAATGTGTCCTTTGGAAGTAGCAGATCTTGCACTGCCCACCCAGAGGAAAACCCCGAGCTGCGGATGAGGAGCTGGCGTTTAGGAGCCGGGCAGTGCTGCCCAGAGCCGCGCTCTGTCTGCGGGGAGGGAGCTGCTTCCTAGCAAAGAGAGAGCGTTCCCACTGCGCCTTCTGGCTCCGGCTGGGCACGGGGAGCGCAGCCTCCAGCAGCAAAGGCCGGGCTGGCGGCTCTGCCGCGGCTGAGCAGCAGAGGAAATATTCCCCCGTGCGACGCTGGGTGGGGGTGTTGGCCGCGAACCGGCGGGTTCCTGTGCCCGCCCCGGCTTTGCAGGCACCGGCGGAGAGAAAGAGCCGCGGGAGCCGCTCGGGAAGGGCGGCGGCACACGGAGTCGGGGAGCTCGGGGGCTTTCAGGCCCCTCAGCCCGGGATTGCTGACCAAATCCGCCTCGGACGCCGCTGGACGATGCTGGGAACGACGGAGGACGGGGAATGGCTTCTGTGGCGAGTGCGAGCGAGTGGGAGACGGAGCGGAGAGTGGCAGAGGCGAGTGATCTTGTTGCTTGTGTGCGTTTGCGTGTGTCAGAGCGGGGCCGAACCCCTCCGCTATTCCCTGGCGGAGGAGATGGAGAGGGAGTCGTTTGTGGGCAATATTGCAGAGGACCTGGGGCTTTCTCCGAGCCAGCTGGCGGCTCGCAAGGCGCGCGTTGTGTCCGAGGGGAACGAGCGGCTTTTCCACCTCAATCGAAACACGGGAGTGCTGACGGCAAAGGAGTCTCTGGACCGAGAGGAGATGTGTCCGCAGAGCGATACCTGCACCGTCTTCTTTAAGATAGTCTTTGAAAATCCCTTGGAGCTGATCCGAGGGGAGGTAGAAGTTCTTGACGTCAACGACAACTCCCCCGTCTTCCCGAAGAAGGAGGTGGTTTTAGAGATTCTGGAAACGACATCTCCTGGATCCCGTTTCCCTCTGCAAAGTGCCAGGGACAAGGACGTGGGCAGCAACGGTTTGCAGAACTACAGCCTCGGGTCCAATTCGCATTTCTCCCTCGATATCGGAATCGGGATAGGTGGGACAAAATATGCACAGCTCGTCCTAGAGCGTCAGCTGGACCGGGAAGTGCAGCCGCAAATGAATTTACTCCTCACTGCCATCGACGGCGGCTTCCCACCAAGGTCGGGCACAGTCCAAGTACGGGTCGTGGTCGTAGATGCCAATGACAACACCCCGATCTTCAGTCGGGAGGTCTACGAGGTGCAACTGGCCGAGAACAGCCCCCCGGGGCAGCTGGTGGTCAGAGTCGCGGCCGCGGATCCCGACGAAGGGTCCTACGGGAAAGTGCGATACAGCTTCAGCCAGATGTCGGAGAGGTCCCAGGATCTCTTCCAGCTGAACCCTGACACCGGGGAGATCCGGGTGGCAGGAACCGTGGATTTCGAGGAAGCGGAGCAGCACGAGTTAGTTGTGAGAGCCACCGACGGCGGGGGTCTGTCTGCGCACTGCAAAGTGCAGGTGGAGGTGCTGGACGTGAACGACAACGCCCCGGAGATAACGCTCACCTCCCAGTCGGTCTCCATTCCCGAGGACGCGCCGCCCCGCACCGTGGTGGCCCTGTTGAGCGTGCGGGACCGCGACTCCGGCGACAACGGCAGGACGGAGTGCTCCATCGACGGGGACTCGCCCTTCATGCTGACGGGCGGCGGGGATGAGTACTACGAGCTGAGGACGACGGCGGCGCTGGACAGGGAGCGGGCGGCAGAGTATAACGTGACGGTGAGAGCCGCGGACCGGGGCAGGAGGCGGCTGAGCTCCCGGGCGAGCCTGCGGGTGCAGGTGTCGGACGTGAACGACAACGCGCCCGAGTTCACGCAGGCGGTTTACACGGCGTCGGTGTCGGAGAACGAGGGCCCCATGGTCCGCATCGGCAGCGTGAGCGCCACGGACGCCGACGCGGGAGCGAACGGGCGCGTGAGATACGCGCTGGTGCGGCAGGAGGGCGCGGAGCAGCCCGCGGTGTCGGTGAACGCCGAGAGCGGCGCCGTTTTCCTGCTGCGGCCGCTGGACTACGAGCAGGTGCGCGCCTTGGAGGTGGCGGTGCGCGCTGCCGACGGCGGCTCGCCGCCGCTGAGCGCCCAGGCGGTGCTGCGCGTGGTGGTGCGCGACGAGAACGACAACGCGCCCGTGGTGCTGCACCCGCCCGCCGAGAGCAGCGGCGCGGCGGCGGGCGAGCTGGTGCCGCGCTCGGCCGAGGCCGGGTACCTGGTGGCCAAGGTGGTGGCGGTGGACGCGGACGCGGGGCAGAACGCGTGGCTGTCGTACGAGCTGTGGAAGGCGACGGAGCCGGGGCTGTTCCGCGTGGGGCCGCACAGCGGCGAGGTGCGCACGGCGCGGGCCGTGGCGGAGCGGGACGCGCCCCGGCACAGGCTCGTCGTGCTGGTGCGAGACCGCGGGCGGCCGCCGCGCTCCGCCACCGCCACCCTCGGCATCGCCCTGGTCGGCGGCTTCTCCGACGCCCATCTGCGGGGCGCCGAGGAGGCGCCGGCCGCCGAGCCCGAGGGGCCGCTCACCCTCTCCCTCACCGTCTGCCTGGCCTGCGTGTCCGCCCTCTTCCTGGCCACGGCGGGGGCCGCCGTGGCGGCCAAGGTGCGGCGGGCCCGGCGCAGCGCGGCCGAGAGCTTGCCCGCCTTCCCGCAGTCCGCCCCGCCGAGCAGCGCGGGCTCCCTGCCCCGCAGCTCCGTCTACGACGTCTGCTTCGCCGCCGGCAGCCTCGACGGCGACTTGCGCTTCCTCGGGCCCCTCCTGCCCTGCTTCCCCGCCGGGCTGCCCCCCGGCCCGGCCGAGCAGCGGAGCTCGCTCTGCTCCACGGAGGCGGCCAACCTCGGCGACGACGGCGACCGGGCTGCAGAGGTGAGGGACCTGCCCGGGCCGGGGCGAGGCGGGGGGCGGGGAGGGAGCAGCGCGGGGGGCTCGGGGTGTCGCTCACGTGGGGAGTCTCGGTGTTGTGGCTCTGGGGGTGGAGGAGTCCCAGGGTCGGGAGGAGAGGGCGGAGAGGGTCTGAGAGCCGCTGGTGGGGGCGTCCCAGGAGGATCCGTTAAGGCTCAGCTGCTCCCCAAGTACTGACTTATTGGGGTCTTGGGCATCCAATTCTGAGGGTTTCTCTTAGATCAAGTGTATCAGCGCAAAGGAGGAGGGCAGCTGCACCTCGACCTGGTTCTCAAAACCATCGAGGTTAAGGAAGAGAGGGGACTAACGTCTCGACCTCCTGGTTCCACCTCCTCTGTCTCTGGAAAGAGAACAGTAGCGTTCTCCGTACAGCAGTGACCGACGGGTCCTTTCAGTCCCTCGCTTTTGCCTCCCTCCAACGCCCAAATTACAACCCGCGCTCTCCGTTCTTGCAGGACAGAGCTCCCATCTCCGCAGACACGGCTCGCAGACGTGTCGAAGCAGCTTGCACTGCAGACAGGGGGAAGGAGCTCCATGGCAATTCTGATCCAAACCCTTGGCTCCCCACTCAGTAAACGAGGGGAAAGGCGAGAGTGTCTGTCGTCCCTGGCCAGCGTCCTCACAAGGAAAACACCGAAAAAAGGACCAGGGAGGAACAAGGTTTCTCTGTGAGAGAGCAAACCCATTCTCCTCTTCAGCATTGTTTTCTTCATATAAGTATTGTGTAATTGTGACATAGACGGAGGACGAGGACTGTGTTGCATGTTGATAAATCCGAGACTCCGTGCGTGACTGTGAGAGCCTTCTTCCTTCTAAATGTTAAGGGAAATCTTGAAACCTGGAAGCGTATCTTCAAGATAGCTTTTTCCTACATCACCTTTTCTGAGTTTATTTTTGTTTTGATAGCGTTCTGTAATCATGTCTCCATTCTCTGCACTCCGTTAAAACCGATTTAATTAGAAACGATTGACAGCGGCACTCCGCACATTTGAGCAGGAGTTCACTGATTCCTCAAACTGTAAAGCGTGGGCTTTGAGCAACGTATTCGTTTTCTTTTATAAGGTAAAGTGCAAGATAACATTTCCGGATTGTTGAGTATAAAGTAATAGAGAATTGAAAGTGCTGTTTGTTTTTTTGCAGTGAAACAGGCTTTTACACTCAGCTTGAGGCACTGTAGAGGACAGGGCGTAAAGTAGCTTTCTGTTTTCTTCTCCCTTACTTAATCGATAATGAGCTATGAAGTGTATGTCATATTTCCTATCTGTCGCACATTTAAACAATCAAATGCCTGATGTAAATGAACGCAATAAAAAAACCCTTGCAACTCCCTCGGGTTTGTGGAGGATCACTAGTCCAAGCAGAATTCCGAGAATCAACCCGTGCATTTTGCAGTAGATTTGATGCAGGGAAAATCAAAGCGACTTAGAAGCAGGACATTCTCAGAAGGCGAAGCAAGGTGGAGGGCGATTTTCTGTGGGAAGCAGAGGACCGAGAGATGCTGCTCAAAGCGCCGTCGAGCGGTCTCCCTGTTTGGAATCGGAGGGAACAAACTCGATCGATTCTTGTAGCAAGTTGCTCTTTCCTATGAGACCCTTTTTGTTCATCCAATGCAATGATTATATCACCTTCTAGTTTACAAAGATTTTGTTTGAACGTCTTCAAGGTGGTGCCTTTAATGTCCCATCGCTGAATGTCCTTAGACCTCTCGCTCTCCTCTTCTACCTCCATTTCCCCACAACTGCATCTCCAAGTACTCTCTTGTGTCCTCCCTTGAATGAAAATGATCTGTTTTTATTCACCCCACAACAGGCTTTGCCTATTCCTAGACTCCCTGTCAAAGGGCTCGTAAACAATTTAATCTTTCTACTGAGTCACTTTCTGATAATGTGGGATGATCTCTTTGGGCCCATTCGCGTTTACAAAGTTTCAGGAAGAACATCTTGCAGTTGAAACTTGAATGGTGACTTTAATGTCCCATCGCTGCATGTCCTTAGATCCCTGGGCTTTGCTGCTGACTCCGTTAGCTCCTGCTGGTCGGTGTTTGTGTATCTGGGGCTCTAATTAGTAACTTCGCTGTGTGTTTTCCTGCCTATCATCTCTCACTGCCTGGCCGCGCTCCCCACACCCTCCACCTCTCCATCAATATAGGATAAACTTCCCCCACGGAACTGCTTTACAAATTTGGGGCTTGAACCTCTTGCAGGTGACATTTGAATGGTGCCTTTAATGTCCCATCGCTGCGTGTCCTTAGATCCCTGGGCTTTGCTGCTGTCTCCGTTAGCTCCGGACCGTTAGCGTTTGCGTATCCGGGGCTCTAATTAGTGACCTCCCTGTGTGCTTCGCTGCCTTTTATCTCCCAGCCCTGCGGCGCCGCCTCCTCCCCCCGGGGCAGGAGCTCAGCCCGGTCGCTGAGCACAAAGCCCTCTGGAGCCCTTGCAAGGCCGCCGGGTGCGGCGAGCGGAGCGCGGAGCGTGTGTCTCGGCGAGAGGGAAGCGCGGTGGCGGTGGCGGTGGCGGGAGGCGCAGTCCCGCCGCGGCCCGCAGGGGGGAGCTCCCGGCCAAGGCGGCGCCGAGCGGCTGCGGGCGGGGAGGCGCCCGAGCCCGGCCCGGCCCTGCCCAGCGCAGCGCAGCCGGGCGGCGGCGAGCGGCGGCGAGCGGGGCCCCGGGCCAGCCGCTGCCGGGCCGCCAGCCGCACTCGGCCCCAGGGAGCCCGCCCGCCCTCGCCGCCGCCCTCGCCGCCGCCCTCGCCGCTGCCGGGCGCCGCTCGCCGCCGAGGACCGCGCGCCCGAGCCGCCCGCCGGAGCCCGCCCGCCGCCCCGCCATGGCGATCGCAAGGCAAGTGCTTTGTCTCTCTGCTCTCCTCTCGCTGCCGCACGCTCGCTCCCAGCCCCTGCGCTACTCCGTAGCCGAGGAGGCGCCGAGCGGCTCGCTCGTAGCCGACGTGGCCGAGGACGCGGGGCTGGCCCCGGCGCAGCTCTCGGCTCGCCGCGCCCGCCTGGCCTCGGAGGACGGCCGGCAGCGCTTGCGCTTGGACCGCGCCACCGGCCGCCTCGTCGTGGCCGAGAGGCTCGACCGGGAGGAGCTGTGCGCCCAGGCGCCCGCCTGCACGCTGCCCTTGGAGCTGCTGCTGGCCGACCCGCTGCAGTTCTTCCGCATCGAGGTGGCCGTGCGGGACGTCAACGACCACTCGCCCCGCTTCCCGGACGAGCAGATCACGCTTAGGATCGCGGAGAATAGCAACCCGGGACTGCGTTTCCCGTTAATGGGGGCTCGGGACCTGGATGTTGGTAGCAACAGCGTCCAGTCTTACAGCATCTCTTACCAGAACGAATACTTTAGCGTGTCCTTTGGGAGTCAGAGTGAGGAAGAGAAATATGTGGAACTAGTTTTGGAAAAGCCTCTAGACAGAGAGGAGCAGGCAGAGATAAGTTTCAGTCTCATAGCTGTGGACGGGGGCTCTCCCCCGAGGAGTGGAACAGCTCAGATCCACGTTGTTGTTTTAGATGTAAATGACAACGCTCCCATCTTCACGCAGAAGCTCTATGTCGGTCAGGTTTTGGAAAATGCCCCCGAGGGCACCGTGGTTCTTAGTGTGCTGGCAACTGATCTGGATGTGGGTACTAATGGGGACATCTCCTACCAGTTCAGGCAAGAGGTGGACCAGGGAGAATCAGCGTTTGTGATTGATGCCAAGAGCGGTGAAATCAAACTCTCAAAGCCTCTTGATTTTGAGGCAGCAGAGAAACACGAGCTCAGTGTGCAAGCCATGGATGGGGGAGGCCTCTCAGCAATCTGCAAGGTATTGGTGGAGGTGCTCGATGTGAATGATAACGCACCAGAGCTGGTGGTGAGTTCCTTCAGCAGCCCCCTTCCTGAGAATGCATTACCTGGGACAGTGGTCGCCTTCTTTAATGTTAAAGACCGTGATTCTGGAGCCAACGGGAAGATCACCTGTGCCCTTGAGGACCAGCTGTCATTCTCCCTACGGCCAGCCTATAAGAATTACTATGAGCTTGTGACTGTCACAACACTGGACCGGGAGGAGATGGCACAGTATATTGTCACTGTCACAGCGGCAGACGCAGGGACACCTCCTCTCACCACCACCCAGACCTTCACGGTGGACATCTCTGATGTCAACGACAATGCACCTGTCTTCAACCAGACATCATACACTATGTATGTCCATGAGAACAATATTCCGACGATGCTGGTTGGAACCGTGTATGCCTCAGATGCTGACATAGGCTCCAATGCCAAGGTGACCTATTCCCTGGCACCAGCTCACCCCGCAGAGCAGCCTCCCTGTTCCTGCATTTCTGTGAACTCTGAGAATGGGCACGTGTTTGTGCTGCGACCTCTGGACTATGAGCAGATGAAGCAGATTGAGGTCTTGGTGATTGCCTCTGATGCAGGATCTCCTTCCCTCAGTGCCAACATCACTGTCCACCTTGTTGTGGTGGATGAGAATGACAATGCTCCACTGGTGCTGCATCCAGCCCAGGACAGCAGCCCAGCATCCAGCGAGCTGGTGCCCATGTCGGCTGAGGCGGGGTACCTGGTCACCAAAGTGGTGGCTGTTGATGCCGACTCTGGGCAGAACTCGTGGCTGTCGTACCACCTGCTGAAGGCCACTGACCCCGGTCTGTTTGTGGTGGGTGCCCAAAGTGGGGAGGTGCATCTGAGGAGGCCAGTGACGGAGAGAGACACCATGAAGCAGAAGCTCATCATCCTGGTGCGAGACAATGGGCGACCACCGCTGTCGGCCACAGCAGCACTGAGTGCACTTCTGCTCAATGACTTCTCAGATGTGCGTCTACCATACGGCAGCCCGGACGTAGTGGACAACAGTGACTCCTTGACAACCTATTTAATCATTTCCTTGGTCTTTGTCTCACTGCTCTTCCTTGCATCCATGGCAGCATTCATCACTTGCAAGGTGTGCAAGAGAAAGGAGCTGAAGGATGGGCATGTCCTTTATGCTGCCAGCAACTTTCCGAGCAGCCTGGCTGATGCAGCCTCTGCAGGGACCCTGCCCCATCCCTATTGCTACGAGATCAACCTCACAACAGGTTCAGGCAACAGCGAGTTCAAGTTCCTGAAGCCCATCCTGCCCAGCCTGCCACCACAGCACTGTGCCCTGGGCGGGGACACTGGTGATGAACAGGTTTTTCCCCAAGGCCCTCTCACTGCTGAGGATGTGCTACCAGAGAACACAGGGATGCTCTCTGGGGAAGAGTTTAATAGTCTTTCCTTTAACTAGGACGGAGTCAGCACAGCCAGAGGCTTGGGCCTTGTGACAGGAAATGCTCCAGGGTATAACCTGTGGCAATGGTTTCCCTAGAGTTAATCTGCCTTTATGGTTGGCATCATTTTCCCCCTCTAAAGTTACCGATATTAGAAGAAAAGTTGTCTCTTCCTCCAAAACACCAGAAGAAAAGACCAAAAGAAACTAGTGTCTCCTTAAGTATGATGATAATATATTTCAGCTCTATTACAGGCATTTCTCAAATGCTTTCTGAGTGGGCTTCATTCCAATGCTACCACCGTAATTCTTATATCACTTGCTATTGGCCAGGGGCATGGATCTCTTATTCTGTGCTGTAATTCAGTAGCAAGGTCCTTGCTGATATGTGTGTAGCCCTCATTCTGGGTCAGAAAAGCAAGAAATTTGTGAGTATTGTGTTAGAAGGTAATGCCTCTGTCTCTGAGATGCATGTACTCCATGTGTTTTGCCTTCTGGTGTCTCTGTCTTTCTGTCCAGCCATTGTGTGACTGCACATGCTGCACAAAGGCTGCCCAGGGAAGCAGGAGGACGCTCCCATGCACACATTGTGGTGCACAGCATTCCAGCTCAGCAGGCAAGACTGACCTGTTGAGCCTCTGAGTAGTGCTGTCTCATCTTGTGTAGTGAAGAATAGTAAGGGGTACAAGATATTCCTTTGACCCTTATGGGGGATGTGGGTGGGCTGCCTCCTTGGGATTGCCTTGGAAATATGTAGCATGGCCTTGTTGGTATGGAACGGAATGGCAAAGCTAAAGTCCTTATATGCTTCTACAGGACATTCCTTTTGGACCTTTCACCAGCTTCTTTGCTGTCCTTTAAAGTAGACCTGATCTGATTTTTTGGGTTCCTATTATAGCATTTGTATTTTTGGTTTTGCCCTTTCTCCTTCTACTCTCTGAACTGTGTTTGACCACTGTCTTTCCAATTCCTCTGAGGAAGGACTGTCACTCCTTTATAATAATGGATAGTTGAACTGGCACGGAATGATTGGAAGCCCTCCCACTCTGTTGTGCTGCAGTTATAAACTGTACCATTGTAAACCAGGATATTGTTGTGTGCAGAAGTGAAATAAAGAGAGCACCTGAATGCCTGTATGGAGACTGGGGTCTTTGTAGAGATGTTCCTTCTGGGAAAGCTCTGCGAATGTTTTTCAAAGGCTGAGCAGCGTTTTCTCCTGTTGTCCCTTGGCTGATGTAAGGTTGATTGGGTCCATTTCTTCTGTTTGTAGACATGCCCAATAGAGCATTGAGGGAACCTGTGTGGAGAAATGATTTGTTGTCAAAGCTCTTTGGGTCTTCAAGGCACTGAGCTTCTGCCTGTGACAGGGCCCCATTATATCTAAGCCAGAGGAGCCATGTCCCTCCCCTAACAGGATCCCTGAGTGTGCAAAGGCCTCCACGTAGCCGTGACCTCTGTGAATGAAATTCCCAACTGTCCTGACTGCTCTGTCTGGGGATGGCACTGGTGAGGTGTTGGTGATGGAAGAAAACATGGGACAACACGCAGTGATCAATATGATCCAAGTGAAGCCATTTAATCGAAGTTCACTACACATTTTATACATTACTTGCTGAAGCAAGCCATTGTTTTACAAGCTGATTTGACAATTCTTCATTAGTAACAAGTAATCATTAGTTACAATACATTATTCTATTTTCTCTTGAGAAACAGCTATGTGAGCATTTCAGTCTACAAATTGATAGACTACAAAGTAACAAGTCAAGGACTACTGAGGAAAGCTTCCCGTGAGAAATGAGAGAAGTATAAGGTAGAACAACTCTCTGTTGTTGAAAAGAGAAACCTTGAAGACAGTGTGTCATTTACAGCAGCTGCTTCTTCTGCAAAGTTAGCTTTAATTCTGGTGCAAAAGCTGTGAGGCCTTATGCTAAGGTGCCTTTATTTCATTTAGCATAAGCTGCTCAGTGCTTGGGGTGCTCAGTAAATGTCCTCTGGTTCGTAACCATCCATCAGTGTTGGAGCACAAATTGTTTGTGGCACTAAAGGTGTAGAAGTTTCCGAAGATGGGTGGCACAAAAAAAGCATGGTTGTTCCTTTGGGGCAGAATTTGGGAAAGTGTCAGGATGTGGGTATTTGGTGATGAAAACTGCTACCAGGAAGAGGGAAATGAGAGGACTACAGCCATCCCTTCTGCCAAGGGTCTGAGAAAACAGTTAAGTCCTGAGGACAAGTTGCTGTAGTGAAGACCATTGTACATTGAAGAGTAAATGGTTTACTGTCCATTTAACCTGTGTAGATTCGTAGAATCCTTTACTTTGGAAAAAATCCTTGAGAGTAACGATTCCAACTGTTAACGTTGCACAACCTACTCCACCACTACATATGTCCCTATATCCACCCAGGGCCATGTTCAGGGGTGATGCCTCAGCCACTTCCCTGGGCAGCCTGTGCCAATGCTTGACAGTCCTTTCAGTGTTCCAAAATCCTTTGCAGAAGGATTAACTCAACTCACTGTAACCGCAGAGCCTGCTGGCAGCGCCAGCTTGCTGCTGCTGTTGAGAAAGTCACCTAAGAGCAAGAAGGCTGTGTGTGAACATCATTTACTATGGCAACAGAAATGAGGAATAGAATTGTTTATTTGCAGGAAGGTCCTAAAAGGACTTGAATGACTGAAGCAGGTGGGACTCTTTCTTTTCTATGACCAAGATCTGCGTGGCTGCAGTCCTGCCTGGAGCGATTCTACTCATTGTTCTCAGCATTTAAAGGGATTAAATAGGGATTTCCTTGGAAATATATCGGCAGTAATGGTGTTGAGATGGAAGAGGATGGAATGGAATAGAATAGAGTAGAATACTTCAGTTGGAAGGGATCTATAAGGATCATCTGCCAAGTCCAACTGCCTGAGCACTTCAGGGCTGACAAAATGTTAAACAATATTTTCCTTGTTGGACAGCTGGAATACCTCTGGACAGCTTCAGTAGATGATCTAGAATGGTCCTGCTGTAACATTTGCAGGCTCCTTCAGTACTCTGTGAGGGCCCCCATCAGGTCAAATGCACCTGAGAATATTCAGCTGATACAGCTGATCTCTGACAATTTCAACATCCATGAAGGAAAAGTCACTGTTCCCACCCTCATGGTCCTCCACCTCAGTGGACTGGGCAGCCCAAGGTTAGGTGACCATCTTCAACAAGTATCAATCCAATTTTTCTTGGACTGTGTTCTACTATAAACATATTGAAAAAGTCTGTCTTTGTGTCTGACACAGCACTGGCCAGTTTTGCCTCTAACTGAGCTTTGGCCTATGGTGTGTTCTCCCTGCATACACAAGCCACAGGTCTGCAATCTTCCTGCAACATCTGATCTTGCTTCCAGAGATGATAGAATTTATTTCTTCACTTGAACTCCGCAAGTTCCCTGTAGGGCCCAGATGGACTTCTGCCCCTCTTGCTTGGCTTTTGGCACAGTGGCGTTGCATGTTCATTGGCTGTAAGTGTAGAGTTGTGAAAACATGTTTGTTGTCTTTGTGTGGAGTGTGAGGAAGCACCAGGAATTGCTTCAAAGGACTTTGTCTGAAGGTAGCATGGAGATGAACTTGGAAACAGGCCATTGGATTTCGTCTTGTCATTGTTGTTCTCAGTAGAGAGACTTCTTGATGGTAGTGGAAAGCTGTCCCACTATGATTTTCTGGGTTTGTGTTACAGCATTTGCTTTCTCCCTTTGGCTCTTTCTACTTTGTGAACTGTGTTTGAGCATTGTCTTGCCAATTCCTCTTAAGAAGGACTGTAACCTCTTGTATAGTAAGAAAATGTTTGACTGGCAGAGAGTGTTTGGAAACCCTCTCACAGTGTTGTGCTGCAGTTATGAACTGTACTGTTGTAATCTGGGACGGCTTTGTGTGTAAAAGTGAAATAAAGAGAACACGTGAATGCCTTGTTTGGAGCCAGCAGTCTTTGTGGAGATGTTCTGGGAAAGCTCTGTCAATATTTTTCAAAAACCTTTTTCCTTCTGTTTCTCCCTTGGCTGAATTAAGGTTGAGCAGGGGCATTTCTTCAGTTTGGAGACACATTCGTTAGAGCATTCAGGAAAGTTGTGGGAACAGGCATTTGCTGTCAGGCCTCTGTGGCTCTTCCGAGCACTGAGCTTCTGGCTGTAACAAGGCCGAGATAGATCCAGGTCAGGGGACCTGGTCCCTCCTTGAACAGTGGTGTTGGGTGTGTAAAGACCCTGCAAATCAGTAAGGTTGAGGAGTGAAATTTCCAACTCTTCTGACAGCTCTGGTTGTGGATGTAACTGTTTGTTTTTTCAGTACCAAATGTTTTGAGGTGTGGATATCACAAAGACAACAGACATCTTCCTTTTGCGTCATCAGGAGGTGGGCATTTGGTGGGTGAAAACTGTAGCCAGGAGGAGGCTTTGCTGTCAGGAAATGCAGAGGACAGGAGCTGTGCCTTCTGCAAGGCCCCCGTAAGAAGATAAGTCCTGAGCCTGGTCTGATAAAGTGATTCTGAGCAGAAGACCACTGTACATGTAGAACTGAGTGATCTACAATCCAATTAATGTGGAAAGGCACAGGCCTTTGCTGTGCTGTGTTGTGCTCCAAAATCCCTGGTCAGCAGGAGAAACTCAGCCAGCTCACTGGAACCATGGAACCTGCAGGCAGCACCCGCTTGCTGCCAGAGAGAAAGCCACATGTGAACAAGAGCTCTACCTCCAAACTTCTTTTAGTGTGACAGCTGAAGTGAGGAGTAGAATCACTTTCTTGCATGAAAGTCTTAAAATGGCTTGAATGACTGAAACGGGGGCAATCTTGCTTTTCTTTGATGGGGTTCTGCATGGCTGCTGTGCATGGCTGGAGCCCTGCCTGAAGTGACTGCCCAGGGTTTTCCTCATCTACAGGGACAGAGCATTATCTCTGGAGATCTCTGATAGCATGAGCAACAATGAAGAAGGTGTGATTGACATCTGAAACAGTGTCTGTGTCTCTCTCAGTCTCACTGAGACCCCGAGGAACCAGCACCTCTTGGTCTAACTCAGCTGCTTCTGGGATCGTTTGATCTCGATCATCCAGGTGTCTGATGCAGTTCCTAACCAGACAATTCATTATAGTTTTTACCATGTGAGAGGGGAAATGTTGTCTCCTGTATTGGAGGGCCTCAACAGGCTGCTGGACTTTCCTGAGGTGCTCATCAGAGGTGCCGTCCAGGAAGCAATGTGGTGGGTAGGACTTGTGTGAGGTCGGTGGGCCCCTCCCCTGTGAGAGCGGCTGGACCAGCATGTGTCTTGTCTTCTGTAGGGGAAAACAGTAAAGCACACTAGACTTTCCTTGGTCATTTATAAGGCTGTGTGGAAGCTGTGTCCTTGGAATTTCCTTGGAAATATGTCAGAAGTACTGTGTTGAGGTGGAATGGAATGGAATGGAATGGAGTATTTTAGTTGGGAGGACTCTACATGAATCTTCTTAGTCCAACTGCCTGGGCACTTCAGGACAGGTCAGACATCAAAGAATATTATGAAGGGCATTGTCCAAATGGCTCTGCACACCAGCAGGTGTAGGGCAATGATTTTGCAGTCTTTCTAGAAAGCTTGACCTTGCTTCCAGGGTTGACACAATACATTCTTCCCCTTGAAGTCTACGAGGAGTTCCCTGTTTAGCTTAACTGATCTTCTCTGCTTGCTTGATTTTTCACACAGTGGCATTGCCTGCTCATAGACTGTGAGTGTATAGAACTGTGAAACCATGGTCATTGTTGTCACACCCCGACAGAGACATAGTAGGACTTAGGACTGTACTTAAACAGTTAGTGTATTGCCTATAATGTTACAGTTCTAAATCAGGAGTATAACCTTAAGTCTAGACCAATATTAATATCCTCTAAGGGTTTGGGAGAGACTCTATGCCCTGTCCGCAGCTCAGTGATAAAGTCTTTATAGATGTTTCCACAAAGTTGCTGTGAGTGAAGTTTTTGCAGATGCTTCAGTTTTCGTATGATGTCAAGATCGGTGCAGAATCTCAGACCAGCTGAGAGGGAGCTCCGATTATGACCCACTCCTCTCATTGTCGTGTAGTCCGTTCTGGAGGGATACCATCTGGGGTATCAGTCAATCCAGCTCCTTATCTTCTTCACCTTTTACCAGTGGCGCCTCTAGTAAGGGACATGGTGTGTTGCTCCAGCCCTGCTGCTAGGAAAACACTCACCAAAATATACAGACCCAAAGAACTCCAAAATCATACATCTGGCCATTTCCAACACACAAAACATATAGTTACTACATTTATGAGACATCCAAATACAACATACAATGATTTCTATTCACAGACCTTCTTAATACTTCTGCTTTGAGGATCACCTCCGAGTCTTGGTTCTGTGGTTATGGTGTGATATGCGGAGGGGATACTCAGGGGCCAATTTAGTCATCCCGATAGGCAAGCGAGTGGCAAAGATATAATGGACCCCTCGCTCTCCCATCTCCCTTCGCTTTCCCCATGGTAATTCCTCCCAGATCCACTCTTGAACTCTCCCTCTAATCATCACATAATTAACTTCTCACATTCCTGGAATCCCCTCAAACAGATTAAGGACAATCTGTACTCCCTCCCCTTCTGACCGTTATTGTTTGTGTATCTGGGGGTCGAATTTGTGACCTCCTCCTATTTGATTTCCTCCCCTATTCCCTAGAAGTTCTTCTCGGACCCGCCCCACTCGCTAAGGGTCCCGTGCTGATGAGCAAGCGGAGAAGAAGAGGAAAAAGCCCTCAATGTGTCCCGTGGAAGTGGAGGATCTTGCAATGCCCACCCAGAGGAAAACCCCGAGCTGCGGATGAGGAGCTGGCGTTTAGGAGCCGGGCAGTGCTGCCCAGAGCCGCGCTCTGTCTGCGGGGAGGGAGCTGCTTCCTAGCAAAGAGAGAGCGTTCCCACTGCGCCTTTTGGCTCCGACTGGGCACGGGGAGCGCAGCGTCCAGCAGCAAAGGCCGGGCTGGCGGCTCTGCCGCGGCTGAGCAGCAGAGGAAATATTCCCCCGTGCGACGCTGGGTGGGGGTGTTGGCCGCGAACCGGCGGGTTCCTGTGCCCGCCCCGGCTTTGCAGGCACCGGCGGAGAGAAAGAGCCGCGGGAGCCGCTCGGGAAGGGCGGCGGCACACGGAGTCGGGGAGCTCGGGGGCTTTCAGGCCCCTCAGCCCGGGATTGCTGACCAAATCCGCCTCGGACGCGGCTGGACGATGCTGGGAACGACGGAGGACGGGGAATGGCTTCTGTGGCGAGTGCGAGCGAGTGGGAGACGGAGCGGAGAGCGGCAGAGGCGAGTGATCTTGTTGCTTGTGTGCGTTTGCGTGTGTCAGAGCGGGGCCGAACCCCTCCGCTATTCCCTGGCGGAGGAGATGGAGAGGGAGTCGTTTGTGGGCAATATTGCAGAGGACCTGGGGCTTTCTCCGAGCCAGCTGGCGGCTCGCAAGGCGCGCGTTGTGTCCGAGGGGAACGAGCGGCTTTTCCACCTCAATCGAAACACGGGAGCGCTGACGGCAAAGGAGTCTCTGGACCGAGAGGAGATGTGTCCGAGGAGAGACACCTGCACCGTCTTCTTTAAGATAGTCTTTGAAAATCCGTTGGAGCTGATCCGAGGGGAGTTGGAGGTTCTTGACGTGAACGACAACTCCCCCGTCTTCCCGGAGAAGGAGGTGGTTTTAGAGATTCTGGAAACGACATCTCCTGGGTCCCGTTTCCTCCTGCAAAGCGCCCGGGATAAGGACGTGGGTATCAATGGCTTGCAGAATTACAGCCTCGGGTCCAATTCGCATTTCTCCCTCAATGTTGGAACAGAGAAAGGTGTGGAGCTCGTCCTGGAGCGTCAACTGGACCGGGAAGAACAGCCGCAGCTGAATTTAATCCTCACTGCTAGCGATGGGGGCTCCCCACCAAGGTCGGGAACAGCTCACGTGCAGATCGTGGTGCTGGATTCCAATGACAACACCCCGGTGTTCAGTCGGGAGGTCTACGAGGTGCAACTGGCCGAGAACAGCCCCCCGGGGCAGCTGGTGGTCAGAGTCTCGGCCGCGGATCCCGACGAAGGGTCCAACGGGAAAGTGCGATACAGATTCACCCAGATATCGGAGCGGTCCCAGCAGCTCTTCGAGCTGAACCCTGACACCGGGGAGATCCGGGTGGCGGGAACTGTGGATTTCGAGGAAGAGAAGCACCATGAGATGGCAGTGAGAGCCACCGACGGCGGGGGTCTGTCTGCGCACTGCAAAGTGCGGGTGGAGGTGCTGGATGTGAACGACAACGCCCCGGAGATAACGCTCACCTCCCAGTCGGTCTCCGTTCCCGAGGACGCGCCGCCCCGCACCGTGGTGGCCCTGTTGAGCGTGCGGGACCGCGACTCCGGCGACAACGGCAGGACGGAGTGCTCCATCGACGGGGACTCGCCCTTCATGCTGACGGGCGGCGGGGATGAGTACTACGAGCTGAGGACGACGGCGGCGCTGGACAGGGAGCGGGCGGCAGAGTATAACGTGACGGTGAGAGCCGCGGACCGGGGCAGGAGGCGGCTGAGCTCCCGGGCGAGCCTGCGGGTGCAGGTGTCGGACGTGAACGACAACGCGCCCGAGTTCACGCAGGCGGTTTACACGGCGTCGGTGTCGGAGAACGAGGGCCCCATGGTCCGCATCGGCAGCGTGAGCGCCACGGACGCCGACGCGGGAGCGAACGGGCGCGTGAGATACGCGCTGGTGCGGCAGGAGGGCGCGGAGCAGCCCGCGGTGTCGGTGAACGCCGAGAGCGGCGCCGTTTTCCTGCTGCGGCCGCTGGACTACGAGCAGGTGCGCGCCTTGGAGGTGGCGGTGCGCGCTGCCGACGGCGGCTCGCCGCCGCTGAGCGCCCAGGCGGTGCTGCGCGTGGTGGTGCGCGACGAGAACGACAACGCGCCCGTGGTGCTGCACCCGCCCGCCGAGAGCAGCGGCGCGGCGGCGGGCGAGCTGGTGCCGCGCTCGGCCGAGGCCGGGTACCTGGTGGCCAAGGTGGTGGCGGTGGACGCGGACGCGGGGCAGAACGCGTGGCTGTCGTACGAGCTGTGGAAGGCGACGGAGCCGGGGCTGTTCCGCGTGGGGCCGCACAGCGGCGAGGTGCGCACGGCGCGGGCCGTGGCGGAGCGGGACGCGCCCCGGCACAGGCTCGTCGTGCTGGTGCGAGACCGCGGGCGGCCGCCGCGCTCCGCCACCGCCACCCTCGGCATCGCCCTGGTCGGCGGCTTCTCCGACGCCCATCTGCGGGGCGCCGAGGAGGCGCCGGCCGCCGAGCCCGAGGGGCCGCTCACCCTCTCCCTCACCGTCTGCCTGGCCTGCGTGTCCGCCCTCTTCCTGGCCACGGCGGGGGCCGCCGTGGCGGCCAAGGTGCGGCGGGCCCGGCGCAGCGCGGCCGAGAGCTTGCCCGCCTTCCCGCAGTCCGCCCCGCCGAGCAGCGCGGGCTCCCTGCCCCGCAGCTCCGTCTACGACGTCTGCTTCGCCGCCGGCAGCCTCGACGGCGACTTGCGCTTCCTCGGGCCCCTCCTGCCCTGCTTCCCCGCCGGGCTGCCCCCCGGCCCGGCCGAGCAGCGGAGCTCGCTCTGCTCCACGGAGGCGGCCAACCTCGGCGACGACGGCGACCGGGCTGCAGAGGTGAGGGACCTGCCCGGGCCGGGGCGAGGCGGGGAGCGGGGAGGGAGCAGCGCGGGGGGCTCGGGGTGTCGCTCACCTGGGGAGTCTCGGTGTTGTGGCTCTGTGGGTGGAGGAGCCCCAGGGTCGGGAGGAGAGGGCGGAGAGGGTCTGAGAGCTGCTGGTGGGGGCGTCCCAGGAGGATCCGTCGAGGCTTAGATGCTCTCCAAGCGCTGACTTATCGGGCTCCTCTGCTTTAGTTTTTCCTAGCTGAGGTCAGAGCCCCACTGCTTTGTCCCAAATTCTCTCTCTCTGGACACAGGAGAGTAACATCCTCCATGCAGCAGTGTCCGACGGGTCCTCTCAGCCCCTCGCTCTTGCCTCCCTTCAACGCCCAAATGACAACCTGCGCTCTCCGTTCTTGCAGGACAGAGCTCCCATCTCCGCAGACACAGCTCGCAGACGTGCGGAAGCAGCTTGCACTGCAAACAGGCGGAAGGAGCTCCATGGCAATTCTGATCCAAACCCTTGGGTCCCCACTCAGTAAACGAGGGGAAAGGCGAGCGTGTTTGTCGTCCCTGGCCAGCGTCCTCCCAGGGAAAACACCGAAAAAAGGACCAGGGAAGAACAAGGTTTCTCTGTGAGACAGCAAACCCGTTCTCCTCTTCAGCATTGTTTTCTTCATATAAGTGTTGTGTAATTGTGACATGGACGGAGGGCGAGGACTGTGTTGCATGTTGATTACCCCGGGACTCCGTGCACGACAATGAGAGCGCTATTACTTCTAAATATTAAGGGTAATACTGAAACCTGGAAGCATATCTTCAAGATAGCTTTTTCCTACATCGCCTTTTCTGTGTTTATGCTTCTGAGAGCGTTCTGGAATCGTGTCTCCATTCTCTGCTGACACTTTCACTCTCCGCGCTTTTGGCCAGGAGCTCGCTGGTTCCTCAAACTGTAAAGCGTGGGCTTTGAGCAATGTATTCGTTTTCTTTTATAAGGTAAAGTGCAAGGTAACGTTTCCAGCTTGTTGAGTATAAAGTAGTAGAGAATTGAAAGTGCTGTTTGTGATTTTACAGTGAAACAGGCTTTTACACTCAGCTTGAGGCACTGTAGAAGACAGGGCGTAGAGTAGCTTGCTGTTTTCTTCTCCCTTCATTAATAGGTAACAATCAAATGCCTGTTGTCAATGAACCCAATAAAAACCCCGTTGGAACTCCACCGTGTGTGTGTGGTGTGTGGAAGGTCACTTGTCACTGTCGTTGCCGAGGAAATAGCCACAAAAAGAGCAGGATTTCGGAAATAAACCCTTGAAATATGGAGTAGATTTTATGCGAGGAAATCAGAGCGACTTGGAAGCAGGACATTGTCAGAAGGCAGAGAAGGGTGGAGGGCGATTTTCTGTGGGAAGGAGAGGACCTAGAGATGCTGCTCAAAGCGCCTTCGTATGGTGTCTCTGTGTTTGGAATCGGGGGTAACAATTCCCGTGCATTTCAGAAAAAAATTCCCTTTTCCCATGAGACCCTTTCTGTTCATCCAAGGCAAAGGTTATGCCGCCTTGTAGTTTAAAAAGATTTAAAAAAGATTTTCTCTGAACCTCTTCCCATTGTCTATTATGTCTAGTATGTTTGGGTGGAGTGTGAGGAAACTCCAGGAGTTGCTTTCAAGGACTTAATCTGAAGGTGGAATTGAGATGAGCTTGGAAAAGGGTTGTTGTTCACTTTGGTCTTATCATTGCTGTTCCTGAATCGAGGGGGTTCTTGATGGGAGTGGAAACCTGTCATGATCTGATTGTCTGGGTTTGTCTTGTAGTACCTACCTTCTCCTTTTTGTCCCTCTCTCCTTCTACTGTGTGAGCTGTGTTTAAGTATTGTTTTCCCTTTTCCTCTTAAGAAGGACTACCTCCCTAGCTGTAATAACGGCTTGTTTGAATGAAGGAAGCGTTCACAGAATACTCGGAACATGCAAACTCTATGTTGTTTTTTTATTCCAAAAGAAGCAGACTGCTCTTGGAGGCAGCGGTGTGCATCTTGCGTGCATTGCATGTGCGTTTGCTGGAATCACTGCGGAAGTAATCACTGCGATAGAAATCCGTCCCCATGGACAGCGATGGGAGCCTGAGCCTGGAGTTTTAATCCGGTCTCGGCACGAATCCATGCTCGCGCTGCCCAGAGTCACTCCAGACCTCTTGCTTTCTTCCCCATTTTCCCACGGTTCTTCCTCCAGGTAAACTCTTGACCTTTCCCTTTTACCGAATCTAATCCTGCCTCTAATCATCCCATAATAAGCTTTGCATGGTCCTAGAAATCCCGTCAAACTCGTTGTAATGCGTTTGCCCTTTTCAGCGAGACACTTTCTGATAAACCAGGATAAACTCTTCCCCCTCCCCTTCTCGTTTCCGATTGAACCTCTTGAGATTTACACTTGAATGGTGCCTTTAATGTCCCATCGCTGAGTGTCCTTAGATCCCTGGGCTTTGCTGCTCTCTCCGTTAGCTCCGGACCGTTAGCGTTTGTGTATCCGGGGCTCTAATTAGTGACCTCCCTGTGCGCTTCGCTGCCTTTTATCTCCCAGCCCTGCGGCGCCGCCTCCTCCCCCCGGGGCAGGAGCTCAGCCCGGTCGCTGAGCACAAAGCCCTCTGGAGCCCTTGCAAGGCCGCCGGGTGCGGCGAGCGGAGCGCGGAGCGTGTGTCTCGGCGAGAGGGAAGCGCGGTGGCGGTGGCGGGAGGCGCAGTCCCACCGCGGCCCGCAGGGGGGAGCTCCCGGCCAAGGCGGCGCCGAGCGGCTGCGGGCGGGGAGGCGCCCGAGCCCGGCCCGGCCCTGCCCAGCGCAGCGCAGCCGGGCGGCGGCGAGCGGCGGCGAGCGGGGCCCCGGGCCAGCCGCTGCCGGGCCGCCAGCCGCACTCGGCCCCAGGGAGCCCGCCCGCCCTCGCCGCCGCCCTCGCCGCCGCCCTCGCCGCTGCCGGGCGCCGCTCGCCGCCGAGGACGGCGCGCCCGAGCCGCCCGCCGGAGCCCGCCCGCCGCCCCGCCATGGCGATCGCAAGGCAAGTGCTTTGTCTCTCTGCTCTCCTCTCGCTGCCGCACGCTCGCTCCCAGCCCCTGCGCTACTCCGTAGCCGAGGAGGCGCCGAGCGGCTCGCTCGTAGCCGACGTGGCCGAGGACGCGGGGCTGGCCCCGGCGCAGCTCTCGGCTCGCCGCGCCCGCCTGGCCTCGGAGGACGGCCGGCAGCGCTTGCGCTTGGACCGCGCCACCGGCCGCCTCGTCGTGGCCGAGAGGCTCGACCGGGAGGAGCTGTGCGCCCAGGCGCCCGCCTGCACGCTGCCCTTGGAGCTGCTGCTGGCCGACCCGCTGCAGTTCTTCCGCATCGAGGTGGCCGTGCGGGACGTCAACGACCACTCGCCCCGCTTCCCGGACGAGCAGATCACGCTTAGGATCTTAGAAAGGAGCGACCCCGAGTCGCGTTTCCCGGTGGTGGGTGCTGTGGACCTGGATATTGGCAGTAACAGCATCCAGTCTTACAGCATTTCTCCCGAGAACGAGTACTTTTCTGTCTCCTTTGGGAGTCAGAGTGTGGGCAAGAACTATGTGGAACTGGTTTTGGAAAAGCCCCTAGACAGAGAGGAGCAGGCAGAGATGAGTTTCAGTCTCATTGCTGTGGACGGGGGCTCTCCCCCGAGGAGTGGAACGACCCAAATCCGCATTGTCGTTCTGGATGTAAATGACAACCCTCCAATATTCACACAGCAGCTGTACCTTGGCCAGGTTTTGGAAAATGCCCCCGAGGGCACCATGGTTCTGAGTGTGCTGGCAACTGATCTGGATGTGGGTGTAAATGGGGAGATCTCCTACCAGTTCAGCAGAGGAGTGGGCCGAAGTGAAAAATTGTTCGCAATTGACCCCCAAAGCGGTGAAATTAAACTCATAAAGCCTCTGGACTTTGAGGTGGCACAAAAGCACGAGCTTGACATCCAGGCTACAGACGGTGGTGGCCTCTCAGCTATCTGCAAGGTACTGGTGGAGGTGGTAGATGTGAATGACCATGCTCCTGAGCTAGTGGTGAGTTCTTTCAGCAGCCCCCTCCCTGAGAATGCATTACCTGGGACAGTGGTCACCTTCTTCACTGTCAGGGACCGTGATGCTGGAGCCAATGGGAAGATCACCTGTGCCCTTGAGGACCAGCTGTCATTCTCCCTGCGGCCGGCCTATAAAAATTACTATGAACTGGTGACTGTGAGCACACTGGACCGGGAGGAGATGGCACGGTACGTCTTGACTATCATGGCAGAAGATGCAGGTTCACCTCCTCTCACCACCACCCAGACCTTCACGGTGGACATCTCTGATGTCAACGACAATGCACCTGTCTTCAACCAGACATCATACACCATGTATGTGCATGAGAACAATATTCCCACGATGTTGGTTGGAACCGTCCATGCCTCAGATGCTGACATAGGCCCCAATGCCAAGGTGACTTATTCCCTGGCACCAGCTCAACCCATAGAGCCGCCTCCCAGCTCTCTCTGCATCTCTGTGAACTCTGAGAATGGGCACGTATTTGTCCTACGACCTCTGGATTATGAGCAGCTGAAACAGATCGAGGTCTTAGTGATTGCCTCTGATGCAGGGTCTCCTCCTCTCAGTGCCAACGTCACTGTCCACGTTGTTGTGGTGGATGAGAATGACAATGCTCCAGTGGTGCTGCATCCAGCCCAGGACAGCAGCCCAGCATCCAGCGAGCTGGTGCCCATGTCGGTTGAGGCGGGGTACCTGGTCACCAAAGTGGTGGCTGTTGATGCTGACTCAGGACAGAACTCGTGGCTCTCATACCACCTGCTGAAGGCCTCTGACCCCGGTCTGTTTGTGGTGGGTGCCCAAAGTGGGGAGGTGCGTCTGAGGAGGCCAGTGACTGAGAGGGACACTGTGAAGCAGAATCTCATCATCCTGGTGCGAGACAATGGGCGACCTCCGCTGTCGGCCACAGCAGCACTGAGTGCACTTCTGCTCAATGACTTCTCAGATGTGCGCCTACCACACAGCAGCTTGGCCGCAGAGGATGACAGTGACTCCTTGACAACCTATTTAATCATTTCCCTGGTCTTTGTCTCACTGCTCTTTCTCGCATCCATGGCAGCATTCATCATTTGCAACGTGTGCAAGAGAAAGGAGCTGAAGGATGGGCACGTCATTTACGCTGCCAGCAACTTTCCGAGCACCCTGACTGATGCAGCCTCTGCAGGGACCCTTCCCCATCCCTACTACTACGAGATCAGCCTCACAACAGGTTCAGGCAACAGTGAGTTCAAGTTCCTGAAGCCCATCCTGCCCATCCTGCCACCACAGCACGGTGCTGTGGATGGGGGCACTGATGATGAGCAGGTTTGCCCCCAGATCCCTCTCACCATGGAGGATGTGACACCAGACAATGCAGGGATGCTCTCCACTGAAGAGTTCAACAGTCTTTCCTTTAACTAGGATAGAGTCAGGACAGCCAGAGCCTTCAGGTCTAGTGGCAAGAAAGGATCTGTGGCAATTTTTCCTCCAGAGCTCATCTGCGTTTGAAACTGCCATCATTGATTTTCCTCAAATTCTAACTCAGAAGAAAGTTTGTGTACCCCTTCAAAAAAACAAAACAAAAGTCACCCTCAGTCAGGTAATAATGTTTCAGGATTTTTATACCCATGTCTGACTCCTCCCAAAATGTATTTACTTCCAGTGCTCCTGGCCTAGTACTTGTGTCACTTGCTGTTGTTCAAAGCCATGGATCTCTTATTCTGTGCTGTAACACAATGGGAAGTTTTGGGCCGACAAATCAAATCCTCCCTGAAATGCGCATAGCTGTCATTCTCGTCAGGAAATTTCTTCACTGCGAGAGTGGTGAGGCACTGCAACAAGTTGCCCAGGGAAGTTGTGGCTTCCCCATCCCTGGACATGTTCAAAGCCAGGTTGGATGGGGCGTCGGGCAGCCTGATCTAGTGGGACGTGTCCCTGGCCATGGCAGGGGGGTTGAAACAAGACGATCTTTAAGGTCCCTTCCAACCCAAACTATTCAATGATTGTATGAAATCAAGGGAGTTGTGAGTACTGTGTTACAACATGGTGCATGCATAGAGCTGTTTCTTCTCTGGGTTCAGGATGTCTCTGAGATATTTGGGCTTTGTGTTTTGCCTTCTGGTCACTCTGTCTGTCCATCCAGCCGTTGTGTGACTGCGTATGCTGGACAAAGTCTGCCCAGGGAAGCAGGTAGTGGCTGACATCCAGAAATCGTGGGAAGCTGTCTTTATCTGCTTTTATGGGTTTGTGTTAGAGCATTACCTTCCCTTTTTCAGAGCATTACCCTCTCCATTTTCTCCTTCACATCTGTAAACTGTGTTTGAGCATTGTCTTGCCTCTTCCTCTAAGGAAGGACTGGCATCTCGCCTATAGTAATGTATTTTTTCCACTGGCCTGGAATATTCAGAAACCTCCCCATCGTGTTGTGCTGCAGTTACTTACTGTGTCCTTGTAAACCAACATACCCTTATGTGTAGAAGTGAAATAAAGAGAAAAAGTGAATTGCTTGTGTGGAGACAGCATTCTTTGAAGAGATGTTCCTCCTGGGTTTTCTCTGGTTTTCCAGAGGTTGGGTGTATCTTTTTCCTGTTTTCCCTTGACTGAGAACTGGATGTCTTGGGTAGATCCAGTTCTTCTGTTTCGAGGCATGGTCGATAGAGCATTCAGAAAAATGGTAGGGCACAGGGTGTTTCTGTCAGGCATCTGTGGGTCCAGCTAGATCAAGGTCAGGGAAGGCTGGTCCCTCCCTGAACAGGGACTCGGGGCGTGCAAAGGCCTTTGCAAAGCTGTGAGGTGGTGTTGGGGTGACTTATCCAACTCTCTTGACAGATCCAGCTGTAGATGACATCTGCGAAGTTTTCAAGCACAGAGTGTTTTGATTGTGAAAGTTTTGAGGGATGGATGGCATAAAGAAAGCATACATCTTCCTTTGGGTCTATATTTTGGGGAGCCCAAAGAAGTGGGTATTTGGTGAGTGAAAACTGCTGCCAGGAAGAGGTTTTGCTCTCAGGAAATGCATAGAACCTTCTGCAAGGCCCCCCTAAAAGGTAAGTCCTGTGCCAAGGCTGCTGAAGTGGTGCTGAGTGGAAAAACGTTGTTGAGGACTGAGTGATCCAAAATCCAGTTAGTTCAGGGAAGACAGAGGCTTTTGCTGTGTTGTGCTGCAAAATCCCTGGTCAGCAGGATAAATTCCGCCAGCTCATGGGAACACTGGAGCCTGGAGGCAGCACCCACGTGCTGCTGCTGGAGAGAAAGCCACTTGCAAGCAAGAAGTTCGCGGGTGAAGGTTCTTTAATGTCACACCAGAAATGAAGAATGGAACTGCTTTCTTGCAGGGAAGTCCTAAATGGACTTGCATGACTGTAACGGGAGCACTGTTTCTGCTCTGTGACAGGGGTCTGCAGGGTGTGCTGTGCATGGCTGGAGTCCTGCGTGAAGCTACTCTGCTCAGGGTTCCCCTCATCTAAAGGGACCGAGGATTATATATGCGAATCTCTTCTAGCAGTGGGAGCAATAATAAACCAGTTGTGAAAGACATGTGAGAGAGTGGCTGAGTCTTCCACCGAGATCCCTAGGAACCAGCACCTCCTGGTCTAAAACAGCTGCTTTTCGGTCAATTGAGCTCGAGGGTCCGGGTGTCTGATGCATCTCTGGCTGTTTTATTACGGTTTTACCCTGTGAGAGGGGGAAAGTTGTTTCCTGTCTCGGAGGGTCTGAACGCAATACTGAGCGTTCCCGAGGGTCTCGAAAGAGGTGCTGTTCAGGCAGTAATGTAGCGGGTAGGACTTGTCAGAGAGAAAACGGCGAATGCGGGTTGCGGGAGAGCCTCAGGTTCCGGCTGGAGAGGTCGTTTGATAATTCCTGCAGCAGGGTGAGGGAGCTGGAACGGGAGGCAGTGTCGGAGTGCGGCGTGTCGGTGCGGCTGGAGATCGTGGACGAGAAGGACAACGCGCCGCAGGTGCTGGAGCCGGGGCTGTTCCGCGTGGGGCTGCACAGCGGCGAGGTGCGCACGGCCCCAGCAAAGGCTCCAACACTGCCACCGACCGTGCCCGAGCCTGCCCGAGCCCAGGCGACGTCACCCGCCCTCAGCCCACAGCACCTCCGGGATGATTAAAAAAGTTATTTCCTGGAGCTCGTAGCGGGAGTAGCCGCGGGAGAAATCGATCCTCAGGGCCTGCGAAGAGTGCCCGAGGCTGGGGTTTTCTCCGATATCGTAATAGATCCCATTTCGCACTGCCCGCTTGTGTCCCGTACCAGTCACTCTACACACCCTCCATCTGTCCGATAATCCAGAAAAAACTTCTCCGCAGAATTTACTCCTTTATAAAGTTCCAAGTTAAACCTCTTGCAGCTGACACTTGAATGGTGCCTTTAATGTCCCATCACTGAGCGTCCTTAGATCCCTGGGCTTCGCTGCTCTCTCCGTTAGCTCCGGACCGTTAGCGTTTGTGTATCCGGGGCTCTAATTAGTGACCTCCCGGTGTGCTTCGCTGCCTTTTATCTCCCAGCCCTGCGGCACCGCCTCCTCCCCCCGGGGCAGGAGCTCAGCCCGGTCGCTGAGCACAAAGCCCTCTGGAGCCCTTGCAAGGCCGCCGGGTGCGGCGAGCGGAGCGCGGAGCGTGTGTCTCGGCGAGAGGGAAGCGCGGTGGCGGTGGCGGTGGCGGGAGGCGCAGTCCCGCCGCGGCCCGCAGGGGGGAGCTCCCGGCCAAGGCGGCGCCGAGCGGCTGCGGGCGGGGAGGCGCCCGAGCCCGGCCCGGCCCTGCCCAGCGCAGCGCAGCCGGGCGGCGGCGAGCGGCGGCGAGCGGGGCCCCGGGCCAGCCGCTGCCGGGCCGCCAGCCGCACTCGGCTCCAGGGAGCCCGCCCGCCCTCGCCGCCGCCCTCGCCGCCGCCCTCGCCGCTGCCGGGCGCCGCTCGCCGCCGAGGACCGCGCGCCCGAGCCGCCCGCCGGAGCCCGCCCGCCGCCCCGCCATGGCGATCGCAAGGCAAGTGCTTTGTCTCTCTGCTCTCCTCTCGCTGCCGCACGCTCGCTCCCAGCCCCTGCGCTACTCCGTAGCCGAGGAGGCGCCGAGCGGCTCGCTCGTAGCCGACGTGGCCGAGGACGCGGGGCTGGCCCCGGCGCAGCTCTCGGCTCGCCGCGCCCGCCTGGCCTCGGAGGACGGCCGGCAGCGCTTGCGCTTGGACCGCGCCACCGGCCGCCTCGTCGTGGCCGAGAGGCTCGACCGGGAGGAGCTGTGCGCCCAGGCGCCCGCCTGCACGCTGCCCTTGGAGCTGCTGCTGGCCGACCCGCTGCAGTTCTTCCGCATCGAGGTGGCCGTGCGGGACGTCAACGACCACTCGCCCCGCTTCCCGGACGAGCAGGTCACGCTTAGGATCCCTGAGACCAGCAACCCCGGCTCGCGTTTTCCTCTGGTGGTGGCTGAGGACTTGGATGTTGGCAGTAACAGCGTCCAGTCTTACAGCATCTCTCCCCGGAACGAATACTTTAGTGTTTCCTTTGGGAATCGTATTGACGGTGATCAATACTTGGAACTGGTATTGGAAAAGCCTCTAGACAGAGAGGAGCAGGAGGAGGTGGGTTTCATTCTTTTTGCAATGGATGGTGGCTCACCAGCGAGGAGTGGGAGCACCGAAATCCGCGTTGTTGTTCTGGATGTAAATGACAATCCTCCAGTCTTCACACAGGAGAGATATGTCGGCCGGGTTTTGGAAAATGCCCCCGAGGGCACCGTGGTTCTGAGTGTGGTGGCAACTGATCTGGATGTGGGTGCTAATGGGGACATCTCTTATCAATGGGGTAGCCAAAGCTCCTCTGCGTTTGTGATTGATGCCAAGAGTGGTGAAATTAAGCTCACAAAGCCTCTGGACTTTGAGATGACAGAGAAACACGAGTTTAGTGTGCAGGCCATGGATGGAGGAGGCCTCTCTGCTATCTGTAAAGTGTTGGTGGAGGTGGTTGATGTGAATGACAATGCACCAGAGCTGGTGGTGAGTTCCTTCAGCAGCCCCCTCCCTGAGAACGCGTTACCTGGGACAGTGGTTGCCTTCTTCACTGTCAGGGACCGTGATGCTGGAGCCAATGGGAAGATCACCTGTGCCCTTGAGGACCAGCTGTCATTCTTCCTGCAGCCAGCCTATAAGAATTACTATGAACTGGTGACTGTGAGCACACTGGACCGGGAGGAGACCGCATCATATATCCTTACTGTTGTTGCAGCAGATGCAGGGTCACCTCCTCTCACCACCACCCAGACCTTCACGGTGGACATCTCTGATGTCAACGACAATGCACCTGTCTTCAACCAGACATCATACACCATGTATGTACGTGAGAACAATATTCCCATGATGCTGGTTGGAACCGTCCATGCCTCAGATGCTGACATAGGCCCCAATGCCAAGGTGACGTATTCCCTGGCACCAGCTCACCTCACAGAGCAGCCTCCCTGTTCCTGCATTTCTGTGAACTCTGAGAATGGGCATGTATTTGTGCTGCGACCTCTGGACTATGAGCAGCTGAAACAGATCGAGGTCTTGGTGATGGCCTCTGATGCAGGGTCTCCTCCCCTCAGTGCCAACGTCACTGTCCACGTTGTTGTGGTGGATGAGAATGACAATGCTCCAGTGGTGCTGCATCCAGCCCAGGACAGCAGCCCAGCATCCAGTGAGCTGGTGCCCATGTCAGCTGAGGCAGGGTACCTGGTCACCAAAGTGGTGGCTATTGATGCCGACTCTGGGCAGAACTCGTGGCTGTCGTACCACCTGCTGAAGGCCAGTGACCCCGGTCTGTTTGTGGTGGGTGCCCAAAGTGGGGAGGTGCGTCTGAGGAGGCCAGTGACGGAGAGAGACACTGTGAAGCAGAATCTCATCATCCTGGTGCGAGACAATGGGCAGCCACCACTGTCGGCCACAGCAGCACTGAGTGCACTTTTGCTCAATGACTTCTCAGATGTGCGCCTACCACACAGCAGCCTGGACACAGAGGAGGAGGGCAACTCCCTGACAACCTATTTAGTCATTTCCCTGGTCTTTGTCTCACTGCTTTTCCTCGCATCCATTTCAACCTTCATCGCTTTCAAGTTTTGCAAGAGAAAGGAGCTGAAGGATGGACATGTGCTTTATGCTACCAGCAACTTTCCGAGTAGCCTGGCTGATGCAGCCTCTGCAGGGACCCTGCCCCATCCCTACTGCTACGAGATCAACCTCACAACCGGCTCGGGCAACAGTGAGTTCAAGTTCCTGAAGCCCATCCTGCCCAGCCTGCCACCACAGCACTGTGCCCTGGGCGGGGACACTGATGGTGAACAGGATTTTCCCGAAGGCCCTCTCACCACTGAGGATGTGGCACCAGAGAACTCAGGGATGCTCTCTGCGGAACAGTTCAATAGTCTTTCCTTTAACTAGCATAGAGTCAGCACAGCCAGAGGCTTCGGGCCTTGTGATAAGAAATGCTCCAGGGTATAACCTGTGGCAATGGTTTCCCTAGAGTTAATCTGCCTTTACAATTGGCATCAATTTTCCTACCCTGAAATTACCAAAATCAGAAGACAACGTCTCTCCTCCAAAACACTAAAAAAACTGAAAGAAGCTAAAGTCTCCTTAATTATGATGATAAAATATTTCAGCTCTATTACAGGCATTTCTTAGATGCTTTCAGAGTGGGCTTCATATCACTTGCTGTTGGCCAAGGTCATGGATCTCTTTTTCTGTGGTGTATTTCAATAGCAAGGTCCTTGCTAGAAATGCATGTAGCCTTCATTCTGGGTCAGAAAAGCAAGAAATTTCTGAGTATTGTGATAGAAGGTGATGCATGCATGGAGCTGTTTCTGCTCTGGGTTCTGGATGTTTCTGCATCTGAGATGCATGGACTCTGTGTGTTTTGCCTTGTGATGTCTCTGTCTTTCTGTCCAGCCATTGTGTGACTGCATACGCTGCAAAAGTCTGCGAAGGGAAGCAGGAGGGCGCTCGCATGCACACATTGAGGTGCACAGCATTCCAGGTCCGCAGGCAAGAGTGACATGTTGAGCCTTAGTTATGCTGTCTCATCTTGCATAGTGAAGAGCAGGAAAGGGTACGAGATATTCCTTTGACCTATATGGGTGGTGTGGGTATGCTGCCTCCTTGGGATTGCCTTGGAAATACGTAGCATGGCCTTGTTGGAATGGAATGGAATGGCAAAGCTGAAGTCCTTACATGCTTTTACACGACCTTTCACCAGCTTCATTGTTGTCCTCTGAAAGCAGACCTGATCTGATTTTGTGGGTTTGTGTTACAGCTTTGGCAATTTTGGATTTGCTCTTTCTCCTTCCACTGTCTGAAGCTGTGTAGATTCGTAGAATCATTTACTTTGGAAAAAATCCTTGAGAGTAAAGATTCCAACTGTTAACGTTGCACAACCTACTCCACCACTACGTATGTCCCTATATCCACCCAGGGCCATGTTCAGGGACGGTGCCTCAGCCACTTCCCTGGGCAGCCTGTGCCAATGCTTGACAGCCCTTTTGGTGTTACAAAATCCTTTGCAGAAGGGTTAACTCTACTCACTGTAACCGCAGAGCCTGCTGGCAGCACCAACTTGCTGCTGCTGGTGAGAAAGTCACCTAAGAGCAAGAAGTCTGCGTGTGAACATCTTTTACTATGGCACCAGTAATGAGGAACAGAATTGTTCATTTGCAGGAAGGTCCTAAAAGGGCTTGAATGACTGAAGCAGGTGGGACTCTTTCTTTCTATGACCAAGATCTGCATGGCTGCAGTCCTGCCTGGAGCGATTCTATTCATCGTTCTCAGCATTTAAAGGGATTAAATAGGGATTTCCTTGGAAATATATCAGCAGTAACGATGTTGAGATGGAAGAGGATGGAATGGAATAGAATAGAGTAGAATACTTTAGTTGGAAGGGAGATATAAGGATCATCTAAGTCCAACTGCCTGAGCACTTCAGGGCTGACAAAATGTTAAACAATATTTTCCTTGTTGGACAGCTGGAATACCTCTGGCCAGCTTCATTAGATGATCTAGAATGGTCCTGCTGTAACATTTGCAGGCTCCTTCAGTACTCTGTGAGGGCCCCCATCAGGCCAAATGGATTTGTGAATATTCAGCTGATACAGCTGATCTCTGACAATTTCAGCATCCATGAAGGAAAAGTCACTGTTCCCACCCTCATGGTCCTCCACCTCAGTGGACTAGGCAGCCCAGGGTTAGGTGACCATCTTCAACAAGTATCAATCCAATTTTTCTTGGACCACGTTCTACTATAAACATATTGAAAATGTCTGTCTTGGTGCCTGACACAGCACTGGCCAGTTTTGCCTCTAACTGAGCTTTGGCCTATGGTGTGTTCTCCCTGCATACACAAGCCACAGGTCTGCAATCTTCCTGCAACGTCTCATCTTGCTTCCAGAGATGATAGAATTTATTTCTCCGCTTGAGCTCCACGAGATTCCTGTAGGGCCCAGATGGACTTCTGCCCCTCTTGCTTGGCTTTTGGCACAGTGGCGTAGCCTGTTCATTGGCTGTAAGTGTAGAGTTGTGAAAACATGTTTGTTGTCTTTGTGTGGAGAGTGAGGAAACACCAGGAATTGCTTCAAAGGATTTTGTCTGAAGGTAGCATGGAGATGAACTTGGAAACAGGCCATTGGGTTTACTCTTGTCATTGTTGTTCTGAGTTGAGAGGCTTCTTGTAGTAAGTGGAAAGCTGTCCCACTATGATTTTCTGGGTTTGTGTTACAGCATTTGCTTTCTCCCTTTGGCCCTTTCTCTTTCTACTTTGTGAACTGTGTTTGAGCTTTATCTTGCCAATTCCTCTTAAGAGGGACTGTAACCTCATGTATAGTAAGAAAATGTTTGACTGGCAGAGAGTATTTGGAAACCCTCTCACAGTGTTGTGCTGTAGTTATGAACTGTACAGTTGTAATCTGGGACAGCTTTGTGTGTAAAAGTGAAATAAAGAGAACACGTGTATGCCTTGTGTGGAGACAGTAGTCTGTGGGGTTGTTCATTCTGGGAAAGCTCTGTGAATATTTTTCAAAAACTTTTTTCCTTCTATTGTCCCTTGGTTGAATTAAGGTTGAGCAGGGGCCTTTCTTCAGTTTGGAGACACATTCGGTAGAGCATTCAGGAAAGTTGTGGGAACAGGGATTTGCTGTCAGGCCTCTGTGGCTCTTCCAGGCACTGAGCTTCTGGCTGTAACAGGGCTAAGTTAGATCCAGGTCAGGGGGACCTGGTCCCTCCTCGAAGAGTGGCCTTGGGTGTGCAAAGGCCCTGCAAATCAGTAAGGTTGAGGAGTGAAATTTCCAACTCTTTTGACAGCTCTGGTTGTGGATGTAACTGTTTGTTTTTTCAACACCAAATGTTTTGATGCTAAATATTTAGAGGTGTGGATATCACAAAGACAACAGACATCTTCCTTTTGCGTCATCAGGAGGTGGGCATTTGGTGGGTGAAAACTGTAGCCAGGAAGAGGCTTTGCTGTCAGGAAATGTAGAGGACTGGAGCTGTGCCTTCTGCAAGGCCCCCATAAAAAGATAAGTCCTGAACCTGGTCTGATGAAGTGATTCTGAGCAGAAGACCATTGTATGTGGAGAACTGAGTGATCTACAGTCCAATTAATGTGGAAAGGCACAGACCTTTGCTGTGCTGTGTTGTGCTCCAAAATCCCCGGTCAGCAGCAGAAACTCAGCCAGCTCACTGGAACCATGGAACCTGCAGGCAGCACCCACTTGCTGCTAGAGAGAAAGCCACATGTGAACAAGAGCTCTACCTCCAAACTTCTTTTAGTGTGACAGCTGAAGTGAGGAGTAGAATCAAGTTCTTGCATGAAAGTCTTAAAATGGCTTGAATGACTGAAACGGGGTCAATCTTTCTTTTCTTTGATGGGGGTCTGCATGGCTGCTGTGCATGGCTGGAGCCCTGCCTGAAGTGTCTGCCCAGGGTTCTCCTCATCTACAGGGACAGAGCATTATCTCTGGAGATCTCTGATAGCATGAGCGACAATGAAGAAGGTGTGATTGACATCTGAAACAGTGGCTGTGTCTGTCTCAGTCTCACTGACACCCCGAGGAACCAGCACCTCTTGGTCTAACTCAGCTGCTTCTGGGATCATTTGATCTCGAGCATCCAGGTGTCTGATGCAGTTCCTAACCAGACAATTCATTATAGTTTTTACCATGTGAGAGGGGAAATGTTGTCTCCTGTATTGGAGGGCCTCAACAGGCTGCTGGACTTTCCTGAGGTGCTCATCAGAGGTACCGTTCAGGAAGCAATGTGGTGGGTAGGACTTGTGTGAGAGGGTGGTCTGTGTGAGAGCAGCTGGACCAGCATGTGTCTCATCTTCTGTAGGGGAAAGCTGTAAAGCACACTAGATTTTCCTTGGCCACTTAGAAGGATGTCTGGGAGCTTTGTCCTGGGATTTCCTTTGAAGGAAGTCAGAAGTACCGTGTTGAGGTGGAATGGAATGGAATGGAATGGAATGGAGTATTTTAGTTGGGAGGATTCTACCTGAATCTTCTTAGTCCAACTGCCTGAGCACTTCAGTACAGGTCAGACATCAAGGAATATTATGAAGGGCATTGTCCAAATGGCTCTGAAACACCAGCAGGTGTAGGGCACTGATTTTGCAGTCTTTCTAGAAATCTTGACCTTGCTTCCAGGGTTGACACAATATATTTCTCCCCTTGAAATCCACGAGGAGTTCCCTGTTTGGCTTCCACAAAGTTGCTGTGAGTGAAGTTTTGCAGATGCATCAGAGTTCATATGATGTCAACATTGGTGCAGAATCTCAGACAGGCTGAGAGGGAGCTCTGATTATGACCCACTCCTCTCATTCTCGTGTAGTCCATTCTGTAGGGGTAACATCTGGGGTATCCCTCGATCCAGCTCCTTATCTTCACCTTTTATCAGTGGCGCCTCTAGTAAGGGACATGGTGTGTTGCTCCAGCCCTGCTGTGGGGCAACCCTCACCAAAAAGTACGGACCCAAAGAACTCCAAAATCATACATCTGGCCATTTCCAACACACAAAACATATAGTTACTACATCTATAAGCTATCCAAATACAACATACAATGATTTATATTCACAGATCTTCTTAATACTTCTTTGAGGATCACCTCTGAGTCTTTGTTCTGTGGTTATGGTGTGATATGCGGAGGGGATACTCAGGGGCCAATTTGGTCATCCCGATAGGCAAACGATTGGCAAATACATAATGGACCCCTTGCTTTCCCATCTCCCCTCGGTTTCCCCATGGTGGTGCCTCCCAGATCCACTCTTGAACCACTATCATCCACTATAATCATCACAGATCAAGGAAAATGTCTTCTCCCTCCCCTTCTGACCGTTATTGTTTGTGTAACTGTGGGTTTAATTTGTGACCTCTCCTCTTGGATTCCTTGCATTTTATGTTAATCGCTGTGTCCGTGAATCCTTCCCCAAGTGCAGGACTTCGGGTTTGATCTCCTAGAGCAGCAGCGTCATTCTCGAGTGGTGTTGAGCGAAGGTGATGGGGAAGCATTTCCTTATAGAAACTTTCCCCTCTGGCACCAGCTCTCATATACCATAGAGGTTCTTCTCGGACCCGCCCGACTCGCTAAGGGTCCTGTGCTGATGAACAAGTGGAGAAGAGGAGGAAAAAGCCCTCAATGTGTCCCGTGGAAGTGGAGGATCTTGCACTGCCCACTCAGAGGAAAACCCCGAGCTGCGGATGAGGAGCTGGCGTTTAGGAGCCGGGCAGTGCTGCCCAGAGCCGCGCTCTGTCTGCGGGGAGGGAGCTGCTTCCTAGCAAAGAGAGAGCGTTCCCACTGCGCCTTTTGGCTCCGGCTGGGCACGGGGAGCGCAGCCTCCAGCAGCAAAGGCCGGGCTGGCGGCTCTGCCGCGGCTGAGCAGCAGAGGAAATATTCCCCCGTGCGACGCTGGGTGGGGGTGTTGGCCGCGAACCGGCGGGTTCCTGTGCCCGCCCCGGCTTTGCAGGCACCGGCGGAGAGAAAGAGCCGCGGGAGCCGCTCGGGAAGGGCGGCGGCACACGGAGTCGGGGAGCTCGGGGGCTTTCAGGCCCCTCAGCCCGGGACTGCTGACCAAATCCGCCTCGGACGCCGCTGGACGATGCTGGGAACGATGGAGGACGGGGAATGGCTTTTGTGGCGAGTGCGAGCGAGTGGGAGACGGAGCGGAGAGCGGCAGAGGCGAGTGATCTTGTTCCTTGTGTGCGTTTGCGTGTGTCAGAGCGGGGCCGAACCCCTCCGCTATTCCCTGGCGGAGGAGATGGAGAGGGAGTCGTTTGTGGGCAATATTGCAGAGGACCTGGGGCTTTCTCCGAGCCAGCTGGCGGCTCGCAAGGCGCGCGTTGTGTCCGAGGGGAACGAGCGGCTTTTCCACCTCAATCGAAACACGGGAGCGCTGACGGCAAAGGAGTCTCTGGACCGAGAGGAGATGTGTCCGAGGAGAGACACCTGCACCGTCTTCTTTAAGATAGTCTTTGAAAATCCGTTGGAGCTGATCCGAGGGGAGTTGGAGGTTCTTGACGTGAACGACAACTCTCCCGTTTTCCCGGAAAAGGAGGTGGTTTTAGAGATTGTGGAAACCACATCTCCTGGGTCCAGTTTCCCTTTGCAAAGCGCGAGGGACAAGGACGTGGGCAGCAACGGATTGCAGAACTACAGTCTTGGGACTAATTCACATTTCTCCCTCGATGTTGGAACAGAGAAAGGTGAAGTAACTTATGTGGGGCTCGTTCTAGAGCGGCAACTGGATCGAGAAGAACAGCCGCAGCTGAATTTACTCCTCTCCGCTAGCGATGGGGGCTCCCCGCCCAGGTCGGGAACCACACAGGTGCGGATCGTGGTGCTGGATGCCAATGACAACACCCCGGTGTTCAGCCGGGAGGTCTACGAGGTGCAACTGGCCGAGAACAGCCCCCCGGGGCAGCTGGTGGTCAGAGTCTCGGCCGCGGATCCCGACGAAGGGTCCTACGGGAAAGTGCGATACAGATTCACCCAGATATCAGAGCGGTCGCAGGAGCTCTTCCAGCTGAACCCTGACACCGGGGAGATCCGGGTGGCGGGAAACGTCGACTTCGAGGAAGCAAAGAACCACAAGATGGTGGTGACAGTCACCGACGGCGGGGGTCTGTCTGCGCACTGCAAAGTGCGGGTGGAGGTGCTGGATGTGAACGACAACGCCCCGGAGATAACGCTCACCTCCCAGTCGGTCTCCGTTCCCGAGGACGCGCCGCCCCGCACCGTGGTGGCCCTGTTGAGCGTGCGGGACCGCGACTCCGGCGACAACGGCAGGACGGAGTGCTCCATCGACGGGGACTCGCCCTTCATGCTGACGGGCGGCGGGGATGAGTACTACGAGCTGAGGACGACGGCGGCGCTGGACAGGGAGCGGGCGGCAGAGTATAACGTGACGGTGAGAGCCGCGGACCGGGGCAGGAGGCGGCTGAGCTCCCGGGCGAGCCTGCGGGTGCAGGTGTCGGACGTGAACGACAACGCGCCCGAGTTCACGCAGGCGGTTTACACGGCGTCGGTGTCGGAGAACGAGGGCCCCATGGTCCGCATCGGCAGCGTGAGCGCCACGGACGCCGACGCGGGAGCGAACGGGCGCGTGAGATACGCGCTGGTGCGGCAGGAGGGCGCGGAGCAGCCCGCGGTGTCGGTGAACGCCGAGAGCGGCGCCGTTTTCCTGCTGCGGCCGCTGGACTACGAGCAGGTGCGCGCCTTGGAGGTGGCGGTGCGCGCTGCCGACGGCGGCTCGCCGCCGCTGAGCGCCCAGGCGGTGCTGCGCGTGGTGGTGCGCGACGAGAACGACAACGCGCCCGTGGTGCTGCACCCGCCCGCCGAGAGCAGCGGCGCGGCGGCGGGCGAGCTGGTGCCGCGCTCGGCCGAGGCCGGGTACCTGGTGGCCAAGGTGGTGGCGGTGGACGCGGACGCGGGGCAGAACGCGTGGCTGTCGTACGAGCTGTGGAAGGCGACGGAGCCGGGGCTGTTCCGCGTGGGGCCGCACAGCGGCGAGGTGCGCACGGCGCGGGCCGTGGCGGAGCGGGACGCGCCCCGGCACAGGCTCGTCGTGCTGGTGCGAGACCGCGGGCGGCCGCCGCGCTCCGCCACCGCCACCCTCGGCATCGCCCTGGTCGGCGGCTTCTCCGACGCCCATCTGCGGGGCGCCGAGGAGGCGCCGGCCGCCGAGCCCGAGGGGCCGCTCACCCTCTCCCTCACCGTCTGCCTGGCCTGCGTGTCCGCCCTCTTCCTGGCCACGGCGGGGGCCGCCGTGGCGGCCAAGGTGCGGCGGGCCCGGCGCAGCGCGGCCGAGAGCTTGCCCGCCTTCCCGCAGTCCGCCCCGCCGAGCAGCGCGGGCTCCCTGCCCCGCAGCTCCGTCTACGACGTCTGCTTCGCCGCCGGCAGCCTCGACGGCGACTTGCGCTTCCTCGGGCCCCTCCTGCCCTGCTTCCCCGCCGGGCTGCCCCCCGGCCCGGCCGAGCAGCGGAGCTCGCTCTGCTCCACGGAGGCGGCCAACCTCGGCGACGACGGCGACCGGGCTGCAGAGGTGAGGGACCTGCCCGGGCCGGGGCGAGGCGGGGAGCGGGGAGGGAGCAGCGCGGGGGGCTCGGGGTGTCGCTCACGTGGGGAGTCTCGGTGTTGTGGCTCTGTGGGTGGAGGAGCCCCAGGGTCGGGAGGAGAGGGCGGAGAGGGTCTGAGAGCCGCTGGTGGGGGCGTCCCAGGAGGATCTGTTAAGGGTCAGCTGCTCCCCAAGTACTGACTTATGGGGGTCTTGGGCACCCAGTTCTCAGTGTTGCCCTTAGATCAAGTGTATCAGCGCAAAGGAGGAGGGCAGCTGCACCTCGACCTGGTTCTCAAAACCATCGAGGTTAAGGAAGAGAGGGGACTAACGTCTCGACCTCCTGGTTCCACCTCCTCTGTCTCTGGAAAGAGAACAGTAGCGTTCTCCGTACAGCAGTGACTGACGGGTCCTTTCAGTCCCTCGCTTTTGCCTCCCTCCAACGCCCAAATTACAACCCGCGCTCTCCGTTCTTGCAGGACAGAGCTCCCATCTCCGCAGACACGGCTCGCAGACGTGTCGAAGCAGCTTGCACTGCAGACAGGGGGAAGGAGCTCCATGGCAATTCTGATCCAAACCCTTGGCTCCCCACTCAGTAAACGAGGGGAAAGGCGAGAGTGTCTGTCGTCCCTGGCCAGCGTCCTCACAAGGAAAACACCGAAAAAAGGACCAGGGAAGAACAAGGTTTCTCTGTGAGAGAGCAAACCCATTCTCCTCTTCAGCATTGTTTTCTTCATATAAGTATTGTGTAATTGTGACATAGACGGAGGACGAGGACTGTGTTGCATGTTGATAAATCCGAGACTCCGTGCGTGACTGTGAGAGCCTTCTTCCTTCTAAATGTTAAGGGAAATCTTGAAACCTGGAAGCGTATCTTCAAGATAGCTTTTTCCTACATCACCTTTTCTGAGTTTATTTTTGTTTTGATAGCGTTCTGTAATCATGTCTCCATTCTCTGCACTCCGTTAAAACCGATTTAATTAGAAACGATTGACAGCGGCACTCCGCACATTTGAGCAGGAGTTCACTGATTCCTCAAACTGTAAAGCGTGGGCTTTGAGCAACGTATTCGTTTTCTTTTATAAGGTAAAGTGCAAGATAACATTTCCGGATTGTTGAGTATAAAGTAATAGAGAATTGAAAGTGCTGTTTGTTTTTTTGCAGTGAAACAGGCTTTTACACTCAGCTTGAGGCACTGTAGAGGACAGGGCGTAAAGTAGCTTTCTGTTTTCTTCTCCCTTACTTAATCGATAATGAGCTATGAAGTGTATGTGATATTTCCTATCTGTCGCACATTTAAACAATCAAATGCCTGATGTAAATGAACGCAATAAAAAAACCCTTGCAACTCCCTCGGGTTTGTGGAGGATCACTAGTCCAAGCAGAATTCCGAGAATCAACCCGTGCATTTTGCAGTAGATTTGATGCAGGGAAAATCAAAGCGACTTAGAAGCAGGACATTCTCAGAAGGCGAAGCAAGGTGGAGGGCGATTTTCTGTGGGAAGCAGAGGACCGAGAGATGCTGCTCAAAGCGCCGTCGAGCGGTCTCCCTGTTTGGAATCGGAGGGAACAAACTCGATCGATTCTTGTAGCAAGTTGCTCTTTCCTATGAGACCCTTTTTGTTCATCCAATGCAATGATTATATCACCTTCTAGTTTACAAAGATTTTGTTTGAACGTCTTCAAGGTGGTGCCTTTAATGTCCCATCGCTGAATGTCCTTAGACCTCTCGCTCTCCTCTTCTACCTCCATTTCCCCACAACTGCATCTCCAAGTACTCTCTTGTGTCCTCCCTTGAATGAAAATGATCTGTTTTTATTCACCCCACAACAGGCTTTGCCTATTCCTAGACTCCCTGTCAAAGGGCTCGTAAACACTTTAATCTTTCTACTGAGTCACTTTCTGATAATGTGGGATGATCTCTTTGGGCCCATTCGCGTTTACAAAGTTTCAGGAAGAACATCTTGCAGTTGAAACTTGAATGGTGACTTTAATGTCCCATCGCTGCATGTCCTTAGATCCCTGGGCTTTGCTGCTGACTCCGTTAGCTCCTGCTGGTCGGTGTTTGTGTATCTGGGGCTCTAATTAGTAACTTCGCTGTGTGTTTTCCTGCCTATCATCTCTCACTGCCTGGCCGCGCTCCCCACACCCTCCACCTCTCCATCAATATAGGATAAACTTCCCCCACGGAACTGCTTTACAAATTTGGGGCTTGAACCTCTTGCAGGTGACATTTGAATGGTGCCTTTAATGTCCCATCGCTGCGTGTCCTTAGATCCCTGGGCTTTGCTGCTGTCTCCGTTAGCTCCGGACCGTTAGCGTTTGCGTATCCGGGGCTCTAATTAGTGACCTCCCTGTGTGCTTCGCTGCCTTTTATCTCCCAGCCCTGCGGCGCCGCCTCCTCCCCCCGGGGCAGGAGCTCAGCCCGGTCGCTGAGCACAAAGCCCTCTGGAGCCCTTGCAAGGCCGCCGGGTGCGGCGAGCGGAGCGCGGAGCGTGTGTCTCGGCGAGAGGGAAGCGCGGTGGCGGTGGCGGTGGCGGGAGGCGCAGTCCCGCCGCGGCCCGCAGGGGGGAGCTCCCGGCCAAGGCGGCGCCGAGCGGCTGCGGGCGGGGAGGCGCCCGAGCCCGGCCCGGCCCTGCCCAGCGCAGCGCAGCCGGGCGGCGGCGAGCGGCGGCGAGCGGGGCCCCGGGCCAGCCGCTGCCGGGCCGCCAGCCGCACTCGGCCCCAGGGAGCCCGCCCGCCCTCGCCGCCGCCCTCGCCGCCGCCCTCGCCGCTGCCGGGCGCCGCTCGCCGCCGAGGACCGCGCGCCCGAGCCGCCCGCCGGAGCCCGCCCGCCGCCCCGCCATGGCGATCGCAAGGCAAGTGCTTTGTCTCTCTGCTCTCCTCTCGCTGCCGCACGCTCGCTCCCAGCCCCTGCGCTACTCCGTAGCCGAGGAGGCGCCGAGCGGCTCGCTCGTAGCCGACGTGGCCGAGGACGCGGGGCTGGCCCCGGCGCAGCTCTCGGCTCGCCGCGCCCGCCTGGCCTCGGAGGACGGCCGGCAGCGCTTGCGCTTGGACCGCGCCACCGGCCGCCTCGTCGTGGCCGAGAGGCTCGACCGGGAGGAGCTGTGCGCCCAGGCGCCCGCCTGCACGCTGCCCTTGGAGCTGCTGCTGGCCGACCCGCTGCAGTTCTTCCGCATCGAGGTGGCCGTGCGGGACGTCAACGACCACTCGCCTCGGTTCCCGGACGAGCAGGTCACGCTTAGAATCGCGGAGAACAGCAACCCGAGACTGCGTTTTCCTCTGGTGGGGGCTCGGGACCTGGATATTGGTAGCAACAGCGTCCAGTCTTACAGCATCTCTCCCGAGAACGAGTACTTCAGTGTCTCTTTTGGGACTCGAACTGAGGGGGACAAATATGTGGAACTGGCCTTGGAAAAGCCTCTAGACAGAGAGGAGCAGGCGGAGATGAGTTTCAGCCTCATTGCTGTGGACGGGGGCTCTCCCCCGAGGACTGGGACTACTCAAATCCACATTGTTGTTCAGGATGCAAATGACAATGCTCCAGTCTGCACGCAGGAACGCTACATTGGCCACGTTTTGGAAAATGCCCCTGAGGGCACCGTGGTTCTTAGTGTCGTGGCATCTGATCTGGATGCAGGTTCTAATGGGGACATCTCCTACCAGTTCAGTGAAGAGGTGGACCAAAGCGAATCAGCGTTTCTGATTGATGCCAAGACCGGTGAAATTAAATTGAAAAAGCCTCTGGACTTCGAGGCAGCACAGAAACACGAGCTCAGTGTTCGGGCGACAGACGGTGGGGGCCTCTCAGCTATCTGTAAAGTGTTGGTGGAGGTGGTAGATGTGAATGACAATGCACCAGAGCTGGCGGTGAGTTCCTTCAGCAGCCCCCTCCCTGAGAATGCATTACCTGGGACAGTGGTTGCCTTCTTCACTGTCAGGGACCGTGATGCTGGAGCCAACGGGAAGGTCACCTGTGCCCTTGAGGACCAGCTGTCATTCTCCCTGCGTCCAGCCTATAAGAATTACTATGAGCTGGTGACTGTGACCACACTGGACCGGGAGGAAATGGCACGGTATATCCTGACTGTCATAGCAGCAGACGTGGGCTCACCTCCTCTCACTACCACCCAGACGTTCACGGTGGACATCTCTGATGTCAACGACAATGCACCTGTCTTCAACCAGACATCATACACCATGTATGTGCATGAGAACAATATTCCCACGGTTCTTGTTGGAACCATCCATGCCTCAGATGCTGACATAGGCCCCAATGCCAAGGTGACCTATTCCCTGGCACCAGCTCACCTCACAGAGCAGCCTCCCTGTTCCTGCATTTCTGTGAACTCTGAGAACGGGCACGTGTTTGTGCTGCGACCTCTGGACTATGAGCAGCTGAAGCAGATTGAGGTCTTGGTGATTGCCTCTGATGCAGGATCTCCTCCCCTCAGGGACAACGTCACTGTCCGCGTTGTTGTGGTGGATGAGAATGACAACGCTCCACTGGTGCTGCATCCAGCCCAGGACAGCAGCCCAGCATCCAGCGAGCTGGTGCCCATGTCGGCTGAGGCGGGGTACCTGGTCACCAAAGTGGTGGCTATTGATGCTGACTCTGGACAGAACTCGTGGCTCTCGTACCACCTGCTGAAGGCCACTGACCCCGGTCTGTTTGTGGTGGGTGCCCAAAGTGGGGAGGTGCGTCTGAGGAGGCCAGTGACAGAGAGAGACACTGTGAAGCAGAAGCTCATCATCCTGGTGCGAGACAATGGGCGGCCACCGCTGTCGGCCACAGCAGCACTGAGTGCACTCCTGCTGAATGACTTCTCAGATGTGCGTCTACCACACAGCATCCCGGACCTAGTTGACGACAGCGACTTCTTGACAACCTATTTAATCATTTCCTTGGTCTTTGTCTCACTGCTCTTCCTTGCATCCATGGCAACCTTCATCACTTGCCAAGTGTGCAAGAGAAAGGAGCTGAAGGATGGACATGTGCTTTATGCTGCCAACAACTTGCCAAGCAGCCTGGCTGATGTAGCCTCTGCAGGGACCCTGCCCCATCCCTATTGCTATGAGATCAGCCTCACAACAGGTTCAGGCAACAGCGAGTTCAAGTTCCTGAAGCCCATCCTGCCCAGCCTGCCACCACAGCACTGTGCCCTGGGCGGGGACACTGGTGATGAACAGGTTTTTCCCCAAGGCCCTCTCACTGCTGAGGATGTGCTACCAGAGAACACAGGGATGCTCTCTGGGGAAGAGTTCAATAGTCTTTCCTTTAACTAGGATGGAGTGAGAAGTAGAGTCTTCAGGCCTCTATGATGCAGAGGATGCTGTGCTACAAACTGTGGCAATTTTTCCTCCAGAGTTCATCTGCATTTGCAATTAGTAGAAATGATCTCTGTCAAATTCTTAGTCCGCAGAAAGGTTGTCTTCCCCTCCAAAAACCAAGCGAAATGAACTAAAGGCTCCCTCAGACAGGTAACAAAGTTTCAGCTCTGTTACAGCTATTCCTAACCGCATTACCGCTTTGAGAAGAGATGGTAATTCCAGTGCTCCCGGCCTATGTCTTGTCTCCCTTGCTGTTGGGCAATGCTGGGGATCTCTTATTCTGTGCAAGGTGAATTTCGGGCAGCATTATCACATCCATGCTGAAATGCAGGTAGCCCTCATTCAGGTCTGAAAACCTAGGAAGTTGAGAGTGCTGTGTGACAACGTGATGCATGTCTGGGGGTGTATCTTCTCTGGGTTCTGGATGTCTCTATCTCTGAGATGTGTGGGCTCTGTATGATTTGCCTTCTGATTACTGTGTCTGCCCATCCAGATATTCTGTGACTGGAATAGAATATCATTGAACAGAATATGTTAATGTGAAGGTATCTACTAGGATCATTTTAGTCCAAGTGCCCGACCACTTCAGGACTGTCCAAACGTTAAAGCATATTATGAAGGGCATTGTCCAAATGGCTCTGAAGCATGGATAAGTGTGAGGCATCAACTCTGCAATCTTCCTCCAAAGTCTGAGAGCCTTCCAGAGATGACACAATTTATATTTTTCCCCCAGAGGACCCCGAGTAATTCCCTATTGGGCACAGATGGACTTCTGCCCCACTTTTAACATATTGCCATTGCCTGCTCATAGACTGTAAGTGTAGCGAGTTGTGAAAACTTGCTCATTGTCATTGGGTGGAGTGCATTGAAACTCAAGAGGTTGCTTCTGAGAGCCGTTGAATTTAGGTTCTACTTTTGTCATTATTATTCCTTAAGTGAGATGCTTCTTCATGAGAGTGGAAGGCTGCCTCGGTCTGATTTTCTGGGCTTGTGTTGGAGCATTTGCTTTCTCCTTTTTGCCCTTTCTCCTTCTGCTTTATGGACTGTATTTGACCACTATCTTGTCTCTTCCTCTGAAGAAGGACTGTTACACCATCTGTATTAACTGATTGTTTGGCTGGCATGGAAAAGTCCTCCCAGTGTGTTGTGCTGCAGTTATGAACTGTACCTTTGTAAACTGGGACAGCCTTGTGTGTAACAGTGAAATAAAGAGAACACAGTCCTTGTCGAGGCATTCATTCTGGGAAAGCTCTGTGAATGTTTTTTGCAAAGGTGGGAAAACTGTTTCTCCTGTTGTCCCTTGGCTGAGTTTGGTCTCATCATTGCTGTTGTTGAATTGAGAGTCTTCTTGTTGGGAGTGAAAATGTGTCCTGATTTGGTTTTCCTCTTAAGAAAGACTGTCACCGCAATTACACTAGAGGTTTGTTTTAATGAATGCGATGTGACTCAGAATACTCGGGAAGTGCATGCAGTGTGTTGTTTTCTCCTCCATTTTTTATCCTGTGAGAGACAGGCTGCTCTTGGAGGCAGCTGTGGGCATCTCCTGAGCATTGCGTGTGCATTTGCTGCAGCTCACTAAGAGGTCTGTGGGAGACCTTCTAACTCAGAAGGAAGTTTGTCTCCCTCTCCTAAATACAAATGAAAGTCATAAAATGCTCTCTCAGTCAGGTAACAACATTTCAGTTTTGCTACAACTGCTTCTGAGATGCTTCAAGAAATGGTTTATTTCCAGTGCTCCAGCCTAGTTATTATCTCCCTTGATGTTGGGCAAGGCTGTGGACCTCTTAATCTGTGCTGTAATGTGATGAACATGTTGTGCAGACAAATCACATCCTTGCTGAAATGCACATAGCCCCCTTTCTGGGTCAGAAAAGTAATGAGGTTGTGAGTCCTGTGTTTTAAAGTGATGCATGCTTGGGTATGTTTCTTCTCTGAGGTCTGGGTGCCTCTGTCCATGAGATGTGAGGGCTCTGTGTGTGTTTTTGCTTCTGGTCACTCTGTCTCCCCTTCTAGTCATTGTGTGAGTGCATATGATGCACAAAGTCTGCCCAGGGAAGCAGGGAGGTGCTCACATGCAGCTGTTGTTGTGCACAGCATTCCAGCTCAACAGGCAGGAATCACTGATCTTTTGAGTAACAAAATTTCATGTTCTTTAGCAGTAAAATGCATGGTATCTTTCTTGTGTGAGTAGAGCTGTGTCCTTTGGAGTTTATTTGAAATATATCAGTAATAATGGGGATGGGATGGGATGGGATGGGATAGGACAGGACAGGATACCATACAATATTTTAATTGGAAGGGACCTACAAAGATCATCTGATCCAACTCCCTGACCACTTCAGGGCTAACCAGACAGTCAAGAGTATAATGAAGGGCACTGTCCAAATGCCTGTTGAACACTGCCAGGTATGGGGCATAGACCATCTCTACAGGAACCCTTTTCTGGGGTTTGACCACCTCCTGTGTTAAGAAATGCTTCCTCATGTCAAGCCTGAACCTCCCCTGATGCTGCCTTGATCGATTCCCACATGTCATGTCACTGGATATGTGGAAGAAGAGATGAGCATCCTTTTCTCCAAACTAGGAAGACACAAGTCTTTAGCTACTCCTCAATGGACATTTCTTCCAGCCCTGTCACCAACCTTGTAGCTCCCCTCTGGATGCATTCCAGTATGTTAATGTCCTTCTTAGGTGGAGAACTGGACACAGGATTCAAGGCGAGGCTGTATCAATGCTGAATAGAGCAGGGTAATATGACTGGCTGGTTATGGTGTGTTTGATGCCCTCCCAAGGCATCTTGGCTGCCAGGGCACTGCTGATTCCAATTGAACTGCTGCCCACCAGATCCCTTTCCTCAGGGCTGCCCTCCATCCACTCCTTTCCCAGAATCCACATGCCTGGATTTACTAAGTCCCAGGTGCAGAATCTGGCATTTAAACCTGTTACATTTTGTGCCATTGATGACTGTCCCATGTTCCCATGTATCTAGATCCTTCTGCAAGGCCTCCTTTGCCTCAGAAGAGTCAACAGCACTTCCCAGTTTGCTGTCATCAGCAAATGGGATAATGGGATGTTCTACTCCTGCGTCTCCTTCTACTCTGTGAACTGTGTTTGAACATTGTCTTGCCTATTCCTCGGAAGAAGGACTGTCACCCCATGTCTAATAATGGATTGTTTAAACGAAGCCAGTGTGACATGAAATATGTGGAAACCCTCTTGCTGTGCTGTGCTGCAGTTATAAACTCTGCTGTTGTAAACTGGGATACCCCTGCGTTGAACAGTGAAATAAAGAGAACACACGAATGCCTTGTGTGGAGACAGCAGTCTTTGTAGAGATGTTCCTTCTGGGAAAGGTCTGTGAATGCTTTCCAAAAGCTGGTTTCTTTTCTCCCGTTGTCCCTTGGCTAAAATATGGTTGGTTGGGAACATTTCTTCTGTTTGGAGACATGGCCTATAGAGCCTTCAAGGAACATGTCGGGTGCAGGGATTTGTTGGCAGGCTTCAGCGTGTCTTCAGAACACTGAGCTTCTGGCTTCAACAGGGCTCTGCTCGATCTAGGTCAGGAGAATCAGTTTGTTCCCCTAACAGGGGCCCTGGGTGTGCAATGGCCTCTGCAAAGCTGTAACGTTTGGGGTGTCCTTTCCAACTCTCCTGACTGCTCCATCTGGGGATGGCATCTGTGAGGTGTTTGAGTACAAAGTATTTGTGAAATTAAAGGTGTAGGAGTTTCAGAGGATGGATGGCACAAAGAGAGGATACTTGTTCTTTGGGCAAGAATTTATGTGAGTGTGTTGAGGAGGGCATTCGTTGAGCAAATACTGGCACCAGGGAGAGACTTTGCTCTCCGGCAATGCAGGCAGATGCAGCTGTCCCTTCCCCAAAAGGTCCCTGATCAGAGCTAAGTACTGAGCCTGTTTATCAAAGGCTATTGCACACTAGAGGAATCATTTAGGTTGGAAAAGAGCCTTGACAACATTAAGTACAACAGTTACCATAGCACTGCTAAGTCCACCACAACACTTAAGTGCTATGTCCAGGGATGGTGACTCAGCCACCTCCCTGGGCAGCCTCATGAGCCACCCTTAGAGCCCTCAGCCAGTTCTTCGTCTCACAATTGGACAAAGTGTCCAGAAGGTTGCTGTGAGGAACGGTACCAAATGCTAAAACCCAGAAATACTACATTCACAACCTTCCCTTTGTCCATGAAGTGAGTGAACTGCCATAGAAGGATATCTAATTAATTTGAAGAGGACCTTGCTTTTTTGAGCACAATCTGACTCAATCCAGTATTCACATTATTCTTTAAATGCATTTCAATATTACCCATTATGAACTTCTCTTTGAGTTTTCCAGGCACTGAGGTTAGACTCACAGAACTGTAATTTCCGGGGTCTGTTCTAACGGTCCTCTTGTCAGCTGTAATTCCACTAGACAGTTTCCAGTCAGCAGGGTCCTCCCAAGACTCCCAAGTCTTTTTGTAGATGATCAAGAGCAGTCCTGCCATAGCGTCCGCTCGTTCACTCGGTACTCTGGGATGAATCCCATTAGGCCCCATGGAATTGTAAACATTCCTGGTCCTTTACAATTTCAGTGTACACCGAGGGAAAGTCACTGTTCATGCCCTCATAGTCCTCTGACTTAGTGGATCAGGCAGCCCAAGTTCTTTCAGTACTAGGAAGAGCAAGGCAAGAGAAGCATTGAGCTTTGCCCATAGCTGTCTTCTCCCTGTATACATGAACCAAAGCTCTACAATCTTCATGCAAAACCTGACCTTGCTTCCAGAGATGACACAATCTATTTCTCTGCTTGAGCTCCACGAGGAGTTCCCTGTTGGGCCCAGCTGGTCCTCTGCTGCTCTTGCTTGACTTTTGACCCACTGGCATTGCCTGCTCGTAGATGGTAAGTGTAGAGAGCTGTGGAAACATGTTCAGTATGTTTGGGTGGAGTGTGAGGAAACTCCAGGAGTTGCTTCGAAGGACTTAATCTGAAGGTGGAATTGAGATGAGCTTGGAAAAGGGTTGTTGTTCACTTTGGTCTTATCATTGCTGTTCCTGAATCGAGGGGCTTCTTGATGGGAGTGGAAACCTGTCATGATCTGATTGTCTGGGTTTGTCTTGTAGTACCTACCTTCTCCTTTTTGTCCCTCTCTCCTTCTACTCTGTGAACTGTGTTTAAGTATTGTTTTGGCTTTTCCTCTTAAGAAGGACTACCTCCCTAGCTGTAATACCGGCTTGTTTGAATGAAGGAAGCGTTGCACAGAATACTCGGAACATGCAAACTCTATGTTGTTTTTTATACCAAAAGAAGCAGACTGCTCTTGGAGGCAGCGGTGTGCATCTTGCGTGCATTGCATGTGCGTTTGCTGGAATCATTGCGGAAGTAGTCGCGATAGAAATCCATCCCCATGGACGGCGATGGGAGCCTGAGCCTGGAGTTTTAATCTGGTCTCGGCACGAATCCAGGCTCACGCTGCCCAGAGTCACTCCGGACCTGTCGATTTCTTCCCCTTTTTCCCACGGTTCTTCCTCCAGGTGAACTCTTGACCTTTCCCTTTTACCGAATCTAATCCTGCCTCTAATCATCCCTTAATAAGCTTTGCATGGTCCTAGAAACCCCGTCAAACTCGTCGTAATCCGTTTGCCCTTTTCTGTGAGACACCTTCTGAGAAAGCAGGATAAACTCTTCCCCCTCCCCTTCTCGTTTACAAAGTTTCCGATTGAACCTCTTGAGATTTACACTTGAATGGGGCATTTAATGTCCCATCGCTGCGTGTCCTTAGATCCCTGGGCTTTGCTGCTGTCTCCGTTAGCTCCTGCTGGTCGGTGTTTGTGTATCTGGGGCTCTAATTAGTGACCTCGCTGTGTGTTTTCCTGCCTATCATCTCTCACTGCCTGGCCGCGCTCCCCACACCCTCCACCTCTTCGTCAAAGTAGGATAAACTTCCCCCACGGAACTGCTTTACAATTTTGGGGCTTGGACCTCTTGCAGGTGACACTTGAATGGTGCCTTTAATGTCCCATCGCTGCGTGTCCTTAGATCCCTGGGCTTTCCTGCTGTCTCCGTTAGCTCCGGACCGTTAGCGTTTGTGTATCAGGGGCTCTAACTAGTGACCTCCCTGTGCGCTTCGCTGCCTTTTATCTCCCAGCCCTGCGGCGCCGCCTCCTCCCCCCGGGGCAGGAGCTCAGCCCGGTCGCTGAGCACAAAGCCCTCTGGAGCCCTTGCAAGGCCGCCGGGTGCGGCGAGCGGAGCGCGGAGCGTGTGTCTCGGCGAGAGGGAAGCGCGGTGGCGGTGGCGGTGGCGGGAGGCGCAGTCCCGCCGCGGCCCGCAGGGGGGAGCTCCCGGCCAAGGCGGCGCCGAGCGGCTGCGGGCGGGGAGGCGCCCGAGCCCGGCCCGGCCCTGCCCAGCGCAGCGCAGCCGGGCGGCGGCGAGCGGTGGCGAGCGGGGCCCCGGGCCAGCCGCTGCCGGGCCGCCAGCCGCACTCGGCCCCAGGGAGCCCGCCCGCCCTCGCCGCCGCCCTCGCCGCCGCCCTCGCCGCTGCCGGGCGCCGCTCGCCGCCGAGGACCGCGCGCCCGAGCCGCCCGCCGGAGCCCGCCCGCCGCCCCGCCATGGCGATCGCAAGGCAAGTGCTTTGTCTCTCTGCTCTCCTCTCGCTGCCGCACGCTCGCTCCCAGCCCCTGCGCTACTCCGTAGCCGAGGAGGCGCCGAGCGGCTCGCTCGTAGCCGACGTGGCCGAGGACGCGGGGCTGGCCCCGGCGCAGCTCTCGGCTCGCCGCGCCCGCCTGGCCTCGGAGGACGGCCGGCAGCGCTTGCGCTTGGACCGCGCCACCGGCCGCCTCGTCGTGGCCGAGAGGCTCGACCGGGAGGAGCTGTGCGCCCAGGCGCCCGCCTGCACGCTGCCCTTGGAGCTGCTGCTGGCCGACCCGCTGCAGTTCTTCCGCATCGAGGTGGCCGTGCGGGACGTCAACGACCACTCGCCCCGCTTCCCGGACGAGCAGATCACGCTTAAAATCCCAGAGAGGACCGACCCCGGCTCGCGTTTTCCTCTGGAGGTTGCTGAGGACCTGGATATAGGTAGCAACAGCGTCCAGTCTTACAGCATCTCTCCCGAGACCGAGCATTTTAGGGTCTTATTTGGGAGTCAGAGTGAGGAAGATAAGCATGTGGAACTGGTTTTGGAAAAGCCTCTAGACAGAGAGGAGCAGGCGGAGATGAGTTTCAGCCTCATTGCTGTGGACGGGGGCTCTCCACCAAGGAGCGGGACAACTCAAATCCACATTATCATTCTAGATGTAAATGACAATGCTCCCGTCTTTACACAGAAGCTCTATGTCGGTCAGATTTTGGAAGATGCCCCCGAGGGCACCGTGGTTCTGAGGGTGATGGCAACTGATCTGGATCTGGGTACTAATGGGGACATCTTCTACCACTTCAGCCAAGAGGTGGGACAGCGTGAATCAGCATTTGTGATAGACCCCATGAGTGGTGAAATTAAACTGACAAAGCCTCTGGACTTTGAAGAAGCTGAGAAACATGAGCTCAGAGTGCGAGCGACAGATGGTGGAGGCCTTTCAGCAGTGTCCAAGGTGTTGGTGGAGGTGCTGGATGTGAATGACAATGCACCAGAGCTGGTGGTGAGTTCCTTCAGCAGCCCCCTCCCTGAGAACGTGCCAACTGGGACAGTGGTTGCCTTCTTCACTGTCAGGGACCGTGATGCTGGAGCCAACGGGAAGGTCACCTGTGCCCTTGAGGACCAGTTGTCATTCTCCCTGCGGCCAGCCTATAAGAATTACTATGAGCTGGTGACTGTGACCACACTGGACCGGGAGGAAATGGCACGGTACATTGTAACTGTCACAGCAGCAGACGCAGGGACACCTCCTCTCACCACCACCCAGACCTTCACGGTGGACATCTCTGATGTCAACGACAATGCACCTGTCTTCAACCAGACATCATACACCATGTACGTGCGTGAGAACAATGTCCCCACTGTTCTTGTTGGAACCGTGTATGCCTCAGATGCTGACATAGGCCCCAATGCCAAGGTGACCTATTCCCTGGCACCAGTTCACCCCATAGGGCAGCCTCCCTGTTCCTGCATCTCTGTGAACTCTGAGAATGGGCACGTGTTTGTGCTGCGACCTCTGGACTATGAGCAGCTGAAGCAGACTGAGGTCCTGGTGATTGCCTCTGATGCAGGATCTCCTCCCCTCAGTGCCAACGTCACTGTCCACCTTGTTGTGGTGGATGAGAATGACAATGCGCCACTGGTGCTGCATCCAGCCCAGGACAGCAGCCCAGCATCCAGCGAGCTGGTGCCCATGTCGGCTGAGGCAGGGTACCTGGTCACCAAAGTGGTGGCTATTGATGCTGACTCAGGGCAGAACTCATGGCTCTCGTACCACCTGCTGAAGGCCAGTGACCCCGGTCTGTTTGTGGTGGGTGCCCAAAGTGGGGAGGTGCATCTGAGGAGGCCAGTGACGGAGAGAGACACCGTGAAGCAGAAGCTCATCATCCTGGTGCGAGACAATGGGCGACCACCGCTGTCGGCCACAGCAGCACTGAGTGCACTTCTGCTCAATGACTTCTCAGATGTGCGGCTACCACACGGCAGCCCAGACATAGTGGACGACAGTGACTCCTTGACAACCTATTTAATCATTTCCCTGGTCTTTGTCTCACTGCTCTTCCTCACATCCATGGCAGCATTCATCACTTGCAAGGTGTGCAAGAGAAAGGAGCTGAAGGATGGACATGTGCTTTATGCTGCCAGCAACTTTCCGAGCAGCCTGGCTGATGCAGCCTCTGCAGGGACCCTGCCCCATCCCTATTGCTATGAGATCAGCCTCACAACAGGTTCAGGCAACAGTGAGTTCAAGTTCCTGAAGCCCATCCTGCCCAGCCTGCCACCACAGCACTGTGCCCTGGGCGGGGACACTGATGAGGAACAGGTTTTTCCCCAAGGCCCTCTCACTGCTGAGGATGTGGCACCAGAGAACGCAGGGATGCTCTCTGGGGAAGAGTTCAATAGTCTTTCCTTTAACTAGGACGGAGTCAGCACAGCCAGAGGCTTGGGCCTTGTGACAGGAAATGCTCCAGGGTATAACCTGTGGCAATGTTTTCCCTAGAGTTCATCTGACTTTACTTTTGGCATCTTTTTCCCCCTCTAAATTTGCCGATATTAGAAGAAAAGTTGTCTCTTCCTCCAAAACACCAGAAGAAAAGACCAAAAGAAACTAGAGTCTCCTTAAGTATGATGATAATATATTTCAGCTCTATTACAGGCATTTCTCAAATGCTTTCAGAGTGGGCTTCGTTCCATTGCTACCACCGTAATTCTTATATCACTTGCTATTGGCCAGGGGCATGGATCTCTTATTTTGTGCTGTAATTCAGTAGCAAGGTCCTTGCTGATATGTGTGTAGCCCTCATTCTGGGTCAGAAATGCAAGAAATTTGTGAGTATTGTGTTAGAAGGTAATGCCTCTGTCTCTGAGATGCATGTACTCCATGTGTCTTTCTGTCCAGCCATTGTGTGACTGCACATGCTGCACAAAGGCTGCCCAGGGAAGCAGGAGGACGCTCCCATGTACGCATTGTGGTGCACAGCATTCCAGCTCAGCAGGCAAGACTGACCTGTTGAGCCTCTGAGTAATGCTGTCTCATCTTGTGTAGTGAAGAACAGTAAGGGGTACAAGATATTCCTTTGACCCTTATGGGGGATGTGGGTGGGCTGCCTCCTTGAGATTGCCTTGGAAATATGTAGCATGGCCTTGTTGGTATGGAACGGAATGGCAAAGCTAAAGTCCTTATATGCTTCTACAGGACATTCCTTTTGGACCTTTCACCAGCTTCTTTGCTGTCCTTTAAAGTAGACCTGATCTGATTTTGTGGGTTCCTGTTATAGCATTTGTATTTTTGGTTTTGCCCTTTCTCCTACTCTCTGAACTGTGTTTGACCACTGTCTTTCCAATTCCTCTGAGGAAGGACTGTCACTCCTTTATAATAATGGATAGTTGAACTGGCACGGAATGACTGGAAACCCTCCCACTCTGTTGTGCTGCAGTTATAAACTGTACCATTGTAAACCAGGATATTGTTGTGTGCAAAAGTGAAATAAAGAGAACACCTGAATGCCTGTATGGAGACTGGGGTCTTTGTAGAGATGTTCCTTCTGGGAAAGGTCTGTGAATGTTTTTCAAAGGCTGAGCAGCGATTTCTCCTGTTGTCCCTTGGCTGATGTAAGGTTGATTGGGTCCATTTCTTCTGTTTGGAGACATGCCTGAGAGAGCATTGAGGGAACCTGTGTGGAGCAATGATTTGTTGTCAAGCCTCTTTGGGTCTTCAGGGCACTGAGCTTCTGGCTGTGACAGGGTCCCATTAGATCCAGGTCAGGGGAACCATGTCCCTCCCCAACAGAAGCCCTGGGTGTGCAAAGGGCTCTGCATAGCCATGACCTTTGTGAGTGACATTCCCAACTGTCCTGACTGCTCTGTCTGGGGATGGCACTGGTGAGGTGTTGGAGGACAAATTGTTTGTGGCACTAAAGATGTAGAAGTTTCCGAAGATGGGTGGCACAAAAAGAGCATAGTTGTTCCTTTGGGGCAGTATTTGGGAAAGTGTCAGGATGTGGGTATTTGGTGATGAAAACTGCTACCAGGAAGAGGGAAATTGGAGGACTACAGCCATCCCTTCTGCCAAGGGCCTGAGAAAACCGTTTAGTCCTGAGGGCAGGCTGCTGTAGTGAAGACCATTGTACAGTGAATAGTAAGTGATTTATTGTCCATTTAACCTGTGTAAATTCATAGAATCATTTAGGTTGAAAAAGATCCTTGAGCACCATGAGCCTAACCGTTAACCTAACACCTAGCCACTATGTATGTCCCTATATCCACCCAGGGCCATGTCCAGGGACGTTGCCTCAGCCACTTCCCTGGGCAGCCTGTGCCAATGCTTGACAGTCCTTTCAGTGTTCCAAAATCCTTTGCAGAAGGATTAACTCAACTCACTGTAACTGCAGAGCCTGCTGGCAGCACCAGCTTGCTGCTGCTGTTGAGAAAGTCACCTAAGAGCAAGAAGGCTGTGTGTGAACATCATTTACTATGGCACAAGTAAAAAGGAATAGAATTGTTTATTTGCAGGAATGTCCTAAAAGGGCTTGAATGACTGAAGCAGGTGGGACTCTTTCTTTTCTATGACCAAGATCTGCGTGGCTGCAGTCCTTCCTGGAGCGATTCTACTCATCGTTCTCAGCATTTAAAGGGATTAAATTGGGATTTCCTTGGAAATATATCAGCAGTAATGGTGTTGAGATGGAAGAGGATGGAATGGAGTAGAATAGAGTAGAATACTTTAGTTGGAAGGGATCTACAAGGATCATCTGCCAAGTCCAACTGCCTGAGCACTTCAGGGCTGACAAAATGTTAAACAATATTGTCCTTGTTGGACAGCTGGAATACCTCTGGCCAGCTTCATTAGATGATCTAGAAGGGTCCTGCTGTAACATTTGCAAGCTCCTTCATTACTCTTTGAGGGCCCCCATCAGGCCAAATGCACCTGAGAATATTCAGCTGATACAGCTGATCTCTGACAATTTCAACATCCATGAAGGAAAAGTCACTGTTCCCACTCTCATGGTCCTCCACCTCAGTAGACTGAGCAGCCCAGGGTTAGGTGACCATCTTCAACAAGCATCAGTCCAAATTTTCTTAGACCACGTTCTACTATAAACATATTGAAAAAGTCTATCTTGGTGTCTGACACAGCACTGGCCAGTTTTGCCTCTAACTGAGCTTTGGTCTATGATGTGTTCTCCCTGCATACACAAGCCACAGGTCTGCAATCTTCCTGCAACGTCTGATCTTGCTTCCAGAGATGATAGAATTTATTTCTTCACTTGAACTCCACAAGTTCCCTGTAGGGCCCAGATGGACTTCTGCCCCTCTTGCTTGGCTTTTGGCACAGTGGCGTTGCATGTTCATTGGCTGTAAGTGTAGAGTTGTGAAAACATGTTTGTTGTCTTTGTGTGGAGAGTGAGGAAACACCAGGAATTGCTTCAAAGGACTTTGTCTGAAGGTAGCATGGAGATGAACTTGGAAACAGGCCATTGGGTTTACTCTTGTCATTGTTGTTCTCAGTAGAGAGGCTTCTTGATGGTAGTGGAAAGCTGTCCCACTATGATTTTCTATGTTCGTGTTAGAGCATTTGCTTTGTCCATTTGGCCCTTTCTACTTTGTGAACTGTGTTTGAGCATTGTCTTGCCAATTCCTCTTAAGAAGGACTGTAACCTCATGTATAGTAAGAAAATGTTTGACTGGCAGAGAGTGTTTGGAAACCCTCCCACAGTGTTGGGCTGCAGTTATGAACTGTACTGTTGTAATCTGGAATGGCTTTGTGTGTAAAAGTGAAATAAAGAGAACACGTGAATGCCTTGTTTGGAGACAGCAGTCTTTGTTTTCTATTTTTCAAAAACCTTTTTCCTTCTATTTCTCCCTTGGCCGAATTAAGGTTGAGCAGGGGCATTTCTTCAGTTTGGAGACACATTTGGTAGAGCATTCAGGAAAGTTGTGGGAACAGGGATTTGTTGTCAGGCCTCTGTGGCTCATCCGAGCACTGAGCTTCTGGCTGTAACAGGGCTAAGTTAGATCCAGGTCAGGGGACCTGGTCCCTCCTCGAACAGTGGTGTTGGGTGTGCAAAGGCCCTGCAAATCAGTAAGGTTGAGGAGTGAAATCTCCACCTCTTCTGACAGCTCCGTCTGTGGATGTCAACTGTTTGTTTTTTCAACACCAAATGTTTTGATGCTAAATGTTTTGAGGTGTGGATATCACAAAGACAACAGACATCTTCCTTTTGCGTCATCAGGAGGTGGGCATTTGGTGGGTGAAAACTGTAGCCAGGAAGAGGCTTTGCTGTCAGGAAATGCAGAGGACTGGAGCTGTGCCTTCTGCAAGGCCCCCGTAAGAAGATAAGTCCTGAGCCTGGTCTGATGAAGTGATTCTGAGCAGAAGACCACTGTACATGGAGAACTGAGTGATCTACTATCCAATTAATGTGGAAAGGCACAGGCCTTTGCTGTGCTGTGTTGTGCTCCAAAATCCCCGGTCAGCAGCAGAAACTCAGCCAGCTCACTGGAACCATGGAACCTGCAGGCAGCACCCGCTTGCTGCTAGAGAGAAAGCCACATGTGAACAAGAGCTCTACCTCCAAACTTCTTTTAGTGTGACAACCAAAGTGAGGAGTAGAATCACTTTCTTGCATGGAAGTCTTAAAATGGCTTGAATGACTGAAACGGGGTCAATCTTTCTTTTCTTTGATGGGGGTCTGCATGGCTGCTGTGCATGGCTGGAGCCCTGCCTGAAGTGTCTGCCCAGGGTTCTCCTCATCTACAGGGACAGAGCATTATCTCTGGAGATCTCTGATAGCATGAGCGACAATGAAGAAGGTGTGATTGACATCTGAGACAGTGTCTGTGTCTCTCTCAGTCTCACTGAGACCCCGAGGAACCAGCACCTCTTGGTCTAACTCAGCTGCTTCTGGGATCATTTGATCTCGAGCATCCAGGTGTCTGATGCAGTTCCTAACCAGACGATTTATTATGGTTTTTACCATGTGAGAGGGGAAATGTTGTCTCCTGTATTGGAGGGCCTCAACACAGTGCCGGACTTTCCTGAGGTGCTCATCAGAGGTACCGTTCAGGAAGCAATGTGGTGGGTAGGACTTGTGTGAGGTCGGTGGGCCCCTCCCCTGTGAGAGCGGCTGGACCAGCATGTGTCTCATCTTCTGTAGGGGAAAACAGTAAAGCACACTAGACTTTCCTTAGCCATTTAGATGGCTGTGTGGAAGCTGTGTCCTTGGGATTTCCTTGGAAATATGCCAACAGTACCATGTTGAGGTGGAATGGAATGGAATGGAATGGAGTATTTTAGTTGGGAGGATTCTACCTGAATCTTCTTAGTCCAACTGCCTGAGCACTTCAGGACAGGTCAGACATCAAAGAATATTATGAAGGGCATTGTCCAAATGGCTCTGCAACACCAGCAGGTGTAGGGCACTGATTTTGCAGTCTTTCTAGAAAGCTTGACCTTGCTTCCAGGGTTGACACAATATATTTCTCCCCTTGAAATCCACGAGGAGTTCCCTGTTTGGCTTCCACAAAGTTGCTGTGAGTGAAATTTTGCAGATGCATCAGAGTTCATATGATGTCAACATTGGTGCAGAATCTCAGACAGGCTGAGAGGGAGCTCTGGTTATGACCCACTCCTCTCATTCTCATGTAGTCCATTCTGTAGGGGTAACATCTAGGGTATCCCTCGATCCAGCTCCTTATCTTCTTCACCTTTTATCAGTGGCGCCTCTAGTAAGGGACATGGTGGGTTGCTCCAGCCCTGCTGTGGGGCAACCCTCACCAAAATATACGGACCCAAAGAACTCCGAAATCATACATCTGGCCATTTCCAACACACAAAACATGTAGTTACTACATCTATAAGCTATCCAAATACAACATACAATGATTTCTATTCACACATCTTCTTAATACTTCTTTGAGGATCACCTCTGTGTCTTTGTTCTGTGGTTATGTTGTGATATGCGGAGGGGATACTCAGGGGCCAATTTGGTCATCACGATAGGCAAGCGAGTGGCAAAGATATAATGGACCCCTTGCTCTCCCACCTCCCCTCGGTTTCCCCATGGTGGTGCCTCCCAGATCCACTCCTGAACCACTATTATCCACTCCTGAACCACTATTATCCACTATAATCATCACAGATCAAGGACAATGTCTTCTCCCTCCCCTTCTGACCGTTATTGTTTGTGTAACTGGGGGTTTAATTTGTGACCTCTCCTCTTGGATTCCTTGCATTTTATGTTAATCGCTGTGTCCGTGAATCCTTCCCCAAGTGCAGGACTTCGGGTTTGATCTCCTAGAGCAGCAGCGTCATTCTCGAGTGGTGTAGAGCGAAGGTGATGGAGAAGCATTTTTTAGGGAACCTTTCCCCTCTGGCACCAGCTCTCCTATTCCATAGCGGGTCTTCTCGGACCCGCCCGACTCGCTAAGGGTCCTGTGCTGATGAACAAGTGGAGAAGAGGAAGAACAAGCCCTCAAAGTGTCCCGTGGAAGTGGAGGATCTTGCACTGTCCACTCAGAGGAAACCCCCGAGCTGCGGATGAGGAGCTGGCGTTTAGGAGCCGGGCAGTGCTGCCCAGAGCCGCGCTCTGTCTGCGGGGAGGGAGCTGCTTCCTAGCAAAGAGAGAGCGTTCCCACTGCGCCTTTTGGCTCCGGCTGGGCACGGGGAGCGCAGCCTCCAGCAGCAAAGGCCGGGCTGGCGGCTCTGCCGCGGCTGAGCAGCAGAGGAAATATTCCCCCGTGCGACGCTGGGTGGGGGTGTTGGCCGCGAACCGGCGGGTTCCTGTGCCCGCCCCGGCTTTGCAGGCAGCGGCGGAGAGAAAGAGCCGCGGGAGCCGCTCGGGAAGGGCGGCGGCACACGGAGTCGGGGAGCTCGGGGGCTTTCAGGCCCCTCAGCCCGGGATTGCTGACCAAATCCGCCTCGGACGCCGCTGGACGATGCTGGGAACGACGGAGGACGGGGAATGGCTTTTGTGGCGAGTGCGAGCGAGTGGGAGACGGAGCGGAGAGCGGCAGAGGCGAGTGATCTTGTTCCTTGTGTGCGTTTGCGTGTGTCAGAGCGGGGCCGAACCCCTCCGCTATTCCCTGGCGGAGGAGATGGAGAGGGAGTCGTTTGTGGGCAATATTGCAGAGGACCTGGGGCTTTCTCCGAGCCAGCTGGCGGCTCGCAAGGCGCGCGTTGTGTCCGAGGGGAACGAGCGGCTTTTCCACCTCAATCGAAACACGGGAGTGCTGACGGCAAAGGAGTCTCTGGACCGAGAGGAGATGTGTCTGCAGAGCGATACCTGCACCGTCTTCTTTAAGATAGTCTTTGAAAATCCCTTGGAGCTGATCCGAGGGGAGGTAGAAGTTCTTGACGTGAACGACAACTCCCCCGCCTTCCCGGAGAAGGAGGTGGTTTTAGAGATTCTGGAAACGACACCACCTGGGTTCCGTTTCCTCCTGCAAAGCGCCAGGGACAGGGACGTGGGCAGCAACGGTTTGCAGAACTACAGTCTCGGGACAACTTCATATTTCTCCCTCGCTCTCCAAAAAGAGAAAGATGAAATTAAATACTTGGAACTGGTCTTAGAACGGCACCTGGACCGGGAAGAGCAGCCGCAACACAATTTAGTCCTCACCGCCACCGATGGGGGATCCCCGCCCAGGTCAGGAACGGCTCAGGTGCGGATCTTGGTGCTGGATGCCAATGACAACATCCCGGTCTTCAGTCGGGAGGTCTACGAGGTGCAACTGGCCGAGAACAGTCTCCCGGGGCAGTTGGTGGTCAGAGTCGCGGCCGCGGATCCCGACGAAGGGTCCAACGGGAAAGTGCGATACAGCTTCATCCAAACGTCAGAGAGGTCCCGGCAGCTCTTCCAGCTGAACCCTGACACCGGGGAGATCCGGGTGGCGGGAAACGTCGACTTCGAGGAAGCGGAGCAGCACGAGTTGGCGGTGAGAGCCACCGACGGCGGGGGTCTGTCTGCGCATTGCAAAGTGCGGGTGGAGGTGCTGGACGTGAACGACAACGCCCCGGAGATAACGCTCACCTCCCAGTCGGTCTCCATTCCCGAGGACGCGCCGCCCCGCACCGTGGTGGCCCTGTTGAGCGTGCGGGACCGCGACTCCCGCGACAACGGCAGGACGGAGTGCTTCATCGACGGGGACTCGCCCTTCATGCTGACGGGCGGCGGGGATGAGTATTACGAGCTGAGGACGACGGCGGCGCTGGACAGGGAGCGGGCGGCAGAGTATAACGTGACGGTGAGAGCCGCGGACCGGGGCAGGAGGCGGCTGAGCTCCCGGGCGAGCCTGCGGGTGCAGGTGTCGGACGTGAACGACAACGCGCCCGAGTTCACGCAGGCGGTTTACACGGCGTCGGTGTCGGAGAACGAGGGCCCCATGGTCCGCATCGGCAGCGTGAGCGCCACGGACGCCGACGCGGGAGCGAACGGGCGCGTGAGATACGCGCTGGTGCGGCAGGAGGGCGCGGAGCAGCCCGCGGTGTCGGTGAACGCCGAGAGCGGCGCCGTTTTCCTGCTGCGGCCGCTGGACTACGAGCAGGTGCGCGCCTTGGAGGTGGCGGTGCGCGCTGCCGACGGCGGCTCGCCGCCGCTGAGCGCCCAGGCGGTGCTGCGCGTGGTGGTGCGCGACGAGAACGACAACGCGCCCGTGGTGCTGCACCCGCCCGCCGAGAGCAGCGGCGCGGCGGCGGGCGAGCTGGTGCCGCGCTCGGCCGAGGCCGGGTACCTGGTGGCCAAGGTGGTGGCGGTGGACGCGGACGCGGGGCAGAACGCGTGGCTGTCGTACGAGCTGTGGAAGGCGACGGAGCCGGGGCTGTTCCGCGTGGGGCCGCACAGCGGCGAGGTGCGCACGGCGCGGGCCGTGGCGGAGCGGGACGCGCCCCGGCACAGGCTCGTCGTGCTGGTGCGAGACCGCGGGCGGCCGCCGCGCTCCGCCACCGCCACCCTCGGCATCGCCCTGGTCGGCGGCTTCTCCGACGCCCATCTGCGGGGCGCCGAGGAGGCGCCGGCCGCCGAGCCCGAGGGGCCGCTCACCCTCTCCCTCACCGTCTGCCTGGCCTGCGTGTCCGCCCTCTTCCTGGCCACGGCGGGGGCCGCCGTGGCGGCCAAGGTGCGGCGGGCCCGGCGCAGCGCGGCCGAGAGCTTGCCCGCCTTCCCGCAGTCCGCCCCGCCGAGCAGCGCGGGCTCCCTGCCCCGCAGCTCCGTCTACGACGTCTGCTTCGCCGCCGGCAGCCTCGACGGCGACTTGCGCTTCCTCGGGCCCCTCCTGCCCTGCTTCCCCGCCGGGCTGCCCCCCGGCCCGGCCGAGCAGCGGAGCTCGCTCTGCTCCACGGAGGCGGCCAACCTCGGCGACGACGGCGACCGGGCTGCAGAGGTGAGGGACCTGCCCGGGCCGGGGCGAGGCGGGGGGCGGGGAGGGAGCAGCGCGGGGGGCTCGGGGTGTCGCTCACGTGGGGAGTCTCGGTGTTGTGGCTCTGGGGGTGGAGGAGTCCCAGGGTCGGGAGGAGAGGGCGGAGAGGGTCTGAGAGCCGCTGGTGGGGGCGTCCCAGGAGGATCCGTTAAGGCTCAGCTGCTCCCCAAGTACTGACTTATTGGGGTCTTGGGCATCCAATTCTGAGGGTTTCTCTTAGATCAAGTGTATCAGCGCAAAGGAGGAGGGCAGCTGCACCTCGACCTGGTTCTCAAAACCATCGAGGTTAAGGAAGAGAGGGGACTAACGTCTCGACCTCCTGGTTCCACCTCCTCTGTCTCTGGAAAGAGAACAGTAGCGTTCTCCGTACAGCAGTGACCGACGGGTCCTTTCAGTCCCTCGCTTTTGCCTCCCTCCAACGCCCAAATTACAACCCGCGCTCTCCGTTCTTGCAGGACAGAGCTCCCATCTCCGCAGACACGGCTCGCAGACGTGTCGAAGCAGCTTGCACTGCAGACAGGGGGAAGGAGCTCCATGGCAATTCTGATCCAAACCCTTGGCTCCCCACTCAGTAAACGAGGGGAAAGGCGAGAGTGTCTGTCGTCCCTGGCCAGCGTCCTCACAAGGAAAACACCGAAAAAAGGACCAGGGAAGAACAAGGTTTCTCTGTGAGAGAGCAAACCCATTCTCCTCTTCAGCATTGTTTTCTTCATATAAGTATTGTGTAATTGTGACATAGACGGAGGACGAGGACTGTGTTGCATGTTGATAAATCCGAGACTCCGTGCGTGACTGTGAGAGCCTTCTTCCTTCTAAATGTTAAGGGAAATCTTGAAACCTGGAAGCGTATCTTCAAGATAGCTTTTTCCTACATCACCTTTTCTGAGTTTATTTTTGTTTTGATAGCGTTCTGTAATCATGTCTCCATTCTCTGCACTCCGTTAAAACCGATTTAATTAGAAACGATTGACAGCGGCACTCCGCACATTTGAGCAGGAGTTCACTGATTCCTCAAACTGTAAAGCGTGGGCTTTGAGCAACGTATTCGTTTTCTTTTATAAGGTAAAGTGCAAGATAACATTTCCGGATTGTTGAGTATAAAGTAATAGAGAATTGAAAGTGCTGTTTGTTTTTTTGCAGTGAAACAGGCTTTTACACTCAGCTTGAGGCACTGTAGAGGACAGGGCGTAAAGTAGCTTTCTGTTTTCTTCTCCCTTACTTAATCGATAATGAGCTATGAAGTGTATGTGATATTTCCTATCTGTCGCACATTTAAACAATCAAATGCCTGATGTAAATGAACGCAATAAAAAAACCCTTGCAACTCCCTCGGGTTTGTGGAGGATCACTAGTCCAAGCAGAATTCCGAGAATCAACCCGTGCATTTTGCAGTAGATTTGATGCAGGGAAAATCAAAGCGACTTAGAAGCAGGACATTCTCAGAAGGCGAAGCAAGGTGGAGGGCGATTTTCTGTGGGAAGCAGAGGACCGAGAGATGCTGCTCAAAGCGCCGTCGAGCGGTCTCCCTGTTTGGAATCGGAGGGAACAAACTCGATCGATTCTTGTAGCAAGTTGCTCTTTCCTATGAGACCCTTTTTGTTCATCCAATGCAATGATTATATCACCTTCTAGTTTACAAAGATTTTGTTTGAACGTCTTCAAGGTGGTGCCTTTAATGTCCCATCGCTGAATGTCCTTAGACCTCTCGCTCTCCTCTTCTACCTCCATTTCCCCACAACTGCATCTCCAAGTACTCTCTTGTGTCCTCCCTTGAATGAAAATGATCTGTTTTTATTCACCCCACAACAGGCTTTGCCTATTCCTAGACTCCCTGTCAAAGGGCTCGTAAACACTTTAATCTTTCTACTGAGTCACTTTCTGATAATGTGGGATGATCTCTTTGGGCCCATTCGCGTTTACAAAGTTTCAGGAAGAACATCTTGCAGTTGAAACTTGAATGGTGACTTTAATGTCCCATCGCTGCATGTCCTTAGATCCCTGGGCTTTGCTGCTGACTCCGTTAGCTCCTGCTGGTCGGTGTTTGTGTATCTGGGGCTCTAATTAGTAACTTCGCTGTGTGTTTTCCTGCCTATCATCTCTCACTGCCTGGCCGCGCTCCCCACACCCTCCACCTCTCCATCAATATAGGATAAACTTCCCCCACGGAACTGCTTTACAAATTTGGGGCTTGAACCTCTTGCAGGTGACATTTGAATGGTGCCTTTAATGTCCCATCGCTGCGTGTCCTTAGATCCCTGGGCTTTGCTGCTGTCTCCGTTAGCTCCGGACCGTTAGCGTTTGCGCATCCGGGGCTCTAATTAGTGACCTCCCTGTGTGCTTCGCTGCCTTTTATCTCCCAGCCCTGCGGCGCCGCCTCCTCCCCCCGGGGCAGGAGCTCCGCCCGGTCGCTGAGCACAAAGCCCTCTGGAGCCCTTGCAAGGCCGCCGGGTGCGGCGAGCGGAGCGCGGAGCGTGTGTCTCGGCGAGAGGGAAGCGCGGTGGCGGTGGCGGTGGCGGGAGGCGCAGTCCCGCCGCGGCCCGCAGGGGGGAGCTCCCGGCCAAGGCGGCGCCGAGCGGCTGCGGGCGGGGAGGCGCCCGAGCCCGGCCCGGCCCTGCCCAGCGCAGCGCAGCCGGGCGGCGGCGAGCGGCGGCGAGCGGGGCCCCGGGCCAGCCGCTGCCGGGCCGCCAGCCGCACTCGGCCCCAGGGAGCCCGCCCGCCCTCGCCGCCGCCCTCGCCGCCGCCCTCGCCGCTGCCGGGCGCCGCTCGCCGCCGAGGACCGCGCGCCCGAGCCGCCCGCCGGAGCCCGCCCGCCGCCCCGCCATGGCGATCGCAAGGCAAGTGCTTTGTCTCTCTGCTCTCCTCTCGCTGCCGCACGCTCGCTCCCAGCCCCTGCGCTACTCCGTAGCCGAGGAGGCGCCGAGCGGCTCGCTCGTAGCCGACGTGGCCGAGGACGCGGGGCTGGCCCCGGCGCAGCTCTCGGCTCGCCGCGCCCGCCTGGCCTCGGAGGACGGCCGGCAGCGCTTGCGCTTGGACCGCGCCACCGGCCGCCTCGTCGTGGCCGAGAGGCTCGACCGGGAGGAGCTGTGCGCCCAGGCGCCCGCCTGCACGCTGCCCTTGGAGCTGCTGCTGGCCGACCCGCTGCAGTTCTTCCGCATCGAGGTGGCCGTGCGGGACGTCAACGACCACTCGCCCCGCTTCCCGGACGAGCAGATCACGCTTAGGATCCCTGAGACCAGCAACCCCGGCTCGCGTTTTCCTCTGGCGGGGGCTCGGGACCTGGATATTGGTAGCAACAGTATCCAGGGTTACAGCATCTCTCCCGAGAACGAGTACTTTAGTGTCTCCTTTGGGAGTCGTGCTGGTGGGGACAAATATGTGGAACTTGTTTTGGAAAAGCCTTTAGACAGAGAAGAGCAGGCTGAAGTGGATTTCAGTCTCATTGCTGTGGACGGGGGCTCTCCACCACGGAGTGGGACCACCCAAATCCGCATTGTCATTCTTGATGTAAATGACAATGCTCCAGTCTTCACACAGGACCGCTACATTGGCCAGATTTTGGAAAATGCCCCTGAGAGCACAGTAGTTCTCAGTGTCGTGGCATCGGATCTGGATACAGGACTTAATGGCGACATCTCCTACCAGTTTATTGAAGAGGTTGGTCAGAGACACTTGGCATTTGAGATTGACCACAAGAATGGTGAAATTAAACTGACAAAGCCTCTTGATTTTGAGACAGCAGAGTCATACGAGGTCAGTGTGCAAGCCACGGATGGGGGAGGCCTCTCCGCTATCTGCAAGGTGTTGGTTGAAGTTCTGGATGTGAATGACAATGCACCAGAGCTGGTGGTGAGTTCCTTCAGCAGCCCCCTCCCTGAGAACGTGTCACCTGGGACAGTGGTTGCCTTCTTCACTGTCAGGGACCGTGATGCTGGAGCCAATGGGAAGGTCACCTGTGCCCTTGAGGACCAGCTGTCATTCTCCCTGCGGCCAGCCTATAAGAATTACTATGAGCTGGTGACTGTGACCACACTGGACCGGGAGGAAATGGCACGGTACATTGTAACTGTCACAGCATCAGATGCAGGTTCACCTCCTCTCACCACCACCCAGACCTTCACAGTGGACATCTCTGATGTCAACGACAATGCACCTGTCTTCAACCAGACATCATACACCATGTACGTGCGTGAGAACAATGTCCCCACTGTTCTTGTTGGAACCGTGTATGCCTCAGATGCTGACATAGGCCCCAATGCCAAGGTGACCTATTCCCTGGCACCAGCTCACCCCACAGGGCAGCCTCCCTGTTCCTGCATTTCTGTGAACTCTGAGAATGGGCATGTGTTTGTGCTGCGACCTCTGGACTACGAGGAGCTGAAGCAGGTTGAGGTCTTGGTGATTGCCTCTGATGCAGGATCTCCTCCTCTCAATGCCAACGTCACTGTTCGCCTTGTTGTGGTGGATGAGAATGACAATGCCCCACTGGTGCTGCATCCAGCCCAGGACAGCAGCCCAGCATCCAGCGAGCTGGTGCCCATGTCGGCTGAAGCGGAGTATCTGGTCACCAAAGTGGTGGCTGTTGATGCCGACTCTGGGCAGAACTCATGGCTCTCGTACCACCTGCTGAAGGCCACCGACCCCGGTCTGTTTGTGGTGGGTGCCCAAAGTGGGGAAGTGCGTCTGAGGAGGCCAGTGACTGAGAGAGACACTGTGAAGCAGAAGCTCATCATCCTGGTGCGAGACAATGGGCGACCACCGCTGTCGGCCACAGCAGCACTGAGTGCACTTCTGCTCAATGACCTCTCAGATGTGCGACTACCACACAGCAGCCCGGAAATGGAGGATGAAGAAGACTCTCTGACAGTCTATTTAATCATTTCCCTGGTCTTTGTCTCACTGCTCTTCCTCGCACCCATGGCAGCATTCATCACTTGCAAAGCGTGCAAGAGAAAGGAGCTGAAGGATGGGCATGTGCTTTATGCTGCCAGCAACTTTCCGAGCAGCCTGGCTGATGCAGCCTCTGCAGGAACCCTGCCCCATCCCTATTGCTATGAGATCAACCTCACAACTGGCTCAGGCAACAGCGAGTTCAAGTTCCTGAAGCCCATCCTGCCCAGCCTGCCACCACAGCACTGTGCCCTGGGCGGGGACACTGATGGTGAACAGGATTTTCCCCATGGTCCTCTCACCACTGAGGATGTGCTACCAGAGAACGCAGGGATGCTCTCTGCAGGACAGTTCAATAGTCTTTCCTTTAACTAGCATGGAGTCAGCACAGGCAGAGGCTTCAGGCCTTATGACAGGACATGCTCCGGGCTATAACCTGTGGCAATGGTTTCCCTAGAGTTAATCTGCCTTTACAGTTGGCATCATTTTTCCCACCCTGTAGTTACTGATATCAGGAGAAAAGGTGTCCCTCCTCCAAAAGACAGAAAAAACTCAAAGAAGCTAAAGTCTCCTTAATTATGATGATAAAATATTTCAGCTCTATTACAGGCGTTTCTTAGATGCTTTCAGATTGGGCTTCATTCCACTGCTACCACTGTAGGCCAAGGTCATCAATCTCTTTCTGTGCTGTAACGCAATGGAAAGGTCCTTACTGAAATGCATGTAGCCCTCATTCTGGGTCAGAAAAGCAAGAAATATGTGAGTATTGTGTTACAAGTTGATGCGTGCACGGAGCTGTTTCTGCTCTGGGTTCTGGATGCCTCTCTCTCCGAGATGCATGGAATCTGTGTTTTGCCTTCTGGTGTCTCTGTCTTTCTGTCCAGCCATTGTGTGACTGCGTAGCTGCATAAAGACTGCAAAGGGAAGCAGGAGGGCGCTCCCATGCACGCATTGTGGTGCACAGAATTTCAGCACAGCAGGCAAGAGTGACATGTTGAGCGTCTGAGTAGTGCTGTCTCATCTTCAGTAGTAAAGTGTACGAGATCTTCCTTTGACCCATAAGAGAAGTGTGGGTGGGCTGCCTCCTTGGGATTGCCTTGGAACTATGTATCATAGTGGTTTTGGTATCGATGGAATGGCAAAGCTGAGGTCCTTATATGCTTCTACAGGACATTCCTTTCAGAGCTTTCACCAGTTTCACTGCTGTCTGCTGGAAGTAGACCTGGTCTGTTTTTCTGGATTTGTGTTACAGCATTTGTATTTTTGGTTTTACCCTTTCTCCTGCTACTCTCTGAACTGTATTTGACCATTGTCTTGTGGATGCCTCGAAGAAGGACTCTCACCCCTCTATAATAATGGATAGTTTAACTGGCACGGAATGCTTGGAAGCCCTCGCACTGTGTTGTGCTGCAGTTATCAACTGTACCAGTGTAAACCAGGATATTGTTGTGTGCAAAAGTGAAATAAAGAGAGCACCTGAATGCCTGTATGGAGACTGGGGTCTTTGTAGAGATGTTCCTTCTGGGAAAGCTCTGTGAATGTTTTTCAAAGGCTGAGCAGCATTTTCTCCTGTTGTCCCTTGCCTGATGTAAGGTTGATTGGGTCCATTTCTTCTGTTTGGAGACCTGCCTGATAGAGCATTGAGGGAACCTGTGTGGAGCAATGATTTTTTGTCAAGCCTCTGTGGGTCTTCAGGGCACTGAGTTTCTGGCTGTGACAGGGCCCCATTATATCCAGGTCAGGGGAACCTTGTCCCTCCCCTAACAGGAGCCCTGGGTGTGCAAAAGCCTCTTCATAGCCGTTAAATCCTGAGGGCAGGCTGCTGTAGTGAAGACCATTGTACAGTGAATAGTAAATGATTTCTTGTCCATTTAACCTGTGTAGATTCATAGAATCATTTAGGTTGGAAAAGATCCTAGAGAGCAAAGATTCCAACCGTTAACCTAACATGACCAATTCCACCACTACATATGTACTTATGTCCGCTCAGGGCCATGTCCAGGGACGGTGCCTCAGACACTTCCCTGGGCTGCCTGTGCCAATGCTTGACAGCCCTTTCGGTGTTCCAAAATCCTTTGCAGAAGGGTCAAGTCAACTCACTGTAACCGCAGAGCCTGCAGGCAACACCAACTTGCTGCTGGTGGTGAGAAAGTCACCTAACAGCAAGAAGTGTGTGTGTGAACATCTTTTACTATAGCAAGAGAAATGAGGAATAGAATTGTTTATTTGCAGGAAGGTCCTAGAAGCGCTTGAATGACTGAAGCAGGGGCACTCTTCCTTTTCTATGACCAGGATCAGTGTGGCTACTGTGCATGGCTGCAGTCCTGTCTGGAGCGATTCTACTCATGGTTCTCAGCATTTAAAGGGATTAAATTGGTGTTTCCTTGGAAATATATCAGCAGTAATGGTGTTGAGATGGAAGAGGATGGAATGGAATAGAATAGAGTAGAATACTTTAGTTGGAAGGGATCTACAAGGTTCATCTAAGTCCAACTGCCTGAGCACTTCAGGGCTGACAAAATGTTAAACAATATTGTCCTTGTTGGACAGTGGGGATAACTCTGGCCAGCTTCAGTAGATGATCTAGAGGGGTCCTGCTTTAACATTTAAAAGCTCCTTCAGTACTCTGTGAGGGCCCCCATCAGGCCAAATGCACCTGAGAATATTCAGCTGATACAGCTGATCTCTGACAATGTCAGCATCCATGAAGGAAAAGTCACAGTTCCCACCTTCATGGTCCTCCACCTCAGTGGACTGGGCAGCCCAGGGTTAAGTAACCATCTTCAACAAGCATCAGTCCAAATATTTTTAGACCACGTTCTACTATAAACATATTGAAAAAGTCTGTCTTGGTGTCTGACACAGCACTGGCCAGTTTTGCCTCTAACTGAGCTTTGGCCTATGATGTGTTCTCCCTGCATACACAAGCCACAGGTCTGCAATCTTCCTGCAAAGCCTGATCTTGTTTCCAGAGATGATAGAATTTATTTCTCCACTTGAGCTCCACAAGATTCCTGTAGGGCCCAGATGGACTTCTGCCCCTCTTGATTGGTTTTTGGATCAGTGGCGTTGCCTGTTCATTGACTGTAAGTGTAGAGTTGTGAAAACATGTTAGTTGTCTTTGTGTGGAGAGTGAGGAAGCACCAGGAATTGCTTCAAAGGATTTTGTCTGAAGGTAGCATGGAGATGAACTTGGAAACAGGCCATTGGGTTTACTCTTGTCATTGTTGTTCTGAGTTGAGAGGCTTCTTGTAGTAAGTGGAAAGCTGTCCCACTATGATTTTCTGGGTTTGTGTTACAGCATTTGCTTTCTCCCTTTGGCCCTTTCTCTTTCTACTTTGTGAACTGTGTTTGAGCATTGTCTTGCCAATTCCTCTTAAGAAGGACTGTAACCTCATGTATAGTAAGAAAATGTTTGACTGGCAGAGAGTATTTGGAAACCCTCTCACAGTGTTGTGCTGCAGTTATGAACTGTACTGTTGTAATCTGATACGACTTTGTGTGTAAAAGTGAAATAAAGAGAACACGTGTATGCCTTGTGTGGAGACAGTAGTCTGTGGGGATGTTCATTCTGGGAAAGCTCTGTGAATATTTTTCAAAAACCTTTTTCCTTCTGTTGTCCCTTGGATGAATTAAGGTTGAGCCTGGGCATTTCTTCAGTTTGGAGACACGTTCGGTAGAGCATTCAGGAAAGTTGTGGGAACAGGCATTTGCTGTCAGGCCTCTGTGGCTCTTCTGAGCACTGAGTTTCTGTCTGTGACAGGGCCGAGTTAGATCCAGGTCAGGGGAACCTGGTCCCTCCTCAAAGAGTGGCCTTGGGTGTGCAAAGGCCCTGCAAATCAGTAAGGTTGGGGAGTGAAATTTCCAACTCTTCTGACAGTTCCGGCTGTCTGATGCAGTTCCTAATCAGACAGTTTATTATATTTTTTACCATGTGAGAGGGGAAATGTTGTCTCCTGTATTGGAGGGCCTCAACAGGCTGCTGAACTTTCCCAAGGTGCTCATCAGAGGTGCCATTCAGGAAGCAATGTGGTGGGTAGGACTTGTCTGAGAGACTGGTCTGAGGGCCCCTTCCGCTGTGTTGAGCAGCTGGACCAGCGTGTGTCTCATCTTCTGTAGGGGAAAACAGTAAAGCACACTAGACTTTCCTTGGCCACTTAGAAGTCTGTGTGGGAGCTGTGTCCTTGGGATTTCCTTGGAAATATGTCAGCAGTACCGTGTTGAGGTGGAATGGAATGGAATGGGGTGGAATGGAATGGAATGGAATGGAATGGAATGGAATGGAATGGAATGGAATGGAATGGAATGGACTACTTTAGTTGGGAGGGTTCTACATGAGTCTTCTTAATCCAACTGCCTGAGCAATTCAGGGCAGGTCAAATATCAAAGAATATTATGAAGGGCATTTTCCAAATTGCTCTGAAACACTAGCAGGTGTGGGGCACTGACTCTGCGATCTTTCTAGAAAGCTTGACCTTGCTTCCAGGGCTGACACAATACATTTTTCCCCTTGAAGTCCACAAGGAGTTCCCTGTTGGGCTCAGCTCATCTTCTCTGCTTACTTGACTTTTGACACAGTGACTTTGCTTGCAAATAGAGTGTAAGTGTAGAAGAACTATGAAACCAGGTTCATTGTTGTCACATCCCGATGGAGACAGAGTAGGACTCAGGGCTGCACTTAAACACTTAGTGTATTACCGATGATGTTGCAATTCCAAGTCAAGAGTATAAGCTAAAGTCTAGACCAATATTAATACCCTCTAAGTGTTTGGGATGGACTCTACGACCTGTCTGCATCTCAGTGATAGAGTCTTTATAGATGTTTCCACAAAGTTGCTGTGAGTGAACTTTTTGCAGATGCTTCAGTGTTCGTATGATGTCAACATCGGTGCGGAATCTCTGACCAGCTGAGAGGGAGCTCTGATTATGACCCACTCCTCTCATTCTCATGTAGTCCATTCCGGAGGGATACCATCTGGGGTATCACTCGATCCAACTCCTTATCTTCTTCACCTTTTATCAGTGGCGCCTCTGTTAAGGGACATGGTGTGTTGCTCCAGCCCTTCTGCTGGGAAAACCCTCACCAAAATGTACAGAACCAAAGAACTCCAGAATCATACATCTGGACATTTCTGACACACAAAACATACAGTTACTACATTTATAAGCCATCCAAATACAACATGCAAGGATTTCTAATTACAGACCTTCTTAATGCTTCTTTGAGGATCACCTCTGAGTCTTTGTTCTGTGGTTATGGTGTGATATGCAGAGGGGATACTCAGGGACCAATTTGGTCATCCCGATAGGCATACGAGTGGCAAAGACATAATGGACCCCTTGCTCTACCATCTCCCTTCGGTTTCCCCATGGTGGTGCCTCCCAGATCCACTCTTGAACTCTCCCTATAATCATCACAGATCAAGAACAATGTCTTTTCCCTCCCCTTCTGAACGTCATTGTTTGTGTAACTGTGGGTTTAATTTGTGACCTCTCCTCTTTGATTCCTTGCATTTTATGTTAATCGCTGTGTCCATGAATCCTTCCCCAAGTGCAGGATTTCGGGTTTGATCTCCTAGAGCAGCAGCGTCATTCTCGAGTGGTGTTAAGCGAGGGTGGTGGGGAAGCATTTTCTAGGGAACCTTTCCCCTCTGGCACCAGCTCTAACATCCTATAGAGGTGCGGCTCGGACCCGCCCGACTCCCTAAGGGTCCTGTGCTGATGAGCAAGGGGAGAAGAGGAGGAACAAGTCCTCAAAGTGTTCGAGCTGCGGATGAGGAGCTGGCATTTACGAGCCGGGCAGTGCTGCCCAGAGCTGCGCTCTGTCTGCGGGGAGGGAGCTGCTTCCTAGCAAAGAGAGAGCGTTCCCACTGCGCCTTTTGGCTCCGGTGGGCACGGGGAGCGCAGCCTCCAGCAGCAAAGGCCGGGCTGGCGGCTCTGCCGCGGCTGAGCAGCAGAGGAAATATTCCCCCGTGCGACGCTGGGTGGGGGTGTTGGCCGCGAACCGGCGGGTTCCTGTGCCCGCCCCGGCTTTGCAGGCACCGGCGGAGAGAAAGAGCCGCGGGAGCCGCTCGGGAAGGGCGGCGGCACACGGAGTCGGGGAGCTCGGGGGCTTTCAGGCCCCTCAGCCCGGGATTGCTGACCAAATCCGCCTCGGACGCCGCTGGACGATGCTGGGAACGACGGAGGACGGGGAATGGCTTCTGTGGCGAGTGCGAGCGAGTGGGAGACGGAGCGGAGAGCGGCAGAGGCGAGTGATCTTGTTCCTTGTGTGCGTTTGCGTGTGTCAGAGCGGGGCCGAACCCCTCCGCTATTCCCTGGCGGAGGAGATGGAGAGGGAGTCGTTTGTGGGCAATATTGCAGAGGACCTGGGGCTTTCTCCGAGCCAGCTGGCGGCTCGCAAGGCGCGCGTTGTGTCCGAGGGGAACGAGCGGCTTTTCCACCTCAATCGAAACACGGGAGCGCTGACGGCAAAGGAGTCTCTGGACCGAGAAGAGATGTGTCCGAGGAGAGACACCTGCACCGTCTTCTTTAAGATAGTCTTTGAAAATCCCTTGGAGCTGATCCGAGGGGAGGTAGAAGTTCTTGACGTGAACGACAACTCCCCCGTCTTCCCGGAGAAGGAGGTGGTTTTAGAGATTCAGGAAACGACATCTCCTGGGTCCCGTTTCCTCCTGCAAAGCGCCCGGGACAAGGACGTGGGTATCAATGGTTTGCAGAACTACAGCCTCGGGTCCAATTCACATTTCTCCCTCAATGTTGGAACAGAGAAAGGTGTGGAGCTCGTCCTGGAGCGTCAACTGGACCGGGAAGAACAGCCGCAGCTGAATTTAATCCTCACTGCTAGCGATGGGGGCTCCCCACCAAGGTCGGGAACAGCTCACGTGCAGATCGTGGTGCTGGATTCCAATGACAACACCCCGGTGTTCAGTCGGGAGGTCTACGAGGTGCAACTGGCCGAGAACAGCCCCCCGGGGCAGCTGGTGGTCAGAGTCTCGGCCGCGGATCCCGACGAAGGGTCCAACGGGAAAGTGCGATACAGATTCACCCAGATATCGGAGCGGTCCCAGCAGCTCTTCGAGCTGAACCCTGACACCGGGGAGATCCGGGTGGCGGGAACTGTGGATTTCGAGGAAGAGAAGCACCATGAGATGGCAGTGAGAGCCACCGACGGCGGGGGTCTGTCTGCGCACTGCAAAGTGCGGGTGGAGGTGCTGGACGTGAACGACAACGCCCCGGAGATAACGCTCACCTCCCAGTCGGTCTCCATTCCCGAGGACGCGCCGCCCCGCACCGTGGTGGCCCTGTTGAGCGTGCGGGACCGCGACTCCGGCGACAACGGCAGGACGGAGTGCTCCATCGACGGGGACTCGCCCTTCATGCTGACGGGCGGCGGGGATGAGTACTACGAGCTGAGGACGACGGCGGCGCTGGACAGGGAGCGGGCGGCAGAGTATAACGTGACGGTGAGAGCCGCGGACCGGGGCAGGAGGCGGCTGAGCTCCCGGGCGAGCCTGCGGGTGCAGGTGTCGGACGTGAACGACAACGCGCCCGAGTTCACGCAGGCGGTTTACACGGCGTCGGTGTCGGAGAACGAGGGCCCCATGGTCCGCATCGGCAGCGTGAGCGCCACGGACGCCGACGCGGGAGCGAACGGGCGCGTGAGATACGCGCTGGTGCGGCAGGAGGGCGCGGAGCAGCCCGCGGTGTCGGTGAACGCCGAGAGCGGCGCCGTTTTCCTGCTGCGGCCGCTGGACTACGAGCAGGTGCGCGCCTTGGAGGTGGCGGTGCGCGCTGCCGACGGCGGCTCGCCGCCGCTGAGCGCCCAGGCGGTGCTGCGCGTGGTGGTGCGCGACGAGAACGACAACGCGCCCGTGGTGCTGCACCCGCCCGCCGAGAGCAGCGGCGCGGCGGCGGGCGAGCTGGTGCCGCGCTCGGCCGAGGCCGGGTACCTGGTGGCCAAGGTGGTGGCGGTGGACGCGGACGCGGGGCAGAACGCGTGGCTGTCGTACGAGCTGTGGAAGGCGACGGAGCCGGGGCTGTTCCGCGTGGGGCCGCACAGCGGCGAGGTGCGCACGGCGCGGGCCGTGGCGGAGCGGGACGCGCCCCGGCACAGGCTCGTCGTGCTGGTGCGAGACCGCGGGCGGCCGCCGCGCTCCGCCACCGCCACCCTCGGCATCGCCCTGGTCGGCGGCTTCTCCGACGCCCATCTGCGGGGCGCCGAGGAGGCGCCGGCCGCCGAGCCCGAGGGGCCGCTCACCCTCTCCCTCACCGTCTGCCTGGCCTGCGTGTCCGCCCTCTTCCTGGCCACGGCGGGGGCCGCCGTGGCGGCCAAGGTGCGGCGGGCCCGGCGCAGCGCGGCCGAGAGCTTGCCCGCCTTCCCGCAGTCCGCCCCGCCGAGCAGCGCGGGCTCCCTGCCCCGCAGCTCCGTCTACGACGTCTGCTTCGCCGCCGGCAGCCTCGACGGCGACTTGCGCTTCCTCGGGCCCCTCCTGCCCTGCTTCCCCGCCGGGCTGCCCCCCGGCCCGGCCGAGCAGCGGAGCTCGCTCTGCTCCACGGAGGCGGCCAACCTCGGCGACGACGGCGACCGGGCTGCAGAGGTGAGGGACCTGCCCGGGCCGGGGCGAGGCGGGGAGCGGGGAGGGAGCAGCGCGGGGGGCGCGGGGTGTCGCTCACGTGGGGATTCTCGGTGTTGTGGCTCCTCTCGGTGTTGTAGAGTTGTCCTTAGAGTCAGCTTTAGTTTGTCCCAGCTGAGGTCAGAGCCCCACCGATTTGTCCCAAATTCTCTGTCTCTGGACAGAGGAGAGAAACATCCTCCATGCAGCGGTGTCCGACGGGTCCTCTCAGCCCCTCGCTCTTGCCTCCCTTCAACGCCCAAATGACAGCCTGCGCTCTCCGTTCTTGCAGGACAGAGCTCCCATCTCCGCAGACACGGCTCACAGACGTGCGGAAGCAGCTTGCACTGCAAACAGGGGGAAGGAGCTCCATGGCAATTCTGATGCAAACCCTTGGCTCCCCACTCAGTAAACGAGGGGAAAGGCGAGCGTGTCTGTCGTCCCTGGCCAGCGTCCTCCCAGGGAAAACACTGGAAAAAAAACAGGGAAAAACAAGGTTTCTCTGTGAGAGAGCAAACCCATTCTCCTCTTCAGTATTGTTTTCTTCATATAAATGTTGTGTAATTGTGACATGGGCGGAGGGCGAGGACTGTGTTGCATGTTGATAACTCAGAAATTCCGTGCATGACTGTGAGAGCGTTATTACTTGTGGAGACATTTTACAGAGAAGAAGGCCTTGCTGCTATGCACCTAGTTGATACCGAGCAACTCTGAGAAGTCCCTGAAACAGAGGCAGTCTTCTGATAAAGAAAAGCCAGCTGAAAGGAACACAAGAGCTAATTCGGCGGGATCAAGTAACAACTGACAGAAAAACGACGTATGAGAACTATCAACTTTGTCAATTTTTGTGTAACTTGTTTTTTTAGCATGCGCGGTCGTTTAACCAATAATATAGCTTTGTGGCCAGTTACCTTTGGCTAATAATACACTGTGGATACCCCCGTGGGCACCCGGTTGTGTAACAAAAAAGGGTTATAAAGAAACAGCTAACAATAAAATCTCTTCAGTCCATCTGGTTGAAGTCCGTGGTTTCAATCCCCTCAATTACTTCTAAATATTAAGGGTAATACTGAAACCTGGATGCTCATATTTAAGATAGCTTTTTCCTACATCACCTTTTCTGTGTTTATTTTTCTTGAATGAAACCTTGAATGGTACTACACATCGCTGCGTGTGCTTCGATCCCTGGGCTTTGCCGCTGACTCCGTTAGCTCCGGACCGTTAGCGTTTGTGTATCTGGGGCTGTAATTGCTGACATCCCTGTTTATTTCTCTGCCTGTTATCTCGAACTGCCTGGCTGCACTCTGGACCCTTCACTCTCCACACCCTTTACTTTCCCATCAATCCAGAATAAATTTCCCTCGTGGAACATTCTCCTTTACAAAATTTGTGCTTGAAGCTCTGGCTGGAGACACTTGAATGGTGCCTTTAATGTCCCATCGCTGCGTGTCCTTAGATCCCTGGGCTTTGCTGCTGTCTCCGTTAGCTCCTGCTGGTCGGTGTTTGTGTATCTGGGGCTTTAATTAGTGACCTCGCTGTGTGTTTTCCTGCCTATCATCTCTCACTGCCTGGCCGCGCTCCGCACACCCTCCACCTCTCCGTCAAAGTAGGATAAACTTCCCCCACGGAACTGCTTTACAATTTTGGGGCTTGGACCTCTTGCAGGTGACACTTGAATGGTGCCTTTAATGTCCCATCGCTGCGTGCCCTTAGATCCCTGGGCTTTGCTGCTGTCTCCGTTAGCTCCGGACCGTTAGCGTTTGTGTATCCGGGGCTCTAATTAGTGACCTCCCTGTGTGCTTCGCTGCCTTTTATCTCCCAGCCCTGCGGCGCCGCCTCCTCCCCCCGGGGCAGGAGCTCAGCCCGGTCGCTGAGCACAAAGCCCTCTGGAGCCCTTGCAAGGCCGCCGGGTGCGGCGAGCGGAGCGCGGAGCGTGTGTCTCGGCGAGAGGGAAGCGCGGTGGCGGTGGCGGTGGCGGGAGGCGCAGTCCCGCCGCGGCCCGCAGGGGGGAGCTCCCGGCCAAGGCGGCGCCGAGCGGCTGCGGGCGGGGAGGCGCCCGAGCCCGGCCCGGCCCTGCCCAGCGCAGCGCAGCCGGGCGGCGGCGAGCGGCGGCGAGCGGGGCCCCGGGCCAGCCGCTGCCGGGCCGCCAGCCGCACTCGGCCCCAGGGAGCCCGCCCGCCCTCGCCGCCGCCCTCGCCGCCGCCCTCGCCGCTGCCGGGCGCCGCTCGCCGCCGAGGACCGCGCGCCCGAGCCGCCCGCCGGAGCCCGCCCGCCGCCCCGCCATGGCGATCGCAAGGCAAGTGCTTTGTCTCTCTGCTCTCCTCTCGCTGCCGCACGCTCGCTCCCAGCCCCTGCGCTACTCCGTAGCCGAGGAGGCGCCGAGCGGCTCGCTCGTAGCCGACGTGGCCGAGGACGCGGGGCTGGCCCCGGCGCAGCTCTCGGCTCGCCGCGCCCGCCTGGCCTCGGAGGACGGCCGGCAGCGCTTGCGCTTGGACCGCGCCACCGGCCGCCTCGTCGTGGCCGAGAGGCTCGACCGGGAGGAGCTGTGCGCCCAGGCGCCCGCCTGCACGCTGCCCTTGGAGCTGCTGCTGGCCGACCCGCTGCAGTTCTTCCGCATCGAGGTGGCCGTGCGGGACGTCAACGACCACTCGCCCCGCTTCCCGGACGAGCAGATCACGCTTAGGATCTTAGAAAGGAGCGACCCCGGCTCGCGTTTCCCAGTGGTGGGGGCTGTGGACCTGGATATTGGTAGCAACAGCGTCCAAGGTTACAGCATCTCTCCCGAGAACGAGTACTTTAGTGTCTCCTTTGGGAGTCGGAATGACGACGATCAATATGTGGAATTGGTTTTGGAAAAGCCTCCAGACAGAGAGGAGCAGGCAGAGATGAGTTTCAGTCTCATTGCTGTGGACGGGGGCTCTCCGCCAAGGAGTGGGAGCACTGAAATCCACATTGTTGTTCTGGATGTAAATGACAACGCTCCCATCTTCACACAGGAGCTGTATGTCGGTCAGGTTTTGGAAAATGCCCCGGAGGGAACCGTGGTTCTCAGCGTGGTGGCAACTGATCTAGATGCAGGTTCTAATGGGGAAATTTTCTACCAGTTCAGCCAAGAGGCTGGCAAGAGTGAATCAGCATTTTTGATTGACCCCAAGAGTGGTGAAATTAAACTCAGAAAGCCTCTGGATTTTGAGAGAGCACAGAAACACGAGCTCAGAGTGCAGGCTTCAGACGGTGGGGGCCTCTCAGCAATCTGCAAGGTATTGGTGGAGGTGGTAGATGTGAATGACAATGCACCAGAGGTGGTGGTGAGTTCCTTCAGCAGCCCCCTCCCTGAGAACGTGCCAACTGGGACAGTGGTTGCCTTCTTTAATGTTAAAGATCGTGATTCTGGTGCTAATGGGAAGATCTCCTGTGCCCTTGAGGACCAGCTGTCATTCTCCCTGCGGCCAGCCTATAAGAATTACTATGAGCTGGTGACTGTGACCACACTGGACCGGGAGGAGGCAGCACGGTACATCCTGACTGTCACAGCAGCAGATGCGGGGTCACCTCCTCTCACCACTACCCAGACCTTCACGGTGGACATCTCTGATGTCAACGACAATGCACCTGTCTTCAACCAGACATCATACACCATGTATGTGCGTGAGAACAATATTCCGACGATGCTGGTTGGAACCATCCATGCCGCAGATGCTGACATAGGCCCCAATGCCAAGGTGACCTATTCCCTAGCACCTGCTCACCCCACAGAGCAGCATCTCAGCTCTCCCTACATCTCTGTGAACTCTGAGAATGGGCACGTGTTTGTGCTGCGGCCTCTGGATTATGAGCAGCTGAAGCAGATTGAGGTCTTGGTGATTGCCTCTGATGCAGGATCTCCTCCCCTCAGTGCCAACGTCACTGTCCGCCTTGTTGTGGTGGATGAGAATGACAATGCTCCAGTGGTGCTACATCCAGCCCAGGACAGCAGCCCAGCATCCAGCGAGCTGGTGCCCATGTCGGCTGAGGCGGGGTACCTGGTCACCAAAGTGGTGGCTGTTGATGCCGACTCAGGACAGAACTCGTGGCTCTCGTACCACCTGCTGAAGGCCAGTGACCCCGGTCTGTTTGTGGTGGGTGCCCAAAGTGGGGAGGTGCAACTGAGGAGGCCAGTGACAGAAAGAGACACTGTGAAGCAGAATCTCATCATCCTGGTGTGAGACAATGGGCGACCACCGCTGTCGGCCACAGCAGCACTGAGTGCACTTTTGCTCAATGACTTCTCAGATGTGCGACTACCACACAGCAGCCCGGACATGGAGGATGAAGAAGACTCTCTGACAGTCTATTTAATCATTTCCTTGGTCTTTGTGTCCGTACTTTTCCTCGCATCCATGGCAGCCTTCATTACTTTCAAAGTGTGCAAGAGAAAGGAGCTGAAGGATGGGCATGTCATTTACGCTGCCAGCAACTTTCCGAGCAGCCTGGCTGATGCAGCCTCTGCAAGGACCCTGCCCCATCCCTTCTGCTATGAGATCAACCTCACAACAGGCTCAGGCAGCAGCGAGTTCAAGTTCCTGAAGCCCATCCTGCCCAGCCTGCCACCACAGCACTGTGCCCTCAGTGGGGGCTCCGATGATGATCAGGATTTCTCCCATGGCCCTCTCACCACTGAGGATGTGGCACCAGAGAATGCAGGGATGCTCTCTGCAGAACATTTCAATACTCTTTCCTTTCACTAGGATGGATTTGGCATAGCCAGAGGCTTCAGGTCTCGTGATAGGAAGTGCTCCAGGCTACAGCTTGTGGTAATGGTTCCTCTGGAGTTAATCTGTATTTACAGTTGGCATAGCTGTTTCCCCTCAAATTCTAAGTCAGAAGAAACTTTGTCTTTTTCTCCAGAAAAGAAATAAATAATCCTCTAAGGTCTCCAGCAGTCAGGTAACAACGTTTCATCCCTGTTACATCCATTTAGGAACTGGGCATATTCCAGTGCTCCTGGTCTAGTTCTTGTTTCCCTTTAATGCTGGGCAAGGCTATGGAGCTCTTAATCTGTGTTTTTATGTGATGAAAATATAAAGGTCAGACAAGTCACATCCTTAGTGAAATGCTCATAGTCTCCATTCCAGGTCAGAAAAGCAAGGAAGTTGTGAGTGCTGTGTTACAATTTGATTCATGCATGGGATTGTTTCTTCTCTGGGCTCTGAATGTGTCTGTCTCTGATATGTGTGGTCTCTATGTGTTTTTCCTTCTGGTCACTCTCTCTGTCCATCCAGCCGTTGTGTGACTACGTACATTGCACAAAGGCTGCCTCAAGAAGCAGGAAGGTGCTAATGTGCAACTGTTGTGGTGCTTAACATTCCAATTCAGCACACAGGAAGGACAGTTTGAGCATTTTAGTACAGAAGTCTCATCTTCTCCAGGGGAGAGCAGTAATGAGTATCAGATCTTCATTTGGCCCATGAGAACAGAAGCCGGAGGGATGGTGGTGGAGGGGCCTGTCTCTTTGGTATTGTCTATGAAATACATAGCATGGAATTGTTGGTATGGAACGGAACGGCAAACCTGAAGTCCTTAGATGCTTCTCATAGGACATTTCTTTCAGACTTTTCACCAGTTTCATTCCTTTCCTTTGGAAGCTGACTCAATATGATATTCTGGATCTGTATCAGATTTGTATTCTCTTTTTTGCTCTTTCTCCTTCTGTTCTGTGGGCTGTATTTGAGCATCTCCTTGCCTCTTACTCTGAAGAAGGACTGTCACCACATCTGTAATAACAGATTTTTGACTGGCATGGAATGTTCAGAAACCCTCCTGCTGTGCTGTGCTGCAGTTATGAACTGTACTGTTGTAAACTGGGACACCCTTGTGTATAACAGCGAAATAAAGAGAACACATGAATGCCTTGTGTGAAGACAATGTCAAGGTGTTCCTTCTGGGAATGTTTTTCAAAAAAACAGGAGTTTTTTCTTTCCTCTTGTCTCTTGGCTGAGGTAAGGTTGAGTGGGTTCATTTCTTCTGTTTGGAGACACAGCTGACAGCATTCAGGAAAGCTGTGAGGAGCAGCAATTTGCTGGCAGGCCTCTGTGGGTCTTGTGAACACTGAGCTTCTGGTTAGACCAAGGTCAGTGGAACCTGGTCCCTTCCCTAACATGGCCCCCTGTTTTGCCACGGGGTCTCTGCAAAACAGGGAGGTGGGGGAGTGAAGTTCCCAAGTCCCCCAACATCTCCAGTGCTTGATGTTAATGGTAAGGTGTTTGAGCAAAAAGTGTTTTGATTCTAGAATTTTTAAGGAATGCATGGCACAAAGACGGCAGACATCTTTGGTGAGGTAGTTTGGGGGGCACAAGGAGATGGGAACTTGGTGAGTGAAAACTACAGCCAGGAAGAGACTTTGCTCTCAGGAAATTCATTGGCCTGCTGCTGTGCCTCCTCTAAGGGCCCCCATAAAAGGTAAGTCCTGAGCCAGAGCTGGTGAAGTGATGCTGAACAGAAGACCATTGTACATGGAAAACTGGATGAGCCACAATCTAATTAATCTGTAAAGGCACAGGCCTTTGCTGTGTTCTGTTGTGTTCCAAAATTCCCGGTCAGCAGGATAAACTCAGCCAGCTCAGAGGAGCCACGGAGCCTGCAGGCAACACCCACTTGTTGCTAGAGAGAAAGCCACCTGTGAGCAAGTCTAAGTACTAACATCTTTTACTGTGACTCCAGAAATGAGGAATAGAATTGCTTTCCTACATAGAAGACCCATAATGTTATGAATGTCTGAATTAGGGGCACTTTTACTTCTCTTTTTCCGAGGTCTGCATGGCTGGTATGCATGCCTGGATTTAATTAAAGCTACACTGCTTATGGTTCTCCACATCTAAAGGGATCTAGGTTTATCTATGCTAATCTCTTCCATTACTCTGAGCAATGACAGAGTTGTGAAGGTCATCTGAGAGAGTGATGTGGAAGAAAACTGTTATGTGGGGGGAATAACAAGCCCAAGTTTTTCTAAAAACCCTCCCACTAAGGATTAGGAGATTGTGGTAATATGGAGCCATTTCAGCTGTGTGAAGCACAGGTGCAGCACAGCTCATAACAAAGGCATGCAACTGCCGTGGAAATGTAAGGTCATTATAATGCAAATAACATACCTTCTGGCACCGTGCAATTAATTTCTACTGCTATGCCTTTAAGCTTGAAGCAGAGCTTTTTCCATCAATCTGGTGTGGAAGAATAAAGCCCCACAAGCCCCACCCAAACTCCACCCTAAAGGTGCAAGTTATTATAAAAATGAAAAATACATGTGAAAGTTTTAGGGAAGATTTTATCAAAACTTTCTGGGATCAGCTGATGGGCTGAATCTTCATTCCCTACCCAAATGGGATGCCACTGGGTAAGACCTTTGTGTTATGTGTGCTGTGTTTTAAGATCAATGCTAGCTATTATTATCTTTCTGTATTTGGATTTTCACTGCATGTCCTTTATCTGCATATTGCTTTTCACTTACTTGGTGTTTGATTGTATGTTGTTTAAGATCTATTTTCACAAACAGTATCTTATCACCAGTTACCATTGAACCCTTATCTTTTCTTGAATGGTTATAATAAAATTGGCTTGTGTGCACATGTAAAAGTTTCTGGAAACTTTAATTAGTCAACATGATCCCAGTAGGTAAGACAAATTGTAAAAGACCTGTGGCGGTTCCCCTTAATATACGGGATTTGTGACTGTGACACTGCCAGTGTGATATAAGGGACACAGGGGATTTGCCTGAGTGACGCTGCTAGCCTGATTCAGGCAGAACACTGTCAGCACAATCCTAGCAAGCTGATCAAATTATAAAGAACTTGAGGAGGTTCCCCTGTCTTTTCCCTTACTCTTAGGTAAAATGTGACAAGTGGGTGTGTTATCTCTCTCACTGAGATCCCGAGGAGCACCTCCTGGTCTTAAACAGCTGTTTCTCAGGTTATTCCAGCTGAGATATCTGGGTGTCTGATGCAGTTCCTAACTAGGTGGTTCCCGAGGGGCTCATTGGAGGTACGGGTTAGGAAAGATAACTTCTTAGGCCAGGTGATGGACTGCACCACAGAGGGGATGTGATACTGGACCTGAATAGTCACCAATGCAGGTGAGTCACTTGGAGACATCAAGATTGGAGGCAGCCTGGGCTGCAGTGTTCATGCACTGGTGGAGTTCACAGTCCTGAGAGATATGGGCCAGCCAACAAGTAAAGTCAAGACCCTGAATTTTAGGAAAGCATTCTTCCAGCTGTTCAAGGAGTTTGTCTATTGGACCCCTGGGAAACTGCCCTAAGGGATAAGGGAACAGGAGAGAGCAGATAGATCTTTAAGGATGCTTTCCACAGAGCTCTTGATCTCTGTGTAGGAAAGGAAGGAAAGAGACCAGAATGACTGAGTAAACACCTACTGGTCAAATTCAAGGGCAAGAAAGAATTGCACAGGGAAGAGCTACCAGTATCACCTATCTGGACTTCCATAAGGTGTTCGACACAGTCTCCTTTTCTCTAAATCAGAGAGGTATGGGCTTGATAGATGGACTGTTCGGTGGATGAGGAGTTGGTTAGGTGGTCAGGTCCAGAGAGTGATGGTCATCATATCAGCGTCTGGATGGAGAGAGGAGTGGTGCCCTTCAGGGTCCAGTACCATGTAACAGCTTCATTAACAATGTAGGCAGTGGGATTGAGTGCCCCCACAGCACATTTGCAGGTGACACTAAGCTGAGTGGTCCAGTTGATGTGCCTGAGGGACAGCATGCCAACCAGAGAGACCTGGACAAGCTCGAGAAGTTGTCCCATGGATATTTCATGAGATTCAATAGCGAGTCAATACAGGTCACAGGGGGTGAAGGAATTGAGAGCAGCCCTGCTGAGGAGGACTTCAGGGTGCTGCTGGTGGATGAAAAACTGGACATGATCCAGAGATGCACATTCATAGCCCAGAAAGGCAACCATATCCTGGGCTGCATCAAAATAAGCACAGCAGGAGGTCGAGCAAATCGATTCTGCTCCTCTACACTCCTCTACTGAGGCTCCATAAGTATTAACATGTCTGACTCTGGAGCTCTCAGCACAGAAAAACATGGACCTGTTGGAGCAGATCAGAGAGGGTTCACAAAAACGATCATATGGATAGAACACATCTCCTATGAGGTTAGAGTGTTGGGTTTGTTCAGCTTGGAGAAGATAAGGCTTCAGGGAGACCTTATTGTGGCCTTTCAATCCATCAGGAGGGATTATAAGAAAACTGGGGAAAGATTGTTTTAGTAAAGCCTGTTGCAATAGGACAAGTTTTAAACTAAAAAGAGAAATATCTAGACTAGATATAAGGAAGAAACGTCTTACAATGCAGGAGGTGGAACAATGGAAAAGGTTTCTCAGAGAGGCTACGGATCCATCATGCCTGGAAACATGCAGAGTCAGCCTGGACGGGCTCTGAGTCACCAGGTCGTGTTGAAGTTGTCCCTGCCCATGGCAGAGGGTTTGGGCTACACGCTCTTTAATGGTCCCTCCCAACCCAAACGTTCTGTGACCCTACGAAGCGGGGCTGCAGCAGGCGCTGCTCTCTGATCCGGAGCGGGAAGCCGTTTCCCAGCGCCAGAGCGCTGCAGTTGCTGCGAGCGGCTGCGAGTGTCGCTGTTGGATCACGACGGGCCCAAAGGAGAGCAGGACCCGCCGGAAAAACGGCGAGCGGGGCTGAGGGGCCGAGCCCGAAGCGGCGCGGAGGGAACGAGCCGGACCGGGCTGCTCGGGAGAAGGAGCGGCGGGAGGAGCGCGGGGACTCGCGGGGCGGCGGCGGTGGGCGGAGGGGCGAGCGGGCGGCGGCGGCTGCCGGGCTCAGCGATGGCGGAGAGCGGAGCGCGGTGGGGCCGGCGGGAGCGAGCGCTGCTGTGGTGCGTGCTGGGGGCGGCGTGGGAGGCGGCGTGGGGGCAGCTGCGCTACTCGGTGCCCGAGGAGATGCCCAAGGGCTCCTTCGTGGGCGACGTGGCCAAGGACCTGGCGCTGCAGGTGCCGGCGCTCCGCGAACACGACCTCAGCATCTTGGACAAAGGTAGGACACAGTATTTCGCCTTGCACGGGAAGACGGGACATTTAGCGACGGCGGAGAGGATCGACAGGGAGCAGGTATGCGAAAGCGCGCAGCAATGTGTGCTACGCTGTGAGGTGATAGTGGAGGGAGAAGTAAAGATTTATGGAATCGAAGTGGAAATCATGGACATTAACGACAACACCCCCACCTTTCGAGAGCCAGAAACGGAGCTGAGAATGAGCGAGATGACAGCCCCGGGGTCGCGGTTTCCCCTGCCTGAGGCTCTCGACCCAGACTTGCGACGGAATTCCGTGCAGAGCTACGAGCTGAGCGGCGACGATCACTTCTCGCTGTCGGTGCAGGCGGGTCCCGGCGGGGCTGAGCGTCCCGAGCTGGTGCTGGCCAAGGCGCTGGACCGGGAGGAGGCGGCGTCGTACGAGCTGGTGCTGAGGGCGACGGACGGCGGCGAGCCATCCCGGACGGGCACGGCGCGGCTCCGCGTGGCCGTGCTGGACGCCAACGACAACGCGCCCGTGTTCAGCCAGGCGGAGTACGCGGTGCGAGTGCCCGAGGACGTGCCCGTGGGCTCCACCCTCGTCACCCTCACGGCCACCGACGCCGACGAGGGGACGAACGGACATGTGAAGTTCTCATTGCAAAAGTTTACCATGAAAGCCTCGCAGATTTTCCAGCTGGACCCTGAGACGGGAGCGATTTCATTATTGCGGAGCCTGGACTTCGAGGAAGGGGAATCCTATGATATGCAGATGCAGGCAAGAGACGGCGGAGGCCTTTCAGACACAGCAAAAGTCTTGATCACTGTGACAGACGTCAACGACAATGAGCCAGAAATTTCGGTGCGATCAGCGCTCACTGAGATTTCCGAGGACGCCCCGCCGGGGACGGTGGTGGCCCTGTTGCACGTCCAGGACCGGGACTCAGGACCTAACGGCGAGGTGCGGTGCTCCCTGGACGGGGCGGTGCCGTTCCGTCTGGAGAAGTCGTTTGAGGAATTCTACAGCGTGGTGAGTGCCGAGGAGCTGGACCGGGAGGAGGTGTCGGAGTACAACGTGACGGTGCGGGCGACGGACGGCGGGTCGCCGCCGCGGTGGAGCAGCGCGGTGCTGCGGCTGCGGGTGCTGGACGTGAACGACAACGCGCCGGTGTTCTCGGAGGCGCGGTACAGCGCCCGCGTGCGGGAGAACAACGCGGCGGGCGCGCTGCTGGTGCGGGTGCGGGCGCGGGACGCGGACTGGGGCGCGAACGCGCGCGTGCGGTACCGGCTGTGCGAGGGCCGCGTGCGGGGCGCGGCGCTGTCGTCGTACGTGTCGCTGGAGGCGGAGACGGGCGCGCTGTACGCGCTGCGCTCGTTCGACTACGAGGAGGTGCGCGAGGTGGGGCTGTGGGTGCGGGCGGAGGACGGCGGGTCGCCGTCGCTGAGCAGCAACGCGTCGGTGCGGCTGGAGATCGCGGACGAGAACGACAACGCGCCGCAGGTGCTGTACCCGCCGCCGGCGGGCGCGGGCGCGGGCCCGGGCGCGGGCTGGGCGGGGTCGGGCGTGGAGCTGGCGTCGCGGTCGTGGGAGCCCGGCTCGCTGGTGGCCAAGGTGGTGGCGGTGGACGCGGACGCGGGGCAGAACGCGTGGCTGTCGTACGAGCTGTGGAAGGCGACGGAGCCGGGGCTGTTCCGCGTGGGGCCGCACAGCGGCGAGGTGCGCACGGCGCGCTCGCCGCTGGCCCGCGACGCGTCGCGGCACAGCCTGGTGGTGGTGGTGAAGGACCACGGGCGGCCGGCGCTGTCGGCCACGGCCACGCTGACGGTGGTGCTGGCCGAG